>NC_092745.1:64048095-64673095 GCF_047496795.1 Chiloscyllium punctatum
CCTCATTGTTCCAATACTCTCTTCACATCAATGTCTAAGCCAGTCAGAGTTGGTTTGTTAATTAATCATCATTCTTTTCTTCTATAGTATAAATTGGTGTGACTGTTTAAAATTCTTACATTTGCTCCAACGAGTTAAAGACCTGAAGCTTTGGCAACATGTCTCTTTGCAACAGTTGTTGTACTACCGATAAAACTGTTTATATCAAAAGGAATAAAAAAAATGGAAAGAATTGTATATAATATTCTTGAACATTTTTGAATGCTTATAAATCAGGCCATTAATATCAAGCATGCAGTGAAATATATCAATACAAAGGCATTTGACTAGAAATTGAAACAAGTTGTTTTTAGCTTTGAATTATGCATTGTTAAACCTGTTTTCAAATATTATTTGCGACTTTAGACATTTTAGATTCAAGCCCACTGGGGAGGGAAATCTAGAGTTGCAGACCCTAAACTACTATGGATTGAAGCACAAACAACTGAAAGAGCTTTTGTTAACCTGAAAGATTTCACTGCAAAAATGCAGCCAGAACTGCTGATATTTTCACAACTGCTTTATTTAGAATTTCCTCATTGACAGTACTTCTCTTTCAAAAATTAGAGTTGTGTTTCAGTGAAGAAACTAGGTTAAAGAAGGGATTGGAACAAGCTTTTAAAATATGGAGAAAATTGATTTTTTTTAAACTTGAATATAAATGCAGCATTAGAGAACATGAATATAAAATAGATAACACTGAAGTATTGAATATGAAGTAGAGACTGCAGTTTAAAGTGGTTAATACTCTGTCTGACATCTTCAAAAGATGAGTTGGATGAATGTTTAGTCATCATTGGGATCGTAAATTAAGGAGAAGATTTACAGGTAAGGCTGTTTTCGGTATGATTATTGCTTAGCTTTGGAGAACATAGAAATATTCAATGAAGTTGAATAATGTCAGAAGCGAATGCTGGGTAACTGTACGAGAGCATTGGTTCCATTCATCTTTCAGGGAATTGCTGCATTACCTTTCCAATGTTGACAATATGAGTTGGGCTCACATCATGACTGTAGATGGTCTGGGAAAATACACATTAGTTAGCTATTATTTATCTATGTCTTCCAGCATGCAAACAGCCCCCAATTAGATATTTTCAACAATACTATAATAAAAGTGGACAATGGAGAATCTGAAACTTAACCAAACCAAGTAGAACTTTAATGCAAATATTTTTGGACAGCATTGAGTGGGAGTTTCATGTAATAACAGTAAACCATTTTGGCAGAAACAAAGTGAATCATTTTTAACGTAGCATATTTCAGAAAGTGATGAGACCAGGCACATCTGACCAGCTACATCATGCCCATTGAAGCAAGGGGAGAGGACTGGATGAAATGTAAAATTAGCATTTCACTCTGAGCCTTTGGGTTTCCTATGGGCAGTTGGAGATTAAAAAATCTGCACACAAACAATTTCTGATAAAATGTTTTCCAGTTATTGGAGATGTATAATATTCACAAGACACACACCAACAGGCTCCATGGTACAGACATTGAAGTAATGAGGGCTTTCTCTGGACCATGGCTGGATTTACTAATAACGAATATGGCGACAATAGCAGGCCTTGCTTACTTCTGCACATTTATGGCAGGAGTTCCAGCAGTACTCTGTTTAATTATTAGCACCATAGAATGTTGGTGTATTTATCTTTGCTTAATTGCACTTGGTAAAACACATTACTGACACTACCAGGTGTTGAAGTTCTCAGCATCACCAGGAAAGAAAGTTCACAAAGACAGGGCTGAGAAATGACTTTTTTGATGGATTTATAGGTTCTTATTTTACCTTTCAGCATCCACATTTTCCAACAAAGATACAATGTTCTTGTACAGCATTCTGGAGTATGGTAACTGTGGCTTAGTTGGGAGCACTCTGTCTTATGAACCACAGTGCCCTAGGCTCAAATTCTACTCCAAGGTTTCAGTGTATAAAAGCCCTGGCTGATTCCTGAGTCCAGTACTGAGGGAAAGCTGCACTACTGGGGGTGTTGCCTTTCAATTAGGAAATTTCAAAGGTCTTCATTACCTGCTTGAGTGGATATAAAACATCTCATTCCCAATGTTCTACAGTGGAGTATCCCCAGTGTCCTGGCTGCCCCATGTGTCCCTCAATCAACATTGCAATAAGAACCCTCAAATTCATGAGTTTAGAAACTATTGGCAAAATATGGATGTTATCTAGGATGCTGATACCAGCACAATAAGAAGCAGATACACAGTTTGGGTTGTTTAGTGCTTTGTCAATATTCAGTCTGTTTCTATTTGGATGAAGTCCATTTTGTTTTGCTACAAACTTGAATCCTCAAACCACCTGCAGCATCCCTAAATTGATGTGCTGATTATTCAACCCAGGGCATAAGGAAAACAATGTCTGCTCAAATGGCAGGTGTTCTGGCTTTACCAGGAATATGAAAAATTCGGTGCCAAATGGTTGTGGTTTCCCCCATTTTGGTATGGTGCAGGAGGGGATTCCAGCCACACACTGGGTCAAGTCCAATGGTAGGTCAGAACAAGGAGTAGGAGCAAATTACTGCAGATGCTGGAATCTGCACTGAAGACAACAAATGCTGGAGATCACAATGAGTCAGACAGCATCCATGGAGAGAGAGAGCAAGCTAATATTTCGAGTCTAGATGCCTCTTCATCAGAGCTGAATGGTAGGTAACTTGTCTGATCTGTGTATAGAATCTTTTACAACATCAGTCTAAAGGAAATAAATTGTAAAATAAAAATCAGAACTTAGGAAGGGACCACTTGCAGTCTTTTAAATAAATAAACATATAATTAGCAATTTAGCTTTGTCTTGCGAGCAATTAGTGGGCAGCACGGTGGCACAGTGGTTAGCACTGCTGCCTCACAGCGCCAGAGACCCGGGTTCAATTCCCGCCTCAGGCGACTGACTGTGTGGAGTTTGCATGTTCTCCCCGTGTCTGCGTGGGTTTCCTCCGGGTGCTCCGGTTTCCCCCCACAGTCCAAAGATGTGCAGGCTAGGTAAATTGGCCATGCTAAATTGCCCGCAGTGTTAAGGAAGGGGTAAATGTAGGGGTATGGGTGGGTTGCGCTTCGGCGGGGCGGTGTGGACTTGTTGGGCCAAAGGGCCTGTTTCCACACTGTAAGTAATCTAATCTAATACAGGCAGATCACACAGTTACATAGCATAGATAATAATGAATAGGTAAGTTAAGTTTGAAGAGTGTAGAGTGATTGTAGGTTAATAGGAAACCTAGATCTGCTTGCAGGAGCTCTCAGGGAGTCGACCATATCTAGTGCCATCTTGCCCTGGCATGATAAAGACAGGTCAATACCTCTTGGCTCAGGTAAATAACAAAATGTTTGCTCAGGTCAATGTTACTGCACGTCACATTCATCACACGTTTGAAAACATAATTCATTTTGTGAGTTTAGGAAAGCAAGTTTGATGCACTATTTGTATTGTTGCACTATTTAGGAATACCAACATTTTCAGGAGGAAATAGAGCTATCACCAAGTGTTGGGATTCACATGGTGTTACATCAATAACATTTTGAAAGTAATTCCCTCATTAATATAACTAAAACTTCCTATTTTATAGGAGATAGGACCAGGAGTTGGCCATTCAGCCACTAGTCTGCCATTCAATAAGATCAGAATCAATCTCTTACCTCAAAGCCATTGCTCTACACTTTGCCCAGATCCCTTGGCATCTTTAATGTTGAGAAATCTGTCTTGAAAACACTGAAAGACTGAGCCTCCAAGTCTTTTGGGGTAGAGGATTTCAAAGATTCACCACCCTTGGAGTGAAGACATTCATCCTCATCTCAGTCCTAAATGTTCTACCTTGTATTCTGAGATTGTGTTCCCTTATTCTAGATACCAACCCCCATTTGACTCCCCAAACAGGAGAAGCACCTTTCTTCATTTACCACGTTGAGCCCATTCAGAATTTTCATTTAAATGGTTCAATAAGACTGCCTCTTAATTTCTTAAGCTTGGGAGAATACAGGCCCAGTCTCCTCAATCTCTCCCCATAGGGCAATCCCACCATTCTAGGGATCAGTCTGGTGAACCTTTGTTGCACTCCTCCTGTGGCAAGTACATCTTTTGCTATGTAAAGTCACCAAAACTGGACAGAATACTCCTGATGAAGTCTCATTAAGGCTCCGTGCAAGTGTAGCAAGACATCCTTACTCCTGTACTCTAATCCTCTTGCCCATAAAGGCCAATATACCATTTCCCTCCTCATTGCCTGTTGCATGTTAGTTTTTAGTGACATATGAATAAGGTCACCCAGATCCCTTTGGACATGAACACTTCCCAACCTCTTACCACTTCAGAAATTCTCTGTCTTTCTGTATTCACTATCAAAGTGAATAACTTCACAGTTTTCCAGATTATGTTCCATCTACCATTTTTCTGTCCACCCTCTTAGCCTTTCTAAATTCCCTTGAAGTCAAAACTCTTCCATTTTTGGTGGGTGACTCTTCAGAGCTGGATGAAGAGTCACCCACATCTCCAGCATTTGTTGGTTTCAGTTCAGATTTCACTATCTGCAGTAATTTGCTCCTACAATTCTTTGCTGTCCCACCTGGAGCAGAGATAATTACAGCCCAGTGGGAAGGGGCCCTTAATTGGTGCTTAAGTGGTCATTAGTCAATCAGCGTAAGAAGTGATGCCTGACTAGGTCAACCAACCTGCCCGACTGAGGCAGCCATAGTGGCTGAAACCAGCAAACCTGACCAGGATAGGCAAACAAACCTTAACTCAGAAAAGGGGATCGACTCCTAAAGTTCAGAAGTAGGTGTATTGGGTAGAAAGTGACAGTATAGAATGAAGCTTAAAGGATGTAGTTGATGGGGGAATACCAAGGGATTTTGGGGAATGAAGGGAGGAAACTGGGATGCAGAGCTGAAAACCATGATGGTGGGAGCAATGTTCCTAATGTGAGGAACACAGTGAGATAATTAGGGATACTGTGGAGGGAGTAAGAGGAGATTATTTAAATAAAGAGCAATGTAAGGCTGAGGCTAGGCCCAGGTTTTGCTTGAGAGTGGGATTAGTAGGAAGAACAGCAACATTAAAGGGAATAGTGAAAGGACCAGTACTCAAAGGGGGGGGGGGGGAGATTAAAGAAAGACAGAAGGGGCTAGGGGTCACTGGTAGTGATAGGGGAAAAGTGGTAGTGTAGAAGGGAGATAGATTAATCAAAGGAAAAATCTATATACATTTCTTTCTCAAAACAGTTCCACGAAGCAAGGCTTACAGAAAATGCAGAGTATAAATAAAAGGGACCTGTGGTCCTTTTGTAAGTGTTCTTACACAATGCTAACACATCCAACTGAGGAAATTGAAATAGAAACTGTAAAACATTATTTCGTGAGCACTCAGTTATGGGTTTAACACTGAAAATAGGCACTCACTGCAGATTCATCAACTCTATCAACTCCTAACCCCGACATCCCAACAAGACCCGTGGTTCATTTAACTCTGAGAAGAAGGGCAGCTAAGACTCACCAACAGTTGTGATAGTGATGATGATGGTGATGGTGATGGTGATGGTGATGGGGAGGTTATTCAGGAGAATTCACTGCGCCCTCAATCTGAAAGTTAAAGGCACGGGAATGAAACTGTTCTGCAGGCTGTAGATTTCAAGGTGGTAAGGCTGTATCACAGGGGATTATGTTTGACACTAAGAATCAGATTCAATGCGTTACTTTTGATGCATGGAGTAATGGGGCAACCAGGGCTACCAAAACTAGTTGCACATGTACAAAATAAGCAGCTGGAAAACCAGCCACAGCCAATGTGGACACACCTCAGTATGTGGAGGTGGCTGTAGGGAAGGATTTTACCTAACACAGGAGCAGCCTGATAACGGTGTAAAAGGAAACCTGACTATGGCAAGATCTCACGTGGAAATATAACCTTATTTTTGATAATGTTTCATCGCTCAGTCCTTTCACATCGGATGTTTGACTAAGTTAACCCAGAAGGTGTACAAGCATTGCTGGCGGTGAGGAGAGGAGGAAGGGAAGCCCAGTGCCAGCAGGACCTGAGATACAAGGTTCAGGGGGCTGTCGTGAAAATTACACCCGACACAAATTTCCAGCTTCTCTGAATGTTCATTCATAGGATCATAAGATCACCTACAGTGTGGAAGCTGGCCGTGTGGCCCATCAAGTCCACAGTGACCCCCCCCCCCCCCCCAGCCTATAATCCTACATTTCCCAAGACTACTCTGTCTAGTCTGCATCTCCCTGAACACTCCAGGGCAATTTAGCATAGCCAATCCACTTAACCTGAGCATCTTTGAACAGTGGGAGGAAACCAGAGCACACTGAGGAAACCCATGCAGACACGGGGAGAATGTGCAAACTCCATACAGACAATCACCCTAGGGTGGAACTGAACTCAGGTCCTTGGCGCTGTGAGGCAGCAGTGCTAACCACTGGGCCACTGTGTTGCTCCACATTGCCTGCATATCATGTTCAGAATTGGCTCAAGGGCAATAAGGGGTATCTCCAGAAGGGATAGCTCATGATCCCAGTGCAAAAACCTCAAAGTAATGCACAAACGACACTGCAATGCCATTCATGCAACCACTAGAGTCATCAATTGGTTTTCTGAAGATGTATTTCCAATTCTTGAGCCATTCAACTCAGTATTTTTTGGAAAGGCTCTCTAGAACATAGAACATAAAACATACAACATAGAACATAGAACAATACTGCGCAGAACAGGCCCTTTGGCCCTCGATGTTGCACCGACCTGTGAACTATTCTAAGCTCATCCCCCTACACTATCCCATCATCATCCATGTGCTTATCCAAGGACTGTTTAAATCTCCCTAATGTGGCTGAGTTAACTACATTGGCAGGTAGGGCATTCCATGCCCTTTCCACTCTCTGCGTAAAGAACCTGCCTCTGACATCTGTCTTAAATCTATCACTCCTCAATTTATGGCTCTGCCCCTTGTACAAGCTGACATCATCAGTCTCGGAAAAAGACTTTTACTGTCTACCCTATCTAATCCTCTGATCATCTTGTATGTCTCTAACAAATCCCCTCTTAGCCTTCTTCTTTCCAATGAGAACAGACCCAAGTCGCTCAGCCTTTCCTCATAAGACCTTCCCTCCAGACCATGCAACATCCTGGTAAATCCCCTCTGCACCTTTCCCAATGCTTCCACATCCTTCCTGTAATGGGGCAATCAGAACTGTATACAATATTCCAAGGGCAGCCGCATTAGCATTTTGTACAGTTGCAGTGTGAATAGTGATCGTTTGCTGTGGCCTGCACATCTTAGTGCTATGATGTGTTGAAGACTTAGAAAAAAGGGAGCTGAACCAGCCCCACACCTCCTCAGATGAGGAAGACAATGAGTTTGATGGAGATACCAAAGAAGGCAACACTAATGATGACGCAGTTGAAGGAACCAAGACAGGCCTGGGTGAACCTGATAGCTGCTAAGTTTGAGTGTGATGACTTTCCATGCTGGTTAACATGATCATTTTGATCAATCTGGTTGGAATTATTACAGAACAACTCTGTGACCATTCGATATAATCTCGATAAAACAAAAAGTAATCTTGAACATGACTTGATGAACACAAGGAAAAAGAGAACATAGCTGCAACATAATCAAACGATCAGAATGAGAAACAATAATTTGTCTTTTAGTTCAAAGATGAGATACTGCATGGCTTCCATGCATGTTCAAGATGTTTTGAATAAGATCAAATTCAAACTTTTAGACTGATGCATATTCTTAGTCTTTTGTACACCACGTTTTTGATGGGCCTGTTACAGCATGGTTATGAACTGTTAACAACCCTTTCTTTATAAAGCCTGTACTTTTATCAGCTGTTGCTATTGTGCTGCTGCAGTCAAATTAATGGGAGTGCAAACAATGTGTTTAACCATTAACCTGTGAGCCATGTTTGCTCCAATTCTGCATTGGAATGGCAGGTACTAAAACAGGAATGAGATCTGACAATTGGACCCATCCTTCACTACACAAATGCCATCTTAAGTTAAAATAATACATAACTGCTGGAAATTAATAATTAATAAACCTTAGCACATCTACTCTATCGATTTACAGCTTCAGAAGTAACAGTTGCTTTTTTGTTACTTAGCATCCACCAGGTGATGATCTACCTTTAAGGGACAACTTGTGACAACAAGTTTTAACTGTCTAGGATTGTAAACCAAGCTTATGTCAATAAAATAAAACTGGTTAAATGATCTTTCTTCACCACAAGCTAAGTCTGACCAAAGGGTCAATTAGCAATGACAATCAAAGAGATTTGTACAAAACCTTCTCAGTGGATCAGTGACTGGACGAAGGTTTATTATCTGGAGATCAGCAGTATGAGAGAAACTTTCTGCCCTTGCTGTGTTAAAAATGCTGTCTGTCCCTTAGCCCCTGCACAGATGATTGAGAGCTTCCTGGATGTACGTTGCAAGTGAACTGTCTGACTGGCTTGAAAAGATAGTCAGGTTAATGTGGAGGAAGTTACAAGGTGCTATAACATGCATCTGCCAGGCTAGTTCTGTGTCTTGCAAGTGAAAATGAAATTGATGACAACAAGAATAGACCCACCTACATCGTGAAGTCTCCCAGAAGGCCACATAATCTTGCTCTGGACTATGTGGATACTTAATTGCACAGCAACTGCTGACTGGGAACTGGAGTTTTAATATTTAACCAGGTATTATATGCAGAACATATAGTTTGTTTCTTGTCAGTAGAGAAATACCAGCATTGTTACAGAATAACTTGGGTTCATTTAAATAGTCCAGAGGCCATCACTCTAACAAATTAATCTTAATTGTTTTCTGTAATATTGTTGTATCACATTAACTTTGACATTCATATGCAAAAAAGAAGTGTGCAAAAGTTCTTGTCTTAGATTAAGCTTTATTTTTAGCCAAAAGTTTTCCATCATATAACCATATCAACTGCACATGAATCCTTGTGCTTGTATCTTTGGGAATCAGAAGAGAGATGAAGGAAAGGCTCTAATGTGGTGCATCACTCTGGAGTTTTCAGTGGGAGCTGAGAAAAATAGAACACTTCTTTGCTGTGGCTTAATAAAATGTCCATCAACTGAGTTCACAATTTTGCAGTGTTAAAGCAGGCGGCTGGATTGATGTTCACCAAAACCAGAAGAGAGTAAAGATAAAGAGACTATTTCACAACCTGTTTGCCAACTTTTGCTCAGTAAATGAAACTACTTCACCACTCAGCCTGCCTCGCTGACTAGAGGTTAAAGTGCGAAGGCAGGTATCTTTAACTGACAGTACAATATACTAATCATGTTGTTTAATCTGCACTGCGGGAATGAATGTCAGGTGTGTGTGTGTGTGTGTTTGAAAGTGTAAAATTCTAGTGACCAAAGTCAAAAAACAAAGTCACACATGATCCTGAGCCTGCGCATATAAGAGGAGTGAAAAACGTCCAGTTGTCATGGAGTTTCTAGAATTTACAGGTAAATCTAGCGGATATGGCTCTGAGTAAACCCCTAGGGAAAATTTTTTGAACACTTCTATTAATTATCCAGAAAATTATTGGAGTTGGAAATTTGATTGGATGTGTTGACTGGAAACAGGAGGGCATGTGTAAAACCAGGGCATCCAGGAATATTTCTAATCAGAGTGGGCAACCTTACATTAGCGGAAAACAACATCTCTCTATTGCGTGGGATTGTACAAACTTCCAGTGCACATTTGCTCAACATATAATATCAACAGATAAAAGAATAGAATCCTTCTCTAGAAACTGCTCAAAAAGAGTATATGTGCCAGGTGGCTCCCAGAGATTGGAGGTCCCTTTCCAGCTGGTAGCGGATTGCTGTAGAGTCACAGGGCCTCATGTTTTAAGATGCTGATGTCAGGAAGAAATGTAGGTTCTGTGCATGCTGGCAGAGGGACTGGCCTGGTGATGTTCCTTTTGGTGGTCTCTGAATTGGCTGTCTGTGGGTTCACCATCCCATGAAGGACAGGCCTCTGATGTTGTTGACCTAGTCAGAAGGCTGTCACCTCTGAAATCTCAGCAGCATCACCAGGAGGGATGAGCACTGTTAAGGTGGATATGTCATGTAGAGGGCACCACAAAATGGAGGCATTCTCATGGAGGTAAGAACTCATTGAAATTCAGGATGGCAGAGGGGGTGGGCTCTGTCAATCACAGGACAAACGGCCCCAAGGTATTGTAAAATCTTCCCAGTCTGCCCTCTAGTCACTTCTATGAGACACAAAGTCTAAAACTCTGAGTTGCATCCAAGTTATTATAGGGAGGTTTCTTCTGTGGATCTGGTGAGATCCCCTAAGAGCCAGGAGCCAGTCCATCATCAGCAAAATGCCTTCATCCTAATCCTAACTGTAATTGGTTCTTTTATTATGTAAATCAGCTGCCCACATCCTTGGATTTATCAGCCTGTCTGTCTCACAACCTGCTGCTCCTGGGAAACATCCCCTAGCACTGGGACTGTAGTGGGATACTGTGCTGATGAGTCTCTTCATTATTTACCAAATCCCTGTCTGTGTCTCACAACACAGGGTCAATAAAATTCTGACCTGAGAGTCATTACAACACAGCGGAGGACCGTTTGGTGCATTGAGTCCATACTGCCTCTCGGTACAGACACTCAGTCAACCCAATCCCCTGGTCTATCTCTGTTGTCCTGCGCGCATTCAACATCCTTTTGAAATAATTGATAATCCTTGTCTGCTCTACAATGGGGAGACAAAATGCAAACTGGGTGACTGCTTTGTGGAATGCCTACATTCAGTCCACAAAAATGACCTTGAGCTTCCAGTTGCCTGTCACTCCAGCACACCACCATGTTCCCTGTCTTAGGCTAGCTGCAGTGCCCACCAAAGCTCAGCACAAGCTGAAAGAACAGCACCTAATTTCCCATTCGAGGACCCTGTAGCCTTTGGGACTTGATATCGAGTTCCAGAATGTCAGAGCCTGACCACCTTCTTCTATGACCTTACCGCAACCCCAAACACCAGGCCTTGTCATTACATGGGCTGCTACCAGAACCAACGCATTGTCAGTCACTAATGGTTCCCATTAGCAACTATTCATTCTCCCGGGCTGACCATTACCCATTTCCTTTGCTTGCCTAACTACTGTTCTATCTCTCTGTCTCTCTCTCTTTTTCTCTCTTTGTCTCTCTCCTTCTCTCTGGGCTCCATTGCCACCTTTTATTCCTCCCCTCTCCCCGCACTCCATCTTCAGCAGATAGACCAACCTTTTCGAGCTACCATCGGTTCTGAAAAAGGCTCACTCAAGTTGACACGTTAACTCTGCTTCCTCATGCTGCCGGACCTGCTGAGTTTCTCTAGCTATTTCTGTTTTTGCTCTGTGCAAAAATACTCTTCCTCACACAGTCTTTGTATGGTCCATTAATTGGATTCTGTGCGGCAGCTCATTTTTCAATTTGAGCTGAAACTGATCCTCTTAATCTTCGAAACTCACTTCTGTTAGCCAGTCTTTTGTGTGGTACCACGTCAAAGCCTTTTTTCAAATCTGTGCTCACACATTGCCCTCATTAACCTTTTCTGTTAAGCCATCAAAAAACTCAATTACATTAGTCAAGCTCAATCTGTCTTTTACAAATCCATGCTGTCTCTCCTTGATTAACTCAGGCTTACAAAGTGCCTTTCCCTGATTCTTGTGTGTAAAACATTACCCACCACTAGAGTCATAGAAGTCTACAGCATGGAAACAGATCCTTCAGTCCAACTCATCCATGCCGACCAGACATCCTAAATTAATCGCGTCCCATTTGCCAGCATTTGGCCCATATTTCTAAACCCTTCCTATTCATATACCCATCCAGATATCCTTTAAATGTTGTAATTGTACCAGCCTCCACCACTTCCTCTGGCAGCTCATTCCAGACACGCACCACCCTTTGCGTGAAAAAGTTGTCCCTTAGGTCCCTTTTAAATCTTTCCCCTCACTTTTGGACTCCATATTTACCCTATCCATGCCCTTCATGATCTTGTAAACCTCTATAAGATCATCTCTCAACTCCAATGCTCCAGGGAAAACAGCCCCAGCCTATTCAGCCTCTCCCTATAGCTGAAATCCTCCAATGGCAATGTCCTTGTAAAACTTTTCTGAACCCTTTCAAGTTCCACAACATCCTTCCTCTAGCAGAGAAGCCAGAATTGCTTGTAGTATTCCAAAAGTGCTCTGACCGATGTCCTGTACAGCTGCAACATGACTCCCAACTCTTATACTTAATGCACTGACCAATAAAGGCAAGCATATCAAACACTTTCACTATCCTATCTATCTGCAACTCCACTTTCAAGGAACTATGAACCTGCAATCCAAGGTCTCCTCATTCAGCAACACTCCCTAGGACCTTATCATTAAGTGTGTAAGTTCAACTATCTGGCTAGCCTGTAGTTATTAGGAATGTCAAAACAGTCTTCCTCGAATAATGGTGTCATATTTGCCACTTTCTAATCCTCTGGTATTGCCCCCACCCCGGTCTATGTAGTGAACATTAGATATCTACAACAAGCCTTTCTCTTATCTTTGCCCTGACTTCTGTTAGCAAACTGAGATGGAAGCCATCTGGGACAGGCAATTGATCCACCTTAAGAACAGCCAGTTTTTCTAGTGTACATTGGCTATCCATTATTAACGACATCCACTACTGCCATCATCTCTGCTTCTACCAAAATTTTATCAGAGTCAACTCCCTTAATAAATACACTTAGAAAGTATTTCAAGTCTCTAAATTTCTATTACCCTTTTATAGATCATAGGTCCCACTCTGCCTCTCAATGCCCATTTACCACATGCCTATTGGTAGGAGATTTAGGGCTCCCACTCTTCACTACCTCTCTCAATTTAATATGTTTGGCCAGGTTTTCACTTGAAGTTATGTTTATATTCCATAAGGATCAATGAAGTCAAAGTGCTATACATAGCAATCTGTAATGGAACAATGGGCGATCTTTAAGAAAGAGATATTTGAGTGGATGCTAGTTACATTCCAACAAGAGGGAAAGATAGAGGAACCAAGCCTTAGACGACAAAGGAGATAGAGAATATGATGAAACAGAAGAAGTGGGTTAATGATCCATGTCAACTGAATTCTTCCCTTGATTATGTTCTGAAGAAACATAACTGCAACCTCTTTTAGGAGATTATTAGAAATTACATGTACAACACCTCTTCTCTCTTCCCACTAGATTACACTGTTACTTGTTTTAGGTTTGTGCTTTAACTCCAGCCACAGACCCTGGAGTTTCATCTGCCAAAAGCCACATGCTGGTCAGTGAGTTACTTTCTTTAACAGAATCACAGGAATGTTCCAGTACAGAAGGAGGCCATTCAATTCATTTTGCCTGCCCCGATTCATTAAACGATCATCACTTTTTCCCCATAACCTCGCACGTTATTTTCATTCAAATAGCCATCAAGTGCCCTCTTAAATGCCTCAGTTGAACCTGTCTTTACCATATTTCCAGGGAGTGCAATATGTACCCTAACTATTCGCTGAGTGAAAACCTTTTTCCGCATATCACCTTTGCTTCTTTTGTAGACCCCGTGACATCCTTGCTTCTTGCATTTTGGACATTATCTAATATTTCATCTAATTTACTGTTCATGTGACTTTGGTCTGCACAGATTAGCTACCATGTCTGCACAGAAACATTGGGATACCCTTCAACCCCATTCCATTACAGCAAGGCTGATGTGAAACCGAACTCGACTTACCCTCTTAGATTCATATTCCTTAATGCGTTTGCATAATAACAAGAATACCAAACTTCATCCTGAAAACTTCAATACAGCGAATCTCCACAGGCTTTACAGGAAGAGCATTACAGATACTTACCTCACAAAAAATTCAAAAATTAAAGTGCTACATGAAGATTTCAAAAATAATTCCTTAAACTTAGGAGGCCCAAGGATTTGTTAAAGTGTGGCATGAATGGTTTTTAAGTGGAAATAGTACCTTGGGGGTAATGTCAATGGACTAGTAATCTGGAGGCCCAGGTGAATTCTCTCAGATTATGAGTTCAAAACTGACTACAGCTCCGGATGGAATTTAGATCCAATCAATACATCTGGAATTGAAAGCAAGTGTCAGTAATTGTGAATGTTAAGCTACATGATTTTCGTTAAAACATGCATCTAATTCGCTAACGTCCTTGAAGGAAATCTGTCATCTTTATCTGGACTGGCTACATGTGATTACAACAATGAGGTTATCTCTGAAATGGTTAAACAAGCCCTTCAGTTCAGGGACCAGAAAGCTGGCCTTGCCAGTGATGTTCATTTCCCATAAATGCATACATTTTAAAAATCAGAATTAAATCGCTCTCGGTTGATTTCCTCTCTTTGAGCAAGGCCATCATAGCCCAAGTAGCAGTAATTTAGTCAATGACTTTGGTTTGATTTTATTCACCCAGACGGTATGCATGTCAGATCCAGATCTGTCCCTTAGCTCTTCATCAAGGAAGGACTGTCATCAATCTGAGAGAACATTTATAGGAACAGCCCCCATTCCCTGGTAATCCAATCAGTAAAGTGATAGATCTGTCTGCTCTGCTTTCATACTGTGAGACTCGAACTTCCCCAAAATGAAAAATCAAGCAGCTCAAGAAACATTCATTTCTGTAGTTTCCACCAGAGGAGTAAGACTGAAAACTGTGAGCTGTTTTCTCAGGGAACACGGTAATTCTGCAAAAGGCTTGGCTAAGATGGTTGCATCACCTTGATGATAAGTACTGAACGGGTGTGTTTGATACAAAGACTGTTTTTTTATGGACAGTATCTGCCCTTGCTTGCAGCTGAAACTGTGGAGATTCATTCTTCCTGCCTGATGACAAGTGGAAAATCTTGAAAGCGCAAAACCATCAGGAAACCTCCTTCTAAAACCAGCTGAAACTTGGCAGACATTGCTATGTCGGATTGTTCAGTCGTTAGAACAACACATTGAGAAGGGTATTTAAGAACCAAGGTCTTCTGGGGCAAGCGATGAGCTGAAAACACCAGGGGTACACACTCTGTCTGCCATGTTGAGAATTCTCGGTGTCTGGTTTGTTCCTATTCGATGGTTGGATGAGAAG
This sequence comes from Chiloscyllium punctatum, assembly GCF_047496795.1. Lineage (NCBI taxonomy): Eukaryota > Metazoa > Chordata > Chondrichthyes > Orectolobiformes > Hemiscylliidae > Chiloscyllium > Chiloscyllium punctatum. Next base: position 64,063,229 of record NC_092745.1, read on the forward strand.
CTACATGCTAATGGGGTGAGGTGTGCAGTTTATATGGTTATTAGTAAACAATAATTCTCCTTAATAATCACTCCCTGGTGAGAATCTCACCTCGATGCCCAGAACTTGGTTAACCAATGCACTGAGTGCCTTCCCACACTGAGGTAGGCCTCCCCAGACTTGGCACATGATTCTGCCACATTTCTCACCATTATCCACATGGTCTATGCCTTGGTAAGTTTCTGCCATGCTGTTGTTTGCATCCACCTGAGAGGATAGACACCTCTGAAAAGCACCACCTCTAATAATGGAGTGATCCCTCCATGTTGCACCGGAATGCTGGCTGAGGTGAAAGAATGAGGCCCTGGGAATGAGGCATCGACCTCACAAGCTTCTGACTAAGATTCTGAGAGTGTTAACACCAAGCCTAGGCTGACACCAATGTGAGACAGCTCACACAAACTGAATCAGGTCAGACAGCCCGTGGTTCAGTACTTCCTCTGTCAGGCTCTAATTAATGTGGCAGGTTGGGTAGACAGGCTAAGACTGGGTGGAGGGGTTAGAAGATGTCAGCAGCAGTGGAGTCAGCCACAGGACAAGTAACAGTGCGGCAAGAGGGTAAACAACTTCATTCTGCAGGGATGAGTGACAAATGGGAGGGTATGTGGTAGCAGGTGTGGGAACGAATGATCAGCAATTGAAATGCGCACTTGAGGAGCCACGTGACCCTACGCAGCTGAGGGGGATAGTGCTGGGCGGTGAGTGGATGGAAAGGAGGGGTCGTATACCAAATCTCAAGTGAGGAGTTAGGCACTGAGAGTTATAGGCTCAACCCTGAGTTCATTAGGCCTCCAGCAACGAAACTCTTCATTCTTCTATTGTCTTCACAGGAGAAGGACATTCATAATTCCTGGGAGCATTGAGAAGGAGTGGACTCTGCCTATCCTGGCATTTCTCAATGTAATGGAAGGCTACAGTGAGGCTGTCTTACGGTTACATGATGAAGGTGTTTGACATGTTTTTATCAACTTCATCTGGTGTTTGCTATTGTTTATATCTTCTCCAACAAGTTAGTCTTCAGCTCCAGCAACCAATATCCCCAAAAGGCCAGCACCAACCTCTGGGGAAGCTGAGGGGACTTCCTAGAATGCAATGTTCCGTTCTTCCTCCTGACCTTCGAACAGTTCATGTTGTTGTAGTTTAGCTGGTTTTAGTTACTGTTGGAGATTGCAACACTGCAGGGCTCTGACACTCAGAAGGGTAGGACAGTGCTGGTCAAGCCTATTCCCTGGGCATGTGATGGACGCAGTATTGCCTGTAAGGCAGCAGATACTGGTCATCCATCAGAAGAAGCCCAAAGATCTGGCAGAGATTTGAGATGGTATGTGAAGTCTGGCAAGCACAGTCTATGCAGGCTAGGAATGCTGCTGTGATCTCCCTCTCACCTCATGAATTGCTTCCTCCATTGGGAGACTGTCAACTCCAACTCCAACTCAGGGTTCCAGGGATGCTCAGACAGCCCTTCATTCTCTGCTACCCCGGAACATGGCTCTGCTCCCATCCACCCCCAGAGATGTCAAAGACCAGGAAAAAAACAATACTGCACTTTAGTGATGTCTCCTTAGAGATTCTCATGAAGGCTGTCCAGGAGAGAAAGACATTTCTTTTTCCAAGGGATGGCAACAACAGGCATTCCTGACTGATGAAAGCAGCCTGGACAGAGGTCAGAGCTTGTGGAACGTTGAAGAGAAATTGTCTCCCGTGACACCAGAAGATGAATTATCTGAACCACCAGGGTATGGGCCACAGTCTACTCACTGCTGCACACCCCTCTGAGTGTGAGTTAGCATTGCAAAGTTACAGAGCACTGTTACACCCAAGGTTGGATGTCAGACATCTCCATTAGATGCCCCAAGTGCAATCCACATTTGCCACTTCAATCCATATCTGTGAAGTAATCACAGTGAGAGATGGAATAGATTTCAAACAGATCTAGCAACTCAACACTGTTGAGGTGCTGTGGGCCATCAGTAGCAGCAGGATTGTACTCCAACTCAATGGTACAAGCATATCCCCCACTTTATCATTGTCATCAAGTTGGGAGATCAACCCTGGTTTAATGCAGGAGGACATGCCAGGAACCGCATTAGACATGTCTGAATATGAGGTGTCACTCTGGTGAAGCCACCAAACAAAATGACTTACATGCCATGCAGCAAATGACAGACAAGGCTAAGTGATTTCACAAACAATGATTCAGGACTAAGCCCAATAGTCCTGTGCATTCAATCGTGAATGGTGGTGGACAATTAGAGAACTCACTGGAAGAGAAGGCTTCACAAATATCCCCATCTTCAATCGTGGGGGATCCCAGCACATCAGCACAAAAGATAAGGCTGAAGCTTTTTCAAGCATCTTCAACCAGAGCCAGAGGTACTGAGTGGATGATCTGTCTCAGCTCATCCAGGCATCCCCAGACTCACAGATACCAATCTCTTTCCAATTTGTTTCACTCCAGGTGGAATGAAGAAACTGATGATGGCACTGAATATTGCATCAGCTATGGATCCTGACAATATAGCAGCAATTGTGCGAAAGACTTTTATTCAAGAACTTGCTGTACCTCTAACTAAGAACTTCCAGTCCACCTACAACTCTGGGATCTACCAGACAATGTGCCGAGATATGGGCAAAAGTGAGGACTGCAGATGCTGGAGATCAGAGTCTAGATTAGAGTGGTGCTGGAAAAGCACAGCAGGTCAGGCAGCATCCGTGGAGCAGGAAAACTGACATTTCGGGCAAATGTCCTTCATCAGGAATGAAGGCAGGGAGCCTCCGGGGTGGAGAGATAAATGGGGGGGGGGGAGGCTGAGGAGAAGGTAGCCAAGAGTACAATAGAGGTGGGTAGAGGTGGGGATGAAGGTGAAAGGTCGGAGAGGGTGTGCAAGCACTGAAGAAGCAGATGTAGCTGTGGTAATAAGTCTGTTTCAGGACATGGTTGAAGAGCTTCAGGGCACAGGAGATGACCTGGGGGATGTTCTATATGCAAAAGCCAGTACAAATGAAACCCAACCAATTAACATCCAATTAGTCTATGTTCAATCATCGGTGATCAGTGATACGATCAAATAGTACCTGGTCAACAATAACTGAGACCCATTTTGGACTCTACCAGGGCCACTCAGCTCCTGACTTCATTATAGCTTTTGTTCAAATATTGACAAAAGAATCAAAATCCAGAGGTGAACATGATATCAAGGTTGCATTTGTCCATGTGGCATCTATGATCCCTAGCAAATCAAAAGGATTTCCAGGTCAAACGTCTTCACTGCTTGGAATGATACCTGGCACAATGGAAGACTTTTATTGTTTCTTGAGGGTCAGTCATCTCAGCTCCAGGACATCTCTGCAGGAGTTCCTCAGGGTGGTGTTCAAGGCTCAGCCACCTTCAACTGCTTCATCAATGACTCTCCCTCCATTATATGGGAATGTTTGATGATTACTGCACGATATTCAGCACCACTCATGACTTCTTACATACTGAATCATTCCATATCCAAATGAAGCAACTCCTGAATAATTTCCAGGTTTGGGCTGACAAGTGGGAAGTAACATTTGTGCCATATAAGTGCCCAACAACGATTATCTCTAGCAAGTGAGAATCTAACTATTGCTCCTTGACATTCAGTGATATCACTATTATTGTAGTCCCCAACGATCAAGACGAGCCATGTAAATACTGTGGATATAAGAATAGGTCAGATGTTATGAATACTCCATTGAGTAATTTACCTCCTGATTTCCTAAATTCTGCACACCTGCAAGGCTCAAGTTTGGAGTGCAATTGAATAGTTGCACTTATTTGGATGAGTGGAGCTCCAAAAGCAGTCAAGAATCTTCACACTAACTGGCACAATAGAGCCCTCTCGACTGGCTCTATATTCACAAACATTTATTCGCTCCACCACCAAAATTCAGTAGTAGCAATCTACAAGATATTCTGTGGAAATTCACCAAGGCTCCTTGGAGAGTACCTTCCAAACCCACAATCAGTACCATCTTAAGAACAAGGGCAGCAGATACATGGGAATACCTCCACCTGCAAGTTCCCCTCCAAGCCACTCACCATCCTGACTTGGAAATATATCACTGTTTTTTTCAGTGTCGCTGAGTCAAACTCCTGGTACTCCTTCCCTTAATAGCATCGCGGATTTATCTGCACCAAATGAACTGCAGTGGTTTACCACCTTCTCAGGGGTAACTAGGGACAAGCAATGAATGCTAGCCTAGCCAGCAATACCCATATCCCGTGAATGAATTTAACAAACAATTTTTCAATCTACTGGGATTTTCCAGAATCTAAGGAATTTTGCAAAATTAAAGTAATATATCTGCTATCGCAGCAGCCATTTCCTTGACATTTCTTCCATGAGGTTCATCGGGATCTGGGGATGTTTCTGTCTTAATTCTAATAATTCCCTCAGTACCTCTCCTTTGATGATTCTACAGGGAGACCCCTGAATACAAGGAATAATTTTCTGTTGTTTTAGTAACTTGCGGTTTACCATGGTCGGAACACACAATAGGGAAAATTCCGAAACCAGAGAACAGGAGGCTTCTGGGAAGGTACATTTCCCATTGAAATGAATGGGTTCACTCCGATCCACAGTTTTGGGCTTCTGAGGTAGGTCCTAGAACACATTCCCCACAGGTACGGGGTGGAGCGGTATTACTGTGTTTGTTCTAAGTTAGATCCTCAGTTTCATCATTTGATTTACAGCTACTTTTGGGAAGCTACTTTTGTTTACTTTCGTGAAGTTGGAAGTGCAGCTGCAAATTTGTTTTTTTCCCAAAGTTAATTACCTAGATATACTCTCGAGAGGATCAATTTTCACTTTAGTTATTCTTTGCCTTTTTAAATATCAGCAGAAACTCCAATTACCAGCCCTTCTGATAGTTTTGTCACGTGATCTTATTTCACTCATTTTATATTGTCTTTTTTTAAGGTTTTATATTCACACGGCTGATGGCACAGGGATTTCACATGGAAATATGGAGCAAGGATTATGTAGAGAGTGGTAGTTGGGGATTTATAGGATGATGGGTGAGGATTAAATGCTCCTAAGGAATGAGAATGTTACAGTGTAATTGGATGAGGATTTTTGAGGATAATGTATTGAGGATTGTTTTGGATAACAGGATGAGGATTAGTCAGGATGATGGGATGAGGATTACTTGGTATATTGGGATGAAGATTACTCAGGGTGTTGGAATAAAGATTCTTCAGGGTGATGGGATGGGGATTACTCAGGGTGATGGGATGGGGATTACTCAGGGAGAAGGGATGAAGATTACTCAGGGAGATGGGATGAGCATTACTCAGGGTGTTGGAATGAGGATTACTCAGAGTGATAGCATGAAAATTACTCAATGTGATGTGATGAGGATTACTCAGGGAGTTGCGATGAGGATTACTCAGGATGTTGGGAGTTGGGATGTGGATTACTCAGGATGTTTGAATGAGGATTACTCAGCGTGATGGGACATGGATTGCTCAGGATGATGGGATGAGGATTACTCAGGGTCTTGGGATGAGATTACTCAGAATGTTGGGATGAGGATTACTCAGGATGTTGGAATGAGGATTACTCAGGGTGACATGATGAGGATTACTCAGGTTGATGAGATGAGGATTACTGAGGAAATGGGGATGAGGATTACTGAGGGAGTTGGGATGAGGATTACTCTTGGAGTTGCAATGAGGATTACTCGGGGAGATGGGATGAGGATTATTCAGGGAGTTGCAATTGGATGAGGATTACTCAAGGTGATGGGATGTGGATTACTCAGGGAGTTGGGATGTGGATTACTCAAGATGTTGGGATGAGGATTACTCAGGATGTTGGGATGAGGGTTATTTAGGATGTTGGAATGAGGATTACTCAGGGTGATGAGGTTAGATTTACTGAGGAAGTGGGGATGAGGTTTACTGAGGGAGTTGGGATGAGGATTACTCTTAGAGTTGCGATGAGGATTACTTGGGGAGATGAGATGAGGGTTATTCAGGGAGTTGCAATTGGATGAGGATTATTCAAGGAGATGGGATGAGGATGATCAGGGTGATGGGATGAGGATTACTCAGGGAGTTGCAATTGGATGAGGATTATTCAAGGTGATGGGATGTGGATTACTCAGGGAGTTGAGATGCGGATTACTCAAGATGTTGGGATGAGGATTACTCAGGATGTTGGGATGAGGGTTACTCAGGATGTTGGAATGAGGATTACTCAGGGTGATGAGATGAGACTTACTGAGGAAGTGGGGATGAGGCTTACTGAGGGAGTTGGGATGAGGATTACACGGGGTGATGGGATGAGGATTATTCAGGGAGTTGCAATTGGATGAGGATTATTCAAGGTGATGGAATGAGGATGCTCAGGGTGATGAGATAAGGAATACTCAGGATGTTGGAATGAGGATTACTCAGCGTGATGGGATGCAGATTACTCAGGATGATGGGATGAGGATTACTCAGGGTAATGGGATGAGGAATACATAGGATGTTGAGATGACGATTACTCAGAGAATTGCGATGACGAATATGCAGGATGATGAGATGAGGATTACTTAGGGAGTTGGGATGAAGATTACTCAGGGTGATGGGATGAACATTACTCCGGGAGTTTGGATGAGAATTACTAAGGGAGATGGGATGAGGATTACTCTGGGAGTTGAGATGAGGATTGCTCCGGGATTTGCGATGAAGATTGCTCAGGATGATGGCTTGAGGATTACTCTGGGATTTGGGATGAGAATTACTGCCATGACCAACAAGAACACACTTCTGAAGTGTTTCATTTGTTGCAGAGAACTTTGGGATTTCTTGAATTTATGAATGGTGGCATAGCAATTTGTAACCAATTAACTATGGATGTAAAATGTTTTGAGATTTATTGGGCTCAGACATTATAAAGTAGGCACCGTGAAATGTCTCTCTTTACAGTGGACCTATCTCCATGCAGTGTCCTTGGAAATTGGGTTCAGAGGACGAGCACCATTTTTGGACATGCCGGGACTGTGCAAAACACCCTGTGACCTCTTTCCATGCCCTGAGGAAGTGATGCTCTTGGCTATGGATTCTTACCCTTAAAAACAATCTATAACTGGGTGGAGTTCTGCGAGTTGTGAACAGAACTTAATACTGTGAGCTGTGTTTCACATTGCTACCATAATACTACCTTTTCATAGTGACACTTCTGAAAATAAATTACCTCAATGGCTGAGAAGTACTTTGGGGCAGTCTCGGGTAATTAATAAGGCTGTATAAATCTAAGACATTTTACAGTTCTCAGATTAGTGTAAATGCAGTTTGGAGGCACTTTATGTCAGGCAAATAAATGCAAGGAGAGTCACTGTGTCAACAGAATTATGAAATACTGAAAAGGAGTGTGTTTCAAGCTGCTGCCCTCTTAACTGATTGACAGGGAACACTACTGCAGTCTTTAAGGTGATTTCTGTGAGATATCACTCTTTAAAAAACTGACATTAGCACGACAGCCTGAATAGCCTTCCAAGTTTCCTGAGTTGGACATAAGGAATGAAGGAATATAGATTAGGTCAAATGAGTTGGCAATGATTTGGCAAATTAAGTTTGACTTAGGAAATGTGAAATGTCCACTTCAGCAGGTAAAACACAAAAAGATGCATAATCTTGAAATAGTGAGAACTGCAAGGCTCTGAGAAGCAGAGAGATCTAGGTTTTCTTACTGCATGAATTGAAGAGGTTAGCATGCACGTACAGCAGGTAATTGGGAGACCCTATAAGAATGTTATCAGTTCTTGCAAGGGGAATTGAAGGAAGTTATGTTTCAATTATACAGGGCACTGACAAGACCACCTTTGGAGTGGTCACATTATTTATAAAAGGATATTCGTACATTGTTAGCAGTTCAAGGAAGGTTTACCTGGAACGGGTGGGTTGTCTTTTGAGGACATGTTGGACAAGCTAAGCTCATATCAGCTGGAGTTAGAAGAGTAAGAGGGGACTTAATGAAGTATGTAAGATCCTTCACAAAGTATATATGGAAAGGATGCTGTACTTTGTAGGAGAATCTAGAACTAGGGGGACTGTTTCAAAATAAGTATTTACCCATTGAAAACTAAGATAAAGAGAGTATGTTTCCAAAAGTGAGTATTTGGGACACTCTTCCACAAAAGGCAGTGAAAACAGATTCCTTGAATATTTTTTAAGGCAATGCACTGTTGAGTTCTTAAGCAAGGGAGGAAAGGTTGGCTGGAGGATTGTGAAGTGATCACACCAGCCATGATCTTACTGAAAAGCTGAGCAAGCTGGAAGGGCTGAGTGACCTACTCCTGCTCCTGTTTTTATGCTTGCATTGTTAGTTTCTGCGTTTCTACAAATATATATAATATATATAATTCAAAGTTAAAAGGAAACTAAGGACGTTGTTAAAACAAGCAAAGTTCAGAAACTAGTCACTGGGAGGAAATTGTATCCGACCTACTGCCTATCTCGTGTTACCCTGCAGAGTAAACAGGAACCTCAGAAAGTTAAGCATAAATATGGGCGAATGTTGTGGATAAAACAAAAAAAATGTTATATTGTTTCCTGGAGGAGTTGAATTAACTTTTATAGAGACTGACACACACACACGCACACACACAACACACGCACGCACACACACACACATGCACGCACGCACACACACACACTTTCTCGAAAATCCATTTCTTTCCAATAGTAGGTAAGCAGTATCTGATGGATCTCTCACCAACATTGACAAAGCCTTGGTTGGAGTCACACCCTCCAATGCCCAATAGCCAGAATTCAGCTGGAAACCTCTGGAAATGCTTTACCTGATTATGAAGCTGTAGTGAAAGGCACCTGCACCACCTAAAACTGATTTTGAAGCATTTAGGTTAATCCAAGTATTACCTAATTGTTCAGGAAATCCATTCTGCCCCTGCCTCAAATAGTCGAACAGCTGTTTTGAGATGAACTTCACAAGCATGAACAGGCTGACAACACAGATCAGTAATTAAAATTTTTATCTTCAGCAAAAGGCAAGCATTTCCCATTTTGTTGCATTATTAATCTTTTTGATGGTCAGCACTGACCTTGAACCATTCTCTTCAAGACACAAGTACACCTTGCTGTGGTTGGTCCCTTTCCTATGTGTGCTCCCATCTCACTGTCTCGTGGATCTAATAGAAATAAGACTGTAAAGTTTAAATGTACTGTCCAAGAGCAGAGGAATTTTTCAATATTATTCACCCCGCATATTAAATCAAATGAGTGTCTGAGAAGAAATGCCTTAATTGTGTTTTCTGGCTCTTCTTTCACCTGGACAAAATTCCATTCAAGACCTTTTGAAGGGTTTTATACATTCATTCAGGCAACAAACACATACATGAAGAGGTGATTTTGGTTGTTGTTTTTGTTAGTGAACATCTTATGGAAATAAAATTACACTTTTTTTTCCCTCAACGCTGTCCTCATCAACCTTTTTGCTACTCTCCCCTGGATCCACAATTAAGATGGACTTTCAATATCTGACTGTTCGTATTCCAGTAATACAAAGTGCCCATTTTCAGAAACCCCTTTGATGTCCCTTCAGCTTTGCTCATGATCTCCGGTTATTCTGCCTCTCCACAGCAGGTTAGAGAAATAAAAACACACAGTATGTCTATTGGATGTTTTACATGCAATTCATACTAATTGCCTTTAATTAAAAAACCTAAGAATTCTCATCTTAAGAGGTAGCCATGATCATTAACCAAGTTCCTAATTTAAAACAAAACTTACAGGTAATGGGAGTGCTGAAAGCCATGTTATGAAATAGAGATGACTTTAGAGATGTTCAGAGTCCAAGAGGGTTAAAAGATAAACATGTTGGATAAAGTGATTGAAAATTGAGACAGGACTATGTGTAGAATTGAAGTGACGTGATAACATCTCTGTAAGAGATCGGGTGGGTCAGCTATAACCAGGTCAATGGAATTTCAGTCGATTACCAGTAAACATCGCTTCGCTCAGTTCACGGGGAGCCGGGACCAAGAGAAACAGAATTAGATTTGGGGAATAATTAGACCAAACTCGTAACATTGTCCCCATTTTGTAGTTAAACACTTGCCTAATCTGAAAATAATACGTTGATTCTGCACAAATATTTATAACTGAATAGCAAATCCGTTAGATCATTGTGGTAGCTGCAGTACAGGAGAATTGGGAGACTCAAAACTGAGGTATTCCAACACTATCACTGACAGGAGATTGTGATTCCAGAGCAACGAGCTTGATTACTTTCAAAATGCCGACCCTGAAAACGAGTGCTTCATTGTCTTTGGAGCTTCCTGAGCATTGGCGAAAGTGAGGACTCCAGGTGCTGGAGATGGGAGTCAAGAGTAGAGCGGCGCTGGAAAAGCACAGCAGCTCAGACAGCATCCGAGGAAAAGGAAAATCAATCTTTCGCTTTTGCCCGAAACGTCGATTTCCCTGCTCGTCGAATGCTTCCTGAGCATGTGAAAGCCATTATTTATTTTGTATTAACTCATTGACTTGCGGACTGCTAGATGTTCCAAGTCCAGAAGGAAGCTTTTTGACCCATTGTGTCTGCACCGGTCAACAAAGATCAGACGGCACAACTCCAATTTTTCATCTTATCTTCCATCTGAATATCTAAACAGTACTTAAATGTGTTGAGAATTCCTGACTCAACAATCGTCTCAGTCACTGTGTTTCAGACTCCGACCACCTTCTGAGAGAAAAACTTTCTCCACATCTCTCTTGTTAGTATTCTACTCTTGCCTGAAATCTATGCTCCCTAATTATTGACTACTGTACTGATGGACAAAGTGTCTTCCCATCCACCCTCTCTATATCCTCAAAATCTTATACACTGCATCAGGATCCCTCTCAACCTGAGTTCTTAAGGATGGTCACTGGACCAGATGCTACCAGACTTGCAGAGTTTCTCCAGCAATTTCTGTTTCTGTCCCTCTCAATCTTCTCTGCTCCAAGGAAAACAACTCCAGCCTATGCTCATAGCTCAGAGTCTCAGGCTTCGGCATCATCTTTGTAAAATTCCTCTGTACCTTCCCTAATGTAATCACATCCTTCCTATAATGTGGTGATCCAAATTGTGCAGAGGACTCCAATAATTGCCTAACTGGTGCTTTATTTCAAAACATTGGAATCAAATGACAGGGAGCTGAGTGTCTGAGTACTCTGCTTTACAAGTTTGTTCCTCTCTCTCTCTGTTCAGGACCAGGACTACTCTTGATTTTCGATTATGTTTTTGGTTGGAATATCCTACCTGTACAAAGATTTAGTTTTACCTTGTGTATTACGTTTTACAAGGTTGCAGAGTGAATGTTTTCACCTTTCTGTAGGTTTGACGGCTAATGCATAATGGGTCAGCATGAAGATTTGAAAACATCCTGCAGACGCATTACCATGAGACTGGAAAATAGTCAGACTTCTTGTTAGTTGCACATACTTATAAAAGAGAATTAATGTCTGAATGTCTAGAATGTCTGCTCAGGTACAAACCAACAGAATACCCCAACTGTCCTGAATCACAGAGGGACAAGTTATTATCTCAAGTACCATATATAATTTACCATTGAGAAGGTTACTGGCCCTGATAACGCTGGGTGCTGTCATATTGTTCTGTTGGCATACTTTATGAAAAGCAATAAAAACAGCAAATGAACATAGAAGATGGCATTATGTAGTTGAAGTGTTAACTCACATTTGAAATTGTCAAAAACACTAGCGATAGGTTTTGAATATCTAACAAAATATTAAAATTGTATAGGTTTCAGTTTATCCAGAACAACATTGCAAATGGATTTGAGATTGAAATCAGTTATAATTTGCGTCAATGAGCATCGAATCTATTATTTTCTTGCTTTAATATTTTAGATTTGTATTCTAACCAAGCCTTTGGTACCTTTAGTTTTTCTTCCAAAAAGATAGCAATAAATCTGTCAGCTGAGAAGAAAATCAAATAGGTTGTGGCCTAAAGGAAGGTACAAATTGCAGCTTTGGGTGAAAAAGAACAATCTGTCAAGAGAGGGCTATTCATCATCAGAACAAAACAGCTTTAACTGTTTTTAGCTGACCTGATAGAATATCCCTTGTAAGCAACTTCAGTGATGTAAGGCTCCAAATATTTTTCAGTGATCAATATTGCTTGAAGTGCATTCGCAAGTCAGCATAAAAATGCGAGTCTTCAATGTGGTCATCTTTCTGTGATTGACCCTGCAGAGCCTGCTACCCTTGGGGATTTAATGGCACAGCTATTAACAGTTCCACGGTGCTGCAGTTGGGCTTGAACCCTGCATAATACAAAAACCAGGCCGATCAAGTGATGTGCTGTCCAGAACTCAACCTAACATTCAAACCACCGTATGGATGCTAATCGAAAGCAAAGGGAAAGTGGACCAGATAAGACTGTGCAGGTCAGAGTACCATCTGATCAGAACTGAATTTCTGATGGATTGTACAAATAGATTGCTTTATAGAGTTCAGCTTAAAAGTACTCATTGACATAAAATTCCGCAGTAACAATCTTTTCCTGTAATCGGTCACTATTCAGATTGTTGTCTTTTCCCCTGTGAAGAAAAGTTCTGTGTGACGAAATATTAAGATTTTATAGAATTCACAAGCATGCCCGCTGAAGTGAATGGCATATCTTTTATATTATGTTTCAAAAGGGTAATAGCTAGTCAAACTTAATCTTTAATTCTAAATCCATTGTAAATACCTTCTATAACTAAGGTAATAAAATGTTGCCGTGTTCACTTTTCAGAGTACAAATTACACTAAATGAACACACACTGATGGGTTTAAGCTGTACCATTATAGTTACATTTCAGAATTCTACATGCAATTGGCAGGATAACTGCAGTTACAACCTACTTCGCTGGTCTTTGTAGAAGCTGCATTATTATGAGTCGACAAACAGAGTTCTTGCTAATAACCTTTTAAGGAGACTCTAAAGACAGCAAGTTGCAATGAAGTGACAGAAGTGCAAATTAAATGTAGTGTTATGTAATTTTGAAGTGTACTACTGACATTAAAACTTTCTCTCTTCAGTGTATGACTATCGACAGTATCTCTGATGGCATAATATAACCAATAGTTGGAACATATCCACCAAAAGAAAATCTTGTGAACGGAGATCAATAGAAAATAAGAGGTCCATTTGAATTTTAGACAGCTTGATTTGAGGTTTTCCAATCCCTATTCATAAAATGTTTCTTTTAAAAAATGATGGAGTTTGGGTATTCTGTAATCCAGTTGAAGTCAAGGCATTTTGGTACTGATTATTGTGAAAAATTAATGATTTTGAGTGGCATTGTAGTTTGCTACATCCAGGTCTGTTTGTATGAAACCAGTGAGCAAAATTTAGTTCTATGTCTTTTTACTTTCACTATCTATTTCAACAAAAGGCATTAGTCCCAATGAACAGTGTATCATTTCACAGTATAATCACACAAGATGCATGAAGTATTTTCTGAACATATATTTAAGAATACAGTCATATTGTCAACTTCACCATTTCCTCCTTTTGTTTTCAATCATATGTTTTGGTAACAAATAACATTTCAAAAATCACTTCATAATTGATTGCTTTGTTTCAGCTTATGTAGTGAATACAATAGAATAAATGAGCCTTAAGCAAGTAAAATGATGAAATAGAACATATATGGTGGGTCAGTCTGGCTTGATTAATCTAGCTGATTTTTTTGAGGCCACTAATATGATTCATTCAGGTTTCTGCTTTGCGTGTAATCAGCAAATCAGGTACAAAGTTAGATGGATTAGTGAGAGATTTTCAAGTTTCTGCCTCAAATTAAAGAACAAAGAACAAAGAAAATTACAGTACAGGAATAGGCCCTTTGGCCCTCCAAGCCTGCACTGATCCAGATCCTCTATCTTAACCTGCCGCCTATTTTCTGAAGCTTTGTTCCCTGCCCATTCATGTATCTGTCTAGAAGCATCTTAATTAATTCTATCGTTCCTGCCTCTACCACCTCCACTGGCAACTTGTTCCAGACCCCCACCACCCTTTGTGTAAAGAGCTTTCCATGCATATCTCCCCTAAACCTTTCCCCTCTCACTTTGAACTCATGATCCATATTAATTTAGTCCCCCACTCTAGGAAAAAGCTTTTTGCTATCCACCCTGTCTGTACCTCTCACAATTTTGTAGACCTCAATCAGGTCCCCCCTCAAACTCCGTCTTTCTAATGAAAATAATCCTAATCTACTTGACTCCTCTTCATTACTAGTGCCCTCCATACTAGACAACATCCTGGTGAACCTCCTCTGCACCCTCTCCAAAGCATCCACAACCTTTTGGTAATGTGGCAACCAGAACTGTATACAGGATTTCAAATGCGGCCGAATCAAACTCCTACAGAACTGTACCAAATGCGACCGAACCAAAGTCCTATACAGCTGTCCTGTCCAATCGTCTGCATAGTCACAAACATAACTCTCTCATGAGGTTGTGCAGTCAGACAGCACTTTGGAATGCACTTGTTCTTTTCCCCAGAATTGAAAAATGTTCCTTGGTATGTTTACAAATGATAACCTGGTGCAATCTTACTAATAAAAATGATACTCAGATTATCGCAATTGCAATCATTTTTAATAAGAATATTTTGGTCTACCACTAGTGAATAACCTGATTTTAAATGACTGAAATGGCTTTTAGAAATGATGTGGAGCTCATTCATTAATTTTTAGTGGTGCACTCATTGGTTTCTTAGCAAATTACATTTTCTAAACACTTAAAAACTGGTAAAAAGTGACTTTTCCCCTTATGCTTAAAATGAACAGCTTAATTTTAACAGCATTATCAAAATTCTGCAAATGTACGCAACTAAACAATGAGGGCAAATTTGCCACTGTGATTAATTTAATTGGGCGGCATACCCAGTTTAGTGGGCAGATTGGTTTCTTACTTAATATTTTTAAAAACTGTTGTAAATGTTTGAAGATTTGAGCTGGACATAACTTGTGCTTGAAGTTCCCCAATGTTTCAAACTGATTTAGCCAATTATAGGTGAGTGCAGAAATTCCGCCTAGCTCATATGGACTTTTGGAAGCCATCTGATGATGTTCCTCTCAGGAGATTATTGGCAAAACTGACATTGTAAAATATTGGAAGTAACTTTGTGAAATGGATTTGTACTTTGCTGAAGAGCAAAGAAAAGAGGAAGATAAGTCAGAGTCATAGAGATATACAGCATGGAAACAGACCCTTCAGTCTGACCTGTCCATGCCGACCAGATATCCCAACCCAATCTAGTCCCACCTGCCAGCACCCGGCCCATATCCCTCCAAACCCTTCCTATTCATGTAATGTACTTGTATTGATGGGATGTAGCAATTGATACACTTGGTAATGGGGACCTTGCACCATCACCAAATGCATCAATGACTTGGGTAAAATAAAGCAAATGTTGTTCCTCTGAAAAGTAAATGGGTGGAAGCTTAAGTTATATGGATAATTATTGTAATGTTGACAGATCAATTGATCGGTAAAATAATTGGCAGATAGAACACAAAGTGGACAAATGTGAAGAAATTCATAAAAGACAAATCAAACAATCTTCTTTGTGGTGAGAAGATTACATAATGTGGAGAATTAAAGGAAGAGAATCAGAAAGTTCTTGAAAAACTCAGCTGGTCAGACAGGATCAATAAGAAACACTTCTGTTTTGTTACCCTTTGTCAGAAATATGAAATGCTGCAGATACAAAGGTTTTAAGCGATTCCCATGTCAGGAAAAATGTGGGAATGTAAAGAAATGAACATAAATAAAAGTCTGTGAAGGGTGGAAGGCAGCAGTGATCTGTGCTACTAATTATTCAGGTATTATAATGTCATCAAGAGGATTGAAAACAAAACTACAGTTGTACAGAGCTTTACTGAGAACCCATGTGGAGTACAGAAACAGTTTTGCAGAGTAAAGGAAATGTATATTAGTTTTGAAGCGGTTAGTGTTTAATTTACAAAAAGATGTCAGAGTTTAAAATGTTAAATTATGAAGAGATATTGCTTAAACTTGACTTCTATTCCCTTTGGGGTGAGAAGATTGAAGGATGATTTACTGTGGTATCTAGAATGATGAAATGGTTTGATATACTAGCTACAGAGAGTGAAATCTGAGGAATATGGGCTATGTTGAGATATGTGGTACAATCAGATGATCAGTCTGGTTAGGCCCATCTCAATGTCAGAAGCAAGTGGTGCCATCTTTTGTGCTTTTCATAAGCAGTAGAGTTTCTCACTAGGCAGTGCTGAGCTGCCAAATAAGGGGGACTATTGCTTGTTAAATGCCTTGTTGACACCCCAACTCACTTTGTTAGTATTCAGTCTTCTATCTTACCAAACAAACTAATTTATATTTCCTTTACTCTGCAAAACTGTTTCCTGTACTCCAAATGGGTGCTCAGTAAAGCTCTGTACAACTGTAGTTTTCAATCCTCTTGATGAAATTTTTATACCTGGACATATCAGAACGGCGACCTGATGGATTCAACTTGCCATTGACGCTGAATGACCTCTACTGAGCACCAGGCACTAACATTTCAAGGTATACTCCGTAGCCACCAGCCAAATACACCCCACATCCTTGGGCATTGGCATCTGACATGTACCAGCCTCACAGGACCCTCATGGTGCATCTCTGATCCACTGACTGGACACTTCTGCACTCCAATGCTGCACCTGGGCTGTACCGGCAACTCTCATTGTAATACTGGAGCAAGGACTGTGTTCACTCAGAGACACACACACACACACCTCATGGACTGGCTGCACCTCAGGACTTGTCACTTGCTGCTATATCACTCACTCCCTGCCTGAATATTGACAAAAGCCTTGCCTTGCCTTTTTGGACTTTGTTCCCTCAGCCAAAGATATCAAGGATTATAACTTGAGTACTTTATAGACACTTTTTATTCTCAATTTGAACTTTTAAACCCTGTACTCCCATGCTAATTTTTTTTTTTACTATTTCAATTCTGTGACAATGTTTAAAGTATCTGTACCTAGGTACCGTGTACCTAAGATGGCACAGAGAGGTGACATTACAAAGTTTTCACTGCACTCATTCAAGAGACATTAAAGGTTATTCATCTCAGGCCCATCTTACTTCTGTCCTGCTCTGCTGTTTAGCATAGACACAAAGGAAGGAAGCTTGGAAGCCCCAGCTGTGCAGCATCTTGAGCAATTAGACCTCTGGGTCCCTGCCCACACAGTGGGGCACTGATTTGCACTAGTTTGCCATGTCTGAGGAACTGGCAGTGCTTGTCCATGTGCACAATGGCCTTTTAGAGATGGTACATTTGCAGGAGATGCCAGTCAGTTCTGGGAGATCTGCTGAATGGTGAGTTGTTCTGGGAATGGTGTAGAGTAGGATAGGGAGGAAATTGAATGTGAGAGATGCCACAGGAGCAGGGGCAGGTAATTAATGTGGTGAATTTGGTAAGATATACCAAGAAAACTCATCAGACCTTGCTGTGAAAAATCCCAACACAACATTGACTTAGCCAAAATAACGGAAGATTCAACCCAGAGGAACTATTTCTTCAGGTTTGGAAGTCCAGAACAAGGGAGACCTAATCTTAACATTAAAATTAGGCCATTCTGTAGTCAAATTAGAAAGCACTTTTCAAACAAAGGGTAATTGAAATATGAAATTTAGCCCAAAGCTACCACCCCTCTCCCCCAACCAAGCACTAACCATCACCATCCAAAATCACATCCTGTGGATGCAGGGCAATTAACATGTTCAAGACTGAATTTGAGGGGAATGTATTCTAAGAGGTGACATGGGATTAATAATACAGCCCAGTAGCTGGTACTGAAGACCTCAGATTTTCATCTGATCCATCAATGACTTGGATAAGGGAATGAAATCATTGTTTATCCCAAATTGCAGAGACCCCTAAGTTAGAACAATAAGTTTTGCAGATAGTTATCATAAAGATCTATGGATTGATTAACTGAATGGTAAGCTACATGGCAGATGGCATTCAAAGTGGAATAGTGTGAGGAAATCCACTTTGGATTCAAGAAAGACAAAATGCGTTTTATTTCTTTATGGTGAATGACTTCAAAATCAAAACAATCCCTACTCTATGGAATGATGTTTGTGCGAGTGATCTTAATGATCAGATATGCCCCTCGGTCATATTTTATCCTTTACTTAAAACATTAAATCTCCATTTACTTTCATTTCTGCAAACCATTGTGCTGCTCTGCTTTTTGGAGTGCTGAACATGAACAATCTAACACACTGTGGAAAGTTCAAATGGATAACTTGCATCAAGATTTAAAACAGTGCCTCCTGAGGACTTAGTCCTTTCTGCTCTGTTTACTTTTTGAATCTGGTTAAAATTATTTATCGCATAATGCCATCAGCTCTGTACCTCTGAAATGTCTCCTCAGCATATCCAGGTTGATAATAAGTCAATTTTAATAGTTATTATAACCAGACCCCAGGCAAGGTTTGTTTAGAGTCGAGGGTTTCTGTCATGCATCTTTGCGCGATTTGAATGGCAATTCTCAAACCCTGGATCATTGGGCACATGACATAGGATCCACAGTGCAGGGTTTGTTTTCTTTACTTTTCTACTGTAGCTCTTCTTCCATGTTAAAGATAATTGGGCAGTACAGTGGCTGAGTGGTTAGCACTGCTGCCTCACAGTGCCAGGGATCCAGGTTCAATTCCAACCTCGAGTGACTGTGTGGAGTTTGCATGTTCTCCCCCTATCTGCGTGGGTTTCTGCCAGGTGCTCTGGCTTCCTCCCACAGTCCAAAGATGTGCAGGTTAGGTGGATTGGCCATGTTAAGTTACCCGTAGTGTTCAGGGATGTGTAGGTTAGGTGCATTAGCCATGGGAAATGCAGGGATCGGGGGATAGGTCTGGATGGGATGGTCTTTGGTAGGTCAGTGTGGAATTATTGGGCACAATGGCCTGATTCCACACTGGAGGGATTCTGTGAAGGTTATTCTGGTTCCAGGTGGATATTCTAAATTGTCGATCTT
Source organism: Chiloscyllium punctatum (assembly GCF_047496795.1). NCBI lineage: Eukaryota > Metazoa > Chordata > Chondrichthyes > Orectolobiformes > Hemiscylliidae > Chiloscyllium > Chiloscyllium punctatum. Next base: position 64,082,303 of record NC_092745.1, read on the forward strand.
CTGGGTGGGGAGATGTGAACTGCCTCCACTTCTTTATTGAGCTGCCCCCTTAGTTCGTTGCAACAAGGTTAATTTAAAGAGGATCCCTTCCATATGGATATCTTTCTCCTGCACCAAATGAATCTATGTTTTAAAAGAAACCAATTTAACCAGGCTTTCATGAGTTAACAAAATAATGAGTGTATTAGTTACTAAACATTACAAGAATAGTGTAGTACACCTACATGGAAATTTGAAACAAGAAGTGAGTCCAAATAAAGATAAAAAGTTAGATGACACAGTTGTGACCGTGGAGCGTTGATCATCAAACTGTCGATTTCATAATTCATGGCTTTGCAAATAGTTGATGTCCTTTTGTCTTATTTCTTTCTGACTGGCTTGCTGCCTAGTTGGCTTCCAGAACTCAGAGTGAGGAACCTGTTTGAGGCTCCCCTGACTTCGTACAGATGCATAGATCCTGCAGAAGGGAGAAACTGTGCTGAATTTACATCTGCTGTCTTATTTAGTCTGTAGCAGTCCTCCTATTCAAATCACACATTTTGTGGAATTAAAAGTTACAAAAATGTCCACAGTGCTATAGGGTTCTGACACATCATCATGGTCATAGATCCCTCCCAATCCAGAAACTGAATACAAGATTTTAAAAAGCCGTTTTAACCTCTTCAACAGCTTATCAAATAAATGCATGGACCAAAGACAACGGGTCAAATGATCAATTTAGCAAACAAAACACTGACCTGTATTTGTGCAGACAACAAGGCAGCAGGGACATTTGTTATCAGTACTTCTCTGAAAGTGACTATAACTTCAGGATATTTGGCAATGAGCAGATTACAGATGAACATAGGAGGAACAGGAGGAGGTCCCTCAGCCCCTCTAGTTTGCTCTGTTATTCAATAAAATCGTAGCTGATGTGATTATCCCACATTGCTACCTAACCCCAATAGCCTCGCATCCCTTGGCTTGCTAAGAATCTATCCACTGCTGCCTTAAAAATGCTCAAGGAGATGGCTTCCACTGCTTTTTTGGTGGGAGAGTTTCAGACTCTCAATTCACTGTGAAAATATTTTTTCTTTTACCTGCGTTAAATGGATGACCATTTAATTTTAAAGGGTTGCCCCCTAGATCTCGATCATTCTAGAAGTTAAAAATCTTTTCTGCATGCACCCTGTCTAAACCTATCAAGACCTTGTCTGTTAGCGAGCTTTAAGAAGATTTGTAGCTCGGGTTGAGGTTCTGGATGTAGGTTTACTCGCTGGGCTGGAAGGTTCAGTTGGGATGCCATGAGTGGCATGCACTCATGAACAGAGACACGCACAAGAATTCCTAGAAGCATTGTATTTCAACCGGAACTCTATCAACAAACCCATTGACTTGAATCCCATTTACCGCCCACTGAGAAAAGGAACAGAAAATGACATCACCTCCAGAAATGATATCACCACAGGAAATAACATCACCGACCCAAGGAAACCTAAACACATAAATAGAAAGTGGGCCATGCCACCAATGCTTCATCCAGAGGCTCACTGATGATGTCACCTAGTATGGTGATGAAACATCTGAAAACGAACCTTCCACCATGTATGTTTTTGACCAAAGATTGTACGGTGAGACAAGAATCTCACTAGTGTGTGATGAGAGATTTATTCACATCCATTCCCGTGCACAAACATCCCATTATTAGTTAATATTGCCTCATATTCCCATCCGACCCATTGAAACATGATGGCAACAATTCACGACATGAAAGTCAGAGCTGTTACCTGACAACCCCAGCTTCCTGCTCACCCTCCCACCGGCACATCTCTGATCCACTTACAAAATAGTTTGGCACCTCACTTTGGAGTGCACTGGCATCTTTCATTGCTGCTGGGATGCCTCATACGCAGGGTCAGGCACCCATTCCATGGATGTGACTAGGGCTTTTTGCTTGCACCCTGAGTAGCATGGTGGCACAGTGGTTAGCACCGCTGCCTCACAGTGCCAGGGACTGGGGTTTGACACCAGCTTCAGGTGACTGTCTGTGTGGAGTTTGTACATTCTCCTTGTGTCTTTAAGAGTTTCCTTTGGGTGCTCCATTTTTCTCCCACAGCCCAGAGATATGCAGGCTGAGTGGATTGGCCATGGGAAATGCAGGGATAGGGGTGCATGTGGGCAGGATGCTCTTTGGAGGGTTGGTATGGACTCAATGGGTTGAGTAGTCTGAATTGAAACTGTAGGGGTTCTACAACTCTCTCACTTTGTGCCTCGCTGTGCCTTTTTGTACTTTATGTCTTACCTTACTGTTTTAGTGATGACACAAAGCCAGGTAGCTGCCTACAGTTGTCAACAAGCTTCAGTCAAGTGGATGGGAATGTTGCTGTATGCCACCATGCTATGTCAGTCTCACACTTATACAATGTACCAGGAGTAAACACATTGAATATACTTCAACCAACTATGCTTCAAAGTCTCAAGGAGTAGTCCTCAGTCAGGTTAAGGAAGAACCATTCCGACAGGGGTCCTGGCACAGTAAGTCAAGGGCAGTGTCTGCTTTCAGTCCAGCTTGAACATGGTCACCCAGATCTTTGGGACGTTTGGAGTTGGGGGTCAGTATGACTAAGGTCTGGGAGTGGCCTACAGACAGCCCTGTCAGCACACAATAAGGAATCTCTGTAAGTGAGTCAGGAACTGCACAGGCATCAGTCAGGGGTTTGGTCATTCATCAGTCAGAACTGTCTATCCCGGTCACTCTAGGAGCTGGGCCATAGTCATTTCACACTCAATGAAAGAGAAGGGAGATTGTCAGGGATTACCAAAGCTGCTTTGCTTCAAATGATAGATGCCATATAAGGATGGTTACTGGGAGACAGGACTATCTTCTGTGACCATGGCTGATAAATCTGTCATGCAGCACCCATGACAGAGGCTGAGTGTAAATTCAGTGTTAGTCATTTTTAAAACAGAGCCATGCTGGAGTAGGTGCCGAAGATGATGTTTCCAAAGCTTGGATCTGGGGGGTGGGGGTGGGGTGATGCCTGACAGGATGCTCCTGACACTGCGTGCTGTGTCATCCTAGCATGTTAAGATCTGCAAAAATGAGGGAATGTGATGGATTCTGAAAATCTGCGAGAGTAGCGTCCCACCTCTGAGGAGGAAGATGAGAACATTGAGCAGGAGAAATGTCATCTTCAGCAAGATGCAGCATCAGGTGTAACAAACCAGACAGAACTAAATTGATACCTAGTTCTACTAGACGTGAGCAGAGTGGAGCATTCGCTGATTGACTGTAGGTTAGTTCATCCTCAAATGGCAAGTGATGCCTGTCTGTTCCCAGAGACAAATACCATTTCGGTTTGTTAGCTTGTTCTTCATTTTGTCTGCTGCTGAATAAAAGTGAACATTTTTCACCAATGAAGGCCTTCCATTATATGATTCTCCCTCAATGAACAATGAAAAGATGTTAGGTCACATAGAGCACTGGGGAAAGAATAGCACTCTGATAGACAAAGTTCTAAAATAAGGACTAGGCTCAGGATGGGTAAGCTGTGTAGCTTGTTTCTTAAATGGTAATGGATTGATGAATGTGCATTTGCAATGAAATGTCAACCAAAATTTCTGATAAAATTCAGTCTTTTGTTGTTATTCTCCCTGCCAAAATGGACAATCACACATTTTCCCACATTATATTTCATTTTGCAGTTCTTCGACACTCAATTAACCTGTCTATATCCTTTTGCAGCCTCCTTACATCATTTCCAAAATTTATTTTTCCAATTTTGTTTGCGTCATCAGCACAATGTGGTCCTTTCATTCAAGTAATTTATTTATACTATGAGAAATTGAGAGCACCGCACTGATCTCTATGGTGCAGCACTTGTTACATCTTGCCAACAAATGTATTTACTTATTGTTTCCTGCTAGCAAACCAATCTTCTGTCCATGCCAATATGCTACTCCTACATTATGAACATTTATTTTCTGCAAAAACCTTTAATATAGTACTTTATCAAATGCCCTCGGGAATTCTAAGCACTGTACATCCACAGATTCACCTTTACCCATAGTATGTGTTATTTCCTTAAAGAGTTTTTATAAATTGGCTAAACATGATTTCCCTTTCAAAAAACCATGTTGACTCTGCCAGATTACCTTGAACTCAGCTAAGTGCCCTGCTATAACATCTTTAATAATAGCTTATGACATCTGACTAAGTCATTTTTCATCTTCCTTTTTGAATAAAAGAGTTGCATTTGCTATTATCCAACCAAACAGAACCTTACCCAAATCTGCAGAATTTTGGAAAATTAAAATCAACACATTAACTATCTACTAGACATTTTTAAAAGATGTAGTTTATCAGGATCCTGTGACATGTCAGCACACAGTGCGAGGATTCTGAAGTCATATTTAGTCACTAAAAGGGTGTGACAGAGGCTCCACACAGAACCAAGAATCACTAACAACATTGAGAATTCCAACTTTCCCATTCCCACATCACTGTTAAAATGCATTAAAAAGTGACACTTTGTTTTATCCAAGTTTAATTGGGGATTTTAGTAGCAGTTTATTTATTAAACTGGCAGTGCTAGCCTTCAGAAATAATTTTAAGTTCATGAAATGCTGCAATATATTTAATTAGTAGATTTTTTTCAGGTAATTAAAATAAATTAGTACATTTCAGACTATTTTGGAATTTACTGTCACCTCAACTACATGTCCCAGTCTTTAATTTGCATTGTGTACATTTTTAAAAATCGTCTTTACTGCTTTTTGTTTCCTGTTTGTGTTACCATAACAATCCTTTAATATGATTGACAGCTATACATCTTGGTGGTATCATACCAGCTCCACACTGGGGATGCCCAGTAAACAGCACTGAAATCAGTTGCATGACTACCATACAGTGATGAAGTGAAATCCTCACCAAAGAGTTGAAATCAACATTAGACTTAGAATTAGGTTTCTAACTAACTCCACAGAGGCCTGTATCCCACCACCAAGTCACCCCTTATTTAGACAGGCACAGCACGTTGACTCTAACCAACTAGCTCAGAGCCAGTCACAAGAGTGAGGAGAATCCCTCAGACTCCTGTTTATACCTGTCAGCCAGGGCTCCCTGATTGGGCCTGTTAACCTGGGCCAATCAGAGACAGCCTACTCAATGAGATCCACCTGGGCAACCTCATTCCAATCTCTCTAGGCTTACTATCCCACAAGTGTGATGAAAAGTTTACAAAGGTGCAAAAGCAAGCATTTGCCTTTGCTTTGGTGTTCATCATAAAATCTAGATCATTATTCACTTCCTTAAAAGTTTTAGTGGATATACAGGATGTACAAAATTAGATTGAAATGACTGATGAACCTGGGTGTTAACATGGAGAGAAACCAAGCAGAGGACAAGTGTAGACCACTCACTCTTTCAGTTATATAGATATTGTGTGTGAAGCTTATTAGACAGAAAAATAAACTTTGGAGGAGCTGAAGTTTAAGATAAATCCAATTTATGCAGCAAGAAGTCAATACTCAATGCCCATCTACTAAATGTACTGACTGGTGCCCTGAACTGCATTCTAAATGGGGAGAAAGTGTACAAAAAGGTAGCAAATTAAACATATCATCAGACAAAATAAATACATGGTCAGTGATCAAGAGTAGTTTTTTTAAGCAGATGGCCTCTTACTAGATTATTCACTACAGTTAATGAAAAGTGTGAAAATTACTTACACTTCAGTACGCTGAGCTAATCAAAACAGGAAAGAGATAGATCTCTGCCTTGTATTGCCCTCCCCTTTAATCAGAACTAGTAAACTTGTCTCATCCAGCTTGCCAGGATTTGCCGATACAATTACCTACTTTAAAATTTCTTTTGTTCATAAATATTACAAAATCCACATTTTCAAGTGCAGCATTGATAAAATGAGTTAATTGATTAATTATAAGTAACATGGTTTACTCAAAGCCACTGACAATCATCATGCAGTGTATTGGTGTGTTCCTATATTTCATTTTAAATGCTTGCAGTCAAGAGCACATTGCAGTGACACTCAATGATGGATCGGCACAACACCAATTCCTGTCAATAAATGAACAAAGATAAGAAGCCTAGTACCTTGTCCTCAATGGCCAACATCTACCATATAAATCTTAGTTAACATCCAATAACAAATGTATATAAACCTCCTATGTTTTAAAAGCTATGACAGCTGTATTGAATACTAAATTGTCTAGGGAAAAACAAGCACTTATTGATCGGAAGGACCGGAAAGAATTCTTCAGGTGCTGGAAAATACTGCTATTCCAGGCTCTGTATATAGACACAGCTATAGAGATCTCTTGGTGTTTTTACATGGGCATAAAAAGCTATTGATTTCAGCGTGACAAGTACACAACAAGCTCTGTATGGAGAGTCAGCCTTGTAGGTATAGGAAGCTCTATTTAATGGTGCTAGCAAAGATTTATAATGGCATTTTGGGCGATCCACCAGCACTTTCGAGACAGAACTTTAAATGGTGACAGATATTCCAATGCTATTAATTAAGTCTCCTGCTAAATTCATGTTTCAGCACCTTGATTTATATTTGATAATTAATTAACAGATAGAAACCATTGACTTCCATTATAGCAATCATTTGGACTAAACTGCATGAATGGTCCTTTGTGATTATCTAGCATAAACTATAGATACTAAGAAAATACTTTGATGAACAATGCCATAGAATTTTGTGTTCATACTAGACAAATTGACTACTGTATGCTATTGTGATTTTTAACATCATGAAATGTCTTCTACTAAAACTGTCACTATATCATTTTGTTGGAAGAATCTATTTTATTTCCTATATTTAGAAGTTCAAGTGTAAGTGAATACCAAACAAAGCTGTAATTTACAACAAGGGAATAATCTATTAATAAGGTTGTTAGGTTAAAGGTGTTTTCGGTTAATTGATATATATTGTTTTGTCTCATTCTTCATGTGATACAATTTTCAGATTGTTCCCCTCCCCTAGACAGAGAAAGCAAGATGCCTGATCTATGCAATTCCATCATGTGATATTAAAGCTCATATTTGTAACTATTCTTGGGTTTTGTTTTACTTCAACTTCCAGGGACTTAGCTTAATACATGCACAATAAAGTTGAATTAACCTGTTGCAGTCCTCAGAATCAGATCAATTTACTTTGCCCTCATTTGCCTTGAAGTAGCAACAGACATTAAATCTCAAAGCACCCAGTATTTGACTACTGTGATCTCTTATTTTCCTGTTCTTTTTACATTGCAATTTTGGTTTGATTTTGCAAAGTTATATTTTCCTTTTTGCACCCAGTTGAAAACATATTATTTGTGATTACAGAGTCACTACTTTGAGATTGACATGGATTAGTTGATGCGCACTGCATGAATAATTCTCAACTTCCATCACATTTTAGCTCATTTAGAAAGGCAGAAAGCCTGAAGACTAAGGTCTGCCACAGGCAAGAACTGACAATCAACTCAATGGCCAGATTCCATGATTTGTCTGCATTTCCATCTAAAAACACAGCACCAATCCCGAATGAGAAGCTTGACAATTAGTTTCTAGATGTGTTGGTAAAATCCTTGGGCTTGAATCTAAATAATTTACATCCTATGTCATCTCATAATCCAGTGAGCGAATTGTTAATACACAAAATCCAGATGGTGGCAAATGTATTATTGTATAATTACATGAATAAGGGAGTTCATGTGAGCTAAATGATGACATCACTGCAGATCTGTGTGAAAGATAAATAGTACCTGTTTTTGACTGTCAGTCTGTATATCACTGTACAAAACATAAGTCTTTCCTTCAAAGCAATTCATCTACTTCTTTTTTATGCAGTGTGCAGAATTTGTTTCAGAGCCAAAGTATTTTACAAATATGTTTTGTTGACAAATTTTGCTCTTCAAGATGAGTGATGCCAATATATAAGAATGGAACACCTCCATTTCAAGATGACCCCAGTGGTTACATTCAACCTAAAGTTCTCTTTACTGCAGCATTGCGTCCTAACCTACAATAGGAGTGTGAGTCTATTCCTATCATCTACACCGGTCAATCTTCTTGCCTAATGAATGAAGATGCCAATTTAATCTCAATTCAAATTATGATGTGGACAGAGCAGAACAGAATTTTTTTTGTCACTGTACACTGGGAAATTATTTAAACACTAAATGACTTTTCTACGAATTTGAACAATTAGATTGGATAGAATCGTTGCCAGCCAATTAGACAATGGATGATAGACAATAGATGCAGGAGTAGGCCATTCTGCCCTTCGAGCCAGCACCACCATTCATTATGATCATGGTTGATCATCCTCAATCAGTAACCTGTTCCTGCCTTATCCCCATAACTTTTGATTCCACTATCCTTAAGAGCTCTATCCAACTCTTTCTTGAAAGTATCCAGAGACTTGGCCTCCACAGCCTTCTGGGGCAGAGCATTCCATACACCCATCACTCTCTGGGTGAAGAAGTTTCTCCTCAACTCTGTTCTAAGTGGCCTACCCCTTATTTTTAAACTGTGTTCTCTGGTTCAGGACTCACCCATCAGCGGAAACATGCTTCATGCCTCCAGTGTGTCCAATCCTTTAATAATCTTAAACGTCTCAATCAGATCCCCTCTCATCCTTCGAAACCCAAGCATATACAAGCCCAGTCGCTCCAATCTTTCAGCGTTAGATAGTCCCGCCATTCCGGGAATTGACCTCATGAACCTACGCTGCACTCCCTCAATAGCCAGAATGTCTTTCCTCAAATTTGGAGACCAAAACTGCACACAATATTCCAGGTGCGGTCTCACCAGGGCCCTGTACAGCTGCAGAAGGACCTCTTTGCTTCTATACTCAATTCCTCTTGTTATGAAGGCCAGCATGCTATTAGCCTTCTTCACTGCCTGCTATACCTGCATGCTTGCCTTCATTGACTGATGTACAAGAACACCTAGATCTAGTTGTACTGCCCCTTTACCTAACTTGACTCCATTTAGGTAGTAATCTTTCTTCCTGTTCTTGTCACCAAAGTGGATAACCACACATTTATCCACATTAAACTGCATCTACCATGCATCCGTCCACTCACCTAGCCTGTTCAGGTCACCCTGTATTCTCCAATTAATCAGATAAAGACCTTCAATTTAGAGAATGGGCATCATAATGAACTATCTTAAGCCAAGATAGTAGAAGCAATGTAACCTATGGATTATTACTAAGTAAAATAATAAATTAAAAATATTTCATTGCACCTTTCTCTTTGGTGTTATTTTATGATATGTTTTCACCCAGAAGCACAGAAAATTTACGATGTGGAGGAGCATGTGCTGGACTGGGTTGGACAAGATCAAAAAATCACATAACGCCAGGTTATAGTTGAATGCGTTTATTTGAAAACACAAACTTTTGGAGCATTGTTCCTTCATCAGATGTAAATGTATGACGTAGAAGAGGCCATTCAGCCCTTTGTACCTTTACCAACAAAAAAAAGGTGTCCAACCAAATTCCACTTTCTTTATTCATAGCCCCATAGGTAAAAGCACTTTAAGTGCTTCGGTAAGTACCTTTTCACATGCGATGAGGGTTGCTGCCTTTAACATCCTTTCAGATAGTGCATTCCTGAAATCCAGTGCTCTCTGGTTAGTAGTGTGTCTCCTCAACTCCCTTGTAGTCATCTACAAATTACTTTCAATTTGTATCCCTTGCTATTAATACTCTGAGGATAGCAATAGATTCCTCCTGTTTACTCCTTAGGTTTTCATAATTTTAGACATCTCAGCATCCCATGTACTAAACAAACCAACCCAGACTATCTAATCTTTTTTCATTGCTGAAAATCTTTGGTCATGCCAACAAGCTTGTAAATCTCCTTTGCACCATTTATCATGTGATCATATTCTTCCAGTCGTGCAACAACCAGGAGTGTACACAATACTCCAGCTGAGGTTTCACTCGCTCTTGTTTAGTATAGCTGGAATATTCTCCTCCCTACTGCAGTGTGAGTAACAGTGAGAAAGGTGGGGAGACAGGGTAGGAATGAAAAACTTTGATTCTGGATCTCAAGTAAATGTTCCAAACATTTCCCCCAAAAAACGGCGACTTCAGAATCTCACCTTTGAGTAGCTGCTGCTTCATCTTCATGCATTGGTATTTCATTAAAGCCCAATTCACCCAATTCACACGGCACTTCGGATTCCCCCCTCCTTTCCCAAGTAGCTAAACCGCAGAAATTCCCAACATGTAATTCAGAGTGGAGAGTTGACAGCTAGAGCTGGCTGACTGATTGTTCCTAGCCATCACACAACTGCTTCTTGGAACAATGTGCCTGCTTTCTTCATGGCCACCATCCTCTTCGACTGTTCATTCACACAAGTTGACATTGGCAAACCATCAGCTTCATTACTCCAGCATGCTTGTTCTTGAATCAACTCAGGCACCAGGCCAACCATTGAAGTACCCTTTGCTTTCAAGTTCTGGACATATATGACTTGCATGCTTTTGCAATGCAAAGAGGGCAGGCATGCATTGACACAGAATGCTTTTGCATTCACATGGACATATGCATGTTATGGCCCTTAGCTTCTCCCTCAATTTACTTAGAGGTTGCCAGCCCCTGGTAACTTCACATTGCTTTCATAGTGTACACTCACTGACTTAAATGATTTTGATTTTTTTTATTGTCGTGTGTATTCTACAGCAAGAACGCAAGAAAATAAAGTGAAAATCTTTCATTTATCACCACAAAATGGTGCCATCTAGAATAATCTAAGAATGAGAAAAAAAACAGATGTAACTTGAAAAGAATCCATCAGTCCTGAGCCAGCTTATCACCGTCAATGACGCCTGTGCCACAAGCCCTCTTCCATCGCTTTGTTGCCTACACCCAAACCAACCAACACCAAAGTCTCCATTCTTCAGGCGCCATCTTTGTTGCTGGGCCGGACTCGTCAATGTCAGAGTCGCGTCTCTTGGCATTGCACGAAGCTCATTGACGTTGCCATGCTGACCTCCCACCACTGCCAGCACCAGAGCCAACCAACAGATCGGAGTGGCCAAACCTAAAGCACCACCTTTTGCCACTGGTCCTGTCTCGCTGATGTAGCAGCAGCCTATTCCAGGTCCTGTGCTTGCTCTATAACAGTAACTGAGGGTCCACTCTGGGCCCCTTCAGGTCCACGCACTGGGTCCATGCACTAGGATCTCACCACCATCGCCGATGCTGTCCAAGCTCACAACAAGGTCAGTAAAATAAAAGAAAAAAGATGGAAAACAGGAAGGAAAAGCAGTTTGAATGGATGAGCTCTGGCATAGGAGTCCTACACTGCCACCATCTGGGGCCAGAAGAAAGGCTGCTGGCCTCTGTGTGGCTTGTATTGCTTTCTCGTGTAGAGGGAGAGGCAGGCAACAAACAGTCCCTATTAGTCAGATAGAGATGAGTGCAGTACCATGCTACCCCCAACATCAAACATGCAGCATGTGTCAACAGTTAATGTGACAAACACATTGCCTGTGCTTCAACCAAATGGCCAAGTCTCAGAGTCAAAGGAGATCAGTCTATAGTGGCATCAAGGGTGACTACAGTCAGTCATGGGGCTTGTCCTCTTCCAGTCCAGGGGATTGATCATGGTCAGTCAGGTGCTTGATCCCACCAGATCATGTCCTTGTAGTCTGAGAATTAGACCACGGTCAGTCCTCCATGTCAAGGGCAAGCAGTCTGGAGGATTTTAAGTAGGTCAGTCACCCATTAACCCAGGAGTGGGCCATGTTGAGTCAGAGCTATCCTGCCGAGTCAGTCTTAGTCAATCTGGTGGGCATGGTCAGTCCTGGGTGTTAGGTTAAGAAAGGTCAGAAAGCAGTCCATGGAACCTTGGCAAAAATGGACACCTCAAGCCTGAGGATTGGATTTATTTTATTGTATCACTGAGAACAGTGTCAGTAAGAGGGGGCAACTGTAGATGATAGACTTGAACCTCATGGTGTGCAGGACTAACAAGGGCATGGAAATTTCCACAGAGCTTGGCTTTGGGGTACAGTGAAGACATTAATAGTAATGTAAAAGGGCTTAAAAGGGCTTAACTGAAATGAGGGGAGGCTGAAAGGTAATCAGATACAACATAAATGGAGCATGAAGAATGGGAGGAGATTTATGCTTCATATGTGGGCCCTGCAAGTAATTCACGCTGAATCAAAATTGAAACCTTGACATGTTGGATAGAGAGTCGACTGCATATAATTATGAAAAATGAGCTTCTTTTTCTTCATCAGGGTTGGGTAAAACTCTTCGAAATGGGAGTCTCCCAGGGCAATTGGAAAAATTGCTGATTCAGTAATTCCACTCATCTATTCAATTTACACTTCATCAGCAAGCCATACACTGTCAAAGAATGCAGATTGAAATTTATGGCTTCAAGTGATCATGGACATTGTATGTGCCAGTTGTCGCCATGTCGTATCAGCTGAGCAACTGTAATGAGGATGAGGCACGTAAAAGCAGAACCTGAATTTGCCACTTCACAACCACATTCCAAGGTGAGCACTGGAAGATGCATCTTCACAGCTGCCAGGTTCAGATTCTGAAAAGTACCTACGCAAGGATGTGGTTAGTGATATGGAAGGGAGCCTTTTCTTTGAAGTTGGGAGGCAGAAACATACTCCCAAATGTGGCATGAAAACTTTGGTTGTGCAATATACAACTGGATAATGTCCTATTCATCAGATCTCCATTATGGAGGCATGACAATGACCTCTTTGGGAAGCCTCTATGTCACACTGTGTGAGACACAATATGAGGCTCTGTTGTACAACTGCATCACCTTTCTGACAGTCACCAAAGATTATCTGCTCATGGATCTTAACGGGAAAGCCATAGCTGGAATAATTAGGACCTTTGTGTTCTGGTGAAGTCAATGTAGACAAAACAGTAAGTATAACTTTGTCAGCAAGCCCAGAAAAGACAACTTCCAACAGCTGCTAGACCGCCTCTAAAGAGAGAGGTAGTAAATGAACACTACTAAAGAGGTGAAAGAGGCCCACATCTATATGCCTTGCTGCCATTTCCTCAACTCCAAAACACAGTGCAGACACTGATTAAGGATGTCCTCACCCATTATCTTTGATCCTAGCATCTATTGGAGGAGGACATTTACTCAGAAAGACTGAACAGCCATCCCATCCTGGTGGTCACTAAGACCACCTTCTAAGCATCTCCTAAAACTTAATATCTAAAAGCATCCGGATATAACTGATGCCATTTTCTCCAGACCTCAACTCTTCATAACCTTCCCCCATGATAAGGAGAGTCAAGCAGCCTAGGCATTGTGATTCTCGACCATCCCTGGCTCTGACTAGGTATATGATGCTATCAACTGTACCCATATGGCTTTCAGAACATCTATTAGCAACCTGCAGAGTTTAACATCAATAAAAAAGACTTTCTCCTTGTGAATTCTCAAATATTATATGACCCTCAATGTCAAATTCTGGAAGTCTGCACCCTCAGATATCTGAGCAACTGCCATGCCCTCTACATACTGGAAAACTCGCAGGTTTCCAAATCCCTCCAGAGCACTTGTGTCATACATAGCAGAGGGCTCGAGAGTTGAGTGGTTTGGCTGGATGAGATGGGTAACAGCTATTGAATGGAAATGATGCAGGCAATAGTGAGGGCTGCAGTCCAGTGACCTGGCTGAGAGGCATGTGCAATGGCAGAGGTAGAGTGCTGGCCCTGTGAGTGTGAGGTATTAGAGAGAAGAGAGTGGCACTCAGCCTTGTGCAGCTCATCAGATCAGTGACCTTCCTCCTGCACTGCTTCACCCATGACATGGCACTGACTCAGGCTGCAACTTGTGTCCTTTGTTGCACTCCAACCACAGTCAGAACATCCTTCCTCAGGTAACAGATCAAAACTGCACACAATATTCCTGGTGTTGTCTCATCAAGACCCCAGCCCCTACAGCAAGACGGCATAGATTTTGCACTTGAATCTTCTCCCTGAAGATCAACATAACATTTCCTTTCTTCACAATTTGCAGTATTTGCTGATTCACGTACAGTGACTGGTTTATAAGGACACCCAGGTTTCATTGCATTTTCCTCTTTCCCAATCGATCGCCATTCAGATAATAATCTGCCTTCCTGCTTATGTTACCAAAGCGGATAACCTCACATTTATCCACATTATACCTCATCTGCCATGCACTTTCCCACTTACTCAATGCGTCATAATCACACCGAAGCTTCTTTGTGTTCTTCTCATAGCTCCCCATCCCACGCAGATTTGTATCATCTGCCAAATTGGTGATATTACAGCTATTTCCGTCATCTGAATTGTTAATATATTTTGTGAATAGCTGGAGTCCAAGCACGGATCCCTGCTGTAACCCATTAGTCACTGGCTGTGGTTCATTTATCTCTACTCTTTGTTTCCTGTCAGACAACCAGTCCTCTACCTATGTGAGTACACTACCCCCAATCCCATGTATTTTAGTTTTATGCTAATCTCTTATGTGGGACCTTTTTGAAAACCTTCTGAAAATCCAAGTAAATCACATCCACTGTCTTGTCCTTGTCAACTCCACTAGTTACATTCTTGAAAAAACTCCTGTAGTTTTGTCAAGCATGATTTCCTTTTCGTAAATTCACACTGACAATTTCTAATCTTGTCACTGTTTGTCAATTGCTCTGCTATTTAATCTTTTACTGAAAAATGTGTTGCTGGAAAAGCGCAGCAGGTCAGGCAGCATCCAAGGAGCAGGAGAATCGCGTTTTGGACATAAGCCCTTCTTCAGGAATGTTATTTAATCTTTTACACTGTATTTTCCCTACTACTGTTGTCAAACTAACCAATCTATCATTCTCTGCCTTCTCCCTGCCTCCTTTTTTACACAAATCCGTAGGAAGTATTCAAGAATCATTTATATAGAATCATAAAGATGACCATCAATGTATGTACTATTTCTAGGCCCACTCTATTAAATATTCTAAGTAGTACCTAGAGCATAAAACATGGGAAAATTCCACCAATGGCTTTAGTATAGGGGAAGTTTAGATTCCCTACAGTATGGAACCAGGCCATCAAATCCACACCAATCCTCTGAAGAGCAACATCTCCCCACTATATTTACCCCTGACTAATACACCTAACAGTCTGGGCAATTTAGCACGGCCAATTCAACTGACCTGCACATCTTCGGACTGTAGGAGGAAACCAGAGCACCCAGAGGAAACACCACACAGACAGTCACCCAAGGCAGGAATCAAACCCAGGTCCCTGGCAGCAGTGCTAACCATTGAGCCACTGTGCCACTGTAGTGTTAGGGTTAATTCTCTTATATTCTATGTGTTTGAAAGAAAAACATAAAAGAAAGTATCATGTTTTCTTTGCCATCTCTGGGATCAATGCAGTCCAAGGTGCCTCTGTTATTCTACATTTGTCTGTGTATTCTACCATTTATTGTCTATTACCTTGACTTGTTAGCCTTTTTCAAATACATTAGCTCACACTTGTCCAGCTTGAATTCCTTTTGCCACTGAAGTTATTGAAGTTTTTAGCTTTCTTCCTCATACTGTACAGCTAATTATTGTAGCAACTGCAAAATTCTGAATTTTATCTCTACATTTTGATCTAAATCATGAACATATACCATTGAAAGCGACATGTCTAATATTGACACCTGGTCAGCACCTCACCTTTAGCTTGGGAACCTTACAGCCGTCTGGATTCAATAACTTTAGGGCTTGAGCTCTCCGACATCCTTACTCCAACCCCCACACCCCATGTAGTCATGTAGTCTGTTATTATAAATAATCCTTTGTTAGCCACTAACAGTCCCCATTAATAGCTTTTCACCTTCCTAGCCAGATCAGTATCCACTGCATTGTCTGTCCAACTGTTCTCTCACTTTGGGCTCTATCTCCACCGATCATTTACACCTTAGCCCCTCCAGACACCCATTATTCTGCGAATAAACTGACAATTTCCAGTTACCATCCGTTCTGAGGAAGGGTCACTCGACCCAAAACATTAACTCTGATTTCTCTGCACAGATACTGCCAGACTTGCTGAGCTGTTTCCAATAATTTCTGTTTTTGCATATAGCCCTGAGAAGCCCACCACTGTAAATAACTTATTAGTCACAAAAAAACACATTCAGACTTATTTATCTGCAATAAATAAAGGAATAGTATACTCATAGAGTCATAGAGATGTACAGCATGGAAACAGACCCTTCGGTCCAACCCGTCCATGCCAACCAGATATCCCAACCCAATCTAGTCCAATCTGCCAGCACCCAGCCCATATTCCTCCAAACCCTTCCTATTCATATACCCATCCAAATACCTCTTAAATGTTGCAATTAACTATTATTTAATACTAAATCGCTGCAGCCTAGCTTATCATCTACACTTTTGTCAAGGAAACCAGCCTGAATATAAAGCTTGGAAATTCTCGAACTTGCACTGACTTTCTGGTAAAATTATCAGTGGAAAATTGTATCCCCAGTGCCTACAGCCCGAGGGAGTTTCTTGCCAGCTGAAACATAGTATTATCTGGAATATTACAACGATTGCTGCTGTCCGTTGCTATCTGCACTGATGGCAGCACAGCTGACTTCAATAGCAGGGATCAGTTAATACACTATGACACGCTTATTGAAAGATTAAATTGATGAAATAATCGTTCAAGAGCATGCTGGAATTTAATCTGTAATGGATCGCTGGTAAATAACACGGATCTATATGACCGAAGATTTCTATCAATGACAGCAGTAAATGCATTGACAGCTCAGAGGCAGGGAATTCCGGTTTCACCTCTTTGAGACATAACAATGAAAACATTTATATTGAGGCTGAGGCATTCACACAGAAAATGAAGATAGTTCACTGCGTGATGAAAGAATATTGCACACAGGGTAATCTTAAAATGATAAACAATACTATTAGGCCTTTCTTTGAACCAATACTAATTAAAATAATCTCATGCTCAATTGGAGAATGGGTAAGAGTGAGAGCTGGTAGTGTAATGGCAATATCAAAAGGCTGGTAATCCAGACATCAAGGCCATGTGCTGAGGACATGTGTTCAAATTCCATTGCAAGAGTTGGATTGACTTTATAAAATACAGAATGGAAAATTAATCTTAGTAATGGTGACAATGAAATTATTATTGAATGTCATAAAGACCCATCTTGTTCACTAATGTGGTTTAGGGAAGGAAAAGTCCCATTTTTACCTTGTCTCGCCTATTTCTGACACAAGATACATAGAAGATAGCGGTTTCTTAATTGCATCTGATATGGCCTGGCTAACCACTCAGTTCAAGGGCAAGTCAGGATGAATAACAGATGCTGGCATGCTAGAGTTGTCAACAACTGATCAAAGAATTTTAAATAATAGCTTTGGAGTACTGTGTTATTTTGCAACATGTGGATGCCAAACATCAATTAATCACCTGATCCACCTTGGATTTGGAAAATAGTTGACATGTGCAGCAGTTAGTACTGACCTTAGCAACCTCAACAGGAGTGAAAGACCAGTGCGCAAATCTTGTATGAACTGCAACTTCTACTTCTCCACACTAAATAACTGTGTGGGCAGGCAGAATCATGGCTGCCAACCACATTACTATTTAAACATATCACTATTTGAACATATCACTATTTGGTGCAGTAAAGTAAGGCTTAATAAGTTAAAATACTTATTTAATGATATATTTGCATTAAAATAATACACAGACCTTGGCATGCACATGATCAGTTTTACTGAGTTATGCTACCCTTATCCTCAATACACTTAAGTTATAGAATATGAACTATACATTAGTAAATTCCGTTATGATGTTCAATATTGTTTTATTGTATGGTTGATGTGACGGTATGAGTTTGGGTTTGAGACAGACTAGTTGAGGAGAAGGCAAAGTCAATAACAGTCTTTGGACTTACACTTCAGAGTAACATGATTTTATTATACATTAATAGAAAACTGCTATACATGATAATCATAGATATACTAAGCCCTGATCTTACAGATATGTTAGGTAAGGACTAACATATGTTTTTCCTGTGTTCATGTTTCTGAGCTCTCAAGATTTTTTTTTATCCTTCGGAATAGTGTAGTTTTGTCTGTTCCAACTCCAGCTGCGTTGTGCTATTTATACTCAGTGATGTGCAACTCCATAAAATTATCGCAAGGTTACTCCTGGGACCTGAAGGCCTTACACAACAACTATGATTTGGCATATTACAAAGCCAATAACTATTGTAAATAACTGTAGCTAAAGAAATAGTAACAAAATAATTATTACAACCTTACATTCTTTCAAAAGCATATGCAGGTGTACGTTTTTGAAGTGATATAAACAGAATTAAATACCATCAGTACACCATTAAGATGAAGTGTGCAGACAAATACAGGCTACACTGGATGGGCTGAATTACTTGAATTAAATTTTCTATGTTTTCAATTGATTAGAAATTCTTAATTTCATGTTGATTATGACAATGCTTGATAATAATATCAAATGATTGATAATCACAATAAATTGCAAAAGTATGAATTGTATAAAATTTTAGACAACAGCAACTACTTTTCAGAAAATACGCAGGGATAAAATACTTTATTTACATTATATACAAGCTGGTAGATAGAAGACAGCAAGTTAGAGAGCAGTAATTCTGTTGAATAGCCTAATGTCATAAACCGCAGAAGCAAGCTTGCGTGGTTTATGATCCCTAGTCGAACCCTTGAATTGAATTACTGCCTTAGGCTAAGTGCCAGATATTCGTTATACCATTCCATATACACGTGTAGTTGAAAACAATCAGGGAACAGTGAGAATTAGATAGGCAGCTTAGCGTAAATAAAAGGGTAATGTAAGCATGTTTTTATGTTAACGCTGAGCAAATGTCTAGCTTTCTCATTGTAATTTATCAGTGTATTGCCAGTGATTGTGAACAATGTCAATACGTAGGAAGGAGTAAATTTATGGCTGCCTTTGAGACTTATCCCAGACACCCATAAAATCTTGGACACTGGTCTCTTTTATACGGGTACTGCTGCCTACTGGAGTTTTATATTGCTGTACACATTGAGGTGCAGAGTTTCAGAGCATGGGGCAAGTCAGATAAAGGCCCTTGCCCAATGTTAAGACTGTAAGTGTAGGGTGGAGACAAGGCCCCTTAGACTGCTGTCTGTGGTTAGGCATTTACAATGATTGTAGCCCAAGCATATGATCACCACAAATACTGATTGCAGTTTCCTGGCTATGAAAGTCAGAAGTATTACACCTACATTGTTGAATTGGGACCAACCTTTGGGCTTGACCTCTACAACAAATGTATCTATTTATTTTAGTAACCTTTCAAAATTATCTGTTAATGTCATATCTTCAAGCTATAGCCAGTATTATAGCGGCATTTTCTGACATGGTAGGTATGATACAAATATAAGGTTACATAGAATGAATTTAACATTTTGTTCAACAAACACAGATAATGCTGGTCAGGCAGCATCCAAGGAGCAGGAAAATCAATGTTTCGGACAAAAGCCCTTCATCAGGAATGGTGGAGATAATGCTGGAGACATTCAGCAGATCTCACAGCATCTGCAGAAAGAGAAACAGGGTTAATATATCAAGTTCAGCATGATTCTTCAAAATTGAATTCCATAATTTCAAAAACTGACCGCATTATGTCTGTTCTCCATTTTTCTCTTCCCTCCCCCTGCCTCCCACAGCTTTGTTTTTCTTGTGTCTTGCTTACTTTGGCCTCAGTCGAGGGTTAATTTTCTTCCTTTCCCAACATAATTTCTATTTGACGCTTCTTCCTTTCTCCACCATTAACTACTCATTTGTCTTTTGCACTGCGATTCCACCTCTGTCAAAAAAAAAATTCATATCAATAAAACGTTAACTCTATTTCTCTCTCCACGAATGCTGCCAGACCTGCTTTGTTTGTCCTGCATTTTCTGTGTTTATTTCAGAATTCTGGAATCTGCAGTACTTTACTTTCATTCGAGGCTCTTATTTTTTTGTCCGGTTTTATGGACAAAGCTCAATTTAAAATAGTAAAACCAATGCAATATTAGACTTCAGTTAAACTCACTAGGCATTACACTTTGAAATTGTTTTTCCTCTCATGCAGAATTACACTGAGCTCATGTAAAGGATATTGTGTCGCATTGTTATATACAGGTTTCCCTGTTTTGTCCTCTTGTGTTATGGCTGTTCATCACCACACATCCTCCTCCAGCATAAGGGCAGACAAATAGGTCACAGCTGCTCTGTGTTCATTCAATACAAGGTGCTTGCATTGAGGGGAAGTAGGACTTTTTAAAATAAAGATTCTGCAGAGAGTTGCCAGTAGGATTGGTTTACAAATTCTCCTGTGAGTCAGTATAAGCAGCCACAAATTTTAGATTAGATTACCTACAGTGTGGAAACAGGCCCTTCGGCCCAACAAGTCCACACTGACCCTCTGAAGAGTAACCCACCCAGACCCATTTCCCCCTGACTAATGCACCTAACACTATGAGAAATTTAACATGGCCAATTTGCCTGACCTGCACATCTTTGGAGTGTGGGAGGAAACCAGAGCACCCAGAGGAAACCCACGCAGATGCAGGGAGAACGTGCAAACTCCACACAGACAGTTGTCTGAGGCTTGAGTTGAACCTGGGTCACTGACAATGTGAGGCAGCAGTGCTAACCACTGAGTCCCCATGCCACCCTCTTTTTCATAAATTAACATTTTGAAATTAGATTAGGTTAGGAAGCTGGTAATGTTTGACACTAACTTAATCAGCTAATGTTTCAGTGAACCTTATTGGACACAAATAGTTGGTCAGTAGCTGTAAGTATATTTAAGAGGTTGGTTCTTGTTTGGGAGCATTGAAAATCAGTTGCACGAAGATTTCACTGTGGCTGTTAGGAAAATGATACAAACTGGAGTCGATCATTTAGCATCTTGAGAGAGATGCATCATTCAAAAAGTCATGGCTGATTCGGAACCAAATTCCTTCAATCATCCTTTGCATGCTATTCTGTAATACCTTCGGTCACCAAAAATATAATAACCTCAGATTTAAAAGCAACAATAGATCTAGCATCAATTGCATTTTAGAGAAGGAAATTCCAAATTTCCACCACATTTTGGGCAGTATCTGATTCAAGCATTGAGGGTTACACCCCTGGTAGTGAACTGGCTGAGATCCCTTTGTCACCTCCTTTGACAAAGGCCATCGTACTAAATGTCAGTCAGACACCTTACTTGCCAATAGCAAGCCTTCCCACAGATCAAAGATCAGGAAATGAAAGATCCACCCCCACCTCCCCACTGCCCCCACCTCTTAACTTCCACTGCTTGCATTCCCACCCCATACACTGACTTCTCCAATGGTCAGAGGCCAGTAGCTGCCCATTGCAGACAGTGCCACTGGGACTAGTGGCAGCAATTGGTACTGCATCCAGCAGATGTCCAGGATCAGTGAGGGATCCGCCTCATGCACTGGTGAGTGAGGGAGGGACAGGTTGCTGTAGAATGGGAGTTGGGAGGCAGCAGTAAGAACAAGGCTTCCTTGATCAGGTACTGAGCCCACAAGATGGGACCTCTCATGACACCACAAGCAGATAGTGTGTGGTTTGAGTAGTAGTGACAGTGGGATGAGACCTGTCATTTGCCCACTTAAAGCCGAAATTGGCAGCAGGGCAGGACAACTGTCCACAAGCCTCTGGCCTTACACTTAATCAGGGCAAAGGTGGTAAGGAGGTAGGGCACACTCTGCAATGGTTACTTACTCTTTACTCTCCAAAACCTACTTAGGGGAAGAGAATTTCATTGTGTGTTATTAGTGTGTAGTATTGATTCTAAGTTTCATTCCTGAAAATCTTGTTTTAATATTTAATTTTGGCTTCCCACTCCCCAGTTTGAGACTCCCCCGTCGGTGGAAATGGTTTCCCTGTATCTGTTGATGTAAGCAAAATTGTTTGCTATAATTTTATGCAATTTATTCAAACCACTTCCTTTTTGCTGAACACTCTTTATGTCTACTTTCACATTAATAACCATTAAAGTTTCGAGTCATTATCCCTCTGCCAAAAATACCATGTAGGCTGTGCCATACTCCCCTTTGAACATAATTCCTTACTTGCATTTGCACAAGTTACCTTGGAGTTGAAACAAAACTGTGAGAAACAGCAATGAACTCCACACTTAATTACTGTAATAGATTGCTATTGTGTACAGGTCCATGCTCTTAGACACATAGAAACAGACATAATTGTGATGATGCTGAGATTTTGAGTCAGAGGCTGGGGCAGAGAAATATCTAAATAAGGATGTCCTTCCATGATTGCATCAGTATATCTCATTCCCCACTGTCATTCTTCCTGCATCTAATATGTCACTGATTCCTTGCTTTCAAATACAGAATGTGACTCAATAATACTTTTCCAGTATTTCTGACTAACCAGATACTACTCCTTCTTTAGTTGACTCCAATGACATTAGAACTAGTAAATCATTTCCTAAATGCCGTACTGGAAGTATTGTGTTTCACATTTGGGTAAATCTAATCTAATTCCATGAATTTGTTTCAGGACTGCAGCTGTAATTAAAACAATCCAGTCTTGACTGTTGTGACTCTTTTTAACTGCGTAACAATGAAGATATTTGAGTCTATTACTGCTTCAGACTGTAACATTCAGGACGGGATCGTCAGTTTCCTCAGAGGCCCTTGGTTCCGTTGCTGTGAGTTTGACTGAAATCAGATCTATAGTTTAGGGTTTTGTAAATTGCAGGATATTAAATGATGCAAATGATGATTAAACTTTGCTGTGATTGGTTTGTACTACGTTGGAACAATTTGTTGCCAAAAGGAATGTTGACAATCCACAACGGTGATCCACAAAACACATCACCTTGGTAGGAAGGCACCCAGGTCATACTTGTGCATGATATTGTTGGGATGAAGGTAGTGTACACTTGCACATTAGTTCCATCCGTCAGCCATCATAATCAAGGTACTATCGCTTTAATGAAAGAAAATCATTATGAAATAAATCATCAAACTTTGCAACAGGTAGACGTGTCTATTCATGAGGGACTGGTTGTTGACCAGATTTCAAGATGGAATTATAGGGGATGTTGGAGTCTAATTGCAGTCTCCATTTCTATTAAAGAATTGTGAATGCCCTTTTCTCTTTTCGTGCATTTTTTGATTTCCTAATAATTAAAAAAAAACTCTTTGGTGGTTTCGGGGTCTCACCGTATCCTGTAATGGTCATATAGTCAGAACTTAATTTTGCATCCGACATCCCATTACAAGAGCACCAGATGACATTATTGTTTCAATCAATGATTGATTCTGACTGTTTGATGTTCTTGAACATAAATTAGATGCTTCGTCTCTGATGAATATTTATTGTTTAGTATGTATCATATGATTCTAATTCCAGATACTTTCTAATCAACCTGCTCAGAGGGCTCTTGTAGTGCTGTGGTAGTGTCCCTATCTCTGGGCTAGGAGATCTGAGTTCAAATCCTACCTGTTCCACACATGTGTAATAACATCTCTGAGCAGGTAGATTAGGAAAAATTGCGAGAATAGTTAATGAGACTTTCTGGCTCTGTAGGAGACTCTATGGCTGCACCACAATAGCTCCTATATGACACCAAGTCTATGCTGTCTCACTCCAACTGTGACAGTTGCAATCTATGATCAGTAATGCTGACACCATCCAGAGATTCAGGTTATATGTTGACCTCTGTCAGTTTACTTTTTCATTACATTGTTTCCTTCAGATCACCATTTACATAAGGAAATTACGGATAATAATGTCTGAATCTTTGTAATTCAGCTGATCAACAAATGCTTTGTGTCTTGGTACATTGCTCAATTGACATAATCATTTAACAGAACAAGGTCACAGATGTATTCCTCGTGTATTGGACAAATAACCATAACATCAAATAGGAAATTGATAGCTGTGAGGAACCATGAGAAATCAAATGGTTGTAGATTGGCAAAGTTAAACTAATTATAGTATGAAGTGAAATAAAAAGGTATAGCAAGATATCGGATTGATGATTTCTTTGAAATCCATTTCCATCCCTTTAAATCAATTCATACGTTGCAAAATTTCATATATGTCTATACCTTTCAGTAAACACATCAGATACTGGACATTACAGAATGGACATCAACAAAGATCCATTGTCCAAGGAATACACAGAATATCAAACACCTTGGCTGTTCCTCTTGCATTATTGAGCAATGCAAGTCTTTTATACCTAAGCACCTTGGAATGTCTGGAGGTCATGCTTTTATTCTCATTCTTTTATTCCCTCTTGTGTACATCATGGTCTACATTTTACAAGATAATGGATCCTTAAGAGGATTAATGCACTAGCATGTTAACTTGACAGTGTGCACACTCCTTTGAACAGGATAAGGAGCGAAAGTTAGACTATAACCTGGTGTTGTGTGATTTTTAACTTTGAACAGGATTGTAAAGGTGGGCTGACAGTATAGATAATAGAGGACATTTTGCTCCAGAAGGAAAGGTGACAGAATGTGTGATCCACTCGGGAAATATCCAATCATCCTAACTCTCACTGACATTCCACTGCCTCGCTATTCTGCTTGGAACTGTCACCCAGGCTCATTTTGCAGCAATACATTGGGACTGTGGTTGTATGTTTCCAATGACCCCAATATTCCCTAGGTTTGACTTCGCCAATGTAATAGTCCCCTCCCCTCTTGGATTCCCATGATTTCAATTTTATTACTGTTCCCTTATGCCATACTTAGCCACATGCATCATGATCTTCAGAACAACCAATCTCATCTCACTTCTGGAATTTACTTCTTTTGACCTGGATTGAGACATAAGGTTACAGCTAAGTAGTCATGGTAAAAACTAAACTGAGGAAGCATGGCTGGGTTATTGCTGAGCAAGTGCTTGATAGCACCGTTCCTTGTCTTCCATGGATTGCAGTGAATGTTCCTCAATTTGCTTAACCTGATTCGCGACAGCCAAATTTTGCTCCAGATGACTGACTGATCTTGTTCCTCAAGCTATTTTGAGGGGGTCAAATCTTCTTGGCATTTATTGTTTTGTTCTTTAGAGCTTCTAGACCACTTTGCAGTTTCTGGATTTATATCCTGGATTCTTCTAATCCGAACAAAGATTTACCTTTCTGTTGGTCCAGCTTAATTTTTCCTTCAGAACCAGCTGCCATAACCATCCAGCATTTCCAGCCATTGTTTTTCCTCTTTGTTTTCTTGGAAGCCTGGAGTTCTTACATTTCTGCTTCAGTGGCTGTTTGTGTTTCGTCTATGTACTGTGTGAGTTTTTTCATGAGAGCATCATTGTCATGATTTATTTCTAAGATTACTGTTTATGAGTGATTCACAGCTCCACGTTTTGAACACAGTGCATCTGCAACTGTTTCTATACATCTGTCATTTTCTCCGGCTTTGCCCTAAGCTCAAGCTGATGTGTCTGTAACAGCTTCTGCTGAGCTTGATGTGTTTTGTTACGAGTTGCTCCAGATCATCCAACAATCTTTTTCCATTGGATTGTTGATAGAATTCTTGCAGTTTATCCTGCTTCCTTTCTTTCACTTTCAGATCTTCATTGGTCTTTGTGAGTTGAGTAGAGCTTTCCCCTGTAAATGGCATCATCTCAGAGACCGTATTCTCATATTTGGATATATCCTGAACTAACTATTTGGCCTTTTCCTCCTTAACTTTCATTTTGTCTCCACAGCACTGTGCTGAGATTTTAGCGACATGAATTCAGGAGTAAATGAAGTGACTCAATCTTCTTTTGAGTTAAGTTTGCCATTTGCTTTTTGAATAGTTTGTTGCATTTTCTATTGTGTCTCTGATGTTTGACTGATTCCATGGATAGTGACTAGTGTCAGGTCACAAAATGCTGGTATGCCTGCAATTGCTTAGTGTTATTGATGAACGTTCACAAAGTTCTTGAAAAATGATTGTATTTGCACTCCAGCACTATTGATGCTGCACATGGAATTGATGAACCATAGTATGCTGATAGTTTTATATATACAGGTTTTGTCAGGGTTTCCCACATCTATGGATATATGTTTTTAGAAATTATAATGGTAGCATCTTGACAAGTGAGCCTACGACAAACTTTGTCACTTTTCTGGGAAAGATTTTTTTGCATACAGTTCAGATGGTGTGATGACTTGATGTTTTCCACAGGATTAAATGATATTTACCTCCATCCTTTGGTAGCTCTTTGACAGCATAAGTCCTCAGCTTGTCTGACAAATCTGTCTGGAAAACTTCTTTGGGGATAGATGCAGTCACCACTTCAACAATTCTGTTAGGTCCCCATCTGAAAAAAAAATCACACAATGAGCTTTTTTTCTGATATTGCTTACAAAGTGATTGATGGATTCTATAGACTCCTGTTTAAATGTCATCATTTAGTTAATGAAAATGCAAGTTTAATCTGACTCTCAGTTGGATTTTTAATGTGGTTTGTATCTTTCAGGGAATTTGTTTCGCTCTTTAGGTGTTAATCTTGATCCATTAAGTTTGTGTAGTCTTTACTCCTTGTTCAACAAACTTAGTAGCTTGAGTTTCTGTATTGGACATACCTGAATCTAAAGTCTGTAGCATTAAATGCTGTTTCAATATTTTAAATTCTGTTAAGAGGTTTGCTGTGTCCCAGGTTCATCTCAAAAATTTTGTGGGTATTTAGATAACGTGTTTTTAAACCTCCCTTACCTGCTAGCAACTTTGCATATATTCTGAATTTCTCAATTGAGTGAAACTGGCTCTTGATACGGATATTTCTGCATAACAAAAAACAAAGATAAAGGAACAATTCGTATTCAATACTTTCTAAGGCTGTGATGAGGGTTGTGCCATGCGCATTAATTGGATTTAAGTCTATCAACCATGTGGTTCAAATATAAATTACCTGGTCTGGTGATAGTTCAAGCACAACATGCCTTATTAGCATGATGTTTTCCCTGTTCGCTATGTCATGTTAATGACAATAATCAAATAATCAATCATTCATTAGTAATGATAGTACACTTTTCCTCAAACGTTGAGAAGGTGGTTTCTGATGGAGTAGTCCATTTCTCCACCAGGGTCATGGGTATCCCACTGGCACCTGTGAGACACGAGGGAGAGAAAATGTCACAGCCAATTGTTAGAAGAGGTCTGCAATGAATGGCACTGACAGCATGGTTAGTATGAGAGTTGGAATGGAATGAAGAGTGATACTTAATCGGTTGATGGGATATGGATGCCTCAGCACTTCCACTGGAGTGGTTGTAGTCTTCTCCTGGATTCTCACCTTGTAGTGGGTAAGGAGCCTGGACATGGGCTGCCCTCCACCAATCCTGTTTCTTTCTATCCAGTTTTTTGGCCTTCTTCTCCTGTAATGGGAGAGTTGGAGATACTGAATGAGGTGAAAGTAGCTGGCACTGCTGTTAGGGCTGGTACAGAATGGAATAAGGTGGTGAGAGGTGGCGGGCAAGTGAGTAAGCAGCGCAGACCTCATGTAGGATCAGTAGTGTGATCATGTGAGGGAAGGGGTATCAATAGCAAATGCAGGAAAATATTGCCGGCAATAGTGAGAGTGACAGAGCATGAACCTTAGTGGGACGTTTGTGCAGGTAGAACGACAGTGCGGGAGCAGAGAGGGTAGAGTGTGGCACATACCACAGTGAAGTGGAGAAGGTCAGTGACCTCCTTGCTGGCTGTTCCTGACCTGACCTCGACCTGACAGCACTGACCTCGAACAAGTTTGCCAGTACCTTATGTCTCAGCCTCCTCTGCCAGTCCCCCTGAAAGAGGGCAGCACCTGTCCTACCTGGGTCCTTGTTGGAGAATCAAGGCACCATTTTCTCTTACTTAGGAATCTTCAGTAGGACTGTTCCCTGATGAGCAGGGGGCAGCTTCTGAATGCCAGTGTTCATTCGGATGCTCTGCTCTCACCTTAATGATGGCGCACAGACTCTTAGCATTCGCCTGTACCTGTGTTTTTGTTTTGCTGCTGTTTAGCTATTATTTATTTATCTCTGCTATTTAACTGTGTGATCTGCCTGAATTGCTCGCAAGACAAAGCTTTTCACTGTGCCTTGGTACATGTGACAATAAATTCAATTCAATTCCATTCAGTTCAGAGTATCCGAATGGACCCTGGTCTTTCAGACAGATATCAGTGAGTGACATATTCTTCGGGGAAAAATGTGTGGTAAGGTGAGGTTAGAACTGGATGAGAGGGACACGGGGGTGGGGGGGGGGGGGGTGGGGGGGGGGGGGTTTGGGGGGGGGGTGGGGGGTGGGGTGGGAGGTGGGGGGTTGGTGGGGGGGGGATGGTGGGGGCAAGTAGGTAGTTAACAAGGTGCATTTGGTAAGATACAATGAGAAAGCCTCATAGTCAGAAACACTCTACAAAATTTAACAAGACTGATATTGAGCCAAATTATCATAAGATTCATTTCATTGGAGGTAAAGTATGATTTGATAACTGAATGAAGATGTGTGTAAAACAAATAATTCAGGTGTCAGAAATGACTAACAAAGCACACATAAAAACAATTAATAGAAACACCACCTGAATAAAATAGAATGAAACACATTTCCCATCAAGATCAAGACCTATTAGATGATAAACAGTCCATAAGCATGTGCACTCCGACGTCAATGATAACCAACTGATTCTGTAAGGAGTGTGGTAAAACCTGCCTGCTATTTGAGAAATTTTAGTTGTCTGCTGCTGTCCTCTTCACTGTAGATGAACTAATACTTTGCCACGGGTTCCCTACATTTTTTAGAATTAGAATTAGATTCTAAAATAAATGCTAAAAAAAAGTTGGGAACCAGTGCGAAGTCCCAATTTAACTATAATGAAGAGGACAGCAGCAGATGACTAAAATTCCCCTCATTACATGCAAGTTTCTTTTGCATTGTAAACTACATGGCAATAATGTCAGAAATACAAAGCTACATCTGATGTTAATGAGAGAGCTGTACTTTAAATCTCCTGTGATCAGTGAAATGTCCATTATCTTTGACTTGTGGATCAACTTTCTATTCAATGAGTGCATATCTTTAGTGAATCATGACGAAAGTTAATCTTAGCTCTCGCACGGTTTACTGGTTTGTTTGCTGTCCAGTCACCCTTATTTCTGAAGCTATGAAACTTATTTCCAGCTGCTTAGGTATTCCCTCCATTTACAAGGTTGCTTGAGCACTCCTGTCTTTTGGGAATATTGTGAAATGTTAAACATATTCCATCCAAGAGTTTTTTTTCCATTACTTGGAATATTAATATGATTGCTTTATGATTCAGCGCCATGCTGCATTACAAACCTTAGTCTCAAGGTTACATATTAACAGATTATTGATTAATGCAGTCCTATTTCAGGAGTTAACTACCATCATTGCCCTGCATCGGTCTGAGTTTTGCATTCCTCAAATCCTGCAGCTTTGCAATTTTTTAAACAGTTTTGCAAGGTGCAAAATACAAAATGTTTAAAATCAACAACCATTTATTTAAATCAGATAAATCTGAGGGAGCACACATATTTTTCAATGAGATCCATAGCCCATCTTGTAAGTGTGTGTCAATTTAAAACTCAAAAATTAAAGTGCCTAGTGTCTCCATGATGTTGGACAATAATTTTAGCCAGAATTCTGTTCCAGGAACAGAATCTCATGTAAACTTTACCCAGATATTATCATGTCGACTGCTTGTGAAATTTACACTGCAGTGGATTCGAATGGAGACTGTGACAAAAGAGGGAGTGAAAATGTTTAATGGGTTGTGACAATTGCAAAGGCCCTTCAAACACAATGGGTTAACATGCACTGAGTGAAGTCTGCAAAATATGAACTTAAAATATCAAACCCTCTCTCAATGGCTTGGATCCCATCTTGATCCAGTGAACCTTGAATAGTAACCACTTCAGCTGGTTACACGGAGTTCTCAGTAATGAACTTGTTCTATGGAAAAAGTTCTTAGATTTCTAAAATGCCTAGGTTTGTGCATGAGTATCAGGCCATACTACTATCAGAAAGTGAATGTTAAGAGTATATTCGGTCTGTACCAGACGATTCAATGAGTGGATAGAATTTTCATTTTTCTCAGTGATGGATCCGCTCAAGATGTTGATTAAGTTTTAGCTTTTTAATCAAACTATTACATTTGTCAGAATGAAGAGCTTCCCATTTTGAATTGATGATTCACTTTGTGCACTGACATTGGTCAGTGCTACCACTTTTGTTCGTGTTCAAAATGTTTGAGTTTAAACTCCATTCCAGACAATTAAGCATAGAGTCTAGGCTGACGTTTCCGTCCACTATGGAGGGAATTGGTGTTGGGCTGTTTGAGAAGAAATGTTGTGTTCTTCTGATAAGATAAAATGTTTAAGAAATAGGAACCGAAATAGACAAGACAGTCTCTCTAACCTGGGCTGCCATGCAATTAAATCATCACTGATCTGATCCTGGTCTTCGGTCCACTTCCCTGCCAGCCAATACAAACCTTGTCTCCCTTGTCAATCAAAACACTATCTAGACCATGAGACAATTGAGCAGAAACAGACCATTCATCTTAAAGAGTCAAGGTCAGAGTGGTGCTGGAAAAGCACAGCAGGTCAGGCAGCATCCGAGGAGCAGAAAAATTGAAGTTTTGGGCAAAAGCTCTTCATCAGGAGTGAACTTCATATTCTAATCTTGACTCTGATCTCCAGCATCTGTAGTATCCACTTCTGCCATTCATCTTAAAGAGTCTGTTCCATCATTCCAGGAGATCATGGCTGATCTGATAATCCTCCACTCCACTTCCCAGTCTTTTACCCATGACCATTGATTCCATTACTGATGAAAAGTTTGCCCCTCTCAGCCTTGAGTATCCTTCACTGACTCAGCCTCAACAGCCTTCTACCATAAAGAAGTCCACAAATTCACTACCGTCTATTTTGTTTCTGCATGCCTTTCAGTGAAGTATCATTTTAATTTAAAAAGCTTTGCAGAAGTACAAATTATTCTTGTTGTACATTACAGATAAGAATCTTTAAGCTGCATAATTCCTATCAAAGATATCTTAGGTTAAGGTTTCAGGACTTGTTGGTTAAGGGGAAAATGCAACTGTTAGTGTCTTGACTATGCAGTTGGTCACCATGGTATACCACAATGTGATACAAATTTTGTCTATTTAGTGGCTGCCAGAGACCACATTCAAAGGCATTCACAGCAAAGTTAGAGATTCCAAGAGTAAAGAAAGCTAGCTGGTACACTAACTATAATTGTGTTTCTCAAAATTTCTCCATTTTCATAAAAAAGACAAACAATGCATGAACTCTCATTTGCAATGACAAAGCATAGCAATTACCCGATATAAATAGTCATAAAGAAAAATATCACTCTAGGCTGTTTCACTTTCATCAGTCTCTACATGTACGTTGCATAAATTATCTTTCAATGGCACTGGCCTCGAAATGTTTTTTCCTAGGGTGATGTTACTTTTACAGGGAGTGCGATTCCTGTGATTGGTTACCATTGTACCTGTTGTTGAAATCAGAGTGGTGCTGGAAAAGCACAGCAGGTCAGGGAACATCTGAGGAGCAGGAAAATGGAAATTTTGGGCAAAAGCCCTTCATCAGGAAACAGCCTGACGTGCTGTGCTCTTCCCGCACCACTCTGATCTCTACTCTGGGTTCCAGCATCTGCAGTCCTCACTTTTGCCCATTATATCTGTTGTTGATAATCCGTTTCTCTTGATGGGAACCAGCTGACTTCAGGGACCAATGGTTGCTCTGTACTTTGTGATGACAGTAAGATCACTTGTTCCCAATCCATTGCCAGCAATGGAGAAACAGCAGAAAAACTGCTATGCACCAGTCCCAAGTTATCACGTGGACTGACAGTTATTGAGGACATTGAATGTTTGGCATTTCAGTCCTCAGCTCTGGTAATGACCTTGCAGTTTTATTGAAGTCAAATTTGCCTATCTGTCATTTTGCCTTGCTTTTATCACTCATCCTTGTTAGTACTCTGGCTTCAGTAGTTTCTTCGTTATTGGTGGAATAGTTTGGGTGTAGTGTGTCAGTAAACTTTGAACTATTCTGTCTTGCTTAAGTAATCGTATTTATCCACTCAAAGATAGCCTTATACAAGTCTTGTTGTATCTTCTTGATTTCTCTATGATCTCATTGGCGGATTTCACTGTCATCCCAGTCATTTGATTGAACACAATGTGGAAAAGATGTACAGTGTTGAATTTCTCAATCATTTATGAAGATGCTAAAATTTTCTCTTGTGAATTGAGGGCCATTATCATTCATCAGAGTGTCTGGAAAGCCATAATGACTGAAGTATATTTTCAGGCATTCTAAATCTCACTAATAATTGCTATTTCAGCTGGTCTAACTCTCTGATGTAAGATATGTGATTTACATATAGATGTATTAATATCATGTAGTTGAGAGTTTGGATTTTGAACTAGTGGCATATTTGTTTTGGTCTGTGCATATGAGAGGAATTAATGATTAACTTGTTAGCCTTTCTAAAGCCATGAGTTTCCTTTAAAATTAGTCTGAGAAAGAGCTATCTTGGATTGATAATGGGAATTTGTTCACATTGTGAGATCTTTATGATTAGAAATATAAATATTGACAAGTATTAACTGGGTGTTAATTTAAAGAATCATGATTTTGTTTCACATAGGAGAAACCCATAACTTGGAAAGCATCTCATTTTAGTTTATAAAAACCCTGGTTGAAATTAGATGGTTGAAACCCTTTATCCTGAAGAAACGAGATACTTTAGAACAGTTAGGGGATAGATCATCTCCATGTAAGGACTTTTAGTTGAAATTTTCACACCAGAAGTATTTGGTCAGTAGTCTGAAGCTGAGAAAGTCTAAACTCAATTGTGTGACTAATTAAGAAAAAGGCTATCAAACTCTCAAGTATTGGAATTATAAGAAAAACCAGATAAATCCAGCCTTTAGATGTGATAGAGAGGGAAATGCCATTTGGTATTTGAGTACAATAAACTAATGGTGTTATAATGAATGGGATTGTATCTTAATACATGTTTCAAAATCTTTTAAATTATGTTATGTGTAACTTATTTGGTTTATTCCATTTTATCATCATTTCTTCTGTTTCATTATTAAAACAAAATGTGTTTTGGTTTTAATTGCAAGCTAGTATTTCAGTAAAAGATCCATGTTATTAAAGAAAACAAAACCAAAACCAAAATATGAACTATCAAGCCACAATTTCAGTCTGGGATCTGACCTGTCCAGTCATAACATCCGGTGGAATCAGATCAACTGTCAGTGGTCAGTATAGTCATTGTCAGTGACAATATGATCAGTTCCTGTGAGCGTGAAGACATTTATGCTTAGTTTCATCCACGGTTTGTCAAGGATGTTATGAATGATCAGCTGCTGTCTAGCTTGCTTCATCTGCTACTCATTACAAGTGTGGCACTGACTGATGTGGCCCTTAATCTCATTTCTCAGCTTTGTCTAGTAGAGTAGACACTGCTTCAGATTCGACTCAATTCCTTGGTGACTTGATTGGATGTGATTCAGCATCTCCTTAGGGACAATTACTCTATTGCCTTTCTGCAAGATGCCACCTTGGGCTACCACTTCAGTTCCAAATGTCTAACCTCTCTTATAGTGACAGATGTGATTTCAGACCATCCATTCACCACTCCTTCCTGAAGTGTTGCGATATGTTATGTTATTTTCTTGATTTTT
The DNA here is from genome assembly GCF_047496795.1 of Chiloscyllium punctatum. Lineage (NCBI taxonomy): Eukaryota > Metazoa > Chordata > Chondrichthyes > Orectolobiformes > Hemiscylliidae > Chiloscyllium > Chiloscyllium punctatum. Next base: position 64,116,068 of record NC_092745.1, read on the forward strand.
ACAGGATGCCTGATGTTTAGATTCACTGTCCTTTGGCGGCATTACCAGGGCATGTCGAACTGCTGTTTCATGTTGAAAGTGGAAAATACAAATTAGGAGCTGGAGGGGGCCACTTAACCCCCTGAACCACTCAATAAAATGATGAGCGATCTGATTACACCACATTTCTGCCTATCCCTAATAACATGTTTATCAATAATCTATCTCGTACTGCCTTAAAAATATTCAAGAATTTTGATTCCAACCACCTTTTCAGGAGGAGAGTTCCATGCCTTGGAGAAAAAAAAAGGCTCCGCATCTTTGCCTTTCTGGGCAACAATTTATTTATCAACCGCGACCCCTCGTTCAAATTTCTTCTAGAAAAGAAAATATCCTTTCCACATCCATTCTAGCATCTGCAATGAAAAGCCTTCTTCCTTCCCATTTCATTGGCCCTCCAGCTTCATTTGTTTTCCTGGGATGAGTATCGCTCCATTAGTCCACATTAACCTCATCTTCCAGAGCTTAATTTTCTGGTCATCATCTTGAGCGAATTTGCATAGATCTTTGAAGTTCATGATATTGCATGAGTCACTGGTGTCTACCTAACATTTCATGTTCACTTCATGCTCCCTTCTGTGGTCATCATTCTAGCTGTCACAAATCAGTTATCACCTATAGACCTAATGATGTGAGCAGATTGTATGGTGAAGAGTGGTTAATCTGAATCATCAGCTGACATCTCTCCAGCAGCCCACTGCTTGTTTTGCTTTTTCCTATCTACACACTTGAGCGTAAAGTGATTAAGCTTCTTGTAGTTCAACCACTGCTTCCTTTTCATTTGTGTGATACCTTCTGCAATATTTACATCCTACCATAAGATCAGAAGACATAGGAGTAGAAATTAGGCCATTCAGCCCATTGAGTTTGCTCTGCCATTCAATCATGGCTGATAAGTTTCTCAACCCCATTCTCCAGCTTTTACACTGTAACTCTTGATCCCCTTGATACTCAAGAACCTATCTATCTCAGCCTTAAATATACTCAATGATCTGGCTTCCACAGCATTTTGTGGCAATGAATTCATTAGATTCACCACTTTCTGGCTGAAGATGTTTCTCCTTATCTTTGTTCTAGAAGGCCTTATCTTTACTCTAAAGCCCTTGGGTTTTAGTCTCTCCTACCCTCTGGCTTTTCTGCAAATATTTCCTCCTTTTTCCCAATCTCTTGTTTTCAGTTGATGTGGAATATCTCTCAAGACTATGCATAATCTCACCCGCTTTCTCATTAATCTGCCATCTCTGATGATTGATAATCTCAGAGATTCTGCATATGACAGTAGCTTTTCTGAGTGCAAGTTTCTCCTCTCTCAACAGACATGCTTTCATGGAAGGATCTCTTATAACTAAGATAATACCATTTCTTATGAGATCATCATTCAATTGCTCAAATAGCTAGATTTAAGAGTGCTGTCACATATCAATTAATAGGTTTCTTCTCTCCTTGAACTGATGTTGAGTACATGTCACTCATGAGTGATTCAAGGTGCATCTACAAAGTCTTTAAAATATCTGCATTCTGATTTTTTTGCTCCTCAGTGAGGTTTTTTCTGTAATACAGGGAGTAATATTCTTTCCCCAGCACTGATAGAAGAGTTGCTGCTCTTATTTTCTCAAATTTTGTTTTTAATTCATTCTGTTGCTATTTCATAACGTTGCAATGGAAAGTGGAATACAATTCAATTCTTTGCCATGTCTCCTTTCATTCCTACAGCAGCAGGCAGACTGTTCTTTTTACATATTCCTTGCTGTGCCCACTCCAATTTGGCATTTAAAAAAAAATCTTCTGGAGGGAGCAACACTATGAAAATGAAGTGGAGGTCTTCAAGCTATGTTACACGGGTGAAGATCAGTTGCCTTACATGTATTGGGAGTAGAGCTTCATTGTTAATGACTGGGCAAAAAAACTAAACCACAGGCAGAGGAAATCTGTCAGAGAGGATTACATACACCTTTTGTAACTGATGGGTAAAATTCCTTGGCTCAGTTTTCATTATATCTTTAAACATGTCACACCCAGACAATACTCTAGGGCAAAGGTTAAAAGTCTGTCTCATTGGATCTTCTCAATGTTGCAAGAACCCAGATGTTTCTTTTTCATGTATGACCTGGGTCATATGACTCCTCTCTGACAGTGTTGCAGATTTTGACATCTTCGACTGTCAGCCTGAGTTATAGAGTCATAGAATCATAGAGATGTACAGCACGGAAACAAACCCTTTGGTCCAACCTGTCCATGCCGACCAGATATCCCAACCCAATCTAGTCCCACCTGCCAGAACCTGTCCCATATCTCTTCCTATTCATATACCCATCCAGATGCCTTTTAAATGTTGCAATTATACCAGCCTCTACCACTTCCTCTGGCAGCTCATTCCATATGCGTACTGTGTGAAACGGTTGCCCTTAGGACTCTTTTATATCTTTATATTCCCTTCTCATCCTAAACCTATGCTTTCTAGTTCTGGACTTTCCCACTCCAGGGAAAATACTTTGTCTATTTATCCTATCCATGCCCTTCATGATTTTATATATTTCTATAAGGTCACTCCTCAGCCTCCAATGCTCTAGGGAAAAAAGCCCTAGACTATTCAGCCTCTCCCTATAGCTCAAATCCTCCAACCCTGGCAACATACTAATAAATCTTTTCTGAACCCTTTCAAGTTTCACAACATCCTTCCAATAGGAAGGAGACCAGAATTGCATGCAATATTCCAACAGTAGCCTAACCACTGTTATCTACAGTTGCAACATGACCTCCTATCTCCTGTACTCAATCTCTGACCAATAAATGAAAGCATACTAAACACCTTCTTCACTAGCCTATCTACCTGTGACTCCACTTTCAAGGAGCTATGAATCTGCACTCCAAGCTCTCTTTGTTCAGTAACACTCCCTTGACCCTTACCATTAAGTGTATAAGTCCTCCTCTGATTTGCTTTCCCAAAATACAGCATCTGAATTAAACTCCATCTGCCACTTCTCAGCCCATTGGCCCATCTGATCAAGATCCCGTTCTAATCTGAAGTAACCCTCTTTGCTGTCCACTACACCTCCAAGTTTGGTGTCATCTACAAACTTACTAAATATACCTCTTATGCTCGCATCCAAATCATTTATACAAAAAAGAAAAGTAGTGAAAAGAGCACCGATCCTTGTGGCACTCCACTGGTCACAGGCCTCCAGTCTGAAAAACAACCCTCCACCACCACTCTCTGTCTTCTAACTTTGAGCCAGTTCTGTATCCAAATGGCTAGTTCTCCCTGTATTCCATGAGATCGAACCTTGCTAATCAGTCTCCCATGGGGAACCTTGTTGAACACCTTAATGAAGTCCATATAGATCACATCTACCGCTCTACCTTCATCAATCCTCTTTGTTACTTCTTCAAAAAACTCAGTCATGTTTGTGAGACATGATTTCTCACGCACAAAGCCATGTTGACTATCCCTAATCAGTCCTTGCCTTTCCAAATACATGTACATCCTGTCCCTCAGGATTCCCTCCAACAACTTGCCCACAATCGACGTCACACTCACTGGTGTAGAGTTCCCTGGCTTGTCCTTACCACCTTTCTAAAACAGTGGCATCACTTTAGCCAACCTCCAGTCTTCCGGCACCTCACCTGTGACTATCGATTATAAATATATCTCAGCAAGAGGCCCAGCAATCACTTCCCTAGCTTCCCACAGAGTTCTGGGGTACACCTGATCAGGTCCTGAGGATTTATCCACTTTTATGCATTTTAAGATATCCAGCACTTTCTTTTTAAACAGTTTGAGGTATGGCTAATATTTACCTTATGATTTCAACTGCTGGTAATACCAGACCAGTCAGATCCCAGACTGAAACCTGACTTGATGGATCATAAATTTTATGTTTCTTTTTGTTTATAATGGAGGTTAGTCATCGAAGATGCATGATACAAAATTTCAGCCTGCCTACAGTGTCCACTCTATGGCAGAAATGCTATTTGGATATTCCAGAAGTATGACATAGTAGCTACGAGTATAACTTCCTTTTCCTATGGCTTTCATTCTGTCTGATGTGCAGTGCATACTCAGACGCAATGTGCCTTTCACACTGGTTGCAAGAATGGACCCACTGTTTGCCCTATATAATGGTATAGGATGGGCACACAGCATTGTACTATAGGCTTCTGAGTGGGCTCTGCTAAATTACCACAATGTTTGTGATTTGTTTTTTGGAAGAGTAAAATAAAAAAGCATTTCGAGATTTCCTGCAGCAGCCAAGCATTCCTTTCAAACTGAAAATAGAGGGTTTTTTTTTGGTTCAGATCACAAAAACAAGTAATTCTGTCCATTTCCTTCCTGACAGAGCAACACCAATAATATGCTAACCAGCACAATATCAAGAGCTGGCTTCATATTTACAATACAGCTAATCATTTACATAGTTACATTCTTAGACAGTTCCCATGAAAACATCCAGTTTACAAATTAGGTACAGCACCATCTTTTATGTATGAAAGTTCTGTGAAATCAATATTGCAATTAATTTTTCCTCAACCTATTGTTGTCTAAACCTGTGACAATTTTTAAATGCTCTTTAGAAAACATTCATTCTCTAGTGACCCCTGTAGGAAAGTTCATTCACTTCTGCTCCCTGCGCCTAAGTGTTTCATTTCTCTCGGCTGGAAAGGCAAGTTCTGCTTTGCTTCTGACCGCTCTAGGATGGAATTCTTTCATTAATGAACTTGCAAGAAATCCTTCTTTCTGTTCCGCCCCCATGTAGGAAAGAGTTCTTGTTCATGTGGCCCAAATCACTACAACAGGATCCTTGTGATGCCTGTTCACCAATATTCTGTATCAAAACCTGGCCACCTCATCCACATTCTTGCCACTGCCAGGGGTAACAGGTGCTGGCAGAACCCAATAATACATGTGTTTTGACTCAGCATTTAAAAATCAATGTCAATGAGATTCCAAGTGCACCACCAACTTCTGTATGATAAATATGTTGCCAATAAAATATTAACTTCCTTGTGAAAAATCACATCTGCATTTGCTCTGCAACCCCCAGTGGGACAAATGTGGAGCAAACTCTAAATAAAGCCTCCATGTGTGATAAAAGAGGGGTTGCCTGCACTTCACACAACCCTTCACACTGACATGCAAAACCAAAAAAAGGGCAGACAGACATTATCAGTTTGACTGTGACAGAAAGGTGAACAGGCAGGAATCAAACACCTGCCAAAAATGGGCTGTCCAAGTTAGAAACTCAACACGTTTCAGTAACATTTCCTCTGATTATAAATGGACCGTCCAGCTGCAAGTCTCATTCATACTGATCCCTGCCTGTTTAAAAACTTCTGATTCTGATGTAAATAGGAAGAGATGAGGAACATCCATGGAGTATGACATTGTTTGGCTTAAAAACTGTCACAGGAAGTGTCTTGTTGGAGTTTGAACTCTGAGGAGTGTAGAAAAATACTGTGATGGAGGATGCTACTGCCTGTTTTGAACTGGCGTACAGAAAGGTTGGCAAATAGCTACATGATGTTGCATAGCAACCCCTGTGAGAAAGAGAAACTACCGTACAGAATCATTACAATTTGCTGGTAGGAAGAAAAAGGAGAACACTACAAAATAAAGAGGGAAAGAAGAGAATAAAGAAGTATTTAATAATGAGGAATTCCATCTCTGTAAAGAAGCTTCATGCTTTTCTTTCCCCAAGGTCATGCGAGTCCAGAATCACAATCTTTGAAACAGAAAAGCAAGCTTTCAAAATAAGATGCAGCAATTTGTGGAATCAATAGGACCACACACCTGTATTCAGAATTGCGAAAACTAGTGCCTGAAATGAAAGCTCAATTGTTTCCTTTCAGATCTGTTTGCCAACATCGCTAAAAGAAAAATGCCAAGGAACACTATGTTTCTTTGAGATTAGAAGATACAAATATAAAATTCCATAGAAACACGAGCTGAGAGCACATTATGGTGACAAGGATTCAACAAAAATTACATTTTCCTTTCAAAGAGGTGTCATTTTGAAACAAACAAAGTTGAGGAATATGAAAGAAATGACTTGTAATCCACCCAGCAGTGCACAAACACTTATTAAACAGGGGAAAAAAAGAATCAAAATATCCTGCCTTGTTCATCCAGCTACAGCCTCGTTTACCTAATCCAAGATATGATGTGAGGAGCTGGTGTTGGACTGGGCTGGACAAAGTTAAAAATCACACCGCCAGGTTATAGTTCAACAGGTTTACTTGAAAACATTAGCTTTCAGAGTGCTGCTCCTTCATCAGATGGTTGTGAAGTATAAGATATGGAGTTTGTATACTCCACAACCACCTGATGAAGGAGCAGCACTGAAAGCTAGTGCTTCCAATTAAACCTGTTAGACTCTAACCTGGTGTTGTGTGATTTTAACTTAATTCAAGGTAAACATTCATTCTGAGAAATCAAACTCATAATTCCAAATGAATTCTGCTTCCTGTCAGAGTTGGTGCCTATAAAATATCCTTAAGTTCATTCTTCTTTTTTAAAAATACTCAAGATTCTTAACAGAGCATCACCTCAGGAGGTACAGAATTCCAGTCTAATGGCGCACAAAAGTCAGTAAATGTTTTGATGAATAGGCTGAAGAAGAAAAAATAAATAGCACTGCTTTGTACTGCAAGCTTTGCCAAATTCTCAAATGAAATCTTTGAACAGAGGCTACAGTCGTGGAAGCAAGTAAAGCCCTAGCAATAATGAAATAATAGCTGATATCCAAGACAATCTTGCACACCTTGCAACGAACAGTTATTAGGTGTTAAAGACAGTGAAGGCCACTAGCAGCTTATCTTCTGCCCTCATGGCCAGGGAATTGGAGTGTTAAACAGCACAACTTAAAATGGGAAAATGGAGAACTGTCATCAGGTTTCCAGTACTTGAGGGAGAAACCCCAGGAAAGAATTAAGCTGTTGAATAGAATAGAATATCCTGTATTTCCATATGTACTCCAGTGTAGATGTACATTGAAAATAGTGATTTACCACATAATTAATTACGATCAGGTGCAATTTAAGACCAGAAGGTATTTTACTGAAGATTAATACCATTTTACAATTCCAGTTAATACTTCTGCAAAAGATGTGCACAAAAGGGATTTCATACGCATGCATTCGTCTGGTTAAATCACGAGCAATAATTTCTAGTTTGAAAATAAATCTCATTTCACTCCGATTTTTAGAATTTGTAGAATATAAATTTAAATATTGTGACAAACTAATATCAATTAGAGTGATCGTTTTATGTTTTATCTGTACACCTCTCATTACTCTGGATACATATTCTCTTCATGTACATTTTGTTTTACTGCTTAAACACATCCTTTAAAACATACCAGTTCAAGTCAAACAATGCAAAAAAAAAATTGAATCAGTTGAAATAAACAAAAGCATCCTGTCTCTGAATGGAATTTACCCCAAAGATTATATTAGTCTAACTAACATTTATCTTCTGAAAAACAATGGTTCAATTAAAACAGTCCACTGGGCTAAACTAACTTAAACTGCACAGGCTTGTGCCGAAGGGTTGAAGATATGGCTGGATGCCTACATCATGTGATCACTAACTGTACAGCAATATTTTGAATCCAATTTGCAAATAAGAATGTTATTAATCTGGAATTGATAACCAGGAATCTCGAATTATACTGAACTACATCAGAATTTCTTAAATATCAAGGCATACAGCACCTCCATTTATTAGAGTCCCCCATTTTTTTTGGCTAACATACTTCCACTGGCAAAGCCTGGTACCTTATCAATTAGCCATTTTCTCAATGTGAACCTGCACAGTAAGTGTTGGCAGACTGTTTGACTATAGTGGACATCAGAGGAAACCATGCCCTGTCTATACCAAAATTCACACATATAGGCCTTCCGACATATCTATCAGGATTGGAACCCTGTTTAACTTACACAAGGTACCCACATCCAGTTGCAGTGCTCTTGGTGCTATTTCAGTTGAGATTAGCTAAGAGAGTGCAGATGAATGAAGGAAGCCAGAAATGATCTGCCCTTGGAGACTCAGTGTTATATGACCATACAATAAGTGACAGGAATCAGGATTTTACATAATGTTGTGAGATTCAACTCAATTTAAATGTAAACCAGCATTTAGAATAAAACAAACAGATGGCTCAAGATCTCACAGAAAACACAAACATTCACACAATTAACATGTTGCAAGGGATGGTCACAAACAATTAACTGCAAAAGGCCTGTAATCATACTATAGGTCAGGATTTTCTGGCCAGTATTGATGAAATTGCACTCAACATTCATTATGCTTGCAGTTACCCACAAACCTTTGCTGGCTTCACATTTAGTGGCATTTAGAGATCTTTCTCATCATGGCACCCTCTACAGGGGATCTATAGGAATTATATCATTGCACAAAAGAGAATAAGTAGCTGCAACAGGTAAATAGGGACATCAGTTAGCACAATACTTTTAAGAGACATCTGCAGGTCATTAAGATTGCTATTATGTAGAAGGTTGAAATCAAATGGACCAAATGGTATTTGATACAAACTGGCTTGTGATGTGTCAACTATCAATATCATTGAATTTACTGGCAAATGGGGTTAAAGATAATCCAAAAGGTTTTTATAAATATATTAAAGACAAAAGGGTAACTAGGGAGAGAATAGGGCCCCTTAAAGATCAGCAAGGCAGCCTATGTGTGGAGCCGCAGGAGATGGGGGAGATACTAAATGAGTATTTTGCATCAGTGGTACTGTGGAGAAGGACATGGTAGATATAGAATGTGAGGAAATAGATCGCAGCATCTTGAAAAATGTCCATATTACAGAGGAGGAGGTACTGGACGTCTTGAAATTAATAAAAGTGGATAAATCCCAGAATCTGATCAGGTGTACCCTAGTACTCTGTGGGAAGCTAGGGAAGTGATTGCTGGGCCTCTTACTGAGATATTGGTATTATTGATCATCACAGGTGAGGTGCCAGAAGACTGAAGGTTGACTAACATGGTGCCATTATTTAAGAAAGGTGATAAGAAAAAGCCAGGGAATTATAGACCAGTGAGCCTGACATCGGTGGTGGGCAAGTTATTGGAGGGAATCCTGAGGGACATATATTTAGAAATGCAAGGACTGATTAGGGATAGTCAACATAGCCTTGTGCGTGGAAAATCATACCTCACAAACTTGATTGAGTTTTTTGAAGAAGTAACAAAGAAGGTAGAGTGGTGGAAGTGATCTATATGGACTTAAGTAAAGATTTGGCAAGGTGCCCCATGGGAGACTGGTTAGCAAAATTAGATCGCATGGAATACAGCGAGAACTAGCCATTTGGATATAGAATTGGCTCAAAGGTAGACGACAGAGGGCGGTGGTGGGGGGTTGTTTTTTAGACTGGAGGCCTGTGACCAGTGGAGTGCTACAAGGATCGGTGCTGGGTCCATTACTTTTCATGACTTATATAAATGATTTGGATGTGAGCATAAGAGGTATAGTTAGTAAGTTTGCAGATGACACCAAAATTGGAGGTGTAGTGAACAAAACTATGGTTACCTCAGATTACAACTGAATCTTGATCAGATGGGCCCATGGGCTGAGGATTGGTAGCTGGAGTTTAATTTAGATAAAGGCAAGATGCTGCTTTTTGGAAAAACAAATCAAAGCAGGACTTAAACACTTAATAATAAGGTCCTAGGCAGTGTTGCTGAACAAAGGGACTTGGGAGTACAGGTTTGTAATTCATTAAAAGTAAAGTCTCAGGTAAATGGGATAGTGAAGAAGGCATTGGTATGCTTTCCTTTATTGGTCAGAGTATTGAGTATAGGAGTTGGGAGGTCATGTTGTGGCTTTACAGGATGTTGGTTAGGCCACTGTTGGAATATATTGTGTAATTCTGGTCTCCTTCCTATCAGAAGGATGTTGTGAAACTTGAAAGGGTTCAGAAAAGATTTACAAGGATGTTGCCAGGGTTAGAATATTTGAGCTACAGGGAGAGCTGAAAAGCCATGGCTGTTTTCTCTGGAGCATCGGAGGCTGACGGGATGACCTTAAAGAGGTTTATAAGATCACGAGGGGCATGGGTAGGATAAATAGACAAGGTCTTTTCCCTGGGGAGGGTGAGGCCAGAACTGAGGGCATATGCTTAGGATGAGAGGGGAAAGATATAAGAGGGACTTAAGGGGCAACTTTATCATGCAGAGGGTGGTACGTGAATGGAATGAGCTGCCAGAGGAAGTGGTGGAGGCTGGTACAATTGCAACATTTAAAAGGCATCTGGATGGGTCTATGAATAGAAAGGGTTTAGAGGGATATGGGCCAAGTGCTGTAAAATGGAACCAGATTAGGTTAGGATATCTGGTTGGCATGGATGGGTTGGACCGAAGGGTCTGTTACTCTGCGGTAAATCACGATGACTCTATGACTCTACTGCAGTAATGAATATTGTAGGCTTTCAGCACAACAGATTGCTCATATTTGTCATTATAATATTAAAGGTATCAAAAAAACTCTACCCATTCTTTTGAGATTACCAATACATTAAATAAACTATACGTTTGTACAGTATACATTAATGCCCTTAGTCATCCAAATAGACTAGATTCTAATACTAATTTTTAAAAAGTTATTCTTTCATGGCATGGGGGTGTCACTGGCATTTGTCAGTCATCCCTAATAGGATGTATTTTTTGAAGAAGTAACAAATAGGATTGATGAGGGCAGAGCGGTAGAAGTGATTTATATGGACTTTTAGATTAGAGTAGATTAGATTACTTACAGTGTGGAAACAGGCCCTTCGGCCCAACAAGTCCACACCGCCCCGCCGAAGCGCAACCCACCCATACCCCTACATTTACCCCTTACCTAACACTACGGGCAATTTAGCATGGCCAATTCACCTGACCTGCACATCTTTGGACTGTGGGAGGAAACCGGAGCACCCGGAGGAAACCCACGCAGACACGGGGAGGACGTGCAAACTCCACACAGTTAGTCGCCTGAGGCGGGAATTGAACCCGGATCTCTGGCGCTGTGAGGCAGCAGTGCTAACCACTGTGCCACCGTGCCGCCCATTGTGCCACCGTGCCGCCCATAAGGGAGACCTGACTTCAGTAAGGCATTTGACAAGGTTCCCCATGGGAGACTAGTTAGAAAGGTTAGATCGCATGGAATACAGGGAGAACTAGCCATTTGGATACAGAAATGGCTCAAAGGTAGAAGACAGAGGGCAGTGGTGGAGGGTTGTTTTTTAGACTGGAGGCCTGTGACCAGTGGACTGCCACAACGATCGGTGCTGGGTCCATTAATTTTCCTTACTTATATAAATGATTTGGATGCGAGCATAAGAGGTATAGTTAGTAAGTTTGCAGATGACATCAAAATTGGAGGTGTGGTGGACAGCGAAGAGGGTTACCTCAGATTACAACAGGATCATGTTCAGATGGGCCAATGGGCTGAAGATTGGCAAAAGGACTTTAATTTAGATAAATGCGAGGTGCTGTATTTTGGGAAAGCAAATCTTAGCAGGACTTAAACACTTAATAGTAAGGTCCTGGGGAGAGTTACTAGTCAAGGAGACCTTGGAGTGCAGGTTCATAGCTCCTTAAAACTGGAGTCACAGGTAGATAGGACAGTGAAAAAGGTGTTTGGTATGCTTTCATTTATTGGTCAGAGTATTGAGTACAGGAGTTGGGAGGCAATGTTGTGGCTGTACAGGACATTGGTTAGGCTACTGTTCACATATTGCATGCAATTCTGGTCTCCTTCCTATCAGAAAGATGTTGTGGAATTTGAAAAGGTTCAGAAAAGATTTACAAGGATGTTGCCAGGGTTGGAGGATTTGAGCTATAGGGAGAGGCTGAACAGGCTGGGGCTGTTTTTCCTTGAGCATCAGAGGCTGAGAGGATGACCTTAAAGAGATTTATAAAATCATGAGGGGCATGGATAGGATAAATAGAAGTCTTTTCCCTGGGGTCGGGGAGAATAGAACTAGAGGGCATGTAGGCCGGGAATCTAGAGTGACATGTAGGCCAGGCTAAGGAGAGCAGATTCCCTTCCTTGAGGGACATTAATGAATCCCAATAGTTTTTCAATAATCAACCTCTGTGAAAACAGATTTCAAATCAAATACTGCCATGGTGGGATTTGAACCTACGCTCCTAGTACACCAAGGTGACCAGTCCGATGACAAGACTATCACACCACCATTACCTTACCAGATACCTTTCTTGGAATGGTTAGTTGTTGAGTAAATTTCCCCTGCTGTGGTTTATGCATCACAATCTGGTAAATGCTTCTGTTTTAGTATCAATCAGTTCATAAACTGATACTCCTGTTTCCCATACCAAGTAACACAGTGGGTGTTCTCACCGCCCCTTGGCAAACTCACCTCATTAACTACCGAGGCCACACACCCCCTTATCCCCAGCCCCCCATACCCCTCTACGACATCCCCCTCATCTGATTCCACCTCAATTTGGCCAGTTGCTATACCAGGTGCAACTTGCCACTGTGGGATAGACTGGTCTCCCTGGCACTGGTGCCATTTTTAAAAGACCGTTGTGCATCCGGACTAGCATGGTCAGTCCAGAGCTGCCCAATACAGTTCCTGATATTTGTCCTAACCATAGCTGAGAAAGGAATATTGGCACTTCACTTTCATGGCTGGGACGTGGAGACCCTTTGGATGGCGTGGTGCATTGACAGGATGCCCTCATCTCCCAGGATCATCAGTGGAAGTCAGGGCACCAGACAATGCCAGCCTGATCAGTGCAGTCTCAGCCACCTGGAGGAATGCCCAACACTGCAGGAAGAATGTTAATGTCCTTCACCATGCCACTGACATACGTGCCACCATCTTCTCTGCAATACCTTGTACACACTATCTCTGCTATTGTACCCAGTTCCAGTCAAGTTCATGTACTTTCACCATTACCTGCAACATTTTCCTTCATTCACTGCCACCCCAAACTCTGATACCGTTCACCCTGCATGTCCCATGTGCTGCCTACTCACTCACTCAGGACACCTCCCCACCTGCAGAAAAAGGAACAATCCGGCCACCCAATTTCATCTCCCTCAATACCTGGCTCCCTCTCAGGCCAGGAGAGAAAGAATCCACTATAGGGCAGAAAGAGTCAGGACAAGCGCCAGGCTGCCTGACATTTGGCTCCTCACTCCTTATGTGGACAGCATCCTGACTCTGATTGCCTCTTGCCATTGACAGACTGTGTCCGAGCCCTTGGACTGATATCAGAGGCTGTCCCTGTCTTATGGTGCCGACACAGTCTGTGTGAAGGCCATATTCCTCGGCTTGACTGAGATCTGCTGACAACCCATGAGAAGCTTTCTTCCTTTGTCTCTGTGCTGAACAGCAACAGAGCAGTATTGCTGACCTGGTATCTCTGGCTGAGGGTCATGGTACAAAAAAGGCAAGGTAAAGCTGGGGTACTATGAAGTTGGCTTAAAATGAGTGAATAGTCCATGCTACAACCTTGTGTAAGCCATGAGGTGGGTTCATGTACTTGAGAGCAAAGTGTCCTTGCCTCAGCATGACAAATATAGTCACTATTATGCCCTGAGGTGTAACATTGAAACGTACAAGCATCCTGTAAGTGGATCAAATATTCACGGCAGATGCCAATGCCTGTGAATGTGGGGTGTGTTTGGCTGGTGTCTGTGCAGTGTGAGCTGAGAGGTTGAAGTCGTTACTCTGATTCCATGCCATGTATTCTCCGTGTCCATACTAATAAATCAACATCTGCGGTTAATAAGATTATTAACAGGCAATAATCCCCTTTAACAGGCAAATCACTATTTCCATGCAGGAATCTCACCTCGTTGCCTGACAAAATAGAAAAGAAGATGCTGCACATTGTTCCTGATGTTGAGAGAGGTCTCACTGGATTTATCACATAATTCTGGAACATTTCACATCAAAGCCCACATTGCTGAGGCCCCTCTAAGATATTCCTCCCATTGTTACCGTCCCTATGGAGACTGATAACACTTTGCAAGTTATACAAATCTTAAATAACAAAACCAGAAATTGTTGGGAAAAACTCAGCAGGTCAGACAACATCTGTGGACAGAAAGCAGATTCAACTTCTTGGGCCCAGTGACTTGGTGAAAATGTGAAGTTTCAATGACTGATTGAAAAGAGCACACAACTATTTACTGAACTAAACAATTTAAACTAACATTGAATAAACAACTTGCACATTAATGAAACCAAAAATTCCCAATTTGTCCTTTAAAATCATTGAAACTTCCCTCACAGTGTTGCTTACTCTGTCCTTGAAATGGATATTTCATCTCCAGGAATCACTCCAACGCTATGCTCAGCTCCTGATTTCTTTTCCTCTTTCCCATTGGCTCTCATCCCTCAACTGATGAGCGTTACCCCAGGGATTCTCCCTTTAAATCAAAGTGAGGTGAATCTTTCAACTTCATTTTAGGTCCTTAGGAGCATGATCATTTAATTTGTGCGTGTCCGGGCCTTGGGTTTTTTTTTGCAGACTGAACATTGATCTTCAGGAATATCCTAAGAAGGCTGCAACTCAAATTCCACAATGGCTTCCTATTAACTTCCTCTTTCACAAAGTCTATCTCTATCTTAACATAAATTACATGGGTCTTCAATTTAGTTTGACTGATTTACTGAATAAAGATCGGCACCATGTTTTGATTTTTACTAACAGTAAATACATTCAAAGCAACAGGCTTGCCCTTAGTCCCAACTAGTCATGCACCTCTCATTTTTGAAGTCATGTTGTGCGTGCTTGCAAGTATTACTACTTTTTGTTTTAATTTTCAGTAATTTTCCTTTACATGGCCTTTCTCACTGGAAAAAATAACATGTTGATTTCCCCAACTCAAAAAGAGTCCTCCATATTGTATTTCCTTTTCACTGCTCAGTAGAACCAGCGATCACCCTCAGAATAACTTCGACTTTGAGGATGGTGGGCTTAGGTTCCCCGCTTGACATCAGGAAGAAAATCTGGATTTGGCTACAAAAGATTATGATGCTGCAGTACCACAAGCTCTTGGTAACAGGGTATGAGGGTTATGGGACTGGAGTCACATGTAGGCCAGACTAGGTAAGGGTGTCAATTTTGTTCTTTAAAGAACTTTAGTAAAACAGGTTGGCTTTACCCCCGAACAGCAGATTTATGGTCATCATGAGATCCTTAATCAACTCAAATTCCATAATCTGCCATGGCAGGATTCAAACTCAGATCTCGGCAGGATTACCTGTGTTTTTGGATTAATAGTCCAGCAATAATACCACTAGGCCATCACCTCCATGATGTGAAGGAAACTTCTGTGAGTAATTTGTATGTGGTAAATGTATCTGTATGAACCATGTCATTATCTGCAAACTGTCCATCTGAAAAAGTCAAATAAACTGCAATGTTTTCCCTCCCACTTTGAAATAACATTGTCCCTATTTCTCTCGGCAATTGTAGCTAACTTACTGTTTTGTCAATAACCTTAAATGCATTCTCACTAAATATAGGCACTATGCAAATATTCCTTGCAAATCAAACCCAAGAAGTTAAACTGGTTCATTGGCATGTCTCCCTACTGTTCCTTATTTGTCCATTTAACCTTTGTCCATTTCAGATTTTCAGGTTTCCTCTCGTTGCGAATGAAGACCTTTCTTTTGTTGACTTCTTTTTCTTCCCTTTAGAATTTGAATTCAATTTTTTTTTTGCATTTGCCTTTCTTTCTCCTTTCTCTTTGTTTCCAAGTTCAAACTTTATCATTTCTCTTCTCAGTTTGAGTGCTTCATTTGTGACTGAATTCTAGCCAATTCACCTGGGGTGCTATCTGGGTTAGTCTTGTCTTCCTTGAGGTTCAGATGTTGAGCCAATACTACAATAATGATTGGCATTTTAGCAGTCATTTTAAATGCATTTCCAACTTTTCTACCACCACCTTCAAATTAAGCTTTGAAAACTATTGCAAGCCGCTCACAGAGAGTTTTCTCTCTCTCTTGAATAACTTTCTGCAAAATACACTGGCATCTTGCAGCAATAGTCTATGTAAAATTGTGTTCACTTAACCTCTGCTAAAATCCATCTGCAATTTCCATTTTATCAGTGTGGAAGTGTGAGCAATCAGTATTATAGGGATCCAAGACTTCTGGCCCTGAAAATGGGCAGCACGGTGGCACAGTGGTTAGCACTACTGCCTCATAGCGCCAGAGACCCGGGTTCATTTCCTGCCTCAGGCGACTCTCTGTGTGGAGTTTGTATGTTCTCCTCATGTCTGCGTGGGTTTCCTCCCACAATCCAAAAATGTGCAGGTTAGGTGAATTGGCTATGCTAAATTGCCTATAGTGTTAGGTGTAGGGAAATGGGTCTGGGTGGGTTACGCTTCAGCGGGTCGGTATGGACTTGTTGGGCCAAAGGGCCTGTTTCCACACTGTAAGTAATCTAAAAAAATGGCTACAATTAATTTAAGTCTTGTTTAGAGCCAGCTTTCTTTATCAGCTCAAATGAAACAATTGGATTATGCTCACATTCCATTGGGTTTCAGCTATAGAAGCAATGCTGTACAGGCAGTGATTGGTTATGTTGCTGTGACAGTTTGAGTGGCATAGTATAAAGAGCATACTGCTATGATATTCAAAACAATCATCTTAATGGGCAGCAATGGTTTAAATTGGTGCATATTCCAATGTTATGTTCAAATTAAGTTTGCTTGGCCTCACAGGCATGTGATCCTCAGGGAATTTTTTTTATCTACAGCCAATTAATATTGAGCAAGCATGAGAGCTGACCAAAAATGAACAGTGAGGGGAGAGGACGTCCCAGCATGTCAAAGGAAGGTGCCATATTTACAGCACAGTCAGCAACCTTCTTAAGGGCTGCATACATAGAGGCCACCAGCTGGGTGAACAAAGGAGCCTGTGGAGCCAATGATCATGAAAAAACTACAGTACATTTTCAAACCTGGATGATGTGTGATTTACAAAGGGATATGGCAGTGGTGGTTTTCTCATGTATCTGCTGAGCTTGTCCTTCCAGCTGATGGTCTCAACCATTGCTGACACTGCATTCACTGAAGGGAAACGTATTCCCTCACACTTCTGACTAGCACCTTAGAGGTGATGGAATGGCCTGGGAGCACAGGAATGGAATGGCCTGGCCCTACTCTGTGAAACACCTTGCCCTTGACCTATCATGTAATAGTGACAGCATTTACGTAGACGGTTCAAGTTGGATGTCTGAAAATACAGACATCTAAGAGAATGCCTTCCTAATGGATACCAAAAAGGAGGAAATCATCAAAAAGCACAAATAGAGACTTCATTGCAATTTTCCATTATTAAAAATAGAATCGGCCAATGAAACCTAAAGTTAGCTGAATTGGAAGAACAAAAATTATATCTGCAAATCATTCAGACACAATCTCCTTAAAAGCATAGCCCTTTTAATTTAAAGCAAAAACAGAAAATGCTGGAGAAACTCACAGGTTTGTTACCATTCAGTAACAAAGGAGGTTAAACTGTACACAGTAATCACAATTTAGTTAAGAAATACATGAGGGTAGTGACTGCTGTATTGAACAAAACTAGTATCGAGTGTTCTGGTCTGCATGATTTACAGACTATATATATAATGCCTTGACTTACTAAGCCATCTGGAGATGTGTAAATCAACTATTGGTGTGTTCATGTACAGAGAACTCAATTTCATGTACGGTAATCTCACTGCTTTAGTTTATAAAACCATGACTTGCTAGTAACCTTGTAAAGATGTCCATGGCATTGCACCATTCTTATGGAATTTCAGTAGTTCTGTGTATTGCAAAACATTGCATACATACAACTTACTATTAATGCACAGAGGGACCCATGAGTGGCAGTAGCCATGTCTGTCAGATTTGCAAACTACAGGCAATTAGGAGCTCTTAGTGTTACGAGTTACGGGAAATCCCCATCAGCAGTTCAGTTTGATCCATGGACTGCTGTTAGTGGACTGAAATATGAATTATAAAGTACCTTCTTAAGACACCATATTAGGGGCTGTCTCTTGTTGTCATGTTTGAATACCTTAGTTTCAGGAAGTAAATCAAACATTTATGAAGCATTACACATGAAATGGCACTAAATGTCATGTCAGATCAGAAAGTCCAACACATTGACATCATCCCAGGAAAAGGACAGAATTGATCATTCTCAACATGTCTCTTGTAGTCAAAATGTATTCAAACATTCTTAGTGTCTAAATCAGTCAGTCAGTCAGTCTTTGAGGAAGCAGCAATCATTCTGGCTGGAAGACAGGGATTCAAGTTTTAATCTTGCTGTCATTCAAACTCACCTTATTAACTGGGTTTCCCTCACTCTTAGTACACTTGATAGAGGCTGTCCAGTTGTAAGGAGGATAATGCTGGAGAAACTCAGCAGGTTTACCATCTCTCAGTAACCGAATAAGTAGTAGAACAGCACATAATAATCACTTTACAATGAAGAAATGAGGTTAGTGATTACTGTCCTGCACAAAACTAGACTTGGACTGCTGTATGATTTACATCAGTCCAACTCCAGTCAAAAGAGCTTGAACAGGGATTGGAAGCTTGAATGATGTTGGTAGTAGAGACTTGTTGCATTCTTCAGCTAAAGGGAGTAACATGTTAATGAACAATCAATCTCAAACATTAAAGCAAAATTGTCTCTGTTTTCACTTCAAAACTCAAAAGGCCTTGTTTCAGAATGGTACTTATTTTGATGGTCCCAGAAGTCCTATAACTTTGCTTTTGATCTACTTAGTAATTCCTTGATTCTATCCTCTGCTCGATCACATGAGAGTATCATTCTGTAGTAATTAAATTCACAATGACCTTTCAGAGTCTTCAATCAAAGTAATTTTGCCACAGCTTTTAGCACTCATTAACATTGTTTTCATTTAATTTAGATCATGATGTGTATTAGGGAAAAATAATGGGCAGTTGGGAGTAATTATTCAATCTTGGGGTTCAGCCGGCTGTGATAAATTACTGGATGATTGCTCTCCCAGGTTTATGATATCAACTACATTCTGTGTTTAAATAACAGCTTTAGTACTCGTTCCAACCATCCATAATTCTATTTAATCTGTTGAATAATTAATAGAGATGTCACATCCAGCCTGATTTCATTACCATCGAGGTATGCTTGAAACCATTTATGATAACTGCTTGAAAACAGTGTCATTAGCAGTTTGAACAGCAACAGCTGTCAACAGAAAAAGCTAAAGGAGGACGCCTTGGTTTTGACACAAGTAAAGTTTAGAAGTGCCCAACGTTTTCTTTGTTAATCATTAAGAGCCGTGAGATTTATTTGTTTGACTTGTTGTCAATTCACCAAACCTGAAACTTGCCGAAACATTAATGTGGAATTATTTAAAGAGAGAGTATACCACTTTATGAGGAGCACCTGGTGCGCACAAATATTCATAATCATTATGAAAGTGTAGGAAGCTGACACTGAGGCAGACTTTGACCTTTTAATGACACTAGATAGTAGCTATGTCAAGAGTTTGTCTGCTCACATCACTGACCTCTACCCTTTCTCCCCTGAGTTCTAGCTTTCTCACTGTCCAGAACTGGCAGTCAGTGTGAAAACATAATCTGCACATGGGTAAAGCCAATCACTACAAAAACATATATTATGCAAACAGTACCAGTTACTTTGGACATGTATTTCTGGAGCACTCACCTTTATGTGAAGGTATAACTACAAAACAAATGTGGACCTTGTAGCTTAAATTCAACAGTCCCTTCTCTTCCGAAGGCACTTCGTTGATAATTTAAACAAGTAATCTTATCTTTATGAAACTGATTAATTTACAGAATGCATTGTTATTACAAGTTGAGGTTTTCTTGGGTTCAGTGATATCAATCACATTCTTCACTTAAATGGCTGTCACACCTTTGTTGCAGTTGACTCATGCTAACTCCTCTGTGGTAGTACAACTTTTCTTTTATTAATTCAAAGGATGTCAGTGTTTCTGGGTAGGCCAGCATTTACTGCCCATCCCTAATTACTGTTGAAAAAGTGGCATTGAGTTGCTGTCTCAGTTGGTATATCCATAAACATGTCAGTGAGGGAATTCCAGGATCTTAAGCCAGCCTGGGAGGTTAACAGCAGTACTCAGCTTTTGACCCGAAAGGCATATTCATAGTGTTTTGAAATATATTGCTTTAATCTGTTTAAAAGGGAATGGAACAAGTAATTAGTTGAGACAAGTCTGATTCAAATAAACTGCCTTCCTTCCCATAAGATTAACATACAGAAAGGCAGTTACGATCCCACTTAGCACATTCAATCAGAACAACTTACTTTCAGGTAATGATATTAGCTAACATCAATTGACTATCTCATTTGACTTAAGTAAGACCTGTCTTTAAAATTAAAATTACCTCTGCAAAATTCTTTCTCAAGGTAGCTTCAGAATCAGATTTTATTACATTTGCTGCAGTTCACAGTTAGAAAAGGAATTGGTGTGAGGTATATATCTATTACTGAGACCAGCTGATGAATTCCTTATTATTGACAGTAAGTGAGAACATCTAGCTCATTATTTTCTCAGACTGTTTTTTAAAAAATGTGCATGAAAAGCTTAGATTTAAAATAAAACATTTAAAGTAATTAATCTTTTCAAATGTTTTTTGTGAATAAAAGGTCAAAGCTTCACAATGTCTTGATAACATTTCCTCATGAAATCTTATGACAGTAAAACTAAGACTATTTACAATTAAATTACAAATAGTTACATGAAATAACTTTCTCTTAAAGTTCCTCACTTGATCATTTGACTTGAACATTTTGAGGATTCACTTCAAAGTTCTTTTTAGAGATAAATAACATTAGTTTAAGATCACTTCTGAACTTCACCACATACATTAGCATCCTTATCTCCAACGCCTTATATTGACATATCCAAGTTATTCAGTTTGCTGCTGTTGTTTTCTCAGTGTTTCCAGCTTCGAGCTGGCTTATTTCTCCTTTTCTCAACTCTCTTTCTCTTCCATCTTCTAAATCACTGTCATTAACTGAGTTCTTCCATGAAGCTCATCAGTAATCACACCAGTTACCAACCTCTATCCTTCAGCTTTAGAAGATTTCAAAAGATGTTCTTGAGATTGGAGAATATGAGGTGACTCAGCTGGAAGCACTTCCACTTTTAAACCGCTCCATGGCTTGAGCACATAAAAACATGGCTGACACGTCAGTGCGGCACTGTCCAAGGTGCTATGCCTCTTACATGCAGCATTTAATGGCGGCTCCACCTGCCAGCTCAGATGGCTGCAAGTGATACGGCAGCTAAGAGCAGGGGAGTTCTCTCTGAGAGCCTGACCAATATTGATTCGCTCAATAGAGGTGGCACGGTGGCTCAGTGATTAGCACTGCTGCCTCACAGCACCAGGGAACCAGGTTCGATTCCAACCTTGGGCGACTGTCTGTGTGGAGTTTATACTTTCCCCCGTATCTGCATGGGTTTCCTCCCACAATCCAAAGATGTGCAGGTTCGGTAAATTGGCTATGCTAAATTGCCCATAGTGTTCAGGGATGTGGACATTAGGTGAATTAGTCTGGAGTAAATGCAGAGTAGTAGGGGAATAGGTCTAGGTGAGTTACTCTTCGGAGGGTTGGCGTGGACTTGTTGGGCTGAAGGGCCTGTTTCCACACTGTAGGGACTCTATATAACACAGGGTAAAAAAAAAATATGTTGATGCAGTACAGATGTTGGTCTGTGATGACGATATTACCAAAATAGAAGATTGGAAATGATTCGGCTTGTTTTCCTGACAACTGAGGAGACTTAGGTTAGATTTAATTGAGGTGCATAAAATTAGATTAATTATAAAACTAAATGTGGATCTTGCAGCTCAAATTTAACAGTTCCTTATTTACGTATTTACATATGCAGTTTGTTGATAATTTAACAAATAATCTTACCTTTATGGAAATGATTAATTTACAGAATATGTTGCTAATACAATTTGACGCTTTCTTGGGTTTAGTGATATCAGTCACATTCTTCACTGATTTGACTTAAGGTGACTTTTGCCAATTTATAACTATCCTCTGTGGTGGTACAACCTTAGGAATAGGAAAGATCAATTTACTTTATTCAGAGAAGTGAATGACAAAGGGGCAAGGAATCAAAATAATAAGTATGAATGCCATAGATATCCATTCCATCAACCTGAATGCTGTTGCCAGTGTCTTGAACCAATAAATATACAATAAATTCTGGATAAGCCCAAATCTCTTCCAGCATAAAACAGGCAGAACATAAAGCCATTCTCTCTGGTAGTACACCATCATGACCACAGAATATTAGAAATATGATAGAAAATAATTTAGGAAGTCAATAAATGTTCATGAATATACACCCGCTTGCAGACTGCTCTTGTCTTTGTAGAATGTAATTTTAGCAATTAGTTAAAAATGTCAGTGTAAAGCGAATGCAATGATAATGCTATGTTTTACTGCCTCCTCACAAGTTTGTCAATGTTAAGTAGAAAAGTACAGCACAGAATAGGCCCTTCAGCACACGATGTTGTGTCAAGGACTATTCCTATTCTAAAATAAAATCACCTAACCTAATCTACGTACCCCTCAATTCACTGCTATCCATGTGCATGTCCAGCAGTTGTTTAAATGTCCCTAATGACTTTGGTTTCAACTCCACCGCTGGCAACGCATTCCATGCATTCACAACTCTCTACGTAAAGAGCCTACCTCTGACGTCACCTCTATCCCTTCCTCCTAATGTCTTAAAACTATGACCCCTCGTGCCAGTCAATCCTGTCCTGGGGAAAAGTCTCTGGTTATTGACTCTATCCATGCCTCTCATTTCCTTGTATACCTCGATCAAGTCACCTCTCTTCCTCCTTCTCTCCAGAGAGAAAAGTTTGAGCTTAGTCAACCCCTTTTCATATGACAAATCCTCCAGTCCAGGCAGCATCTAGTAAACCTTCATTGCACCCTCTCCAAAGCCTCCATATCTTTCCTATAATAGAGTGACCAGAACTGGACAACAGTATTCCAAGTATGATCTCACCAGTGTCTTGTAGAGCTGCAGCAAAACCTTGCAGCTCTGAAACTCGATCCCCCTGTTAACAAAAGCCAAAACACCATATGCTTTCTTAACTTGGCTGGCAACTTTGAGGAATCTATGCACTTAAATACAAAGATCCCTCTATTCCTTCACAATACCAAGAATCCCGTCTTTAATCCTATATTCAGCACTCAAAATGCATCATTTCACATTTATCCAGGTAAAACTCCATCTCAGCCCAGCTCTGCATCCTGTCTTTATCATGCTGCAGCCTGCAATAGCCCTCAATACTATCAACGGCACCTCCAGCCTTTGTGTCATCGGCAAATTTACTAACCCACCCCTCAACCTCCTCATTCATGTCATTTATAAAAACTACAGAGAGCAGAGGGCCATGAACAGAGCCTCACGGGACCCTACTCACCACTGACCTCCGGGCGGAATACTTTCCATCTACAAACACTCTCTGCCTTCTGTCAGCCAACCAATTCTGAATCCAGACAGCCAAATCTCCCTGTATCCCATACCTTCTGACTTTATGAATGCGCCTACCATGGGAACCATATCAAATGCTGAAGTCTGTATTCACCACGTCCACTGCTCGACCTTTGTCAACCTGTCTCATCACGTCCTCAAAGAACTCAATAAGATTTGTGAGGCATGACCGGCCCCTCACAAAGCTATGCTGACTGCCTTTAATCACACTATGCTTTTCCTAATTGTCATAAATCCTATCCCTCAGAATTATTTCCAAAACCTTGCTGACCACAGGCATAAGACTGACTGGTCTGTAACTGCCAGGGATTTCTCTATTCCCCTTCTTGAAAAGAGGATAACATTTGCCTCCCTCCAATCCCCCGGTACAACTCCCATGGAGAGTGAGGAAGCTAATGTATTTCAAAATGCAAATATTTATTTGCCAATGGTCAGGTGCAAGGAACGAGAACTGGAT
Source organism: Chiloscyllium punctatum (assembly GCF_047496795.1). Lineage (NCBI taxonomy): Eukaryota > Metazoa > Chordata > Chondrichthyes > Orectolobiformes > Hemiscylliidae > Chiloscyllium > Chiloscyllium punctatum. Next base: position 64,140,112 of record NC_092745.1, read on the forward strand.
GATGACTATTTGCATATAGTAATTCATGCCGTGATGTTGAAAGCATCAACTTTATTGATTAACAAAAAAAAAATTAGCATCACATCTCTTTGCCAAATGTGACCAACACCCTATAGAGAATATTCCACTGTAAAGTAAAATAGTTAGCAGACGTTTGAGTGACGTATTGTCAGAGAAATTGTGTGAAACCCTTTTACTTGCCTACTGTAACAAGACTTATTAAATAGGAACGGTGAAAGACTTTAAACTCCTCATTTTAGCGAATTGCAAATCTATCAACAAAAATTGGAAGTGGATCATTTCAAGTTTCTTTTTTGTCCTGAAGTCTGATTCATTTTTGACTGCTTATCACACATCATGATCTGGACAGAGGTAATACAGTTTTTAACTTTTTTGCTTTTTCCCATTGGGCAAGACTGATGAAGCCTCCTGGTGCAGGCCTGGCTACGTTAGACTATTCCTTTAAGCAGTTTGCATCTGTATAAACCTGGTCAAGACAGAAATCTGAAATCACAGTCACCAATTGCAAAGAGGCAGCTGCCAGACACACTTTCTATCTGGTTTCACTGGGGTACCTTTAATGCACCTGACCATTACGATTAGCTTTTTATATCCTCAGATCGATTCACTGTATGTTTTAGCAGAAAAGTAATTAGTTTCACTGAAGGGATAGCTCAGAACCTTTGCCAGCTATTGACAGCAGCCTCCAAATGTGTATAAAAAGCTATTCTATAGTGTTTCTATCTGACAGTTTCTCTTTTAGATGAGTCCCTTCAGAGAGTGAACAGGCTTAAGAGCAATTGTCCAGTCGTCCAATACACCCCTCTTCTTTGTCCTCTGTGACCCAAGTTGTATCCATTTACCCAAATACAGATGCTGCAGAGTATGAAGTTTCTCTACTAAACATAAATAGAAAGAAGTGGCATGCCATTAGAACATTAACAAATGGTAGTTAGTCATAAATACAGAAACTCTTAAACTTTAGTGCCGAGGTTAATTTACTTTATTAGATTACTTAGTGTGGAAGCAGGCCCTTCGGCCCAACAAGTCCACACCGACCCGCAGACCCCTTCTCCTACATTTACCCCTTTGCCTAACACTACAGGCAATCTAGGATGGCCAATTCACCTAACCTGCACATTTTTGGACTGTGGGAGGAAACCAGAGCACCCAGAGGAAACCCTCGCAGACACAGGGAGAATGTGCAAACTCCACACGGTCAGTTGCCTGAGGTGGGAATTGAACCCAGGTCTCTGGCGCTGTGAAGCAGCAGTGCTAACCACTGTGCCATACTTTATTAGGTGGAAAAAAAATTGGAAGGAAACAATGTTATACTTACAGAATTAGATAACTTCCTTTTCATTTAATAAAAGTTATTTAATAGATGATTAGTTAAAGCAAAGATCCCCATTCAAGCCCAATACAGAGAAGTGCTATCCCATAGGACAGGTCAGATGAGAAGCATTTTGTCATCAGAATTGTATATGGCAGAACTGGTATTGAATATAGCTAGTATGTAATGGCTGTATTAAGCTCCAATAACATTTCAGCAAGGAATTCATGAAGAGGAGCACTAAATAAAGAATGGTATTTTTATGAATACAGCTAAATTCCCATGAGGAAAGATGTTATTCAGAATGAAGAGTTGGTATTTCTGTCTGTGTGCAGAATCTGTTGAATACAACTTTACATTGACACTGTACATAGGATCCAGGGACAGGAACTCCAGCTTCCTGTTATTGATTCACAAACAGTACAAACCGTACAATGCGTGATTGACTTCACTTCTTATAAATTGAATCTCTTCTGCTTAGTGTCTATGTAGTAGCAAAAGGAGAGAGGCATTGTTTTGGTTTAAGCTGCTTTGCTCTTTTGCTTTGCTTTAGGAATGATCTCACAGCTTTGAATCACGCCAAATTATTGAATTTAAACTTTATTTTGCTTCAAGCTTTTCACCAGAGAAACCAATTCAAATCAGTTTGTAGGAAATGCAGAAAAGTAGGAAATGGTAAGCCTGCAATTCTTAAGTTGACTTGCAGCCTGCGTTTTATTATTAATATTGTTTCCATAAAGGATAAACACACACAGACATCCATGGCTCTTAGCCAGGCCAGGCCACCTTTAAGAAGAGATCATTATTAATTCTATCATGAGGATGGTTATTTTCCTTGGGTCTAGGGATAGCTGATGGGGTTCATTTGTGATCTATGGATTTTATGGCATTTAGCGCATTTGTTGTCATATGGGATGTCTGGTTGTGTATTATGAGTGCAGGTGATGGCTTATACATTTCCCCACTCTCATCTTTCATCTTTATCTTCTCAGTGATCGGTCTTAAAATGCTGAGTTATGTGCTACAGATTCTGCCTCCATCTGGTTCAGTTGAAGATGATGGGCTTCCAGGAGTTTATGTCTATGCTGCTTTCCTAGAAACATAACTTCCAAGGTATTGGAAATGTTCGACATTCCCCAGGATCTCATCATTAATCCTAATCAAGAGGATTGAGCTGTGTGCACTTGGAGCTCACTGATGGAAGACAGTTGAGTCTTCTGAATAATGAGTTTAAGAACCATCTTCTCCCCTGCCTTATTAATATGTCGAGGATTTGCTAAAGATTCATTTCTGAAATGGCAATTCCTGCAACCTCGTCAGTTTATTGGACCTCAGTAACTGAAGTTGAGGTGGTCTTAGTTTTTCAGTGCAACCATCTGAGATTAAATAGTTTACTGTCCATTCAATAAATAAACTGCAATCCATCAGTAAGTTGTCTCCAGTCAGTTGGAGCATAGCCGCTAGGATTATTGAAGAAATAGTTCAGGCAATAAAACAACCTTATCTGATGCATTTCTTAGTGTCAGAGAGATATTGCGTGGATCTGTTGCTTGCATAGCACCATGAAGCAGGCAAAGAATGATAATGAATTTTGAAGGACATTCACACATCAGCGGAACCTTTCAGCATTCGTCAAGATTCAAGTGAAAGAATGCTATGTGGAGAGGTTGATGTTGTTTACAACATTTTTCTCGTGACCTCGAAAATTCATGTTGTCTGAGCCTCTTGGAGATCAAAACCCACACTGAAACTTGGAGAGTAGCTCTTCAGTGAGTGGAATGATTCGGTTCAAGGTTCTTGTCATTTTCTCTCCTGCGATGGAGAACAGGAACCTGCACCTATAGTTTCCACAGTTGGAGTTGTCCAAATCCTTGTCCTTGAGATCATTCTGAATTTTCCCTCCATCACCCTCCTGATTTCTGCCTTGTAGGTGGTAGACAGGTTTTAAGAGACAATAAGTGAATTACTTACCATAGAATTATTAGGCTCTGATTTAGTTATAGCCACAGTATTTGAATGGCTTGTCCGGTTCAATTTCGGGTCAATGGTAACACCCAGCATGTGGAGATTTCAATGATGGTAATGCCATTGAACATAGAGTCATAGAGATGTACACCCTTTGGTCCAACCCGTCCATGAAAAAGTTGCCCCTTAGGTCTCTTTTATATCTTTCCCCTCTCACCCTAAACCTGTGTCCTCTAGTTCTGGACTCCCCAACCCCTACTTATCCTTTCCATGCTCCTCATAATTTTGTAAACCTCTATAAGGTCACCCCTCAGCCTCCGACGCTCCAGGAAAAACAGCCCCAGCCTGTTCAGCCTCTCCATGTAGCTCAGATCCTCCACCCTGGCAACATCTTTGTAAATCTTTTCTGAACCTTTTCAAGTTTCACAACATCTTTCTAATAGGAAGGAGACCAGAATTGCACGCAATATTCTAACAGTGGCCTAACCAATGTCCTGTACAGCTGCAACATGACCTCCCAACTCCTGTACTCAATATTCTGACCAATAAAGGAAAGCATACCAAACGCCTTCTTCACTATCCTATCTACCTGCGACTCCACTTTCAAGGAGCTATGAACCTGCACACCAAGGTCTCTTTGTTCAGCAGCATTCCCCAGGACCTTATCATTAAGTGTATAAGTCCTGCTAAGATTTGCTTTCCCAAAATGCAGCACCTCGCATTTATCAGAATTAAACTCCATCTGCCACTTCTCAGCCCATTGGCCCATCTGGTTTAGATCCTGTTGTAATCTGAGGTAACCCTCTTCACTGTCCACTACACCTCCAATTTTGGTGTCATCTGCAAACTTACTAACTGTACCTCTTATGCTTGCATCCAAATCATTTATGTAAATGACAAAAAGTAGAGGGCCCAGCATTGATCCTTGTGGCACTCCACTGGTCATAGGCCTCCAGTCTGAAAAACAACCCTGCACCACCATGCTCTGTCTTCTATCTTTGAGCCAGTTCTGTATCCAAGTGGGTAGTTCTCCCTGTATTCCATGAGATCTAACCTTGCTAATCAGTCTCCCATGGGGAACCTTGTCGAACGCCTTACTGAAGTCCATATAGATCACATCTACTGCTCTGCCCTCATCAATCTTCTTTGTTACTTCTTCAAATAACTCAATCAAGTTTGTGCGACATGATTTCCCATGCACAAATCCATGTTGACTATCCTGAATCAGTCCTTGCCTTTCCAAATACATGTACATCCTGTCCCTCAGGATTTCCTCCAACAACTTGCTCACCACCAAGGTCAGGCTCACTGGTCTATAGTTCCCTGGTTTGTCTTTACCGCCCTTCTTAGACAGTGGCAGCACGTTTGCCAACCTCCAGTCTTCTGGCACCTCACCTGTGACTATCGATGATACAAATATCTCAGCAAGAGGCCCAGCAATCACTTCTCTAGCTTCCCACATCTGGGAACATCTGGGGGTGATGGATGGATTCTCTCTTGTTAGAGATCATCATTGCCTGGCACTTGTGTGACCTGAATACTTCTTGCCACTCCCAAATCCCAAGCCTACATGTGGCCCAGGTCTTGTTTTATTTGAATACGGCTTTCTTCAATATTTGGGGTCATGGTTAGTGAACATAGTGCAATCATTGGTGAAAATCCCCACTTCTGACCTTATGATGGAGGAATGCCCTTGCTAATTGGTCTGAAGCTGAAGAGGGTTTGGCCTAGAACACTACCCTGAGGAGCTCCTGCAGAAATGTCCAGGAATCGAGATGACTGACCACCAACAATCCTAACCAAATTCCTTTGTGCCATGTGTACAGTATTAGAGTCATTGAGGTCTACAGTAAAGACAAAAGATTCTTCGGCCCATCGAGTCTGCCCTGGTCAAAAACAAGAACCTAACTATTCTGATCTCATTTTCCAGCACTTGGTCCATGGCCATACATATCTTGGTATTGAAAGTGTACATTTAAATATTTCTTAAATGTTATGAAAGTTTCTATTGCTATCAAAAGTCATGAGTCAAGAGTTCAGAGAATCTTTATTTGTCATTTCTACCATATACAACTGATACAGTAAAAACAAGACAGCGTTCCTCCAGGACCAAGATGCTACATGGACAGCACAAACGACACGAGAGTACAGTCATACACAGGGCAGCATAAAGTGCATAAGAAAAAGTGCAAAATATTCAAGGCAGCACAGTAATTCCTGACAACACAAGACAATAGGCACAGTGGTGGACAAATTACAGTGTAATAATGAATGGTCGTTTATAAACCATTGTTTTAGCAACAATTCAAAAAGTTGTGCAAAGAATTGCAGATGGAATAGAGTATGATCATACAGTGCTAAGGAGCCTGATGGCCTGGGGGAAGAAACTTTTGCATAGTCTGGCTGTGAGAGACCGAATGCTGTGGTATCTTCTATCAGATGGCAGGAGGGAGAAGAGTTTGAGTGAGGGGTCTGTGGGATCTTCCACAATGCTGTCAGCCGTGCGGATGCAGCATGTGGTGTAAATGTCTGTAATGGAGGGAAGAGAGACCCCGATGATCCTCTCAGCTGTCCTCACTATCCATTCTAGGGTTTTACAATCCGAGACGGTGCAATTCCCAAACCAGGCAGTGATGCAGCAGCTCTGTTGAATGTGGTGAGGATGGGGGTTGGCCTCCTCAGCCTATGTAAAAAGTAGAGATGCTGCTGGGCTTTCTTGGCTATGGAGCTGGTGTTGAGGGTCCAAGTGAGATTCTCCGCCAGGTGGACGCCAAGAAATTTGGTGCTCTTCATGATCTCCACAGGGGAGCCGTTGATGTCTAGCAGAGAGTGGTCGCTCCATGACCTCCCGAAGTCAAAAACCATCTCTTTTGTCTTGTCCTAGTTCAGAGGCAGGTTGTTGGCTCTGCACTAGTCTATTAGCCGCTGTACATCCTCTCTATACGCTGACTCATCATTTGTGCTGATAAGACTCAGTACAGAGAGTGAGTTCCTGACTCCCACCATTGAATGGATTGTTTGATTTATTGTCACTTGTATTTCACAAATAAATACTTTGAAAAGTGTAATAAGTTGCCATACTCCAGCGCCACTTTGAGTTACAGAAGATATTAAGATGTAAGTAAAATATAAGTAAAAACAGGATTCTTCCTCCCTTCCTGTGCTCCCCTCAACATCGGAGTGGTGAGGGGGTTAGATGGGGATGTCTCCACAACAGGGTCCATGCCCACCAATGTCGCTGCATCACTGTCTATTCCAGGAGTCCCACTCTGGTGCCGCCACAGCTGTGCGACCAGTAGCACGACAGTGGGCCTACCATGTCACTGCCGATCTGCTAGGAGTACCGATTCAGGCCTACCACATCGGCGTAGCTGACCAATGCCAACCACAGATACCAACTTCTCCACCGACTGCAAAGACTGCCCTGCCACCATCGTAGGCCCAAGTCCTGTGCTGGGCCTGTCGACCTCGAAGTCACCACGCCCTGGGGCTGGGCCCACATTCGCGAGCTCTCTGACTGCTCGTTCTCCAATAGGAACCAACTCCTGTCGCACGTGCTTGGGAACCGGGCCCGCTTTCGCCCTGTCAAAGATGCCGAGGAGAGAAAAATACAGGATGGAAATAAGAAAGAGAGCAAAAGAAAAGAGCAAAACCTAAAAGCAGAAGTTAAAAAGAAATGAAAGAAAGCAGACGGAAACAGATGAGCCCTGGGCCACAGGGTCAGATGCCATGCCGCTGCTCCGCCACCACCTTGGATTTAGCTATCTGGGTGAAAAAAAATTTTCCTCACATCCCTTCTGAAAGTCCTATCACTCATGTTAAATCCATGTGTCCTAGTCGTTGATCTCTCCATCAAGAGGAAACGTTCCTCCCTGTCTAAACTATCCATGCCTCTTATATACATTTCAATGTTGCTCCCCCCTCCACTGCTCCAAGGAAAATAACCCCAGTTTCTATCTATCCAATCTCTCTTCATAACTAAACTCTCCAGCAAGGCTGGTAAGTCCTGGTAAATCTCCTCTGCACCCACTCCAGTGCGAACACATCCCTCCTACATAGTGGGTTCCAGAACTGCACCCAATGCTTTAAAATTGTGACCTAACCAATGCTTTATACAATTCCAGCATAATCTCCCTGTTCTTAAATTCTGTGCCTCAACTATTGTATCTACCTAAAGAACTGGAGGACATGCACACCAAGGTCCCTCAGATCCTTGGTGCTTCCCAGGGCCCTACTGTTCATCATGCATTCTCTTACTTTGTACTGTCCAAGTTCATCACCTTGCACTTATCTGGATTGAATTACATTTGTCACTGACCAGCCTATCTATATTGGGAGAGAGTGCGGATTGCAGATGCTAGAGATTAGAGTCGAGAGTGTGGTGCTGGAAAAGTACAGCAGGTCAGGCAGCATCCGAGGAGCAGGGGAATCAATATTTTGGGCAAGAGCCCTTCATCAGCAATAAGGCTTGTGGGTCAGGGGCCGAGCGATAAATGAGAGGGGGGTGGTGCTAGGGGAAGGTAGCTTAGAATGTAATAGGTAGATGGAGGTGGAGATAATGGTGATAGGTTGGGGAGGAGGGTGGAGCAGATCGGTGGGAAGGAAGATGGATGCCTATCCATCTACATGCCCATAATCTAAGGCTATCCTCCTTACTTTTTACCACCCCATCGCTTTTTGAAACATTCACAAACTTATTGATCAAACCATTTATGTTCAAGTCTAGCTCATTTATATATGCCACTGACTCTAGTCAATGGAATAGGTTTCCCTCTGATTCCTGAATGTCAGTGTGATGGTCTTTGCAGGAGGCACTGGGAAGAGTCTATTTTATCATGTCTGATTCCAATGCATTAGTTTGATGCCAAGTGGTCCGTCTAGTTTTACTCTTATTGTAAAATAGAAATAAAACAGCTTGCCTTCAGAGGGCAGTTAAGAGTCAGCCACGTTGACCATTTCTGGTAAGGATGAAAAGTTTCTTCTCCCTAAGGGACATATTAATGTACAAATAGGTTTCTGTTGCACTCTGATGGCTTTGTTGTCACCGCTAGTGATAGAATGGGCCTGTTTCTGAGTCTGGGGTCAAGAACCTAGTGCATGGATAATTTTCAGGTCCTAACCCTGTACCGCATCTGCAGTGCCCACACAGCACAATTTTCAAAAGTAAGTATTTTATTTGGGAAGGCTGTGTGCTCAGCAACCAGGCAGTGGTATCTGGTACACCAGGTGTCAGGAACTGACTGCAGAGCATGAGCATAAGCAGCAAAAACAAGGGGAATCCATGACAAGGCCTGCTCCAGTCTTGTAGAATAGGCAGCAAGCTCACCATGAACACACACACCCACACACACCCCCCACAGACAGCCACACACACACACACACACACACACACACACCTACACCCTGCCCCCAACAGACATACACACAGACATACAGACACACACACACACAGGTACCGCACACAGACACGGATACCCTCACTCACACACACAGATATATAGACACACACATACATACACGATACACATACACAAGCACACGTATATACACAGGCACAGATACACACATGGTTATCCATGCACACAGATATTCACACACACATACTCACTGAGACACACACATGTGCGCACATGCATGAATATGCACACACACACACAGATACACACATACATAGATACACATACACACACGGAGACACATACACACATGGCTACACACAAATGGATACACACACATGAATACACATGGATACATGTATACATATACACACACATGGATGCACACACACGGATGCATACACACACGTGCACACAGATACATACAACAGTTAAACAACCAACAGAAAAGTGTTGAGCATAATCAGGCACAAAATCCTCCAGTCCCAAAGATTTCTCATCATTAAAAAAAACCACTTAATTGTTCCCTGCATTGAACCTGACAGCTGTGCGCTAACATGCACCAGGCTGTTTGGGTTTGGTGATTTATGAGTTGAAAATTGCCTGCTGGCCCTCTCTGGTCTGTTAACAAGCTCTTCAAGGAGCTTAACAGGCCATTAATCGGAGGTGAGCAGGTTCCTGACTCCTCCCCCTCCCCCACCCTCAGCCTCTGCCTTGTCCTCACTTTGAAAATTCCAACGTGGTCCCTGAGGTGTCAGGACACTGGCTTGACATCAGGGAGTGCCATTTTCAAAGCGGAGCCTCTCCTGTTGTCACCCCATGCCCACCAGCAGCCCTGACACCCTACTCCCACCAGCCAACTGAAAATCCCAGCATAGCTGCTCATTCCAGATTTGTTTTACTAACAGAATTTAAATTCATAATCATAATATTAGTCCTGGAATGTGGATTCCTTGTCCAGTTATGTAGCTACAAAGTCCATCAGGAAATAATTTTGCAATGGTTGCAGGACAGTACCACTTTATTTCACGAGTGGAGCCTGTAAGAATCTGGCACACTATTCCTGGACTGACAATGCACAATGAACCGATAGGCACTGTCTAAAGACTGACAATGAAAGGAACCTTATGAAGTGGAAAATATGCCTAATGTTCAGTGCTTAAAAATATGTACTAGAATAATGAGTGATCAATCAATGAAGTAAAACAAATAACATAAAGGCAATTTATGAGTCTCCCCCAATAGCTCAGTTGATCAAGACAATGTGTGGATGTACATTACAGTTCAGGAGCAATCCATTCTCTTCATCACATTCTGCATCAAGTCTGTTCTATTGGATCATGGTTGAACTGTCCCAATTTACCCAGCTTTGGCCCAGGTGCCCTCAACTCATAAAAACCTAATGATCTCGTTGATGGAAATTTGAAGAGCCCCAGCATCCACGCCCTTCTGTGAGAGTTCTAGATTTCTACTCCTCTTGATGCATCTGCTTTGTGTTTCCTCCTGATTGCTCTCCTTGCCTGGTTACCCACCTGAATTAATGTAGTCTCTGCATCTGCCATATCTACTTTGGATTATTTTATTGCTGCTGCCTGCTCTTCAGTACAGTTCTGACGAAGAATTATACTGGAGGCAAAACCGAGACTCTCTTTCTGACTCCGCAGATGCTGCGAGACCGGCTGAGTTTCTCCAGCATTGTGTGTTTGTTGCAGCAAGTTGTATCAACTGCAAAAATGTCTCAAAGGAATGAAAGTGGGAAGGAGCACCGGGTATCGACTGAGGCACTGGAAGCTGCAACTGCAAGTCAGCTCCTGCAAAGCTATACTTTCCAACATCTGTCAGCTAGTGCCAAAATTGGGCAAGGTATCTTTCAGTCCAGTCAAACAACAGACTGACATAAGCATATGTATGGAATGATACCTCACACGCAATGTGTCAGAGAACCAACATCACCATCTTTACCAATGTCCTGTCTCACCATCAAGAAAGACCCAGCAAAGGTGGCAACACTGGCAAAAAGCCCGGAAGGAGTTACCCTTGGACCCTCAATATTCATGCTGGACCTTATAAATTCTCATGGCATTCAGCCAACAATCCAGCACTGATTGAGTTTGACTGGGTCTGCGACAGACAGTAAGGGAACCGACACATGGAGATACATACCTGACCTCATCCACACCAGCCTGACTGCTATAGATGCATCTGTCCATGACAGTATAGGTATGTGACCTCTGTTCAGTCCCTTTGTAGACAAAGTCCTGCCTTCACATTTAGGACACCTCTCTCATTGATATGTGGCACTATCCTTCGAATAGGAATTTAGAGGGAATATGGGCTGTCAGCAGCCTCAAAATCATACTCCAGCACAATCTACAATCCCATGGGTCTGATATATCCCCCAACCCTATCATTACAGTAAAGTCAGGAATCGGCCTGGCTTAATGAAAAGCACAAGGTGGATTTCCAGGAGCAGCAACAGGCATGCCTAAACATGAGGAGTCAACCTGGTAAAGACTTTTCACAGGACTACAGCATACGCAGCAAGTGATCAACATACCTGAGTGATCCCACAACCAATACAATGAGGTCTAAGTTTTCGGCCCTGTTATATTTAATCATGAATGATAGTTTACAATGCAACAACTCATTGGAGCTGGAGGCTTCACAAATATCACATCCTCACTGATGCAAAAGCCCAGCACATCAATACACAGGAAAGGGCTGAAGTTTTTGTGACAACCTTCAGCCAGAAGAGCCAAGCGGTTGATCCATGGTGGCTTCCTCCAGAGCTCCCCAGCTTCAGAGATGTCAGTTTTCAGCCAATTCAGTTCATTCTGCGCGATATCAAGAAACAGCTGGAGGAGGCCTACTCTCGATCATCAGTAAAGTGATGGAAGATATCACCAACAGTGTCCAGTTTGGGTTCCACCAGTGCCTCTCAGCTCCTGAACTTCTTACAGCCTTGGTTCAAACGTGGAAAAAAGAGCTGAATTACAGAGGTGAAGAGAGAGTGACAGCCCTTGACATCAAGGCTGCAACTGACCAAGTGTGACATCAAGAGCCCTCACAAAACTGGAGAGAGTGGAAGTTGGGAGAAGACCATTTGGAAACATGCCCACTACATAGGAAGATGGCTGTGGTTGTTGGAGTCAGTCATCTCAGCTCCAGGACATCTCTGCAGGATTTCCTCAGTATAGTGTCCTAGGCTCAACCATCCTTAGCTGATTCTTCAAGACCTTTCTTCCGTCAGAAGGTTTAAAGTGGGGATGCTCGCTGAAGATTATAATGTTCAGTATCACCTGTGACAAAAACAGTCCACATCCAAAAGCAAATGCAGATTTGGGCTGACAAGTGGCAAGTAACATTCTTGGCACACTGTTGTCAAGTGGACAGAATCTAACCATTATTCCTTGACATTCAATGGCACCACCATCATTGAATCCTTCGCAATCAACATCTTGAGGGTTATTAAAAGGGGTGGGTGAGAGAGCTTCCTAAACTAACTCAAGCATGCTTAACGTTTTTTATTTGCTTCTGAGATGATAATCACTAGAAATGACAGAACTGACTGCCCTTTGCTTACATGCAATTGAGAGAAGGGTAGTGAGCTGTCTGATTGAACTGCTATGGTCCTTTTTTTGGGGTTAGAGAAGCACAGTGATTTCTTTCTCTAGGCCTTTTCCGAGAACAATTAAGATCAAACTGATTACTGTAGATCTGGATTCATTTGTAGGCAAGACAGGTTAAGAATTCCTCCACTAAAGGGCACTAATGAGTTTACAACAATCATTTCACAATAATTATTCATGAAATTAGCTATTCCAGATTTAAGTTGAATTAATTAAAGAATTTGAAGTTATATTCTTCCAGTTACCATGGTGGGATTCGATCTCATGCCTATGGAACATTAGTCTGGGGCAGTGGATCACTAGAATGAAAACATTACTGTGATGCAATGTCCCACAAACTGGATGATAGCCCCATGGGTGATAGCCTTCCCTTGTTCAAGGTTTGGAAACTCTGCATGTCAGAGTTTAACCTTTCCCCTCGGTCAGTGAATGCACAATTGATTAAAGTTCCAGTTCAGCTTGAGTATTCTGCTGAATACACTTGTGTGCAGACAGCAATGGCTCAAGGGAATAGGCTCAGGTATGAAGTCCCATGAAGTTGAATAGCTTTCCATGTTTTATCACCCAGGTTTATGTATGAGGAATGGTGAGGCTTTGGAACACAATAATGGAAATGCGCTGAAAGTGGGGTTTGTGACTTTGGACGAGGAGGAAGCTGTTAGAAATGTATAGATCAGTAACTGGTTGATAAGTTCCCACTGAAGTCCCAGTTATGGTGAAAGGTTAAATTTGTCTAAAATGAATTTAATACAGTTGGCACAAAACAAGTCTTACATTTTTGGACAGATATAAAGTTCCCACATAAATAATTTTATTCTAAATCGATAGACCTTGCTCATAGAAGCCTGACTGACCAATGCATTACCCTTTACTCAGCATATTGTCTATTAGCATTCATTTTATCTGTCAAATCCAATTAACTGATGGATTTAATACTGTTGGCACAATGATTTCAGGGATCCTGAAAATACAAGTTATTTAGTTTTGTTCTCTCCTGCTCAATGTCCTGTTCAGTTTCATGTTTTAATCCACCTTTGCCTGCTACGAGAATAGGGGATTTGATGTCTTCCTCATGATGTTCTCCTGGCAGTTGTCCAGTTGAGATAGAAAATCTATGGCATCATTCTGTCCTTGGTTCCCATTGATAGAAGGCTCGGAGCCAACAAGGACCGATCAACACATTAACTGTTGTAGTAATGTCATCAACCAAGTCAAGTAAGCCAGGGATTTTATAACTGGAGATCTAAAATTTCTGGTTCAAAATCAAATGCTAAAGTGCTTGAGTTACTGATTTTCATTGATTGACTGTTCAAAGAATTTATATAAATTGGTTACACAACATCTGGACATTACTCTGAAACATGTGGATCTTAAGTACTCGATTAGATTACTTACAGTGTGGAAACAAGCCCTTTGGCCCAACAAGTCCACACCGCCCCACCGAAGCGCAACCCACCCATACCCCTAACCTAACACTACGGGCAATTTAGCATGGCCAATTCACCTGACCTGCACATCTTTGGACTGTGGGAGGAAACCGGAGCACCCGGAGGAAACCCACGCAGACACGGGGAGAATGTGCAAACTCCATACAGTCAGTCACCTGAGGCGGGAATTGAACCCTGGTCTCTGGCGCTGTGAGGCAGCAGTGCTAACCACTGTGCCACTGTGCCGCCCAATCTACAGAATGGTCCAGGAATTGTTTTTGCTTATTATTTGTGGAAAGTGTATATTGCTGCTAAGACCAACATTTGTCACCGATCTCTAATTGCTCTAGAGATGGAACTGCTTCAATTCACAAGGTGGGAGGGAGTTCCAGGATTTTGCCCCAGGAACAGAAAAGGAACGGCTCCACATCAGGTTGGTGTGTGACCTCGAGGGGAACTTGCCGTTGGCCACGTTCTAAAGCGCTTGCTGCTGTTGTCCTTCTAGATGGTAGGGGTTACAGGTTTGAAAGACACTCTTGAAGGAAACTTGGCGAGTTGCAGCAGATCACTATATAATACACCCTGTGGCTGCTGTGTGCAATGAAGGGAGCCAGTGCTTAAGGTGGTGCCAGTTAAATGGACTGCTTTGTCCTGGGTAGTGTTGATTTTCTGCGGTAGATTTGTAGCATTTGGAAGTAGAGAGTTTCAATCATGCTCCTGCCTTGTGTCTTGAAGATGGTGGGCAGCTTTTGTTGAATCAGCAGATGAGATACTTGCCACAGAATTCATAGCTTCTGGCATGCATTTATTTATATGGTTACAGTCTTTATAAAGCTGTTCTAGATCAGCTTTTACTTAACTTTCGAATTATAAAAACTTAGACGGTCTCAGTTTTGATTCCTGCTCTGTTAATGAACCTCAGCCAGACCAAGGTGTTGAAGCAGTTTGCCGATGTGCTCCACTATTGAACTCAAGGAGGAAATCAAACAAGGTGCCAGCTTCTTATCACTATATAATGAATCTGGTAAAAGTGAAAAGGCTGGATATAAAATGAAGGCAGGATTGAGTATAGTTACAATGGGCCCCATTTTCAAACAGCTCACTGACGAGGCCATCACATGCAGAATGGTTGCTTGGGTGAGGTAGGGGAGAATTGCTATGTCTCAGGTTGGGCTCGCATTTTCAGAGAGATGGAAGAAGCTATTCAGATAAATTGGGAAAAAGAGACATAAAATATTTGAGATAGAGTTGGAAGTAGTGCCTTGATTTTCTGAAGTGAAACTATGCTTCAAGTTACCGCACACTCTCACTTCCATAAGTTGCAATTGGAAAATCTTTCACGAGCCAGTGCAATTGGGCGTTATCTTAGAATGTTTACCTTTTCCATTTTATTTAAAAATGACTTCTTGGCCTATCATCATTGATGCAATGGAAATTAAGGAGTCTGCTTGAAAACTGACTATCAGCGGAGTCTAGACATCTAAAATAATCTATTCATTCTGAGGGTGTGACCAATTTTGTGGATGGTGATCCAATGTTTTTAAGCTAATGTAGAATATCATGGAAACACAATTTATATTGGATCTAACCTGTGCTTGAAACTGCTCAATCTTTTGGTTTGGGGTCAATGCAGCACCCCAGGCTGGACTGGCAACCATCATTGTCATGCTGCAGTGAGGACAATGTGTTCTCAGGGACACACACCCAGCTCTTGGATTGGAGCAGTGTGACGGTGCTGTCACTTTAAAAAGGTTGCTTTGTCCTTTTTTAAGAGCGGTGGTAAAGGCAGAGATGCTGAGGCATCGAGAAAGAGCCTGGTTTAACAATACCAAGGGAGCGGTCACTTCTCCCAGTTCAGATTTTTTCTAGCTTGGTTTGGCCATGGCAGTCAGAAGATGCCGGAGTCCAGGAAAGGTTCCAAGCTTCCGCACATGATTCCTGGCTGCTTTTCTCTCTGAAATCTCTTTGGCAGTTGTTCCCTCCTGCCCGTAAGAATCTGTGTTTCAATATACCTTTTGACAAGGGGTGCGCTTATGTGACGTTACTGGATTGGACCAGCTTCTTAGTTAAGTTGCTGTATTGGGTCGGTTAAGTTTTCCAACAAGTTATTCTAAATTCTGTTTTTTTTTTGTCCATGTTTCAACTGCAGTGTTTAAATGAATTCTGTTTTGCTTAAAGCCGAGTGGTTTGACCAGCTGCATCACAACTGGAATATCCACTTCACATCTGCCTTTAAAATAAGAAAAGTTAGGGTCTAGGCTACTCTCTTAAAATATTTTGAGAAAGTCTTGACTGGTCCATAACATCAGACTGTATTTCTGGCCTGTTTACTGTTATAGTGGTCATTAACTCTGAGCTTATCTGCACTCTCACAGCATTCCTGCTGTGCCTTTTTAACTTTGCCCACTCAGAGATACCAAGCTTGCAGTGCCTTGCAATGACTAAAGCTCGCACAATCCAGATAAATCAATTGTGAATTGAAGGCAGAATATTCTAAACGTCTGAGCAATGTAGGCTATACCAAGATTTGTGGTCAAATTAGATAAAAAGTGAAGCCCATCCCAATGTGAGAACAAACTCACTGCATTTTTATGCCTTTACCAAGGAAAGGTTCCAAGCTTCTGCAGATGATTCCTGACTGCTTTTCTTTGCCCTCTTAGCCAGAAACACTGGGCTTGCAGTTTAGCGCAGACACAAATCCAGGAAGATTGTCAAGGTTGTCAACAGTTCCTCAGTCAAGTCAAGGAGGATAACTTTTGTTTGGGGTGGGGGTGTGTCATCACATTACGTCGGGGGCAGTCTCTTATACTAGTCTATGAGCTTGGATATAGTCAGTCAGTCTTTCAGGGCGATCAGTGTCAGAGCGATCTCCACATGAGGGGTGAGGAACCACATGTTGGGCAGCCCAACACCCATCTTAACTCCCTTCTGCCGAATTATGGGCAATTTTCCTCCTGGAATTATGGAGAGGGAGGTGAAATTGGAGGTACAACAGAGGGCATGCAGGGTTAGCAAGTGAGTGAGGAAAGATATTGTTGGCAATACTGAGAGTGGGAGACCTTGAATCTTGGTGGGAGGTGGCTACAGTAGCAGTAAGAGAGTGAGTGGAAGGTAAGGGAGAGAAAATGGAGAGAGAATATTTTAAATGCCACTTACACTATCAGAGTGGAGAAGGACACAAACTTCCTACATTGATGTATATTTTTCCAGATGCGTCTGACTACACTGATGGTGGTAACCTGGGACCAGGCTGGCATGGTCGAGTGCCATAGTCTCCACTGCCTGCCCCAGGGCAAGAGAACGTTTTGTGTCTGTACCATCCTATTCAGTAGAACCTTCAGGCTCCTGCCCAGAAAGCAGGGTGCTAGAGTCCTCCGGTCTACCATTGCTTGGTAAATGTCAGGAGCTGTGCAGGCTAGCTCTGGACTGACAGTACCTTTCTGGATGCACAATGACCTTTTGGCGATGGTACTGGCACCAGGGATGCTGGTCAATTCTGGGACAACCTTCGAGTAGCGTGTTGTACCAGTAATGGTGCACGGTAAGATGGGGCTAGAGTTGGATGAGGGGGATATCTAGGGGCAGGGTGGGTAGTTAATGAGATAAGTTCAGGAAGATATCATGGGAAAATCCACTAGGCCTTGTGGCAGAAAACATTCCAAAAAACTCAATGTAACGGGTTCTTAGCCAAAAGACAAGCCATGATCTAATCCAATATGTTTTAATTAGAATAAATTTTCATTGACTTAACAAATACATGCAATTTGTGAATTCTACAATTATATAATGCCTAGATGTAGTTAAAAATTTTCTAGGGTGGCTTGTTTTGCTATATAGTTAGACTCAGCATTTTGATTTCAGGTTTTGCTTAAAATAATCTCTTCACCAGTTTACAAGTGTTTCCTTTCCATATCAGGATATAGGGGTCTCTGGCAAGGCTTTTATTGCCCAATTGTAGTTGCATAGGTTTGTTGAGCTGCTTGTGAACATAGCAGTTGATCATGTTGGTGTGGGCCTGGAGTCACATATGGACCAGATAGTATAAAGATGATGGGTTTCCTTTCCTGAAGGACATTAGTGAACCAGCTGTGTTCTATGGTTCATAGAGCCATACAGCATTGAAACAGGCCTGTCAGCCCACCAAGTCTATGTCGACCAACAGATACTAAACTGCACTAATCCCATTTACCTGCACTTGGTCCATAACCCATTATGCCAAGGTGTTTTAAATGCTCACCCAGATACTTCTTGAATGTTGTGAAAGTATCTGCGTCCATCACCCTCTCAGAGTTCCACCACCCTCTGGGTGAAAGATTTTTTCCTCAGATATCCTCGAAACCATTTGCTCCTCACTTTAAACTTGTGGCCTCTGCTTTTTGACATGTCCATTATGGGAAATTGATTTTCATGATCCACTCCATCTATGCCTCTTATAATTTTGCCTACCTCAATCAGATCACCCCTACCCCACCTCAGCCTCTTCTGCTCCAAAAATAAACCCAGCCTTTCCTTATTACTGAGACTTTTGTTCCCAGGCAATGTCCTGGTGAATCTCCTCTGCTTCCTTTCCAATGCAATCATGTTCTTTCCAGAGAGTGGTGACCAGAACTGCACAGAGCATTCCATCTGTGGCCTAGCCAACATTTTATAAAGTTATAACAAGACTTCCTTGCTCCTATATTCTATACACTGGCTAATGAAGGCAAGTATCCTGTATATCTTTGTCACCACCCTGTCTACCTGTGCTAACACCTTCAGGGATGTATGGACTTGTACATCAAGGTCACTTTGATCCTCAGTAAGGACCCACTATTCATTGTGTATATCCTTCCCTTATTAGATCTCCCGAAGTGGATCACCTCAAACTTACTGGGATTAAATTCCATCCGCCATTGCGCTGCCCAATTTATCAGCTGATCACTGTCAGACTGTAGCCTGAGATCATCCTCCTCACTATCAACACCACCACTAATTTTTATGTCATTTAGAAACTTACTAATTATACCTTCTACATTCACAACCAAGTCGTTAATGTATGCAACAACAGCAAGTGTCCCAGGTTTACGAATAAACTGTTTCACGGTCACTTGTATCGATAACAAGTTTGTAATTGAGATTTTCACAAAATTAAATTCATATTCTTAAATTACTGCAGCAGAATTTGATCTCCTGTTCTCTAGATTGTTAGTCCAGGTCCATGTACTGATCCTTTAACTTGTGACAACTGGAAGGCCACAAGTTGTTTTACTGTGCAGAATGTGGTTCTGAGGTGTCTTTTTTCACATCCCAATTGCAATAATAATGCCACAATACCTCAGCAGGCACTATACACGTTAGAAACTCAAAGGCATAATGAGAAATTCAGTGAAGCAAGGTCACTTTACAAATTCATTCTAATTGAATTTCAAGTGCGCACATTAGATTTTCAAACGGCATTTAATTATATGCCTCAAAAAGGACTTACAAATGCACAGAGGAAACTGTTAAAGTCTGAGGTTCCTAACTAAATTAGATGTAAGTGGCTGATATAGTCACTGAGACTCTGTGTGGCAAGTAACCGCTTCTTCTGTCATCAATCTCCACCTGGCCCCTCAGATCAGAACGTTAGCAGGCTTCTTCCATTCTGCACAGCCTCCATCCTTTCATCGAAGTAATGCAGCTTAGAAGTTTCTGTTAGTTGTGTCTAACCCCGAGCCAGTATTTGTCTGAAAACCCCCCTCTGAGTGTCCCTGAGGTGAATCAGTTTATAAACATTCGACAAAAATGATACTAGAACTTGATACTTACATAAGCTTTGATCTCCAGTATTTTAACATTTCAAATTTGTGAGTGTAATGCTTCTATCGGAAACAACGCAACTGGATTAAAAGATTTAATATCACTTCTTTTCTGCCTCACTGAAAGATCTGAATCCAACGCATATGAAGAAAATATCAAAAAGTCACAATTCTTCAAAGTCAACACAAAACTCATTTAATCCTTTAAGTTGAATACCCCTTGGCCAACATTGTAAGTTAACTTCAAGATTCTCAAAATAAAATGCACCCAAACTAGTTTAATGATACAAGTCTACCTAAATATTTACTTTGGAAAATAAAAAGAAAGACCTTGCTATATAATAAGAACTCATATGCATAAAAAAGACAACTGACTTTAAAAAAAAAATTGAACCCATGAGTTGTATCCATTTGTATTTTCACCATCATTAAGTGGTTGTTATTTTGGACTGTAGGATGGTAAATCCTAGATGTTCTCCAAGAGTGAATGATAAAACAATGACTTTGTTGAGATATATATGACACAAAAATGCAAAAGTAGAGTAAATTTTGAAAATTTGTCAATTATATCAAACTTGAAACTGTAGTAATTAGTGAGAAGCCACCATTTAATTGCAATGGATGAAGTTAGATCGCTCAGTCTGGTGGGGCAGACAAGTGGCAAATAAAGAAAAGCAGAATATGCAGATGCTGGAAATCTGAAAGAAAAATAGTCAGTGCTGGAGAAACTCAGTAATCTTGCAGCATTTGTGGTGAGAGAAAGAGTTAATGTTTTGTATCTGATACATCTACTCCAGAGCAAAAGGCGAAGGTGGAGAAATTGAGCTTGTTGACTTTGGATTTGAAGGAGGTCGAGGGGAGATTTAATGAAAGTGTACAACATTTAGAGAGATGGACAAAGAGAAGCTGTTCCTACTAGTCTCTGCTACAAGGACTAAGGAAAATAGATTTGGAGTTCTGGGCAAGGGATGTAGGGTGGGGATGATGTACAGCAAATGATAATGGCCTGAAAGGTGTTGGATGTGGTTGAGATCAATAATGTCAGAAGGAGATAGACATTTGAGAGGTATAGGTTTTTCAGGTCATGTGGGGATTGAAAGGTGACTGACAGGATTACTCTTCAGAAAGCGGACATGGACTTGATGGGCTGACTGGTCTCCTACTGTCTCATTATGACTCCACAACTATTTATGATAAAAATGTTTTCGTGTTAATTTGAGGATGACTTTTGTCTTGGTGAATGATATTGTGTTTACATTGTTTAATAATTTTAAGAAATTATTGCCTCCTATTCTGTACACCTTGAACATGTATCTCTATACATATTCAGCAAACCCTTCATTTGAGCAACAGATAGGTGACCTGCACTTCCCCGATCACCCCCCAACATTAACCAAGATTAACCAACATTACTTTCTGGCAGCTGAAAGGTTTCTACATGAAAGTAAGCATGGGCAAATGCGGTTTCTAATTATTCCTTGCCTGCCTGCGAGGAAAGACGTGGTTTTAACACAGCACCTCCTCCAGATAGCCTGGCTGAGATCATGAGTTCAATATTGCACAGTTCCCAGATCAGAAAGACAGCATACCTTTGAAGACCATTAGATCAGATGCTATGTGATGTTCCAATACAAACAAACCCAATGTATTTTCAGTAGTAGCCAGCCAGTAGAAGGAATAGCAGCAATAATAGTAAAGGCCTACTTGCATTTACTGTATCTTTGCTCTATGTTGTTAATAAGCACAGAATCTACATTATGTACACATTTGAAATACTATAGCAGTACAAATAGTTACTGTTTTTAATACGTGCCAAAATATTTGTCTCAACCAGAACCCAGTCTTTGTGTTGTGCGGTATAAGGGCCAATATATTGGGAACACTCAGGCCATAACACACTGAGTGGTATTTTACACAGAAACCACATCATGGTGGTAGCTAGCCAGTACAAAAATGCGATCACAGCAGTGGCATTGTACAGACCTTTCCAAACCATTACTAATAACCTACTTGAGTTTAGAGTTAAAGTTTATAACCAAACATCAAAAATCAAAGCAATCCAATCTGTTCTGAAGTGTAGCAATCTTGTCTTCCATGATTAGGCTCTTTGCTGGATGACCAGGACTCTGTTAGACAACACAGGTAGCTCCTTTCTGCCAATGTTTGCCAGTGACCAGAAGAGTTAAGGGGCAGACTGCTGTCTGCAGCACCCAGGCCCTTCCTTGGTTCTGATGTCTGTTGATGCCACCGTCCTGTTTCATAAAGAATGGTGCCAAAGCCATAAAAAAGACAGGCGTGACATTACCCAACCTTCTCTTTCGCTTCAAACACCACACACAGTCAGAAAACAGCAATAAAAAGAAAGCCAATGACAATGAACAGAAGTGTTGCAATATATTTTTTACTGACTTTTTAAAAAAAATTATATAACAAGCAAATAAAATGTAGGACAAAGACCTCAGCATGGACTAGCAACCCACTGAAATCATTTAAGAGTTTAATTAATATAAAGAAAGAATACATTTTTACTTCAGGCATCAATAAATCGCTGAGGTGAAAAGGCAGGCAGTCAAACTCTGTACTGCATTATGAACCAACACATAAAGATGAGTCAGTTCCTCAGGTATTTCTGATAATGATCACAAAATTGTGACAAAACTATCCGACACTTAGGTGACCATTTGGGACAGTGAGTTAGAGACAACCTTTCTGAAAAATCATGTGACTTCAGATAAATTATTCAACAAGCTACCTAGTGAAGTGATTGCTGCTTTGAGTTTCGACCTGAGAAGGGGAAACCAAGCACTGCAAGCACATTGGGTTCAGAAGAAAAGTTTTGTCCCAGCAACAAGGAAATGTAGTTCTTTAGGCCATCAGAGCTAGAAAGAAGTCTTAATCTGGTTTAGCAGCTTCAAAGTAACTGGCATTAAAGACGAGTCAATGAATTAGCTTGAGCATGCATCTCAGGGAGAGAAGGAGAAAATCAAATCTGGTGAATGTGCAGAAAGTCTCTGAAAGGAAGAGTTTACAATGAGTCAGTTTAGCAAGAGTTTTAAAAATAAAAGTTGGACTGATGCTTCATTAGGGAAAAATTCTGTAAAAGATATTACTGTGAAAAGGATCAATCCTTTCTTTTCTGCTATTAAGAGAAGTTTTTATATATTTCTAAAAATTATTTTATGTAATAAATCTACAATTTTCCTTACAAGTACTTTGACAGCCTTGTGTGTGTTTGGTGACAGACCAACATGGGAAACAAATTTCAAATAGGTTATGGTTTATTGAGCCAAGTTTCACTTTGCAATTTAACTTGTCCAGTCATCATTTGGGAACAAAACACTCTTCATTTGGAATTGACTGCTTCATCTGGAATCCTGTAAGAAAGTTAACATACTAATGCTAACATACGGAAAACTTTACAACTTCCTTCAGTGATATTTTTGACAAACAATTCAAAAATAAACATTTGATTTTATAAATAATAAAAATGACAAACTTACTTTTGATCTTAATTATTCAGACATTGATGCTTTGGCTTGAGTTATTGTTGTGCCATATACCTAGGTAAGTGAAAAGTTTTGTTTTGCATGCAGCACAGGCAGATCATACCATATAAAGTGCATTAGGGTAACAAGACAGAGTAAGGGTACAATGTTACAGCTGTAGAGAAGTTGCACCAAGAATGTGATCAACATTAAAATTGAAGAAGGAATGCATCTTTACTTCAGGGGATCAGCAAATAGATGAGACGAAAAGGCAGGCAGTCAAACTCTGTATTGCTTTGTGAACCAATACATTAAGATGAGCCAATCCTCAGGTTTTTCTACTGCACTAGTAATCCCTGTGTTTATTTACTCTGTGCCCCAATGTTAACCTTAGCAAATCTTGAGTTTTGAGAAGTCAACAAACAAAATAAAATACATTAAAGTCATAAAAATATATTGTAACAGTAGGCTGCTCACTTAAAGGAAATCAGAAAATACATCAATACAGCACCAAATAAATTATTAATTAATTAAGTACTTTGGTATCGAACAAAATGTTCTCAGAAAGCTGCTTCACCTAAATTCTGTCTGTTTCTGCATTAGCTATAGGAGATGCTGGCTCATTCTTGTATTTTCCCAGGCATATCAATCTCATTTTCCAATGAGTGAGGCTTGGCAAAGGAGAGCATGGTAGTTTTCTCATTAAATTATAAAGCAGGACTCATTAAAACAAGCCAAATAAGATTTAGCAAGGGTAAGAGTCACTTACTTTTCTAAAGTACAGTTAGATTAAAAGGAGGTGTATTTAAAGAAAATTTGATTCAAATAACACAACTGGAAATAAAAAAAGTAGAAAGTGTTTATGACTCCCATTTTCGCTGTCACTTTTCACCACTATGTACCCAAAACATCTTTGGCCTTTTGATATTTATCCAAAACGTCTTTGCCTCCATGATAAAATGGCAGGACAACTGAAGCCAAAAATTGACTGATCAGAGGTCACTTCAGAAGAGGAAACATAAGTTGGGGCATGTTTGGATTTATTTTTCTCTGATATAAATCATGTAGTTCATTGCATAAATAGCCTAACAATAGTTATTGAAAGTAATGTAAGCAAAGAGAAAAATCCACTTCGTACTGCAATAATATTCTTTCAATAAATCAGTACCACATTTTGAGATTGCCACTGTCATGATAGAGAACAGTGGATGATTAAAGAGGAAGAGATTAGATAGTGTGTGTAATTCTTGGCCTAAGGAGACAGCTGCTCATGTAGTGTGCCAGTAATTGTATAGCCCTGGAACAAGATTAAACCAGATTTATGACTTTTGACCTCCAATAAACTTTATTAGTCTATTGCTAATTAGTCTTAAACTATAAATAAAACAGGAAAACACACATGGAGTAGTAACAAGCAACTCAAGTGGAGTTTGACAAGAATTCTGATAACTTGCTTTCCCAATGATATCTTGATATTCCTTAATTATTGTTGTTATTTGATCCCATATTAATTCTTAGGCTGCTGGAAGCTTCAGAGAAATCCGAACTCCCTGGGCCAGCCAATTTTTAAGAAGTTCTTCATTCACACAATGTGACTCCGAAACAAAACCTAACCTCACAACATGGAAAGCTATTCAAATGTCAAGACTAACTTTATTACTGTAATTCCAGTAGATCTTTTGCAGAATTGCTTACAGTAAGTTAAGAGAACAGCTGTTTGATAAGGACTGAAGTATTATATGATCTAACATTTGAAGGATAATTCTGGAGTTCGGGCAGCAGCATTGTCTTTCAGGTAATAAGCTTATTCAGAAAACTAGATTGCAATGATTCAGGACAGAGTATTTTCTGTTGCTGCAAACCCTTTCTTTATAAATTGTAGAAAATAAGTGTCATTTAGCATAATTAGCCCTTATGCATAGGTCTTTGGTATTGTGTTCCTTCAGGGGATTGGTTTAGTTGGTTGGACAGTTGGTTTTCCAACATTATGGGTTCAATTTCCATGATTGAGGTTCCGATGATGGACTCCTCTTCTCAATCTCTCCCCTCGCCTGTGGTTTGGAGGCCCTCAGGTTAAACCACTGCCAGTCATCTCTCTCTGTCTCTAATGAGAGAGCAGCCCTATGGTCCGGTAAGACTATGGCAACACAGCACACAAGTGTCACTTCAAAGCTCACCCTGTATTGTATACATTAAAACAAAGATAAACTGATAAATCATTAAAAAGTTTCCAAGCATTGCCACAGATATGATCATGACAGTAAGTTTTGGGACTGGAATGCTAATTGTGTTGAACATACATTTGCGGCTGCTTCAGTGCAAATTCTTTGCGGTCTGGAATAATTGTAGTTTTGCAATGTAAATAATAACCAAAATAAATTCTGAGCTTGCCAAATGTTTACCAGCTCTACAAATGGATGCAGGCAACACATAGCTGACCAAATTGCAAGGGCCAGCTTATGAGCAAATATTTCAACCCCGATGAGCGTTGATACACTGATGAGCCATTGCAGTGCTGTAAAATCATTGCATACTCACTCATAGAAACACTCATAGAGTTGTACAGCACAGAAAAACACCCTTCAATCCAACTTGTCCATGCCACCCAGATATCCTAAATTAATCTAGTCCCATTTGCCACATCCTTCTAAACCCTTCCTATTCATATACTCATCCAGATGCCTTTTAAATGTTGTAATTGTACCAGCCTCCACCACTTCCTCTGGCAGCTTGTTCCATACACACACCAACCTCTGCGTTAAAAAGTTGCCTCTTAGGTCTCTTTTAAATCTTTCCCCTCTCACCTTAAGCCTATGCCCTCTAGTTCTGGACTCCCCCATCCCGTGGAAAGACCTTGTCTATTTACCCTATCCATGCCCCTCATGATTTTATAAACCTCTATAAGGTCACCCCTCAGCCTCCGACGCACCAGGGAAAACAGCCCGAGCCTATTTAGCCTCTCCCTATAGCTGAAATCCTCCAACCCTGGCAACATCCTTGTAAATCCTTTCTGAGCCCTTGCAAGTTTCACAACATTCTTCCTATAGCAGGAGGACCAGAATTGCATGCAGTATTTCAAAAGCGGCCTAACCAATGTCCAGTATAGCCACAATGCTACCTCCCAAATCCTGTACTCAATGCACTGACCAATAAAGGAAAGCATACCAAACAACTTGTTCACTATTCCATCTACCTGCAACTCCACTTTCAAGGAACTATGAACCTGCACCCCAAGGTCTCTTTATTCAGCAACACTCCCCATTGTTCAGCAACGCATACCATTAAGTGTATAAGTCCTGCCCTGATTTGCCATTTCAAAATGCAGCATCTCATATTTATCTAAATTAAACTCCATCTATCACTCCTCGGCCTATTGGCCCATCTGATCAAGATCCTGTTGTACTCTGAGGTAACCTTCTTCGCCATCCATTATGCCTCCAATTTTGGTGTCATCTACAAACTTACTAACCATACCTCCTCTGTTCACATCTAAATAATCTATAAAAATGATGAAAAGCAGTGGACCCAGCACCGATCCTTGTGGTACACCACTGGTCACAGGCCTCCAATCTGTATCCAAATGGCTATTGACATGGTATTCCATGAGATCTAACTTTGTTCACCAGTCTACCATGAGGAACCTTGTTGAACACCTTACTGAAGTCCATTTAGGTCACACCCCCTGTTCTGCCCTCATCAATCCTCTTTGTTACTTCTTCAGAAGACTCATTCAAGGTAGTGTGACATGATTTCCCACACACAAAGCCATGTTGACTGTCCCTAATCAGTCCTTACCTTTCCAAACACATGTAAATCCGGTCCCTCCACCAACTTTCCCACCACTGATATCAGTGTCGAAGAGTGCAGCAGGTCAGACAGCATCTGAGGAGCAGGAGAATTGGTGTTTCAGGCATAAGCCCTTCATCAGGAATGTTGGGGTGGGGGAGGGGAGTAGGAGGCTGAGAGATAAATCAGAGGGAATAGGGTGGAGCTGAGGGAAGGGAGCTGAAAAGGCGATATGAAGATGCATATGGGGAGTGATAGGTTGGAATAGTGGGTGGAGTGGATTGGTGGGAAGGAAGATGGACAGATGGGACAGTTCAAGAGGATGGTGCACCATTGGAGGGTTGGATCTGGAGTGAGGTGGGGCAGGGGAGATGACAAAACTGGTGAAATCGACATTGATGCTGTGTGGTTGGAGGGACCCAACGCAGAAGATGAGGCATTCTTCCTCCAGGCGTCGGGTGGCTGGGATTTGGTGGTGCAGGAGGCCCAGGACTTGCAAGTACTCCTCAGATGCTGCCTGACCTGCTGGGCTTTTCCAGCACCACACTTTTCGACTTTGATCTCCAGCATCTGCAGTGCTCGCTTTCTCCTCTACCATCATTGTCGGGCTCACTGGTCTATAGTTCCCTGGCTTTTCCTTATAACCTTTCTTAAACAGTGGCACCACATTTGCCAATCTCCAATCTCCAAGCACCTCACCTGTGACTATCAATGATACAAATATCTCAGCAAGAGGCCCAGCAATCACTTCCCTAGCTTCCCACAGAGTTCTAGGGTATACCTGATCAGGTCCTGGGGATTTATCCAATTTTATGTATTTTAAGACATCCAGCACCTCCTCCACTGTAATATAGACATTTTTCAAGATGTCGCTATTTATTTCTCTACATTCTCTTATACCTCTACATACCTCTATATCCTTCTCCACAGTAAATAATGATGCAAAATACTTATTTAGTATCTCCTCAATCTCCTGCAGTTCACACATAGGCTCCCTTGCTGATCTTTAAGGGGCCCTATTCTCCCCCTAGTTACCTTTTTGTCCTGAATATATTTGTAAAATCCCTATGGATTCTCCTTAACCCTATTTGTCAAAGCTATCTCATGTCCTCTTTTTGCCCTCCTAATTTCTTTCTTCAGTATACTCCTCCTGCCTTTATACTCTTCTAAGGATTCCCTCAATCTTTGCTGCCTATACCTGACATATATTTCCTTCTTTTTCTTAATCAAAACCTTAATTTCTATAGTTATACAGCATTCCCTACACCTACCGGCATTGCCCTTCGCCCTGACCGGAACATACTATCTCTGGGCTCCCGTTATCTCATTTCTGAAGGATTCCCATTTTCCAGCCATCCCTTTATCTGCCAACATCTGTCCTCAATCAGCTTTTGAAAGTTCTTGCCCAAAATTAGCTTTCCTCTATTTAGAATTCTAACTTTTAGATGGAGTCTTTTCTTTTCTGTCACTATGTCAAAATGAATAGAATTATGGTAACTGGCCCCAAAGTGCTCCCCCACTGACACCTCAGTCACCTGCCCTGCCTTTTTCCCAAGAGTAGGTCAAGTTTTGCACCTTCTCTAGTAGGTACATCCACATACTGAATCAGAAACTTTTCTTGTACACACTTAACAAATTCCTCTCCATCCAAGCCCTATGGCAGTCCCAGTCTATGTTTGGAAAGTTAAAATCCCCTGCCATTATCGCCCTATTATTCTTACAAATAACTGAGATCTCCTCACAAATTTGTTTCTCAATTTCTTGCTTACTGCTGGGGATCTATAATACAATCCCAATAAGGTGATCATCCCTTTCTTATTTCTCAGTTTCACCCAAATACTTTTACTGGATGTATTCTCAGGAATATCTTCCCTCAGTAGAGCCGTAACGTTAACCCTAATCAAAACCACCATTCCCCTCCTCTACTGCTTTCCTTTCGATCCTTCCTATAGTATTGATATCCTGGAACATTAAGCTGCCAGTTCTGTCCATCCCTGAGCCATGTTTCCATATTTGCTATGATATCCCAGTCCCATGTTCCCAACCATGCCCTTGATTTTGCGCCGACCTGCGAAAGTAATCTGATGCCCATTTAGCCTACACCGTTCCATATGTATGTCAATTCCCATTTAAATGTCCTTAATGTTGGCGAGTCTACTATTGTTGGACAGTGGACACAGACAGTGTTGGGCCTCTTGTTGAATTAAGCCATGAATAGAGTGAATAACTTATCTCCAGGAGATGACAGCCCCTCAATACTGATGTTACACTCCAGTCTCCACCAAGAACTCGCACTGGAACCTTGGAAAAATGGAAATGTGGCTGTAGTAGGGGTACACGGGGAAATACACCAGTAAGCAGAAGAGAAGGCACAATCTTGGAGCTAAGATGGGGTCAAAAGCAAAGCTAAGTGATGGATTTCTGTGAACTACCCACTCTCCTGAGACCAGGTTCCTTGACTGGAAAAGCACAGCTGATCAGGCAACATCTGAGGAGCAGGAGAGTCGACGTGTCAAGCATAAGCGTTTAATCATTCCTGACAAAGAACTTATGCTCGAAACATTGACTGTCCTGCTCCTCAGATGCTACTTGACTTGTTGTGCTTTTCCAGCACCACACTTTTTGACTCTGATCTCCAGCATCGGAAGTCCTCACTTTCTCCTACTAAAGTACACACACGTACTTAACAGTGTTGGAGAATCAACTGTTTACAGTCTGTTAATGAGTTGAATGATTGGACTGACTGTATTGTAGCCAAATTTGCTGAAATTACATAGATATGTCGTTAAATTGAGGAGTCTGCAAAAAGATATGGAAATGTTGAGAGGGCAAACAATTGTAAACGGAGTATAATGTGGGAAAATGTGAGGCTGTCTACTTTGGCATAAATAATATAAATGATGAATATTACTTAAAAGGATAGAGACTACAGAATTCTGTGATGTAGTGGTCTGATATTTTGGATGGGGGGGTGGTCACACTGACAGTTTTCCAACCCTTCCATACATCTTTCGAATCCAAGAATTATTTTGCAAATTACAGGCAATGCATCCATTACTTCTGGAGCAAGTTCTTTTAGGATCCTAAGCTGCAAGCCATCTGAGCCAGGGGACTTATTTGCCTTTTAGCCCTATTAGGTTGCCTAATGCAACTTCTTTAGTCATGGTGATGGTACTTAATTCTTCCCTGTGCTCTTTTGTATTAATGCGATGTTTGAAGTATCTTCCACCATAAAGTCAGAAATCGCTCGACACCAGGTTATAGCCCAACAAGTTTATTTGAAATCACAAGCTTTCGAAGTGCTGCCCCTTGACGAGGGAGCAGCGCTCTGAAAGCTTGTGATTTCAAATCAACCTGTTGGACTATAACCTGGTGTTGTGCGATTTCTGACTTTGTCCAGCCCAGTCCAACATCGGCCCTTCCACATCACATTCCACCATAAAGACTGATGAAAAATATCTGTTTAACCTCTCTGCCATTTCTCTACAACTATATCCCCAGGTTCATTCTCTAAGGGGTCGATGTTCACTTTAAGCTCGGTCATCTTTGTTATATCTTTTAAGAAGTGGTGTCTCCTTCATAGATATGTATTGCCAGAAGTACATAGCGTAGACAAGTAGGAGGCTGGAAGAATACACCAAGCCAGGCAGCATCAGGAGGTGGAGAAGTCAATGTTTCAGGTGTAACCCTTCTTCAGGACTGGGGTGGAGGGGGGGGGGTGTGGTGGGTGTAAGGGGAGCTGCAGGTGATTAGGGGAGGGGGGTACAGGGTGTGGGGTGGTGAGATGGGGATAGGTGATCACAGTTAGGGGATACGACCTCATTGGTCGATGGGAGGGATGAATATGGTCGGTTGCTGGAAGGAAGGATTGATCAGAGGAATGGCAGGAAGTGGGAGGGGCTGGGAAAGGAGTTGGGGAATGAGAAGGGAGGTTATTTGAAGTTGGAGAACTCAATGTTGAGCCCTTGGGGCTATAGACTGCCCAGGCGGAAGATGAGGTGTGTTCCTCCAATTTGCAGTCTGATTCACTGTGGCAATGGAGGAAGCCAAGGATGGTCATGTTGGAAAGGGAGTGGGAAGGGGGAAGTAAAATGGGTGGTGACTGGGAGGTCAGCACTCGGAAGCATATAGAGCAGACAGATCATGAAGTAAGTGAACATACAACACTGATTTATTGCCACTGTTACCATTTGAGAGCTTCTATTTCACACAGCTGGCTTTGATATTAAACAACATGAAAAACCACTCACCCTCCCCCATTCACCCTCCCCCACTCATCCTCCCCCACTCAGCCCCCACTCGCCCTCCCCCACTCGCCCTCCCCCACTCGCTCTCCCCCACTCGCTCTCCCCCACTCACCTTCCCCCACTCACCTTCCCCCACTCACCCTCCCCCACTCACCCTCCCCCACTCACCCTCCCCCATTCACCCGCACTATTTACAAGGATCATTCACTTTTACAGGTTTATTTCCTTTGGCTCTTCCTACAATTCTGTTGGTTTTTGATGTCTTTTTAGCTTCAATTTTCAAAGACACAATTGCCTGGCAGTTGTTGAAGTACATTTTACTGATCTCAAGGCGTCTGCACAAACTATGCTGCCACAAAGAGATTCATAAATGGAGCTTCCTCTTGCAATTGAGCCTGGCTGGGAGAATGAGCTGAGACCATCCAGTGCATCCCTTGAAAAGAGGGAGGAGGAATAGTGGGGTGGTGTGTGACTGGAAGGTGACCCAGAAGGAGACCCTATGCAGCTGGGGAGCAATTCTATTTGAGACATCTGCACTTCATGTTGGAGGTTGTTACTGAAACCTGTCACAACTCCTTCCTCTCAGTAGAGCAAGACGGCATTGTCAGTGACAGGGTAGGTGATCATGGTGATGAATGTGAATAGATCTCGCTCCTCCAAGCTTGCTGCCTGACATAGGGTATCAACACCTCACGGCATTCAGTGCACTGTTGCCCTCATGGAGATCACCCAGGCTCTCAGTTCAAACAGACATAATTTCCTTTCATTTCCTCCTGCAGAAACAAGCAGGCAGTGCAAGCCGAGGATTTGCTCAGACTGCGGGTTTTTTCAATGGCACAGTGAGGCATTCACTGCCAAGATATTGTCTCATGTCAACTCTGCCTTTCAATGGAACTAAAAGGGCTTCCAGTCTTTCTGAAAGCAGTGATGGAATGACACGCAGCATCAGTATCCACGGATGCCCAACATCCTGGCACCAGTCATGATGCCTTCATTTAATAGCAGCCAGTATTTCAACTTCCACAGCAAATAAAATGTTGAATGGCTGACCAGGGCTATCTACTGATGATGTGGCTTATGACTCCCAAGTGCAAACAATGGAAGCCAGAAATCTGATAAAGAAGACTACGGGCAAAAAAATAATGACAGTTTTAACAACAGCTTTAAATAGGAAACCTTTAGCCACTGGTGTACTCTTCACTAGCAACTAAGGCTGTCTGTGTTGTTATGGCACCAATTATTCAAAGAGAGCTACTGGGTAATCATGCAATGGTGAAATTGTACAACTATTGTCTGGCCTTTCCCCTGTGACATCAGTCTGATTATCTGCATAAGAATAAAGTATTGGCATGGGGTGCCTTTCAAAGTCTCTGAATCTATAGCGACATTGCTAGCTCTCCAGTCATTGCAGAGAAACATCATAGAGTAAATAATGAGGCACTGTGACCAGATGATCAAAATAACTTTTACTGTAATAATAAATTTGACAATAATAACAAATGTTATACAACAGATCTCCTTAACCTTTGGGGGTTTCATTTTTCTTCAAAAGATATGTTACTATACCTACATCAGCTCACAGAAAAATTGGTGTCTGGACAATTAATGGATTTCAAGATGTAAAATCAGTGTTAGTGTGTGTGTATAATTATTAAAATCCCAGGAACATTCACATGGAATGATGTGAGAAGGAATCCCTTTGAGACAGTTGGAAGTTGCAATTAATTTTACAGTGGCTGTACAGTGGTAATGCCCTGCAGCAATACGGATTTCAGTCTAAAGTGAGCATGCTGCAGGGTATAAATACATTGCACATTAAAAGCAGTACAGATCTACCCTTGGGGCTCACACATGGAATATAGAATTGACTACAGCTTCTTAAATATTTGAGCTAAATATTATGAGGATATAATTGACTGCAAAGTGAAATATTGATAGAATCAGAGAAGGTGAACATCTAATTGAGGAATAGTCGAGGCCTTTTCTTAACTTAAATGTTTTTACACCCACGTTATTGTATTTGTACAATTCCATGATCTTTTACCTCTAATGAGTATCATGAAATATTATGCACAACAGACCTTAGATTTCACACTTAACCATACCCCAAAAACCTCCCCAGCTCTGTACTGACTATTGCACTCAATGCGTTTTGGAATGTCAATGCCAAATTTCAGAAATTTTCACCAAAGCTCTTTCACAAAAAAAAATGCCGATATGTTTTTCACAGAGCTTGAGAGCTAATGTATCTTGCTTGAGTTGTGCTCTGGACATTAAATGGACTCACAGCTTGGAACATGCGACTCAAGCATCTCAAATTTTGACTGCTCTGTCTTAGCTCTTTTTTTAATGAAATGTAAAATAATTAAATCCCTCAATACAGAAAAAAATGATAGAACGTGTATTATTTTTAAAAAGAAAACATACACCTTTTCCTAAACATTCTGTCCTACACTCATCAAGACAATTTGTTAAAAAAAAATCCATTGTGAAAAGGGAACAATATTTTCATATTGTATGAGCAGAGCATGTTGATTGTTGGCAAGTGAATTCTGATTGAGAGAGTTGTTGCCATGGGCAGGGCATCAGTTGATTTATGTGTGTCAATTGAATGCCAATCTCTATTTATAGTTAACCCAAGGAGGTTGACTCTGATTGGTCAAGGCATTGTCCTGAGGAATAAACCAGGTAATGGCTAACAACTATTTTGTCCATTTGAAATGTGTGCCTTACATGGATTAATGAAATCTTACAATTTGGCTGGCATTAATCTCTGTTAAGGTTCAACCTTCTTAGTGTTCAGCTGAGCATCATTTCACAAAGCAGTGACCCCACGACTACTGCAATCCACAACTCTAACTAACACCAAGCTGTAAAAGGAGATTTTAACACACTGACCAAAACGTTGGTCAAAGGGACAGGTTTTTAGGCCAGGAAAGAGAAGAATGTTTACCTAGATAATTCCACAGCTTAGAATCTTCAATATATTGTCACCAAAGGTGAAGTGATTAAAATCCGAGGTGCAGAATTGGAGGGGCACAGATATCTCAGAGGATTGTGGAGGTTCGGAAGTGGGTAACAGGCTGGTGTTGGGATTGATTTGGAGTGAAGCAGCTCTACCTGTGGCAATGGGCCACTGGAGCAGTCTGAAGTGCTGCTTCCATTCATTTTACTTAACAGTACCCTTAGGGGAGAAAGGAGATGTGGTTCGGTTAGGTCTCTGTTTTTCTGTTTTTCTGTTTTTCTGTTTTTCTTTCTTTCTCTCTGTTTTTCTTTCTTTCTCTCTGTTTTTCTTTCTTTCTCTCTTTCTTTCTTTCTCTCTCTCTTTCTCTCTTTCTCTTTCTTTCTCTCTTTCTCTTTCTTTCTCTTTCTTTCTCTCTTTCTTTCTCTCTTTCTCTCTTTCTTTCTCTCTCTCTCTTTCTTTCTCTTTCTCTTTCTTTCTTTCTTTCTCTCCAATGTATAGTGCCTATTATATTAATATTTGCAGCTTCCATAACACATTAGTAAGCTACACTGTGACCCTGAATGATTATCTTAAATTGATTGTCAATGCAATTTTTTTTATATACTCAAGATTATTTAGCCAATGCTGTGTATACATTCAACATTGAACATTGTATTTAGAGTTTTGCAAGCATGGCCTGGATGGTCACAGTCAATACTTTCTTGTTGTGAGTAGCCAAAGGGACATGCTATTTGTGAGTCTTTGGGCTCTATGTCTTATATTCCTGGCAGCACATTCGCAATGAAATTCATATACCACATGATTCATTTGTGTAGTTGGCAGAACATCATTTTGGTTTGACAGTAACACGTTATTGGTGGTGAACACACTCTCATGTGTATTGCATGATAGCAGCATGAAACAGTTAGCTGAAACTACTTCACAAGTTGCTCAAGTTGATCACAGAAATATAAGCTAGACTGGACACTTTTCTGATGGCGTTAGTTCCATTCAAAGGTATTCATGACACACACTGAGAAATAATCTGATTAGGTTAGCCATTATCTTACAGGTTCTGACTGCATCCTATTTTAACATGGTGAGCAAATGGCTCGGACTTTATTTATGAGGTTGCCAATAAGGCCTATCTTATAGAACATGGGACTGTAAGATTCCCAATGTCTTTACTGCTTGAGACAGTAAGCTTATGGAAAACAACAGTAAAAAACACCTGTTCCTCAGACAGTATTGGAACCTGGTCATTGAATATTTTCAAGGCTGCTCTAGATAGATGTTTGATTTGCAAGAGAGTCAAGGACTAATGGAGACAAACAGGAAAGTGCAGTTAAGAACAAGATCAGGACTTGTATGATTTTATTGAATGATGGAACAGCCTTGAGGGGCTGAATGGTCTATTCCTGCTCCTATTCCTTATTAACTGTTGGAATGCTACCCTCTGCTGGATAGTACTTTATTTTCATAAAGAAGGACACACAAGTACCAACTACTCCAAGCTCTTGGAAACGCTGGCACATTCCTGTGGCAATGGAGAAATGGGTTGTACTTGCTTGCCTCTTAACCTAACCACTTCACCTTTTTCCCCTAAGGGTACTGTTAAGTAAAGTGAATGGAAGTAGCACTTCAGGCTGCTCCAGTGGCCTGTTGCCACAGGTAGAACTGCTTCACTCCAAATCAATCTCAACACCAGCCTCAATCGGTCCTGACTGAATGAGCCTAGCACAAACTCCTCCCACAAGAGGCCTGTTATCCCCTTCTGAACCTCCACAATCCTCTGAGATATTTGTGCTCCTCCAATTCTGCTCCTCGGATTTTAATCACTTCACCTTTGGTGACCATATATTGAAGGTTCTAAGCTGTGGAATTTTCTAGGTAAACAATCTCCTCTGTCCTGGCCTAAAAACTGTCCTTTGACCAACCTTTTGGTCAGTATGTTGAAATCTCCTTTTACAGCTTGGTGTTAGTTAGAGTTGTGGATTGCAGTATTCATGGGGTCACTTTAAGAAGCCACTGCTTTGTGAAATGATGCTTAGCTGACCACCTTAGAATGTTGAACCTTAACAGAGATTAATGCCAGCCATGCAGCCAGCCAAATTGTAAGATTTCAATAATCTATGTAATGCACTATAAAATATGTAGAGCATCTGAAACTAAAATCAATGACTGAATCCAGCAACATAGTTTGGTATGGGGAAGAGAAGAGGGGAAGATGAATTAGCAACGAGCTATTGGGACTGGAACAATCAATAATTTATAACAGCTGAACAATAATGCACTTTAAAACAAACCTTTCACATAACACTCTGCACTACATCTTGAAAAGATTTATTTTAGGTGTTAATCAGTCTATGTCACAGGTCATCACTAAATATTATTCGCAGAGTAACACAAACTTCACAACTGTTTACTTTATAAAGATTCCTTCCCTAAACAAGTCTTCGTCACTTTGAGATATCCCTTTAGAATCTGCTGGAGTTCCTCTATTATTTTGCCCATTATTTTGACTAGTCCAAGATAAGGAGACAGAAAAAGGACAAGACAAAAAAAAAATTGATAAACTTATGGCTCCAGTTACGTCAATCCCTCACATACAAGCTAGGTTAGCAATTTTTTTTAACAGATTGTTTAACAGTTTAAGGGCTTAATGGTTCTGCCCAGTTGCTAAATCTATTTGGATGTCATCTTGTTAGTGGCTATGGATTGTGAGTGCTTAATTATGTTTTTTTTTTAACATTGGCATTTCCCATCTCAATTGACTTAAGCCATTCAAAGGGATGAAAGATATACTAATTGGAAATTCTGCATTTACGTCGAGAGAAGGTGCCCCTGATTTTGCTGGAGTGAGTATCTCACCAAATGCCCTGATAGTTGGATTTGTTTGCGTTTCGTCAGGTTTAAAACATTTTTACCCACCATGTCACTGGAAATGCAAGCTGATAACAGCTGTGCAAGGGCAACATGGCCTTGACAACAATGGGATAAAGCGTACCAATCCTTAACGAGTGACAGTAAAAGATTGAGGAATAAACAGAGGAAGGACAGAGAAGGTGGATGAATTTTTATATCAGATCAGGCGCAAAAGAGACAGGAAAATCAGGGATGAAGGGCTTTTGCCCGAAATGTCGATTTTCCTGCTCCTCGGATGCTGCCTGACCTCCTGTGCTTTTCCAACACCACTCTAATCTTGACAGGGAAAGTGAGACTGATGAAAGAAAATATGCAGAATGAAAAGGCCAAAGAAGATTCACAATTTGACATTTTTAAAATTTGTAGAACATCTCACAGTTTGAAGGAATCAGATGCTGCAATTACAATTACTTTACTTTCTGTGCCAGAAGAAGTTGCTTGTCCATTTTTGATAATTATCACAGAATGAAAAAGATAACTATGCTTTCATTTATTAGACTTGACATTCTGCAGAGGGTTTAAGGGGCGATTGATATGCAAATCTAGCAACTTTATGAAAGCTATGGGGAAGTTTGAGGTGATAGGACCTTTTCACAAAGTTAATGGTAGAGTGGTATGTGTCTGTTAACATAATGTAGTGATTCCCAATTCACGGAATTCCTGTCCGCAGGATACCATTTCACATTACTAACACTGTTCAATACTTATATGATTTCTTCTTCAGCAAAATCTGGATCATTGATATTCAGCAACAGGAAAATAGCCCATTTAGACAAATGAAATGATCCTTTCTAAGTCAATAAACTCTAAATAACCATAGCACCTTAACCATTCTCTCCCTCACCCTATCCCTCAACCCCATTAAACTCCAGAAATATATCTAATTTTTTTTAAATTACCAGTTATAACCAGTTAACCAAATGCACATTGTCATTGAGAGCCTTGCCAGTTGGCCATGTAATTGAAAAATTATGCCAATGTCTTCCGATTAAAAGGAACATAATGGGTTATAATTCATCAATTTCCTGGTGTGTGCAATTAGTCGGTAAGGTACTCAGTGCCTAGAATGTGCCCATTGTACCTGCTCCTAAATGTAATTTTAAAATATCTACTCCAACCACCTTCTCTCATCGACAGATCCTGTCTAACCTTGCAACACTCTTGCTTCTCAGCCTCCATTACCCTGTGAGCTATATGCTTGGAACATTTCATTAGGTCACTTCAGAGTCACCTCCTTGCTAAAGATAAGAAGCCTAACCACCTCAAGCTCACCACATAACTGAACTATTTAACATTTAGGAACACATTTTGTGACTTGCCTCTCCACCCTTTGCCCCCATTATTCCTGAAAACATTGGGTCTGCATTTGGGCTCTGGCACAATGCTACTTTGGAAGCACATGTTGGGGGTATGAGGATCTAATCTACCCACTTGTGGTGCACTATTGATACCAGTTTTTTCGCTATAGTAACACACCCAACAGGAGAAATCAATATCCAGCTTCCACCTTATTGGCAACAATACTTAAATAAGACTTGGGGGGCAGTGGTTGGACTGGATTGAGGGCAGTGGGATCCACTTATACCTCTTAACTTCATAGCAAGATCCAAAACAATGTTGCACCCACTTTTTATTGGTGATTGCGTGAAATACAATACAATTCTCCATGCGACAGGCATGATGCGCATCCTACTCAAAAACACATATCTTAAACCCCCAGTCAATCTAATGGAGGGTTGTCTGTTAAAGGCTGTTACCAGTGACACCTGTAAAAAATTCCATAGTTGGAGCAATGTATCAAGAACAAGTTTGCTAAGTTGGTATGCTTTTGAGTCTACTTTGCATTTAGCATACAATCACAATGCAGACCAATGTTTAACCCACCATCTCATATTATGCCATTGATTCACAGGAAGAAACCGTCACCTTTGTTCCACTGACCACGCCCAGCTGTCGCTCTTTAATGTAAGCCCTATGGTGCGAATGGTCAGGATAAGTGAACACTGATGCTCTGCGTCTGAAACTGATTCTATCCTATCCTTCTACCATCTGGCAAGAGGACTGACTTCTCTTCCCAAAGCCAAGAATGCCATAGCTGAGTTCAGTCAACACAACACAACCGAGGGATTAAACTGATACTTTCCCATCCAGTGTGGCTCTGTTCCACATTGAGTGCATTTATCAGATGAGAAATCAGAGAAGCTAAGAGCCTCAACTATTAAGTGAATGTTTTTTTTATGCTGAAAGTAATTGAAGGAAAATGAATTTCCAAAGGCTATTAACCACATTTAGGGGAGCATCAGGTTCACTGCTATCATAAAACAATTAATGGAAAGTAGTATTTATGTTTACAGCAAGTGACCATCAAAAATAATGGCACTACATATGTGCAGTAACTTAATACGATTTAAAACACTGAAATACAGAAGACATTGGAAAATATTGCAATCACTTCAAGAGGCTGACAAAAGGCTGTTTACAAATGTGCTACTTCAACAACTGTTTTTCCGAGAGATATGTTTCCTACTTACCTCACAAATGTCAAATGTTACTAGTACTGGGTCATAATGTAATCACATTAAGACAGTCGCCAATTGCAAATAGATATATGGAATATTTGGGAAATTGCCTGGATGGAGTTGGTTACAATCTGGGGTTGCACAATAATGTCTTATCGTCTCTCAAACTTTCTAGGTTAGATTATTTACATCTTATTTCACAGATCCAAACTAGACTGGGTCATATGTCTTTGCTTCTAACGCAGCCTGTTGGATGATTTTTTTCCACCGTGGTTCAAGGTGCTCAGAGATGGCTGACAAGCTCAGTGCATGATTTCACATAGAGCTGCTGATGATTGGAGAATTGGGTAGTTGGGTTGTTTGAAGGTATGTGGTTAGCACTGCTGCCTCACAGCACCAGGGACCTGGGTTTGATTCCCGCCTCGGGCGACTGTCTGTGTAGAGTTTGCACATTCTCTCCGTGTCTGCATGGGTTTCCTCCAGGTGCTCTGGCTTCCTCCCACAATTCAAAGATGTGCAGGTTAGGTAAATTGCCCATAATGTTAGGTGCACTAGTCAGGGGTAAATATAAGGGAATGGGTCTGGGTGGGTTACTCTTTGGAGGGTCGGTGTGGACTTGTTGGGCTTGAAGGGCCTGTTTCCACACTGCAGGGAATCTAACACTTTCAAGGAGCTATGAACCTGCACTCCAAGGTCTCTTTGTTTAGCAACACCCCCTAAGACCTTACCATTAAGTGTATAAGTCCTGCTAAGATTTGCTTTCCCAAAATGCAGCACCTCACATTTATCTGAATTAAATTCCATCTGCCACTTCTCAGCCCATTGGCCCATCTGGTCCAGATCCTGTTGTAATCTGAGGTAACCCTCTTCGCTGTCCACTACACCTCCAATTTTGATGTCATCTGCAAACTTACTAACTGTACCTCTTATGCTCACATCCAAATCATTTGTATAAATGATAAAAAGTAGAAAACCCAGCACCGATTCTTGTGGCACTCCACTGGTCACAGGCCTCTAGTCTGAAAAACAACCCTGCACAACCACCATCTGTCTTCTCCCTTTGAGCCAGTTCTGTATCCAAATGGCTAGTTCTCCCTGTATTCCATGAGATCTAACCTTGCTAATCAGTGTCCCATGGGGAACCTTGTCGAACGCCTTACTGAAGTCCATATAGATCACATCTACTGCTCTGCCCTTATCAATGTTCTTTGTTACTTCTTCAAAAACTCATTGTCGGACTATCTTTCTTGCTTCTTGCAAATTTATCACTGAAGGTAACTTCTTCAGTGTTTTGGGGTGCCTGCTGAAAATTTCTTTTGACTCAACCCGTTCAATGCCTTCTGGAAGCTGCCATAATCTCCTCAGTAAATCAGACTGTGTGCATCACTGCTGCCCAGCCTGGAGCTCAGTCTCATCTTTGAGATCCTTGCCCCCAAATATACATTTGCTCAGTTGGCTGAAGGCAGAACTGGCTCGTTTGAGGCAGTGATGAGTTTCTTGTCTGTGTCTGTTTTCATTGAGATGATCTTCCCCAGGCATGAGAGGAGCTCCAAGTTTTCCAGTATTTCACTGTTGATCTTAATTGACAGGAAGAGATGCTGTGCTGTGGGAGCTAGTTGGACCTTAGCTTTCTTATCTATAAGGGTTACCCATGACAGAGGAGGAAACGTGGACAACTGAAACACGTGAGATGCTTAAGGGGCTTGACAGAGTAGATGAGAAAAGATTGTTCCCTGTTGTGGGAATATCTAGGACCAGAAGGCATCATCTCAAAATAAGAAGTCACATTTAAGACAGAGGTGAGGAAGAATTTCTTCTCTCAGAGAATGGTGAGTCTGTGGAATCCTTTACCACTGTGGGCTGTTGAGGTTGGATTGTTAGGCTATACAAGGCTGAGACAGATAGAGTTTAAGCAGTAAAGGGATCAAGGGCTCTGGGGAAATAGCAGGAAAGTCGAGTTGAGGATTATCAGATTGGTGCCAATGAATGGTAGAAGAGACTCAATGAGCTGATTGACCTACTTTAGCTCTGATGGAGAGTCATCTCAACTCGAAATGTTAGCTTGCTCTCTCCCACGGAGGCAGTCTGACCTGCTGTGATTTCCAGTATTGGAAATTATTTTGTTTTCAATACTTCTGTTCCTATGTCTTATGCTGTAATGATGGTGAGCATCATAATAACATGTCAAGGTGGGGTGTGTGGGGAAGCAATAGCAGTGAGAAAATTCTGAAAGCTATCAGAAACATATAGATTTTGCATTTCGAATACTGTGTACTGTTCTTGTTGCCACATTACCAAAAGGATGTGGATGCTTTGGACAGGGTGCAGAGAAGGTTTACGAGGATGTTGCCTGGTATGGAAGGTGTTAGCTATGAAGAGAGATTGAGTAGGTTAGGATTGTTTTTATTAGAACAAAGGAGATTGAGGGGAGACCTGATTGAGGTCTACAAAATCATGAAGGGTATAGACAGGATTGATGGAGATAAGCCTTTTTCCTTGGATGAGGTATTTAGTAATGAGAGGTCATGCGTTCAAGGTGAGAGGTGAAAAGTTTAAGGGGGATACACATTGAAAGTACTTTACACAGAGGGTGGCAGGTGCCTGGAACATGTTGCCAGCAGAGGTAGTAGAGGCGGGCACGATAGATTCATTTAAGGTGTGTCTGGACAGATACACGAGTAGATGGGGAGCAGAGGGATACAGATGCTTAGGAATTGGACGGTAGGTTTAGACACTGGATTTTGATCTGCTTAGGCTGTTCCTGGGCTGTAAATTTTCTTTGTTCTATGTTCTAACACTCTCCAGGAATCATAGACATTCATAGTCAGAGACTGTTGAGTTGAGTTGGGAGATTCAAGGGAACTAGCTGGATGAGATTTAGTCTAACGATGACATGTAAACACTGTTGATTATCATAAATTCTCATCTGGTTCACAAATATCCCTTTAAGGAGATCTGATCTCTTTACCTGATCTGGCCTCCATGTGACTCCAGATTCACAGTAATCTAGTTGACTGTTAACTGCCCTCTGGGCAATTATATCATAAGACTATAAGAGGCAGCAACAGGAGTAGGCTGTTCAGCTCCTCAGTATTGTTGTGCCATTCAAGGGAGCCTGTAGTTACGGCTGATCCAACATTCCTCATGTCCACTTTCCTGAAAACCATTAATTCCACTACTGATCAAGAACTAGCTATCTCAGCCTTACATATACACAGGAGCTCTGGCCCCACAAGTGTGGCAAAGAGATCCAAAGACTCACAACCCTCTGAGAGAAGAATTTCCTCCTCACCTCAATATTAACTTGGAGACTATTCCTTGGGACCAGACTTTCCCAGGAGGGGAAACATCCTCTCAGCATTTACCCTGTCAAGCCCCTAAAGAATCTTCCATGTTTCAATGAGATCACCTCTCATTCTTCTAAATTTCAATAAGTAGAAGCCTA
Organism: Chiloscyllium punctatum; assembly: GCF_047496795.1. Lineage (NCBI taxonomy): Eukaryota > Metazoa > Chordata > Chondrichthyes > Orectolobiformes > Hemiscylliidae > Chiloscyllium > Chiloscyllium punctatum. The sequence goes on from NC_092745.1 coordinate 64,182,990, forward strand.
ACCTGTTCAGTTTTTGCTCATAAGACAACTCTTCCATAGCTGGACAACGTCGTAAAGAGTTGAGAGTGTGTGCTGGATCCTTCTTTGGATCCTAAAAATCCTTCTCTGAACTGCCTCCAATCAAATAGTATCTTTTCTTTAAAAAGGGAACCAAAACAGCTCACAATGTGGTCTCACCAGCACCTTGTACGTACGGATGGGCAATATATACTGGCATAGCCAGCAACACCCACAGCCCATGAATGAATAACTTAAAAAGCTTGGGGGTGATGATGATTGTGGTGAAGTTCAGGATGTCAGTGTTAGTGATTGAGGAAGCCATTCTGGAGCTACACAAGAATTACACTAAGTTGTAACAATCAATCAGGCTTCATTGGCTGTGAATCACCTTTCTTTAGCTTTCATTCAGGCGTTACCATGTGAAGCAAGACTCACTGAGATTGTATTGTTTCTCATGAATCATGCACCACCAGGGTTAAAGTAAGTTTGTGTATGTACCTACTCCATTGGGATTGCTCTCACATACATTCCAGGAATAGAAGCTTCTTCCCGCAATGAATTGGATGGAATTTTTCCAGTTCCAAAGGGGTGGGCTTCAAAGCCAGATCACAAGGAACTGTTGAGAACTATTCCTTGGATCGGCAGGCCAAGGTGTTCCGGTTCCTGGGTTGTATTCAGAGCCTGTGGTTACCCAGTCAGTAACAGCTGGATAACCTCTTTTAGAGGTTGGTAGGGGCTGCCACTGGGATTTCCCATCCCTCCCTCCCAATCACAACCATCTCCAACACTGAAGACTAAGCCCAGAAAGGATTCTGCTTGCTGGTGTCTGGCTTGGAATGAGGCGGGTGTGATGAGACTCCCGTTTGTACCCTCTCACCTGAGCTGTGGTGACCAGTGGCTGTAGCTGTGACTGCTCACCACCATTGATTTAACTGAGTTAGTCCCTCTTCAAGTGCACCTTAAAATGAAGTGCCCTCATATTCTGCTTCCATAAGCGACAGAGTCCACCTCTAGCCATCCTTGCAGTTCAGGGACCTATCCACTGTCTGCATTTGGATGGCGATCCCCAAGGATGCTGTCTTAAGGAAGATCGCCCCAGTGGTTGCCATGACAGCCATTAAGGGGTCCAGATCCTAAAATTGTGTCCTGACTCAAACTCAACATAACGACAGAAGATTTATCCCTTACTGTTTGTCAAAACAAGGCTGAGTCATCTTGCTAAACGTAAATAAATGTAGAATTGTTCAGTAGAAATTAGAGTTTCATAAAATGGAACATGATAAATTTATACAAAATGTTTGGCTAGGCCATTTCAGTACTGAGTGTACTGAGGGACATGACTATTAAAGCTTTAGAGTATAATCAGAGTGAATTTAACAGGATCTTCCAGGGATAGCAATTTAAAGTCATGGGGTAAGGGTTGAGAAATGCTAAAAATGAGAGATTTGAGATACTGGAACTGTTTTCTCCTGAGCTGAGAGTGCTAAGCAGCAATTTAATAGAATTATGGAATCATTACAACCGGCAGCATTCGGCCCATTTTGTCTCATGCTGGCTAACGAGTAGCCATCCAGTCCAATCCCACTTTCCATCTCTTGGTCCACAACGTTTTAGGTTTTGGCACTTAACTATTTGCTCGACTTGTTTTTAATGAATATGTGGGTTTCTGTCTCTCTTACCTTTTCAGGCACTGAGTTCCAGATTCCCAGTCCCCTTGTTTTTACTCTAAACCTCTAAATCAAGAGGGATGGTCCCTTCCTACCCCTATTTAAATCTCATCAATATTTTGAAAATTCCAAATAGTTTTAATGCAATAAATAAGGTAAGACTGGATAGTAAGGCAATGGCCATGAATTTTAAGTGATTGCTAAAAGGATCACGTTTGGAAAGGATTCTTTGCAAAGTCTAGTTACAGAGTGGAGCACTTTGCACCAGACAATGTTCGAATTAGTATAACTTATCCTGCAATGAGACGAAGAGACTGAGAGTGATGGAAGTGAATACAATAGCAGTTGGTGGTGAAGCATGGGCAGGAGAGGGATGGTGAGGTGTCCCCAGGGAGAGAGAAGAAATCACAGTGGGCAGGAATGGTGAGGAGTTAGGGAAAATCATGTGGGTGTGAGCCTTTGCGTGGATATGATGCCTGTGACACCCTTGGGTTATCTCTTCGTGAGATCCGTGTGTGATAGCAGTGTTAGTGTGAGTAATGGGCTTCTACATGTGAGATAGCAGAGAGAAGATGATGCCAATTCCTCTTGAGGAGTGCAGGAGATTCCTTCTTGTGTCACTGCTGGCTGTTCCTTCTGACAGTGGAGACAGCAGTGGCCCAGGCTGGTTGTGTCTGGTGCTTGACCTCTTGTTCCTGTCATTTGGGAAGCAGACTGACTTTCGCCATGTCACTCCATCCAGCAGTGCCTCAAGATCATTCTCAGGAAAACAGGGAGACTGCTTGGTTTCCTTATGTGCCATGTGGTGAGGGTGTATGGCTGTGCCATTATGTGAAATGAGCGGTGTGGAATTAGCTGCCGTTAACACCTGTCCTGAATTTTATTGCCATTGACTTTGAAATACTGTGAAAGGAGAAATGAGCAGCCCAATGGCTATCTCCCATTTTACACAACTGCATGAAGTCCAAACCAAGGGAATCTTTTGATACTGAGTTGCCATTCCTGCCCACACAGCTGACACACCAGCCATCTGGACCATACTCAACCCCACCCGGGAAGGGTGGCTCTACATCCTGATGACACAACCAAAATTGACCAGGCATTGGTACCACAGAATGGGCTGGAGATATACCTCAACATTGCAGCCACATCCTGCAATCAGTTTTCACTGCAATGTAGAACCTAAGTAATTCAGTAAAGCTGACTCATCACAATACTGTACCATCTAACCTCTATCTGCTCTGTTGTATATAGTAAATGACATGCATGTTAAACTATTGGAATCAATGAATAATGACAATAAAGCAACACAGCAGTGTAACCAGAGAATTCCTATTGACCAACATCCTGCCCTAACACATGACATATTAAAAGGAATTCCATGCCTCTTCCTTTTATATAAATGCCACATACATTACTACTTCAATAACTGCCTGCAGTGACCACTCAAAACATGGGGCTAAAACAGTATAACATTCCAAGCTGCATTTTAGTTCCTTTCAGTATTGCTCAGAGACAGTGTCCTAGGCCCAACCATCTTCAGCTACTTCATCATTGACCTTCCCTCCATCATATGATCAGAAGAGTGGATGTTCACCAATGATTGTACAATGCTCATCACAATTCGTGACTCTTCAGCTACTGAAACAATCCATTTTCAAATGCAATAAGATCTGGACAATATCCAGGCTTGCGCTGACAAATAGCAAGTAACATTCACACTACACAAATGCCAGACAATGACCAACTCCAAAAAGAGACAATCTAACCACTGTCCCTTGACAATCAATGGTGTTACCATCACTAAATTCCCCCACTATTAACAGATGTGGGACTTACAATTGACCAGAAACTGAACTGGACTTGCCATATAAATACAGCAGTTACAAGAACAGATCAGAGCTGAGGAATACTATGGCAAATAACTCAACTCTTGACTCCCTAACCTGTCCACCATCTGCAAGGCACGAGTCAGGAGTGTGATGAAATCACCCAACTTGCATGAATGAATACAGCTCCAACAACACTCAAAAAGCTTGACACCAGGACACCAGGACATGACCTGTCTCCCCTGTCAATTGTCCTTCCCACCTATCCGTACCACCCTCCTCTGACCTATGACCTTTACCCTCACCTCCACCCACCTTCTCCCCAGCCCCAACCCCCTCCTATTTATCTCCATCCCCGAGGCTTCCAGCCTCATTCTTGATGAAGGGCTTTCCCCAAAACTTTGATTTTCTTGCTACTCGGATGCTGCTTGACTGGCTGTGCTTTTCCAGCACCACTCTAATCTTGACTCTAATCTCCAGCATCTGCAGTACCCACTTCTGCCCTAGAGATTCCCCCAAGTGAGACAGCACCTTCCAAACCCATCTATCTTGAAGGATGAGAGCAGCAGAACATGGGAACACCACCATCTGCAAGTTCCCCTCCAAGCCACTCACCATCCGGACTTGGAAACTTATCACCATTTCTTCAGAGTTGCTGGATCAAAATCCTGGAATTCCCTCCTTAATGGTAATGTAGGACAACCTACAGCACCTTAACTACAGCAGTTAAAGAAGGCAGCTGAACACCATCTTCTCAAGAGTAGCTCGGGGTGGGCAATAATTATTTGCCTAGTCAGCTACACCCACTTCCCATGAAAACATTTTAAAAAATATCCAGAAGAATATTTGCCTCTGAAGTTTTGCATGCAATCTGGGCATTATTGTTTGCACCCTTATTAGCTTTTATGTTGGGATTCTACTGCACAATGTTAAACAATCAATGAAAACTGAAGCCCCCAATGCATGGCGCTTTTGTTAGTTAAACATTGTCATGAACTGTGAAACTAAGACATGCAGATGTTCAGGATATATTTTTGGCCATTTTTGTTTTTCACCTTTGTTCATGAGAAAATGTCATAATTAAACTGGTATCCTGGTTGTAACTGCCTTGCAAAATGATACAGAATTACATTGTATGTTTATTTATAACTTCAATTTAATAATTACATTGTAATATTAATATTTAGGATCCAACCTCACGAATGTCAAAAGAGTGAGGCTGAGGAAGTCTCCAGGTTACAATAGGAATTCGAGCTGCTGCATCACTGGCAGATAAAAGTCCCACCCAGAGCCCAGAAAAGACCTCCAAACTCTGACAGGCTGAAGGTATTCAATAATACATACAATGAGATAATTTGCCAATAGCTTCATTGGAATAAAACATCTGGAAACCTTATCTCCTTGTGGGATCTTTAATGCTGGTGCTCTGGCCAGGTCAGTAAAACAGGAAGGTCGCCCTGGATACTAGCAACATTTTCTAAATTATTATTCCAAAAGTGCACAATTTCAAAAGCCTTTTTTATCTGTAAAAGAGTAGGAAAAAAATAAAGATACAGTTCAATAACATGACCATGAACAGATGAAAAGTCTAATTGTTTTATGACAAGTCAAACTGAGATTCTCTGTACACGCATTCATAAAGAGAGAGGAATTAAATATTCAGTTTGAAGGGAGGAATTTATCATGGAAGACACAATTCCTTTTATAACACATAGTTGAACATTACAACGCAAAACAACACTGAAACATTGAAGTTCTCCTTCAGGTCTTTACACAGTAATATTGAAAACATCATCTAAAATCAGTTGATGAAAATAATAGCTTTTTGAAATAGACATGATGGTCACAATTTGCTGACTTTAGCAACCCACTCCAGAGAGTCACCTAGTGGCCTGAAGCCTGCAGTTCCATGACTGTCAACACAGAAAAAAAGTGAGTTGGTCAAGTTAGCATAGATTGACAGAAAGTTGTGACAATATAAAGTAAGTTTGATAGCATGAGGACTGTACAATGGGATGTACATATATCTCTGAGTGCCCCATGGCTGCAACTACAGGAAAGAGAGATAGAAAAGCCAGGAATGCTTAAGATAATCATAATACACATTCAATATAATTTTTAAAGCTTGTGTATTTTGGTACTGGCACGCAAATCGGAAGATAACACATTTCTATTATCTTTGGCTATCTTTTGTGTTTGGTTGTTTTTGGGAGACAAAACATTAATTGTTTTTTTGTTGCTCAAAATGTTTTTGATACAAGTGCAGCAATTTGCTGAATTACAGCTTTTATCTTTTCTGAAATAGCACCTTACCAGTGTTAAGACAAACAAGATTGTACGTGGCCCTTTGTCGGTGCGAACTTGAAGTTTCTTTTATGACAAAAGTCCATCATCATGTTCCAGGAGAAACCTCAAACAGCAGCTAGTCAGTGAGTTGGAGGTTATTCAAAATATTGTAAGATCCTTGCTTAAATGTGAGGACAAAAGATTAGACTGCAGAAACATAGTTGCAATAAATTGCCCTGCCACCAAGTCAGAATTGATATTTGCAATTGTTGTTCACATATCTACTTTCGCGTGTGGCCAGTATAGAAGTTCCACCCATTGATGTATAAGTAAAAGTAACTGTTTGAGTTTCATTTAAGTATGCGGAATGGTAATCTAGAAGTTGGGAGACACATCGAAATGATAGAAGTCTGGAGCTAAAGAAGACTTCAATTTCAAAAAGTTGCAAAGCCAACTCTAATTCCACTTACTACACCAATATTTTTGATTCACTTTCATCAGGGGTCGAGAGCAGGTTTTTGATTCCACATATTGTAAATGTGCTGATAAATATTAAGTTACTGTCATGAGGACAGGTAACAATAATATTTTAACATGCATGATATTTACACTGGAAGCTAGTTGGTGTTAGATGAAGTTGTTTTTAAACGGTAAAACTACCTGATAATCAACTGGAACCTCAAATTCCCATGGTGCAGGGAGGAATGTTCATGTCTACACTATGCCAGAGGAGCCTATAATTATGGCAGTAGAAGGTTAAGATAGGAAGGACATTGAAGCATCGATATATTGTTCAATTTTCTGGTTCTTGTCACCAGAAACAGGAGTCTCATCAATACAGCCAGTCAGTCAGATAACTTAGTTACATTCTTGGATATAATTTCTACCTCTTCTCTTCGAATCATCCTGGATTTTAGAATTGACAGCCCAGGACAATGCCATTGCTCATGCTCCAGATGGGACCCCTTCCCTTTTTGGTTGTGGAGACTTTAAAAATGTAATGCCCATGTTAATATCACTCCTGCTGTAGGTGCTGCAAAATAATAGGCTCCTCATCTCAACAGAAACTCCTTTTTATTCCTGAGGCTTAAACTGCTCCTGCTTAAGGTGCTGCATACCCCAACTGATTTCCACACTGCAGACTGGCAAGCTGCCTTTGGGTAGCACCTTTCGTCCTGGCAGCTTGCCAGATTAATTTCGCTCAGTTCTGGTCTCCTTCCTAGGAGAAAGATGTTGTGAAACTTGAAAGGGTTCAGAAAAGATTTACAAGGATGTTGCCAGGGTTGGAGGATTTGAGCTATACGGAGAGGCTGAACAGGCTGGGGCTGTTTTCCCTGGACTCTATGACTCTAAAGCCTGGAAGTTGAATGAGAATAGACTTTGCAGCAGCCCATCTGATTTATATAGGAGATAAACACTTTGTTTGTAGTTTCATAGATTGGTCTCTACTCACGGAGCTCAATTTTAATCAACTTGACAGACTTCAAATAGAGGAATTGTTCCGTTTTTAAAACAACTTAAATGAAAGGCAAGCCCTAAATGCTGAGCAGGTTAGTCTCTCAACAGCCTATGTGCTGTTCCTAAATGTTAACATTTTGTCTTTTATTTGACTGGATGCTTTATTAAATGTGCACCAGTTATATAAGATGCAAAGTTATTACTGTTAATCTCAAAGGAAGATATACTGACGTACACAGATATGGCAGTAACACAAACATATTTCACAAAACCATTATGTTTTTGCATATTCAAAATGACTAATATTTTAACAATGTGAACTAGAAGTAGGGCAGAAAATAAAACTGTGAGCAATGCTTCCCTTACCCTCTCCATAACCATTCACACATTGCACATCATTTTTGTCCCATACTTGAAATTTATTTCATTATCTTCCTCCATTATTGCCTTGTTTTGTTATTCACTACTATCCTTTCTATCATTTAAAACCTTCCATTTTTCACAGAAGTGCTTTTTAAATGGAGTTTTCTCTTCCTGTGTATACAGTTATTTGTTCTTAACTCCCCCGCACTCTTCCTCGGGCTCTGCAACTCCTTATAACCCATTCATCTTTAACAGCTTTAAGTTCGAATGACAGGTTACTGAACTGAAACGTTAACTCTGCTTCTCTCCCACAGATGCAGCCTGAACTGATGAGTATTTCCAGCATTTTCAAGATTTATTTTGGATTTCTAGCCTTTGCAATATTTTACTGTGGGTGCAGCATCAAAAAGGCATGGCAGTCAGATCAGAGCACATCACCACATAGAGAAAAGTACTGTTTGAACAAAAAGACAAAATTCTGGAGACAACAATAGGAAAAGAAGGCCATGCAGCCCCTTAGGACCTATCTACCATTCAATCAGATCATGGCCTAACTTTACAAATTTGACTTTGCTCCATACCTCAATGAGTTATCAGAACCCCTGATTGCGATGTAGTTCTATATTCTAAGCAGCACTCAGGGCTGAGATTGCAGATTCTAAGTCCGGATGGCCAGGATATGCTCAATGTGATCAATCTCATATCAGGGAGAGGTGGAGGAAGTCGGGGTGACAGAGAGCCTGGGGAGCAGCAGATAGAGTAGGGAGCACCCAAGAGGGGTGAACCTTGAGTTGGGGAGGCAACCAATGTGGAAAGTGGGCCCTTGCTGCCCTAAGCCTGAGCTGGATGATATGCTCGGCATTGCCTCCTTTCCCAAACTTTTCCATCTCTGAACCCCACTTGCCAGCCTCAGCAATGAGATTGGGTGGGAGGTGGTGTGATTGTGGCCAGTAACTGGACGTTGATAGTCTCAATTGGAGGGCATGTGAACCATCCTAGACCATGCCTGCTCCTTGTGATTGGAATGGGGATGAATGAGAGAGTATGGAAAGGCCTCCTGGGGAGTTTTACAAGCCCCCATGCCTGGATATGTGCCCCAGGGGAAAGTATGTTTCTGATCTACATTCCTGGCCCAAATGCTCCAACCAGAATAGATCATTTTTCTTTATCATTGATCTATTTGTCATAATATCTTAAAAATATCTCTTAATTGAACCTTCAGAGTCCACATTCTTGGTCCATGCCCAAGGTCGACATATCCTTCGGAAGGTATGGTGTACTGCGTTGATCACAATACTGCAGTTGTGGCCTAATCTGAGCTTCATGTAACTGAAGCCTAATAAAACCCTTGCTATTTTAGGCCTTTAGATTTTAAAAGCCAGCTTTCCATTGGGTTTCATTATTTTATACTTGCTCATGACATTTTAACAATCTTTGCATGTGGACCCTTATCACATCAATGTATCTCCATAATTTGTCATTTTTTTACCATTTAGAAAATCTACTGTTCTATCCTGATAAATCCAAAGTGTACGATCTCACATTGGTTTTAATGATATCAATAATTTTGTGCACTCACTTAATCTAATTATATCACTTAGTTGAGCCATGCTTCCGTCAGCACTGCTTATAATACCTTACAATATCTTTGTGTCAAAAGCAAATTTAGATATGAGGCATTCACTCCCAACACTTAGGTCAATTGTAAAGACAATGATGACCTGAGGCTGTGTGTTTCGATCACATTCTGTCAATCAGAGTATCTATAGTGGAGTTGAAGTGCCCATCAGCCATGATTGAATGGCGGAGTGGACTCGATGGGCCGAATGGCCTTGCTTCCACTCCTATGTCTTATGGTCTTATGGTCTCTCACGTGGTATCTCATATGATCCCTACCTCTTCACATTTATCCCTATGATCTATCTCTTGACACTTAACTAACTTCTTAACCGGGTCATTCCTTTCTGCTCAATTTCATGCGCTTCAAATCTGCCAAATAATTTCTTGTGAGGGACATCTTCAAATGCTTTCTGAAATTCATGTAAAGATTATCCATAGATATTGGCTCATTAAGGGGTCTTTTTCAGGATGGCAGCCATGACTAGGGGAGATCTGCATGGGACTGTGTTGGGACTACAACTATTCCCATAATACATTATTGATCTCTATGCAGGAACTGAGGGTTTAGTGCTCAGTTTGCAGATGACACAGGATGGCTGGGAGGGCAGATAGTGTTGGGGAGGTGGGGAGGTGGGGAAGCTGCAGAAGGACTTGAGCAGGCTAGATGGAGACTCGGCAAAGAAGTGGCAGATGGAAAACAATGTGGGAAAATGTGAGGTCATGCACTATAGAGGCATAGACAATTTTCTAAATGGAGAAAAGCTTCAGAAATTTGAAGTTCAAAGGGACTTATGATTCCTAGGTCTGGATTTTCCTAAAATTAATATACAGGTTCAATTGGCAGTGAGGAAGGCAAATGCCATGTTAGCATTCATTTTGAAAGGGCTAGAATACCTCAAGAGCAGAGATGTACTGCTGAGGCTGTATAAGGTTCTGGTCAGACTGCATTTGGAATATTGTGAGTGTTTTTGGGTCCAATATTTGTATTGGCCGTGGAGGGGGTCCAGAGAATGTTTGCAAGAATGATCTGTTAATGAGGACTCTGGGTCAGCACTTGATAGAGGTCAGAAGGATGAGGAAATATCTCACAGAAACTTACAGACAGAGTGAATGTAGAGAAGATGTTTCCTCTAGTAGAAGAGACTAGGACCTGAGGGCACAGCTTCAGATTGAAGGGATGACCCTTTGTAACTGAGATGAGGAGGAATTACTTCAATCATTTAGTGGTAAATCTGTGGAATTCATTGCCACAGGAGTCTGTGGACAAGCAAGAGGCTGAAAGAGCACAGCAAGCCAGGCAGTTCTGAGATTACTCGCAGTTAGTAGAAGGCACAATGGCCAATAGTGGAGCAAAGGAAAGCAAGGGATGTGCAAGAGACCAGAATTGATGGAGTGCAGGGCTGCAGGATTTCATTTTAAATGATCTTTGTTTTGTACTAATAAACTGCCCATGGCATTGCCTGCAGTCAGTCAGTAGTTGAAAGGTTGTTTTATATATAGATGACAACTGAGAGAGACATTTGCGACTTGCTCTGTAGAATAATCAACCACAGCACAAGAGTCAAAAAAAAAATTTACTGTTATAAATATCAACAGAAAGGTGTAGCCAACTTGGAGCAAAGGAAGTAAGGCTTGTGGACTGGAAGTACCAGTCCTATGCAAAATGTTTGTTCCTGTAATTGGAAATCAAATGTTCCCTGATTATCTTTGCAAACTGTTATTTATACATAAAGATATTTATTTCACCATGGACTTACAGAAATCTGAAACAAGAGAGCTTCACATAATGTGAAGCTACAAATGAGCTAATTCATCATTCTTTAATTTTAAAAAATCAGAAATGATAAGAGAGTATTGATAATAATAACACTTTGCATATCCAGTCACCTTGCTTCAATGGCAAATAATGAATTGCACCACTTGAAACTCCAAGCTTTATACCTTTTCTTCTTGACAAATATTTTCCACTTCACTGCATAAATTTGTGAAGCGAAGCTGTTTCTTATGAATAACAAGTGTTATGATCCCAGCTGATGTTATGACTGCACAGATCAGGTCCCAAACTAAGATTTCGTTTGATAGATTATATTTTGTTCTTTTTCTATTTACCATTTCACTGAAACATAAGCATGGAATGCTACAGATTTGATTTTTAACAATAAAAGTTTATTCAGAAAAGAAATGAACATAAAATCAAACAAAGTAAGCTATTTACAAATAACATAACTTGAAAGATTTCAAAGCTCACAACACAAATAGTGCTATCTACTCCTAACAACATCACTTTATAGTGCTCAAATACCAGAAAATTCCCTTTTCTAGGTGTTTGATTTAACTGTTTCAATTCCCAATCTTGACAGCTTCTCCCTTGATTATTCACACAACTGAGCTTAAACTATCTTAAGTTGTAAGAATTGCTTCAGGATTTTAACTAAACACTTCTTGTCTGGAATTTTCAAACTAAAAATCTTACACTGAGGGAACCGCACTGTTCAGAATTATTTTCTTTCTCCCGAACAAACTGTTCTGATAGCTACAAACTGCTAGAAAACGTTTTTGAAACTACAGGAAAGCAAAAAAAATCTTGATTTTACTAAAGCAAGCTAATACTTTTCAACGTTTTCTCTCTCACAAGGCAAACAAATTCAATATCACCCCAGGACAGCTGTCAATCAAGTGGTCTGGCAATTCCTGGCTTAAAACCATGGAGAAACCAATGAGTAAATCATTAAGCCCCATCACATACATCAACTAAAACCCAGAGACTACTAATTCAAAATCTAAACTTTAAAATAAATGATATAAATATATGTACATCACACATGGCCCCAGAGAAGAATGAAAATGTATTTCTTTCATTAGCTATCAACAACTAATTGTGACAATAATTTTGTGACATGTTGACAATAAACATACAAAGAGTTACATTGCAACCAAGTTTTACATATGACCATGAGCATCACAACACTCAGTTTCTTTCATATGTGCTCCTGATAAAGCATCCACACATATAATACTTTCTTTTCCATGCACAGAAATGATTATCAAATTGTACAGTTGGAGAATTAAGTTCAATGAAGCAACCGCATGATTTTTTTCCAAAAATAAAGAATCGCGATCCACATAAATAAAATGAGATTTCACTTTGTTGGTGATAAATATTTCAAAATTATGTAGAGCCAACACAAGCCTCAACATAGCTCATGAAAAAAAATATTTTCATTCTTCTTTGGGGCAAGGTGTGGTGTAAGATATGTGATTTATACGTATTCATATCATTTACTTTACAGTTTAGATTTTGAACTCGTAGTGTCTGGGATTTGGTCTATGTATGTGATGGGGCTTAATGATTTACTCGTCAAACTTATCACTCACTGAATATCTTTGGTGACAGTCGGCGAGTAACAATTTGCCGTAGCTAAGTGTGTGGTGTTGGCAGCACTAAATTAAAACAAAGAACTGCTAAACTCCATTTTTCTCTCCAATGCCATTGCCAGAATTGCTGTGTTTAAAATTGCAGTTGCCAGCACAGCTTTCAAGTTGGCAAAGGCATTCTGACATTGCTGTGTCCATTCCAATTCTGACTGTTCTTCAACAAATTCATGAAAGGTGCCACAATAGTGTTCCGCTGAGGTTTGGATATAAATAACCAAACTGTTAACGTAAACCATGCAATTACTTTATCTTTTGGCACGGTGGCTCAGTGGTTAGCACTGCTGCCTCACAACACCAGGGTCCCAGGTTCGATTCCAGCCTTGGGCAACTGTCTGTGTGGAGTTTGCACATTCTCCCTGTGTCTGCGTGGGTTTCCTCCGGGTGCACCAGTTTCCTCCCACAGTCCAAAGATGTGCAGGTCAGGTGAATTGGCCATGCTAAATTACCCATAGTGTTAGGTGTATTAGTCAGAGGGAAGTAGGTCTGGTTGGGTTACCTTTCGGACTGGTTGTACCAAAGGGCCTGTTTCCACACTGTAGGGAATCAAATCTAAACCAATCTTTCAGTGGACGGTATCTTCTGGGGCCTGAACAAGGTGGGCTATGGTGACAAATCTGGGAGAATCATGTGAGACTATTCCCAAATTGCCCGTAGTGTTAGGTAAGGGGTAGATGTAGGGGTATGGGTGGGTTGCGCTTCGGCGGGGCGGTGTGGACTTGTTGGGCCGAAGGGCCTGTTTCCACACTGTAAGTAATCTAATCTAATCTAAACATCAAGAACAACCTTAAACTAAAACAAAGAACCTCAGATGCTGGAGATCCTAAAAAAAAGCAGAAACTGCTGGAGAGACCCAACAGATCTGGCAGCATCTGTGGACAGAAAGCATAGTTACGATAGTTGAAATGTTAATCCTGTTTTCTTCCTACAGGTGCTGCCAGACCTGATGAGTTTCTCCAGCAATGTTGAAGAGCAACTCGCTGTGTTTTCACATATAGTTGCGAAAAGCTAGATGTGATTCTTGTTAGTGTAATGCCTATTAATGAGGATTATTACTTATTCATAGCCTTGTTAACTGCAAATCTTGCTTTGTATTTATGCAGCTTGTTATTGAATGACCAGCAGTGAAGAATCTAAACATTCACAATTTCTGACGTGAAAGTCAGAGAGGATATCAGGTGACTTCAGCTTGCCACTTGCTCCTCCAGACCACCATCTTGGACAATCAGCCATAACATCTTATGGTTTAGTCCAGGGCCTCAGACACACTCAGCCTCTATTCACAGACACATGCATCCAATGGCTGCTAGTTTTTCAGCACCATCAGGTAGCAGTGTGGAGCACTCTCTACCTCGTTTAAATCATTGAGTTTTGTTTCAATTTGATAAGGTTCAATGAATTTTGTTTATAATGGTTTCCCAGGCACAGGTAAGAATACAAATATCTTGTCTCCAGCAACAAAATTGCAAACATTTTGCTGTCGTTCTTATTGTTTGTTGAGCACTGTTTAAATGCTTTCTAGCCAATGCAGACATCTTGATCAGTTTCTCTCTGAAATTCAAAATATGGACTGGAAGCATAGTCTCTGAGTGTATAATTTTTTCTTTTATTAGTTTAAGTGGTACTCAAATTATTTCAAAATATCTAAATCCTGTGAACTCACCAGGAGCATCCTTAATGGCCAACAGGAACAAATCATTCAGACATCCTTGACAATAAGCTTTATTTATGGCCTTTTCAGTTTAATGGCATCTGTACTGCACATTGAAATTATGGGTGATAATCAGAAGATACATATTGTTTTGTTACCAAACTAGTCATCACTTCTTTTAATGTTTGCAACATAAAATTTGAACTTTGGTCTGGTTGTATTTCTTTGGGCAATCCATATTGTGTAAAAATATTGAGCTAACTTCTCCACTGCAATATTTTTGCAGTAATATTTCCTCAAGGCACTATCTTAGAAGTTGTTGCTAAAACTTCCGTAATCATAGTTGTAGGGGCTCTACACAAGCTAATAGGGCTCTGTCAAATGGTTCTTCAAATGTTGGTACTGGAATTAAAGGTTAAAGATTAATTGATGGTGAGAGTTTTCCAGCTACCTGACATATGTGCCAAATTTGACCACATCTTTATGTAATTTTGGCAAATAGAAATGTTTATATATTTTAATCTGTGTTTTCCTAAGCAGTATTTTATGATCCACCCATAAAAGGTAATTTTGATACTTAAGTGGGACAGCTGAATAATGAACCTCAATGGCTGATACTTGAGGTGGTCTCCATTTCCTCATTGGTGCTCTGGCTTTTGAGTAATAATACCCAGGTATTCCTTCTGATTTAATTTTTGAGCAGATTGTTTTGTATAACTCTTGAAATTTCTAATCAGTTTGTTGCATTTATATTAGGACAGGTGGGCTAAACATCTCAGTGTCATTCTGTTTACCTTCATCGTGTGTAGTTACATTTTCCTAAAATCTATCCAATAACAGGTTTTCCATATCAGCTCCCTAATTCATTGGGCTGAAGCTTGCCAGAATTTGGCTAAATGTCATTTTCATCAGGTTCCATGGAGGGATACTTTCCATGAGACTTAATAAGTCTTCTGGCACTGTCATCCCAAACTTGCCTAATCCAAATGATGCTTCACCTGTCTGATGCACACTCGATTCTCCCACTCACACAGGCAGAAGTACTTGCCTCAGCTGAGATATCCCAGGATCCCTTTTAGAGGTGCCATCTTTGAATCACAAGCTGGGTACTGATCACGTGTTGGCATTCTGGAGTTGACCATCACCATGCACAGTGGGGCACAGCATCCACAAACCAATGCTTCTCCGGGCACAGATATGGCACGACTGAGACTTCCTTGTATGGATTAGAGTGGTGCTGGAAAAGCACAGCAGGTCAGGCAGCATCCAAGGAGCAGGAAAATCAATGTTTTGGGCAGGAGTCCTTCATCAGGAACCTGCTCGAAACATTAATTTTCCTCCTCCTCGGACGCTACCTGACCTGCTGTGCTTTTCCAGCACCACTCTGATCTCCAGCATCTACAGTTCTCACTTTCACCTACTTCCTTGTATATACAACTATATGTTCCTATACCTATCACTGTTTAAGCAGCAGGCCATGCAATTTACCTATCCTTAGCCACATCCCAACTTACACCCCTCTCTATATCCCTGCCAGCCTCTCCCCAAAACCCACTGCAGCCCAGCATCTTATCATTGTTCAAAGTGCAACGATCACAGAAAGGAAAGCCTTCAAACCTGTTACTTGAATTCTACAGCACAAAAGCTAACAGAAAACAAACAAGCAGAGGCTGTGTTTGCTTTATCGAACAGACACGCACTGCTTGTCTTTCACACACAACAACTTACAGACAGTGCAACCTGCTCTCATCGAAGGAACCAGGTTTTTAAAGTCTGGTTTGTAATGCCCAACACTGCTGTGCTCTATCATCCAGAAAGTTATGTTCTTCCTACTCAAAGATATCTTTGATAGAGTCAAGACATTGTTAAATCTTATTGGTCAATGCCATTTTGTGAAAGCTTCTACTCACAGATCCTTTACAGTTTGTTCAGCATTCTGTCTGGATGTATCACTGCCTGGTATGGCAACTGTACCTTCAAGATTGGAGATAGTTACAGAGAGTGAACTCAGCCTGGTCAATCACAAACGCCAACCTCCCATCTATAGAATCCATCTCCCAGTCCCACTATCAAGGAAAGGCCGCCAGCATTCTCAAAGATCTATTCCACTGTGGCAATGTTTTTCTACAATCTCTACCATTGGGGAGAGGGTACAGAAGCCTGAATACACGCACCAGCCAGTTTTGGAACATTTTCTACCCAACTGTTGTTAGAACACTGAATGGACTATCAAACTCTTAACATTTGCCTGTATCTGTGTTTTTGTTTTTGCTACTGTTTACCTATTATTTACTATCTATGCTACTTAACTGTGTGATCTGCCTGAATTGCTCACAAGACAAAACTTTTCAGTGTGCCTCGGTACATGTGACAATAAATTCAATTCAATTCATCTCTATGAAGACACCATACTGGTAATGGGAAATCAAACTTTACACTGAAAACAGCATTTAGAACAGGAAAAATCATTAATTACTTTCAGTTTTAGTACTACAACAACAATAAATACAACAGAGGTTCAACAACTACTTTAATCAACGAAGACCACAACAAGGCAATATAGGGATAGCAAAACCCCAACAATAATCATTTAAATTAAAAATATTAATCAAATACCTACTGACAGTCAGCCAATGTAACAAAATTTACCTGATTTGATTTTTCCTCCAGGAACCTAAGTTTTCAGATCCATTTGGATAGATCAGCAAATTGGTAAATGTGGAAAGCACAATACCTATGATTTTGAACAACTTCAGAGCGGACGTCAAACCAAATTTAGCACAGGTTAGCACTCCTCTGTACTAAGTGGGAAGAACATTAGATCAGGGGTAACATAGATGAAAGATCAATGAGAAACAGATTATATTTGACAGCATCCCAACAGTTCTTGATCAATAGTTCACTTCAAGAACAATTAGGACAATGGTGAGATCCCACTTCAATATCAGATACCAACTCCCAGGAGTGTTTGTAGATAGCTTCATTCATAACATGTATATATTATCTGAAGCACACAGCTATGGACACTTACAACAAAAGATTATTTGTGACAGAATGGTCATTGATCTGTTTGATAAATCAGTCGTGGAACCTCATTAATCAAAACAGGATCTGAATCTAGTCTGAACAGCAATGGATACAGATATCTGGTCAAGAAGCATTAAACAGCGAAAGTTCAATTTCATGCAGAAAATTCTACAGGGACTGTTTACAATCTAAAGCACAGAGCCTTTGAAAAAAATATATACTGTATGTATCAACATCAAGGTAAAATCCTAAGTGATCAACAGACTTATCATACCTTACAGACAATGTCCCAGACACCAGCATCACCATTCCTGGGTATGCCTTTTCTTATAACAGACTGAGTAAAGGTGATGGCACAGTGATAAGCAATGAGAAGAGAATTGGCCTGGAAGACATCAACATTGACTCTGGGACCCATGGAGTATCATGTCCGTGTTTGACCTGAAGCAAGAAAACCTTCTGCTGATTACCAACCTGCTGAATGATCCCCTCCCAAATTCAGCTGATGATGTGGTACTTATCCATGCTGAACACCTTCCTCATTAGGAAACACTATGGGGGGGAAAAGAGACTTCAAAGCCCATTCTTAAGAGCAGCTTGGAGTTCAATCCTGGTTCAAGGAAGAGTACAGGTGGGCACACCAAGAGCAGAACTTGACATACTTTATAATGAGGTCTGGTGAAGCTGCAACTCGGGACTATTGTATGACAAAGAGCTCAAACATCTGTGATAGATAGAGTAGAAAACTCCACAAGCAACATGCCAGATCTAGGCTCTGCTGTTCTGTCACATCTAGTCATGAATGGCAATGGATAATTAGACAACTCACTGGTGGAGGAAACTTCACAAATATCAGCAATTGATGGAAGGGAACTTACTCGGTTTGGGTTCCACCAGGGCCACCAAGCTCCTGATGTCATTCCAGCCTTGATCCAAACCTGGACAGAAGAGCTGAGCTCCAGAGGTGAGGTGAGAATGGCTGATCTTGGCATCAAGGCAGCATCTGATCAAATGTGGGAGCAAGGAGCCTGAGGAAAAGTAGAGCCTCAATGGCGAAACCTTTCCTGGTTGGAATTGTAGCCGACACAAAAACAAAGACGTGTTTGGTTGTAGATGATCAATCATCCCAGTCCCAGGACACCATGTGAAGAATTGTCAGCTTACCTAAAGTATTTTCATTTCCTGATAAGCAGTGCATTCCAATGTATGGACAGAGCAACAGTCTGACAGACTGTGCATGCTTCATACCAGATTCTTTAACTGATGAAGGAGAAGGCCATTTAAATGAAACAATGCACTTGAATTGTGGAGAGGGGTCTGGAAAGGAGACAATAGGAGTCAGTCATTTGGGCTTTGGCAGACAGAGTAGAATAGTAATGCTTTGGCCTGTTAGTTTCTTTAAGAGCAGAGGAAACAGACTCTCGTAGGAGAGGTACAGTGTTACTCGTCTCCAAACAGTCAAAGGTTGGGGGATGTTATGAAGGGCTGGAAAGGTGGTGAAACAAACTTGCTTAGTTTTGGATTTAAAATAGCAAGCAGATAAAATTTTTACACATAGTTCATAGAAGAATCATAGAATCCCTACAAAGTGAAAGTCCGTTTGGCTCTGGGGAGCATAAGGACTCATCGAAGTCTCGGGATCTATTTGGTAGCTGAATATAGTAGTAAAGGAAGCTCCAAAACAGCATTTGTTTCGTGCAGTTGAGAAAGATGGAGGCTCAGAAAACCTCAGGGACTGTGCCAATGTAGAGAGGCTTGCTGATGATGAAGCCGCTGGAATTGTACTGTGAGTAGGCGCTGGACAGCAGCCTTGAGAAAAAGAGATTTGACTACTTGCAGTCATGGGCACGTCATGGCAGATTGGCTCTAAGGAACTTTCTAGGATAGGTCTTCAAAAGTGAAGAATCAGAGTATCTTGTGAAGGAGACACTTTACTAAGATTTGGTGATCCACAGTGTTACCAGCCTCTCGGTGGATTGCTGAGAAATTTTTAGGAGCTGTCATAACTGATTTTACATATTGGATGTGCTATTGGGGGTGGGGGTGGGGGGTGGGGAGTGGAATTGGGCACAGTTTTTCAGTGAACCCACATAGACCTCATGTTAATTCTGGACGTTACTGATAAGTTATATGTAATTCTACTTTCTTAACTTTGCATAGTTACACATTTTTTGTTTGTTCAAATCTGTGGTATCTTTTGGTTTTGTTCTGCTGGCACATAAGTACCCTAAACCCTAGCAAGGAAAATCATCCTGCCTAACATCTTCAGCAGTCCACCACCTCCAGCACACAGTGGTGGGTCTGTGTTCTACCTACAAGATGCACTGCAGGAATGCAAGTAGACTCCTTTGACAGCATCTTCCTAATCTGCAGTTTTTACTACTTGGAGCTAAGGGCCAACAGATACTTGGGGACCACCGCCACTTCAAAACTCACCTCCAAAACACACAGCACTTGATCATGGAACTACATTGCCATTCCTTTAATGCTGACCTAACCAGTGACACCGACATACTGGAAAAGAATGAATACATTTTACAAGTCATTCCTGCCCTAGTTATACTACCATACTTGTTACAGGAGAAGTGAATTAGGAAGCATTTTACCTGGTGGATGGCATTTGGCAATACATTAGAAACATGTTCCTGCTACTCCACTAATTCCAATTCAAGGTATAATTAGTGCATAGAGAACAGGAACTACTCAGCTGGTCTGTTAGCATCTTCGGAATGAGATACAGTTAATGTTTCAAGTTGAATATGATCTTTATACACTATGATGATTATGGACTTGAACATTAACTCTGTTCCTCTTTTAACAAATAGGCAGAGAATTATAAGACTCACCACCCAAGCATGAAGGAATTTTCCCTCATCTCAACCTGAAATTGCTGATTATTAATTGAGAGAATGTCCCCTGTTTTCCAATACCCCAGTGAGAGGATACATCCTTCCTGCAGGTAACCTGTCGATCTATACACAATTCCTCACATCCTGAAGCAGCTTTATCCAAATACAGCAGTACCTGGATGGCATTCTGACTTGGGCTGGTTATTGACAAGTAATGTTTGCATCCATTTCTTCATTCAGAGGCTGGTGAATGTTTGTAGTTCCCTCCCCCAGAAGCCTGGGGAGGCTCGGATGTTGAGTATGTTTAAGACTAAGATGGAGAGATTGAAATATATTAAAAATATCAAGGGACGCTGTAGTAGTTCAGGAAAATGGTGTTGAAGTATATGATCAGCCACAAAATAATTGAATGACGGAATGATCAGGACGGGCTGAATGGCCTGCATGAGCTCCCACATCTTATGTGATGTTAACAGGCTCTGATTGATTGAGGATCTGCAATCTCTTTGCTTCTGGAAACGTGGCTGGCTGCTGGATTAATTGCAGGGTGACAGGCTGAAGCTCTTAAGTGGCCATTAATTGGCAATTTACAGGCTCCAGTTGGCAGTGGAGTGGGAAAGTTGACCCTCCTGGCTCAAACAGAATTCCCTTGGAGGTGGGAAGGCAGCAGAGACTGTGTAGGCCACTACCCTCCCTTACAAAGTGTCCTTCCTGTTTTTGTCTTGTCACCTCTGGGAGTACAAAAGTCAGCTCTGTTACTGGAAGCCAAGCCCACCTTTATGAGTCAACACCACTGCGTCTTCACCCCCATAATTCCGATTGTTTTCTGCTGCATGGAATTAAACCATTCGCCTACAAAATAGATTTTGTTGATTTATTGCAAAGTCTAATCAGGGCAATTCTTAAGCTTCACATTCTATGCCACTCATTCCGAACAGCTGCTAATAATACAGTGCACAATTGAATTAGCAGATAGGAATGGATTGGATAAATTTAGCATACACACCACATAATGCTAATCCAGAAGCTGAAACAATGATAGATATAATGTACTCTGGCCAGCATGTGCCAGATGAACCTACAGCTTCTGAATTGATTAAAGAGTTTAAAGGTAGGATCATGCCATCGTCCTTATAGTTACTGATGACGGAATACTCCAGAGTACATGAAGAGTTACACATCATGGCACTACTTCATGTATACCTATCACCTTCATGTTTTATGGGCTGAATTTTACCAAAACTCAGTTAAGCATCAATTTCAGGAAGTTTCTTAGTGGGTTTCACTCAGAGAGTTCTCGTGAGTTGAGTTACCTTACTAATTCTCTGTTGCTCACCTCATGATGGATGCGCCTCTGGGGCACTGAGCTCACACTATCCTTTGCTCACAAAAGGAGGAAGTACTTGCTGTTGGTGGGATCTTCCTCCATTGGTGCTATATTTAGAGCTCAACCGTGCACCAGGACAGTCACTGCCAGCTGTGAACACGCAGTGGAAGGGAAATGAAAAATAACAACTTCTGAGGGCACATTAGTGATGCAGGAGACTTCGTTGGAAATAGAAGCTCGCATTCATTAAAGTACTGCTATTTCACATCAACACCCTTCTGATCGACTGTCACTGCAACAACAGCCACAAGAATGAAGCTACACAGGCTACCTATCCTTAGCACCTTCCCATTTTAGAACCTGATCGAAAGGCATGCTTTTCTTTCCCTAATACCCAGCATCACAAGCTTGTTCTCACTGCTCATTATAGGGATATCACATTTTGGAAAGTCTTCAAATATTTGATAATTTTAACTTTCATTCAGCAATAGCAGCAGTGGAGAGAAAGCAGACAAAGAAAAGTTATGTATGTTTCTGGGAACAAATAGGCTGCTCGCCTATCAAACAGCAACAAATTTACAGTCAACCAATGATGAATGCATACTCCACTGGAACTGGCTGTCAATTAAATCCTGTCTGGTTTCTAGTGCCCAGTGACTAGTGTCACTGCTTTGTCATGCTGAAGGTGATGCCCTTCCTGCTCAATGCCCTCGTTATCCTCCTTGGAAGGTTGCTGCTGCTTTCCAGGCTCGGCCACTTTGCCAAACCGATCTGCCTCTGAACGTACAAAAATGATGGAGAGATAAATACTCGCTGGGTCCTTTAAGCTAGTCCTGTGCAGCTATTTTACAATTAAGCAGCATGACCTATCACCCAGAAGGAACCATGGAATCTCCTGGGAGAGCCAGAAACTGAATGCAAAACAAACCTATGTCAATTCAGGGAAAAGAAACATGCTGGGAAATTCCTACTCACAACCTGAAGACAATTAAAACCAATTCAGGAAACCACAGGGACCATGACACACACCACCAAACATTCCACCTGCCTTTGCACACAGTTGGATAAATGTACTTTTATAAAAACAAATAAAGGCCTGTTTTATATCCTCCTGCATTTTATGAATGGACCAAGGATCTTTTTCTCTTGAAAAGTTGAGAGTCGTGTTATGATCCCATTCAGTGTTATGACTGGACAAGTTAAATCCCAGATTGAAATTTGACTTGTTAGATTTTCTTTTAATCGAGATGACATTTCACCAAAACACAAATATAAAATACTGCAGATTTGCTATTATCCCACAGAAATGAAGATAAAATAGAACAAAACAAACTATAGAGGAACCTCAATTATCCAAATATCAATTATCTGAATATCAGATTATCTGAAGGAGAGCTTGAAGTCCTGATAGAAACATTACATCAAAGACGTGTTTCCAACAGTGATGGCATCTTTTGTTTACAGTGATTAAACAGGCACTATCTCCAAATGGTTGTCTGTCTGCCCTCTCTCTCTCTCCCCACACGTTCCCTAGAGTTCTACACAGGATATACCCTATACCCCTTTTCCCAGATAATCTGTCCAACATCATCCTGTACAGGGCAGAGATGGAACCTGTCAAAAAGTTGCATTAAAAAATTTTGTGAATTGAGCTGTGTGTGTGCTCTCTATTTGGAGACTCACACCCCAAAAGACAGCAGCAATCTTGTTGTTGATGTCCAGTCCAGCTGCCCTGGAGAGGAGACGAGGGCAGATGGGGGTGGGGGGTGGGGGGGGAGCGCAGAGGGGCGGGTGGAGGGGAAAGTGTTAGATGAGGGTGGTAGGTGGTATTGGTCGGGGGCAGGGGATGGGCAGGGTGTAGGTGGGGGGTGGTGTTGGACGGAGGCAGGGAGGTGGTGTTGGATGGGGTGGGTGAGGCTCATGCGCAGTGTTCTGCTGCCTCATCTCCTGAACAGGGAGCAGACTTTAAAATCTCCAAGCCCCAGAGGAAAGGCATTTAATCGATTAACTGAATAATCTGGGTGGTGTGGTGGCTCAGCGGTTAGCACTGCTGCCTCACAGCACCAGGGTCCCAGGTTCGATTCCAGCCTTGGGTAACTGTCTGTGTGGAGTTGGCACATTCTCCCTGTGTCTGTGTGGGTTTCCTCCAATTTCTTCCCACAGTCACAAAGATGTGCAGGTCAGGTGAATTGGCCATGCTAAATTGTCCATAGTGTTTGATGCTTTAGTCAGAGGGAAATGGGTCTGGGTGAGTTACTCTTCAGAGGGTCAGTGTGGACTGGTTCGGCTGAAGGGCCTGTTTCCACACTGTAATGAATCTAATCTAAACTTTGAAATACATGGCAAAACAAACCAAGCACTTCTGGACTGGAGCTTGTAATTTAACTCTTTACACTGAAGTAACCTCCTTTTTAAAAAAGTCCTAAAGTACCTCCCTTTTTCAGGAGCAATAGTTTTACACATTCTGCTTCAGCCAAGGCTTCTGCAATACTGCCCAACACAGATGAAAAAAACTTTTTTTCAAGCTATGTGTACTTCCTCTAAGTGCAAGAAAATCTCCATTATTTTCAATCAGTAAGCATAATGCACAACTTTGTTTGCTGAACTCTCCCAATGTTAGCAAAATCCCCATTACTCTCCAGAGGTCTGTCTAATTCTGCTTTTCTAAAATAGATCACCACGGCTGTTGAAACACTTACAAGTTAGTCATTAAACCCCTTCAGACACACAGAAAACCCATGTGCCACTAGTTCTAAATGCAAAGATCTAATAAATGATATGAGAATTTATATAAGTTACGCACGTCACATCACAGGTGACTTATTAAAGGTGTTAAAATAATGCCAGGCTTTGACATAAGGGGTACTTGTGGAGAAGAACAAAACTATGGGCCAGCAAAATAAATAAATCAGAAGAAATCAAATAGAGATTTTAGAAGATGCTTCTTTAACAGAGAGCAATGAGAACATGGAACTCACTGCAGTATAGTTGAGGTGAATGGTATAGATACATTTAAGAGGAACTCAGATAAGTAGGTATGTGAGAAAGGAATAGAGTTAGATGAGGATTGGATTACAGGAAGCTTGAACAAAGTATAAACATGGGCATGGTCTGGCTCAGCTGAACAGCATGCCTCTGTTTTGTTTTTACTGTGTCATTCTGTTCTGCATATTTTATTTGAAACCTGAATTTGAACACTACAAGTTGGATGGAGGTTTAGCTTTTGAAAGGCATGCAAGTTCCAGGCATTGTAGCCATTCTACACTCTATTGTTTCCAGTACAGCCTCAGTTATCTGTAGGAACTCCTGGCAGTGAAGGAAGAGAGCCAATGCACTTCTCTGCTCCACCAACACATGTGTCACCATCTTCTCCTTGCTAAGTCACACACTACTTCTGCTACTGTAACCACCTCTCATCAAGGCTCACTTTCGACCACACGCGCAATTGCCTGCAATATTGTCCCTCACTCATTGCCATGCCAACTACTTACATTGCTAACCCTGCATGACCTCTGTGCTGCTTACTCCTTTGCTCAGGACACTTCCCAACCCATTGCAACTGTAATGGCTGTGCCACCCACTCTCAACTCCCTTAATAGCCTCCTGTCTTTTGTGCCAGGAGAAAAATAGCCCATAGCAAGGCAGTAAGAATCAAAATGGTTGTGGGGCTGCCTGACATTCAGCTCCTCGCTCCTAATGTGGTGCGCATCCTGACTCTGTCTGCCCTGAGATACTGACACTTTGTGTCCAAGATTGTGGACTGGTATCAGAGGCTGCCCTTCATGTACTGTGCCAGGGCCCCCTGCAGCGAAGGCTATCTCCCTTCACTTGACTGAGGACTGCTGACAACCACAACAATTTTCCTTCCTTTGTGTCTGCACTGAATGACCAGGAAAAACAGAACAAAGTTGCTCCAGTCCGTGATCTGGGTGTGTATCCCTGAGCACACGATGCCCAGCAGCAGCATTACAATAACAGTTGCTGGTGCAAAGCTGAAATGCAGCATTGAAATGCAGAACTATACTATCAATAATCAGAGATGTGCCTAGAGAGTTCTTCGAGGCAGGTACATGTCAGTTGCCAATATTGGTGGATGTGGGTGCTTCATGTCAGTGTCCATGGGTCATGCCCTGAGATGTTGATGCCTGGTGTTGAACATGCATGTTATTCAGAGCAAGTAACAAGTTGAATCTGCTGAGTATCCGCTCTGGGTTTCCTTGTTGAGGATTCTCGACATCCAACTTGTTTGACATATTCGGTAAGTTGTGGAGATGATAAGGCATTTAACACACTATAATCCTTCTTAACTGGCAACACACTGCTGCCTATTGAGAAATTCACATTGCCATTCGCTAAGTACATAAAAGATGCAGCGAGGTGCTCCCAACGATAACATAGGGTTCGCCAGACTTCTTGTGAACAATTCTGCAAGAAATCATGCCAAAACCCGTGCCGCTGAGGTTCTTATAAGATTCTTCCCCTTATCTCCAAATAGACTTTGGTCTAACTCATGAGAGCCATTTTCAATAGATGTTAACCCCTCTGATAATAAAGTATCCCACAGAAATAGACAGATATTGAGGGTGATAGAGTGATTGCCACTTTCTGTCAGTCCCCTGCAAACCAGGCTTCCTGTTAATTAGTATGGCAGGGCTGCGATGACACCGGTTATATTGGAATCAGTTTACTCACCTTAGCCTGGTAAGAATCCAGTTGAGTTAGAAATTTTACAAGTTGGCAACATCCTCACAAAGTTCTCACCCACAAATTGCCAATGTCAAAGAATGACAGAAATCAAAGCCTGCAACTGTACTGGATTTCCTTTTGCGAAAACGTTGTAAATATCAAAGCTTTTTATATAGAGCTTCACACAAAAATCTCACCAACCAAAGCAAAGTGTTTCCAATGGTCAGAGCCACCTGACTTAGCAATGAAGTATCTTGACTGTGAAACTGTCCACAGCATCACATGGAATGGAGCTGTTATGCGAAATAGAACAATGGGACAACTGAGCCCATGACAAACAGTTTTTTTGCAAAACTTGCGAACAGTCTGGCATTTGCAAGATGCTTTCTCCCCTTGTGGATTTGCAAAACTTTGACCAGGAATGGAGAGCTTGAGACAATCAGGCTTTGCTTCTGAACGAGGAAACAGCAAGCTGCTGTTCAATATCTCCAAGCAACAGGTCAGCTTGGAGAATTAAAAATGTCAGTTACCTTAGAAACCAAAACCAAAATGCAATTCACCAGCAATAATTAGCAAATACATTTTTAAAGGTTTTGTTGATAAACTGCTGGAATTGATGATTTTTAGTGAAACAGTTGATTTTGAAATTAAGCCGAAGGAGTTCATCAAAGAAATTTGCACCTCACGTCAAATTATTTTGGAGGGTGGGGGAACGCAGTCAAGGAAGGCACTGGAAAACCTAGCCTGCTCTCCTAATCCCACAGGGCCATGACAATCTGAGGCTCTTTACCTCATTGCATATGACAAGGACGGAACTGCCTTTCAACAGCACATTATATACCTGCCCCCAAATGCCCTCTGTCAATGTGAAAGTGGGTACATTCATAGCAAATGATGTTTAACATTTACCATTTTTAAGAAGTTAACAATCAATCATCTGATGGGAGGAGGGATGGCTGATAGAAAGTGCCATCCCAACACTCAGACATATGTACACAGACATGCACACACACATACAAAGATCCACACACACACGTATACAGACATGCACACACACGTATACAAACTCGCACACACGTGTACTCAGACACACACACATACTCAGACATGCACACAAACACGCATGCACATGTACTCAGATATGCACACACACATACTCAGACATGCATACACATGTACACACACACACACACACGCACACACACAGGTTCTGGTCGCCTCGTTTTAGGAAGGATATTATCAAGCTGGAGAGGGTTCAGAAGAGATTTACCAAGATGTTGCAGGGTATGGAAGATTTGAGTTATAAAGAAAGAATGTATAATAGGTCTTTTTTCACTGGAGTGTAGGAGGTTGAGAGGTGACCTGATAGAAGTTAATAAAATAATGAGGGGCATAGATAGAGTTGATGGTAATCGTCTTGTCCCTAAGTTGGGGTGTTTCAAGATTAGGGGACACATTTGTAAAGTGAGAGGAAAGAGATTTTAAAAAGACATAAGAGACAAATGTTTTGCACAGCTGGCGGTTTGCATGTGGAATGAACGGCCTGAGGAAGTTGTGGATGCGAGTACAATTACAACATTTAAAAGACATTTGGATTGATACGTGAAATGGAAATGTTTGGAGGGATTATGGGCCAGGAGCAGGCAGGTAGGACTAGTTTAGTTTGGGATTATGTTCGGCATGGACTGGTTGGACCGAAGGGTCTGTTTCCGTGCTGTACAATTCTGTGGAGTCTTGTTTGTTTTATTCCTAATCTCACAATACAGTGATGTTTCATAACAAATCAAAATCCTTTGTGACTGTGAAGGCTCATGCAGGATGGGATGTTGGTGCTTTGCACTTCCTCCTGTCTACAATCTCAGAAAAAGTTAGCGTAAAAACAACTCAGCCAGCAGAGAGGCTTTGATTTGTCTTTCCTGTAACCTATTTATGCTTTCTTTGCATGCTATGATTCCTTATCTGATTATTAACAGTTTCCTAACACTCCCATTGCAGTATATGATTAACACTGAAAGTGGATGTTGCAAGTGATTGAATGAAATTGATAACAGATTTATCTACCATGTACTTATCCATATAGTGTATCCAAGTTGTACTGTATATACCAAATATTATTTCTTATCTCTCAAGAAAAAGCTGCAACTCCTGGTGCTTTACTTTATTCATTTTCCACATCCACTTCCGCCATTACATCTCAGTCTGAAGCTGTGTTCAAATTGGCATAAACATGTTTCACAATCACACAAAAGACCAACTAATTCATGTTAAATCAGGATGTGGTGTTTACCTGAATGACTGGTCCTGTAACAGTTGCCAATTTTGAGACTTGCCATCAAGTAATACTTGAACATAGGTTTATGTCCTCTACAAGCTTTCTCATAGCATCAGGAGGAAGCATGGAGCAGAAAAACAACCTGCATCCCCATAGGAAGGCTGAAGGAAATCACAGAATGAGTCAGTCATGACATTCTGTTGTCTCTTCAGGTCTGCTGCGCACAGAGTAGGATGAACAGGATCCTGAGAACAGAACAGTTCTGCCCTCCTGGGGTTTTCTTTAGTATCTTGAATCATTGGAGGTTGTTGTGATAGTGTAGCCCTCCATTCCCAAGGGTGTTTCCATTTTCCAAGGTAAACGTGCGTCAAGTCCAGAAATCAAGTTCCCAGTTGTGCTTCAGTTTCTCAGTTTTACTGCAGAGGGTAAAGATGACCGGTACCCAATTCTGGGTTTATGACTCCATTCCCGGTGATTTCATTACAGCTATTTGAGGATGTGAGCTGGCTTGAGTCACTAGCATATACATTCTCAACTTGGTTCCATTGAGGAAACTGGTAGACCCCAGTCCTTCAAAGTTTCCATGGAGTTAGGGCAGCTTTTCAAGGGCACCTTAGAAAGGGTTGTAACCCAAAACTTGATGAGGGAACCTTTTGAAAATTAAGTTCAAAAGATTTTGCCTATGATCCCAAATGCTTAACCAAGGTCTCTCATAACCCACACACCATGCTAGGGCACTTCCTTGATACTCACCCATTGTAAGAACAAATGAATCCACAGTGGCAATAAGATGTGCTGAAAGCAAAGTCATTAATTCATAACTTTCCACTTTGTTAAAATGAACATCTTACTAAAGGCCAATAAAAGTTTAAATCATTCATTCTCTTTAAAGTATTAATAGCAGAAACTGGAAAGCACCTGAAACCTCTTCATATTGTGAAAGCAATAAACATTGCTCAATTGACAAAATGGATCATAGAATGAGATCATTTACCAAGCAATGGCTTTCTTGGGGCTCAGCTGTTTCTACAGTCTAATGGATGTCTGAACTCCCAACCAAGAATGCATAATATGGTTTAATGATCTATAAACGCTTGCTGTGAGGAACGTGGGCCTAATAATTGTCAGTGTAACTGGGAGAAAGTCCCCCAGTACTGGAGCAGACCTTTAAACTGGACCCCTTCCACACCCAGTAGTCTCAATGGCTGCCCTGATGTTCCCTTGACTTCTCCACAGTGGAAATTGTGTCTTGGCAGGCAGTTTTTTTTTTTCTGAGGTATATGCAAAGTGCTGGGAATTTATATATATCCTGCAACCTTTCCTCATATATGAAAAGCCAGTCCTCCGAGTGTACTATTTGATCTTGACTTTGAAAGATCTCAGGAGAACACAGCACTAGACAACAATGACTTTAACGTTCAAATAGGCTTATTAAACATGAAAACAAATTAGTGCATAAAACAATCTCTCAAATTTGTTTCCCAACTGATGTGTCACAGATTAGTTCAATATTTATTGCCCATCCCTGGCTATCACTCTATTGTGGTGGGATTTGAACCCATTTCCTAGAATATCAGACTGAGATTTGGTTTCCATATTGGCATTACCAATGCACTATCACCTCTCCTTAGTTATTTACTGAAAGAAGAGCAACATAACAATGACCATTGGACTAACTTTGTTCTTTCATATTCATTCTTTTTCTTTTCACACAGTCTATGGAAATCTGTCTGGCTTAATTAGTTCTAAAGGCTTTAATCAGACTTCTGAGGTGAGTAATATATTCCAGAAAACAACTTCGTAGAATCAGATTCAACTAACCAGTGGTGTTCTGCAGGAATTGGTGCTGGGTTCACTGTTGTTTCTCATTTATATAAATGATTTGGAGGAGAATTTACGAAGCATGCTGAGTAAGTTTGTGGATGACACCAACATTGTTAGAATAGTGGACAGTGCAGATGGTTGTCTAAGATCACAAAGGGATCTAAATGAATTGGGTCAATAAGCTGAGGAGTGGCAGATGGAGTTTAATTTGGATAAATGTGAGGTGTTGCATTTTGATAAAAAGAACAAGGGCAGGACTTATACAGTTAATGGTAAGGCCCTGGGTAGTGCTGTTAAACAGAGAGGTCTAGGGGTTCAGGTACATAGTTCTTTGGAAGATACGTTACAGGTAGACAGGGTGGTCAACAAAGTGTTTAGCATACTTGTCTTCATTGCTCACTCAGATTATTGAGTATAGGAATTGGGAAGTCATGTTGAAGTTGTACAGGATGTTGGTGAGGCGACTTTTGGAGAACTGTGTGCACCACTGGTCGCTCTGTTATCGGAAGGATATTATTAAGTTAGAGAGGGTTCAGAAAAGATTGACAAGGATGTTGTCGGGAATGGTGGGTTTGAGTTAAAAAGAAAGGCTGGGACCTTTCTCACTAGAGTGTAGGAGGTTGAGGGGTGATCTAATAAAGGTTTATAAAACGTGAGGTAAGATAAGGTGAATTGCAACGGTTGTTTCCCCAGGGTAGCGGAGTTCAAAATTAGAGGGCATATTTTTAAAGTGGGAGAAAGATTTAAATAAAGAGGTTTGAAGGGTACCTTTTTCCACACAGAGATAGTTCATATGTGGAATGAACTGCCAGAGAAAGTGGTAGATACAGGTACAAGAACAACTTCTGAAAGACATTTGGAGAGGAGCACGAAAAGGAAAGGTTTAGAGGGATATGGACCAAATGCAGGCTAATCGGACAAGTTTAGATTATGTCCCCATGGACGAGTTGGACTGAAGGGTCTGTTTCCATGCTGTAAGACTCTCTGACTCCATAACTCTGGTAAAGTTAAGAAACAACAGGTCAAACACAATTCAAACTAATCTCATAGGAGCTTCATGTGGGCTAATTATATACAAAAAAAGCCATTAAAAAGGCCAAAATATACATCTTATAAAATGTTTGAATTTTGTTCCACAGCAAGAGGAAATAATATTAATTGTGGCATGCAGCTAATACAGGGTAGTAATTATTTTCACTTTCCTTCCAATAATAATTAATTCCAAAACAGGTGCTAGATTTCTTTTAAAACGTACACAATAAGTGACATTCTGTATACGTATAAGCTTTTGTAAACACTGAAATCAACCACTTTTCATATATGAAACTATTAGGATATCTTATTGGCACAAATATGACTTAGCTTGAGAGATGTGGTCTATAGATAATGGAACTGTCAAATTATCAGTGTGCTTTGCCTATTGTCAGTTTACTAGAAAAACAGGAAAACCTTATCTGAAGCTGCATGCATTTTGCAAAGTAAAGTGTTTAAGTACTCTATAGGGACATTGCTGCCTTGGCTGGTAGTGTTACACTGTGGTATTTCAGAATTTCAAAGCACCATATGGAGATTGCATTTGTCAATCATACAAAATGTTGGTTGGAATGGGGAGAGATTGGCTGATAGGAGGGTAAGGTCTTGCATGGATCCCAGTGCTGATTGCAAGTTGAGGATTTTTGTATAAATGCAGTTCAGTGTAGATACCAGGAAAGGACAAGATAGGAGAGAGCTCTGGCAGTTAGACAGTGTGCCAGCTTCACTACATGGATCTATCCACCAAGAATGACTACACGGGAAAACTGGTGGAGAGCCTTAGGAACGGTGTCTTTGCAGAAATTGCCAGAATCTCTTTGTGTGTGCTTGAATTTCTGAAATGACTTCGGGGCTTACTAGTTGGAGCAGTTACTGGGACTATCCTCATAAACTGGACACGTCATCTCCTGTAGCCATTGCTCCCAATGTGGTCTCCTCTATACTGGGGAGACAAGACGCCTCCTGAAGTGGAACGTTTCAGAGAACATCTCCGGTACACAAAACAACCCCACCACTCCATGGCTGACTTCCCATCCTACTCCACCAAGGATATGGAGGTCCTGGGCCTCCTTCACTGCCAAACTCTTACCACCTGACCCCTGGAGGAAGAACGCCTCAACTTCTTCCTTGGGACCCTCCAACCACACGGTAAAAATGTGGATTTCACCAGTTTCCTCATTTCCCCTCCTCCCACCTTATCAAAGATCTAACCTTCCAACTCGGCACCACCCTCTTGACCTGTCCTACCTGTCCATCTTCCTTCCCACGTGTCTACTCCACCCTCCTCTCCAACCTAAGACCTTCACCCCCAACTTCATCTACCCATCGAATTCTCAGCTACCTTCCCCCAAGCCCCACCCCTTTCTTTTATCTCTCAGCCCCGTTGGGCCACTCCCTCGTTCCTGATGAAGAGCTTATGCTTGAAACGTTGATTGTCCTGCTCCTTGGATGCTTCCAGCACCACACTCTCCAACTCCAATCTCCAGCATCTGCAGTCCTCACTTTCTCCCACAAGTTAAAACAAACTTATGCACTGAGAAGATTTTCATTGGTCAACACTTCCACATAAGCACACAATATGTGATCTTCAACGCTAATTCGGCACACTAAAAATGATGGGAAATTAATTATTTTATAAAGTGACAGAAATTATACTGAGTCTGTTAAGTTGACAAACTTCAAAAATGCAAATAACATTCAATTGTGAATGTTTTAAATCCATCAAATAATGAAGCGCACAAGTATATTTAGTTTATTTCTACTGCTTTTTAAAAAACACGACAGGAAGCAATGGCAGCAGGAATGAATCGCTGTGTTTTTCAATTATTATTGCTGTGTTTCCGTGTTATAAACAGATGTGAACAAAGTCCCTCTTTTCCTGTATCATTTCCAGCTGTTTGAAGCTGCACATTGTAAAGATGATAAGAGGCAGAGTAAACACAGGCCACACAATAAAAAAATGACTAAAGGTACTAATGATCCACAGGATGATAAATGAAAGAACACACAAGGGGAGTCTTGGCATGCTTGTTTCATGAGCAATTCCATGAAACTGGTAAAATCCACTATTGATCATCTAACTTATTATGCCAGCTGATTCTTGGGGTGGCAGAACTGGCAAATAAAAAGAATTTGGATCGATTAGTACCATATTCATGGGAGCTTCAAAGAATGAAGGGGAATCTCATTGAAACCTATAAAATTCTGCTCGGACTAGACAGGGTCAGTGGAGTGTTGTGTCCCATTGTGGAGACCACACGAGGGGAAAGAAGTAAAGGTACTCAAATGGCTACAGAAAAAAAAACAACAATGGCTTCAAGGATGATGGACTTCAGGTTTGTGGAGAGCTTGGAGAAAGAGGCACTGTTCATCTTACAGAATGGAATCTTCACAGCACACTTGATGGAGACGTTTAAAATCATGAGAGGTCTGGAAAAATTACTGGGGAGGAAATGTTCTCTCTGGGGGAAGGATCAAAGAATAGATTCTAAAGTGATTGACAAAAATAACCATGGGTAACATGAGGATCAATTATTTTACGAAAGGAGTGAATAAGATGTACAGCCTGAGGATGTGGGTGATTGGGTCTATTGGCACTTTCCTGTATATGACCCATTGGAATTTGCTTGAATTCTGATGATGTGTTTCAGCCCTTCGTTTTTGCTTTGCAACAATATGATGACTGAAAACTTTAAAACATGCTTTGGAAATTCAATCCATCTGATCTTTGAGTAGATCTAACTCCAAATTAGAAATTGAAGGTTATGCTTGACATGCTTAAAGGTGAGACTAAAACAGCTTGAATGTTATTTTATGTGACACAATTGGTGCTGTATTAACTCATAGCAGTACTATCTTTCTAAATAATTGTTATTTAACAACACTCTATTGTCACTAATCAACTTGTGGACTGAATGGGATATCAGGAGATTAGTTAATAACCGAAGTTACCAGTGTTCGCTGCTCTAAATGTTATCAGGGAAGGTTGTAAAACTATTAGGTTATGTAGATAAATTAGTACATTTTTAAAAGACACAGATTTACCATTCAACACAACAACCTAACTACATCTGAATGTACATTTAGGTTACAAAACAAAGTGATATAAATTGCTTGAGGTATGGGAAAGAGTTTGTCACTTTTCTATTCAATGTTAGGAAGTCTGGTCAAGTTGTTTTGGGGATCAGTATCGTCCACCTTAACTTCTTGTGGTTTGCTGCAATGTTTTGTATTTCAAACCAATTATGTACTGATAACACTTCTACAAATTCTGATATAGCCCCCAACCAGCTTTTACAGTGTAAAACAATAT
Organism: Chiloscyllium punctatum; assembly: GCF_047496795.1. Classification (NCBI taxonomy): domain Eukaryota; kingdom Metazoa; phylum Chordata; class Chondrichthyes; order Orectolobiformes; family Hemiscylliidae; genus Chiloscyllium; species Chiloscyllium punctatum. Next base: position 64,217,626 of record NC_092745.1, read on the forward strand.
GGTAACTTGTTGATAGAAGCTCTGATTAGAAGAATTAAGGGAGAAAGAGAGATGAAGGGCCACATTTGCGTGGGATGATATTTCAGAGATAATGTTTGTTTGAAAGTATTATATACTGATACAATGGAAACACAAGAATTTTAAACCTGACATGATTCTGATTAAGGGTCATTTTATTTAAAATATACTTGTATCCCAGCTTGGGTAGATGGGGTAGAAATGGACTGGCATTAACAATGAAAGGTACCTCAGTCCATACTGACTGGTTACGTCTGTGTGTCCATTGCTAGTAGCATGCCACTCAATTGATTGGGCACACATCTAAAAAGGAAGTTAATTATCAGCATATGCAAATTGGAGGTCCTTGCGTCTTCCTTTGCAAAATTGGAGAATGCATGCACTGTGGTCATTTCCTTCAGGCATTTCGTAGGCATTAAGAATATAAGGCAAAGCTCCACATCCCCAACAGAGGTCATTTTTACAGATGTGTCGTGATTTGGAAGGTTTTGAGAGTCTAAAATCAAAGGCCATAGTCTCAAAATACAGGGCTGAAAATGTGTTGCTGGAAAAGCGCAGCAGGTCGGGCAGCATCCAAGGAACAGGAGAATCGACGTTTCGGGCATAAGCCCTTCTTCAGGAATCTTCTTCCTGAAGAAGGGCTTATGCCCGAAACATCAATTCTCCTGCTCCTTGGATGCTGCCTGACCTGCCGCGCTTTTCCAGCAACACATTTTCAGCTCTGATCTCCAGCATCTGCAGTCCTCACTTTCTCCTCAAAATACAGGGCACCAATTTAAGACTGCCATGAGGAGGAATTTCTTCTCTCAGATGATTCTGAATCTGTGGAGCTGCTAGCTGCAGAGAGCTGTGGGGCCATAGTCCTTGTGTATATTTAAGGCTGAGGTAGACAGATTCTTGATCAATTGGGAATCAAAGGTTGTGGGGAAAGGGCAGGAAAGTGAACACAAGATATATCAGATCAGCCATGATCCTATTGAATATTGAGGCTTCAGGGTTTGAATAGCCTATTCCTGTTCCTATTTCTTATGGTCTTATGGTCAAAGGAAGCTTGAATAGTTTTATTTGCTTAATTATAGAGCTGGGTAGCTTCAGTTAAAATCCACACGTCAAGATCACATCCCAAAAAGGGAGAGAGTCAATTTTGAACTGTAAAGCTTTGGCTTCACCGTTCTAATTGGAGCTAATAAAACATGTCAAAAGCAGGGGCATAAGATGTCCTTCACATATACACATTGCTATTTTGCATGTTTGCTAGTCTTAGGTTTAAGGCTATTTACAATGGTACTTACTGGTCAACTAGCAGAGAGAGTTGAGCAGAGATGGAACCTCTTGGCGTGTGAACATGGCTTGTGCTAGCTGCGTAATGCAGTCGGCTCTATGAATAGTGTCAACTCCTTTCTAATCACAGCAGAGAAATAGAAATGACCTCTTCTCAGGATGTGGAGCTTTGTCTTGTATCTCTGTACACTGATAATATGAACATACACGCTGAAAATGTGTTGCTGGAAAAGCGCAACAGATCAGGCAGCATCCAAGGAGCAGGAGAATCGACGTTTCGGGCATGAGCCCTTCTTCAGGAATGAGGAAAGTGTGTCCAGCAGGCTAAGATAAAAGGTAGGGAGGAGGGACTTGGGGGTGGGGCGTTGGAAATGCGATAGGTGGAAGGAGGTTAAGGTGAGGGTGATAGGCCGGAGTGGGGGTGGGGGCGGAGAGGTCAGGAAGAAGATTGCAGGTTAGGAAGGCGGTGCTGAGTTCAAGGGTTGGGACTGAGACAAGGTGGGGGAGGAGAAATGAGGAAACTGGAGAAACCTGAGTTCATCCCTTGTGGTTGGAGAGTTCCTATGTGGAAGATGAGGTGCTCTTCCTCCAGCTGTCGTGTTGCTATGGTCTGGCGATGGAGGAGTCCAAGGACCTGCATGTCCTTGGTAGAGTGGGAGGGGGAGTTGAAGTGTTGAGCCACGGGGTGGTTGGGTTGGTTGGTCCGGGTGTCCCAGAGGTGTTCTCTGAAACGTTTCGCAAGTAGGCGGCCTGTCTCCCCAATATAGAGGAGGCCACATTGGGTGCAGCGGATGCAGTAAATGATGTGCGTGGAGGTGCAGGTGAATTTGTGGCGGATATGGAAGGATCCCTTGGGGCCTTGGAGGGAGGTAAGGGGGGAGGTGTGGGCGCAAGTTTTACATTTCTTGTGGTTGGAGGGGAAGGTGCCGGGAGTGGAGGTTGGGTTGGTGGGGGGTGTCGACCTGATGAGGGAGTCACAGAAGAAGTGGTTTTTTCGAAACGCTGATAGGGGATGGGAGGGAAATATATCCCTGGTGGCGGGGTCCGTTTGGAGGTGGCAGAAATGATGACGGATGATACGATGTATATGGAGGTTGGTGGGGTGGTAGGTGAGGACCAGTGGGGTTCTGTCCTCGTGGCGATTGGAGAGGCGGGGCACAAGGGCGGAGGAGCAGGAAGTGGAGGAGATATGGTGGAGGGCATCATCAATCATGTCTGGGGGGAAATTGCGGTCTTTGAAGAAGGAGGCCATCTAGGTTGTATTGGAACTGGTCCTCCTGGGAGCAGATGCGGTGGAGACGAAGGAATTGGGAATATGGGATGGTGTTTTTACAGGGGGCAGGGTGGCAGGAGGTGTAGTCTAGGTAGCTGTGGGAGTCTGTCAATTTATAGTAAATGTCCGTGTTGATTCGGTCGCCTGAGATAGAAATGGAAAGGTCTAGGAAGGGGAGGGAGGAGTCTGAGATGGTCCAGGTAAATTTGAGGTTGGGGTGGAAGGTGTTGGTAAAGTGGATGAATTGTTCAACCTCCTCGTGGGAGCACGAGGCAGCGCCGATACAGTCATCGATGTAGCAGAGGAAAAGGTGGGGGGTGGTGCCAGTGTAACTGCGGAAGATGGACTGTTCCACATATCCTACGAAGAGGCAGGCATAGCTGGGGCCCATGCGGGTGCCCATGGCTACTCCTTTGGTTTGGAGGAGGTGGGAGGATTGGAAAGAGTTGTTCAGGGTGAGGACCAGTTCAGTCAGCCGAAGGAGGGTGTCAGTGGAAGGGTAATGGTTCTCTGCATACCTCGACACGGTCCTGTCCCCCTTAATCCAAGAACTCCCCACCTACGTTCGGGACACCACCCACACCCTCCACCTCATCCATGATTTTCGCTTCCCCGGTCCCCAATGCCTTATCTTCACCATGGACATCCAGTCCCTGTACACCTCCATCCCCCATCACAAAGGACTCAAAGCCCTCCGCTTCTTCCTTTCCCACCATACCAACCAGTACCGTGATCTCCAGCATCTGCAGTCCTCACTTTCTCCTCCAATATGAACATACAAACCAGGAAAAAGAGTAGGCCATTTGGCCATTTGAGCTTGCTCCGCCATTCAATAAGATCATGGCTGATCTGATTTTAACCTCAATTCCACCTTCCTGCATTTACATGGTAATCTTTCATCTCCTAGGTAATTAAGAATCTATCTAACTCTGCAAATGTTTTCCATATCTCTATTAAATGGGTGACCCCTTATTTTTAATCTCTGACTCTTGGTTCTAGATTCTCCCTCAAGAGAACATCCATTTGACATCCTCCAGTCAAAACTCCTTGGGATGCTTTATGTTTCAATTAAGGCGCAGCTGACTCTACTAAATTCCAGGCCTAGCCTGTCTAGTCTTCCTCATAAGGCAATCTGCTCATTCCAGGTATATGATCACATGTGATATCACTAAGAAGTTATCCTTCAGACTGAGAAATGCTGACCTCTTTTAATCTTGACTGAAGAAGGTTCATATGATCACACTTCAGTGTCTTAATTGTAAAATTCTCATCCAAATGTTCAAATTGCTCCATGGTTTCACCTCTTTCTATCCCTGTTATCACCTCCAGCTCTATAACCCTGCTGACTCTCTGCAAATGTCTAACAGTGCATCCCACATTTCCTTTGCTGCGGCAGTGGTGACCATGCCTTGCACTGTGTGGCCTTAAACTCCGGTTTTTCCTCTGTATGCTTTTTGTGTCTCTACCTCACCCATCAAATTATAACTCATTGACACCTACAAGTTACTCATGTGGTCTCATTTGACTATTTTTGTCTGATTATGCTTTTATGAATTGAAGCAGTTTACAATAATTTCATGTATTACCACCTCTGAATGAATTGGAGTTGCTATTATTCTTGTTGAACATAACTTGAAAGAAAAGGCTGAGTGAGCTCTATGCTTTCAATAAAATTACCCCAAAGATGCTGGAAAAGAAGTGTGAGGTGATGCATTTTGGTCGGAAAAACATGGTCAGACAATATAAAATCAGGATTCAGATGCTTAAGAGGCTATAAAAGTGGAGGAACCCGGGTGTACAGAAATAGGAGGCAGAACTAGTTGAAAGGGATGTTAATGAAGCCTACAATATTCCGGGCTTTACTAACAGGGACATTCAGAACAAAGTCAATAAGATGGTGTAAAAGTTGTAACATACACTTGTTAGACCTCAGTTAAATTAATATATACACTTCTGTGTTGTGTACAACCACACTACAGGAAGAATGTCAACACAATGGAGAGAGTGCAGAGAGATTTACAAAAAAAGTGGTTGCAGTAATGAAAAAGTTTAGTTGTGTAGATAGATTGGAGAGGTTGTGACTGTTCTCCTTAGACTAGAGAAGACTAAGAAGAGATTGGGTAGAAGTTTTCAAAATCAGAACAGGGCTGAAAGAGTAGATAGGGAGAATTTCTTACAAAAGGATTGCGAATGAGAAGGCATGGATTTAAGGTGATTTATAAACGTAGCAATCTGAAATTGTTGAACTCTGTTGAAGTGGCCAATCTGGAGATGAGCTGCAGTTCTTCAAGCTTATATGAAGCTGCATTGGAACATTGCAGGTCAAGGTCAGAATGGGACCGGGACAGAGAACTAAAATGTTTATGCAACAGGAAGCTTTTACCTCTTAGCTGAACAGCATCTGGTCTCCCCAGTGTAAAGCAGTCTCCACTGAGAGAATGAGCAATGAATGCAGTATACACAATTGGAAGGATCAAGTCAAATCCTGTTTCACTGGAAAGGAGTGTTTAGGACCTTGTGCAGTGGACAAGACTGGAGCAAAAGAATAGATGTTGTCTTTCCTGCATTTGTCACAGAAATGGGAGTGGCTATTGAAGGCGATTAGCAGCAGATCAGAGTGTCATTGAGCGAATTAGCCCTTTAGAATGCTGACAGGGAGGCATATTCCATGCTGGCATCACATTGGAGTTTGTGGAAAAGGCCAAGGATAATTGTTGAATACGGAAGCTGGTCAGTTTGAGGGTGGATGCAAGGGAACCAGATTGCAGTGCTGGGAGGGAGGGGAAGAAGTGGCTGTCCGATAAAGTGTGCGCTGGAAAAAGCACAGCAGGTCAGGCAGCATCTGAGGAGCAAGAGAGTCAAAGTTTTAGGCATAATGCTTCATCAGGATCGCTGAAAGGTTATGATAGAAGATTGTAAAATCCCTACAGTGTGGAAACAGGCCATTAGGCCCAAGTCCACACTGACCCTCTGAAGAGTAACCCACCCAGACACATTCCCCTACCCTATTACTCTACATTTACCCCTGACTAAGCATTTAACTTACACATCCCTGAACGTGTGGAGCAATTTAGCATGGCCAATTCACCTAATCTACACTGTGGACTTTGGACTGTGGGAGAAAACTGGAGCACCTGGAGGAAACCCACACAGACACAGGGAGAATATGCAAACTCCACACAGACAGTCGCCCAAAGCTGGAATCGCAGCCACGTCCCTGACGCTGTGAGGCAGCAGTATTAACCACTGAACCACCATGCCACCCCAGAAGTCAACTTCAGTTATTCCCGAAACATCGACTCTCTTGCTCCTTAGATGCTGCCTGACCTCCTTAGATGCTTTTTCCAGCACCACACTTTATCAGCATTGAATTCTCCAGCATCTACAGTCCTCACTATCTCCTTTGGTCTTCAGTTTTCCAAACCAGAATAAATAAGATAGAGAGATTTTATTAAATATCAGAAGCTCATTCAACCTGGATTTTCTGGTAGCATTTTGGACATTATTTTATTTCTGTTTGGAATTTTCTAGAATGTCCATTCATTTCAACTCAATCAGGGCATTTAAACATTCCCTATGGCTGGATCCAGGATATGAGAAAGTGAGAGTTCGAGGGACAGATAGATTGAGAAAGTCAATGTGAGAAACAGAAAGGGCGGAAGATTCAATGAGTAAGTCAGTCTGTATGACAGAAAGAAATTTATGAGTGAGAGTGCGAAAGAGAGACTAAATGAGATTTGGTGATAGAAAGAAAGAGACATACACAGAGAGAAAGAGAGTGTAAGAGAGAAAGACAAAGAGGGGGCTGAATTTTCCCATGAGGGATAGGGACCAAAACTGGACCCTGAGCCCAAGAACAGCCTCAACTTGTCATTGGCACAACCTCCAGACAAGTTGCCTCCATGTTCACCATCCAGTTAAGGACAATGGGAAGCACAATAAGTGGGCCACTGTCATGTCCAGATAGCAACCTCACCAAGAGAGGTGGGTTTTGCTGGGGAAGAGGAGACCAAGCGATCTCTCAAACTGAAGGCCCTCATGAAGACCATCCTCTTCAGTGTGAAAGAAGATGTAGTGTGAGGAACCTCAGGGCAGAGAGTTTACTCCACCAGCAGAGTGACTGCAGCCATTGCTGGACCACTGTGACCACGGCAGCCCACTGCTGTTTCCAATTAATTTAGTCAGCCATAACCTGTCCACCTCATAGTGACAAGCTGCCTCAGCAGTGTACAGTCGTGTACAGAGAGGACAGCCTGTGCAGCACCAGGAGTATCTGCAGAGTTGGATACAAGTGGTCCTTGACTGAGGTTTTAAACAGCTTCATTGTCTCTGGTGAGCAAACTGTAAAGACCAATGGCAAGCCATCCCAGGGAAATCCCTACAAGATTTCAAGCTACTTTCCAGTTCCTGCAGTCACTAAATTATTCTCCATGGAGCCTGGAGAACTTAACCCAAAGGGTGAGAGAGAGTTATGGCAGTCAGGTCGGGACCTAGGTGAAACAGAATACAAGCAAATGCCATGACTGCCAGCAGAAGCAGACTGTATTTTAACATTTAGTGCCATTGTTACTACCTTGTGGTATTTTTATGTAATTTATTCAAATAATTTCTATTCAACTAATCTATTTAGTTGTTTTGTCATTGGAGCTCAGCTGGTTAAGTGCAGTGTGTTTATACAAAATCTCCAAGTGTGCCTCACTGAGAAATTAGATTAGATTAGATTCCTTACAGCATGGAAACAGGCCCTTCGGCCCAACAAGTCCACACCGACCCTCCGAAGAGTAACCCACCTAGACCCATTTCCCTCTGATTAAAGCAGCTAACACTATGGGCAATTTAGCATGGCCAATTCACCTGACCTGCACATCTTTGGACTGTGGGAGGAAACCGGAGCACCCCGAGGAAACCCAAGCAGACATGGGGAGATGTGCAAACTCCACACAGACAGTCACCCAAGGCTGGGATCGAACCTGGGACCGTGGTGCTGTGAGGCAGCAGTGCTAACCACATAAAGTGCTTGGATATTAATAGTTTCAAAATGTGTGAGGTACATGACTTCTGCAAAGCTGATAGTGACCGAACAGCCTTTATTGCCCTTCGTGAGGATGGAGGATTCTTTTGTGGAAAGTGTGGTGAGAGTGTTGCACGAGGAAGTGCTTGCTTCAGTATGCTGAGCTTGCATCACACTGCTGGGCTGACAAACCAGGGAGCAGCACCAAACTATCAAGTGAATCCCTATAGGTTTAGACAAATAAATAGACCTGAAACATCACAGGAACTTTAACGATGAACTTCAACTCTGCAGCACACAGTCTCAAGGCTCTGAATGCTGAAGTCCAAACTGTTTCTATGGCAGTCGTGGGCATTTATGGTGCTACTGTTATGCCAACTGCCATTCTGGTGACAGCAAACGTGTCGGAAATTCCACCAGAAGTCTGCACACTAGGAAAATCACAATGCCAATCATCTTGCAACTCTGATTAATTGCCAGAACTGCCCTTTTGAAACTCAGTGCTCCAGCTCATGATATCCCTGATAGACACACAGCTGTCGGCAGGAGGAAGAAACCCCTCCATTCAAGGTCTGCTCCTGATATTGAACACCATGGCTATCTGTTCCCATTGCCTTCATAAACAAAATTGTCTGAACATGAAACCAAGAAAGAAGCAATAGTTTGTACTTCAAGAGACTTGGCTCTAATTATACATATAATGTGAATAAAGAATTGGAATTATTTCGCCATGCCGACATTCATATGGTGAAGTTGAGTATATGAGGTACAAGCTAACCAGCACAGAGTGAGCTGAGACAAACTGAGCCAGCTGCAGAGGACATACCTGACCACGGCAACAGAAGTCCATTGCATAGTCAGCCCAAACTCAAACCTTAAACTAGCCAAAAGAGAAAATGCTGAAAAATCTCAGCAGGTCTGGCAGCATCTATAAGGAGAGAAAAGAGCTGACGTTTCGAGTCAACCTGACGTTTTGTCAAAGCCCTACGTGTTTGCTGTTACCAGAATGGCAGTTGGCATGACAATGGCACCAAGTGCTCCGCAGTAATTTGCTTTTATCCAGCCTTAAACTAGCCAGCTGTTAGAAGAAACTGATGTCAAGGATTTGAAAGATCCACTGATGATCTGCAAACGTAAGTTAAAAAATTCAGAAATTCACCAAAGATCTATGGACAGCACTTTCCAAAGCTATAACTGCTACCATCTAGAAGGACAAGGACAAGGACAGCAGATGCACGGGAACACTATCACTGCAAGTTCCCCTCCAAGCCACTCACCATCCTCACTTAGAAATATATCGCTGTTCCTTCACTGTTGCTGGGTCAAGTTTCTAGAATTCCCTCCCTAATGGCATTGTTTTTCTATCAACACAAAATGGACTCAAGTGGTTCAAGAAGGCAGTTCTTTACCAACTTCTCAAAGACAATTAGGACTTGGCAAAAAATGCTGGCCCAACCAACAATGCTCATGAATGAATCTGATGAGTGAATAAAAATAAATAATACTAACATTGGAGAGAAGTAGAGGAAAGAAATGACAACTTACTAAAAAGGGAAGCAGCAAAGACTTCGAGTATCATGTGAATTTTGGAGAAAATAGGCTTCATGGATGTGAAAAAAATGCAGGAATCACAAATATCTTAGATAGAGATATTAATGCCCACATACATTTTCTACCCCAACAACTCAGGAACATTGCAGCAAGGATAGAGATAGGAGATTTGAAAATGCCACTTTGAGAGGAACAAAATTGCCAGAAAAAGCTTACGAACAACAATGTTGTCAGACCATATGCTGTAGGACCATTGGCAGAAATTGATGAGATTTAGCGTTGTTCGAGTGGGTGTTAAAAGCTGGCTTCAATCTGTCTAAGGTCTGTTTAAAAAGGAACCAACTTCGGTGCTGGAGCATAAAACAAGAAAAGGCATTTAAGAGGAAGACAATTTCCTCAGATGTACTAACACACAATGATCCAAACCATCCAACTGTTTTGGCAGCAAATGTATCCTCCGCGAGCTAGGAACTATAGTCCTGCAAATCCAAATGATAGCAAGAAGAAACCTATTCACTTCACCATTTGAGCTTTAACAGAGAGAGTCATGCAACAATTAAAAAGGAAGCTTTAGCCATAACCTGGGCCAGGAAAGGTTTTCTCATCATTTCATTGCTTTACAGTTTAGGATCCAGAGAGATTACAAACCTTTCGTCATCCTCTGAAATATAAATAAACAATCAAGAAACCACCATGATGATATCTATGACTGTAATTAATGTGCTACAAATTGTGGGCCTGGAGGCACATGCAGACCAGACCAGATAAGTATGGCAGTTTCTTTTTCTAAAGGACATTTAGTTGTTTGTCTGTCTGTGTAGCCCCAAATAATATTGTTCTAGCATGAGGTGTAATGTCATGGCCACCTATGGTATGCATGGATGGATGTTGGTGAGACTCTGCTACATCACCGGAAACAAGAGGAATGAAGTGCAAAAAGGACAGTGTATCGCTGACATCTTTGACCCTCCTCCTTTAACATTCTTATTCTTTCATGGCCTCTGTTTCGGAAACTGTTGTGTCATTGGACTTATCAGTGATGTCTGGGCTGGGGAGGTGCAACACCAACATGAAGCCAATGTATTTGGATGGCTGTGGATTTGGAGACCCACAGTAAACTGCCTCATACCCCTGCCCATTGAAGAACTCACCAAGCCATTTGACAAAACCATAAAAGATGGAGCAAGGTTACTCCCAGTGTTGAAGTGGGGCATTGCTGGATAATTCTGGTACAAATACACCCTTAGCTAATGTTGTTCATACCCATGTAAGATTCCACCCTATGTCTTATTTTGTCCAGTGAGTCTATAGCTTTAACGAGCGATTTTTCTGACCAAGGTCCACTTTCCTATGGAGGTCATGCAAAAATGTACATTTTTAAAAGATCTGTGGTAATGACCATAAATTAAGTTGAAAGCAATCAGAATTCCTTGCAACGGTGATTTCTCAAAGCAATATTAATGATTAGATTTTTAAGTGTTTCTTATACATTTGCAAAATGTAACTATCAATTTGTATGCGCTAGTCAGTATTCATTAGGAGGGCAATAGTTTTACTGCTTATCACAAGGGGTATGATCTAAACCAATTTATAAATTCAAATCAATAAATCACCATGATTTCCAATCATTCCGAATCATTGAAAATTCCACACACTCCTACTGAGTTTTGAATTAACATGCCTCTTTAGAAAGTGGATTGCTGCATTCCTTGAGGAACATCTTGCTTTTCTTACTTTTGCTATCTAATGATGATTTTGGAGAGTGACTAATAGATATCTAAGCCTGGGAGTTGAATCTGGGCTCCAGTTGTCAAGCAAGCAGCTCTTCCCTCTCACAGAGTAAAACGTTAAGTTATCCCTTTCTTGTCAATTGTCCTGATGATAATTCACAAAATGCTTCTTTTCACAGCAATGCAGTTATAAAGGTGGATGTGCATCGCAATCAACACTCTTCACTTTTGAGCCAACCATGCATGTTTGGACCTCGACTTCTGAAAGAAGTCAGGAGGTGGCCCACTAATTCCAAAGGGAACAACTGGCTCAGAAGCAGACCGTTTTCTAAATATGAATCAATGAACAAACCAGCAGTCAAGAGGCAACCAGGAGAAAACTTCGTTGGGTCTCCCAGATACATTGTGGACCCCAGACAAAAGAACAGATCAAATGAGATCACTTATGTTGGCACAGGAGAGCTGTTTAACACTGCCACAGAGGAAGTCACAGACTTAACAGGTGGAAATGTTCAACCTGATGTCTTCTAAAACAATGCCAGCAAAAGGGGCAGTGCTGACTCAGCTGCAATCTTTCAGTAACAAGACAAAGAGCTTCAAATCAATAAATCACCATGATTTCCAATCATTCCGAATCATTGAAAATTCCACACACTCCTACTGAGTTTTGAATTAACATGCCTCTTTAGAAAGTGAATTGCTGCAACTAAACAACTATAATGACTGACTAAGAATGTGCAAACTCCACACAAACCATTGCCTGAGGTCCCTGGCACTATAACGCAGCAGTGCTAACCACTGAGCCACCGTGCTGCCCTAAGCCAGGACCAACCCTGATACATCACTGCAGGAGTAGTTATCTGATAACAGAATTTCCACTTTTAGTTTAAAAAAGATCACCTCAACTCTCAAAGGGAAACCTCCCACAGTCTGTGCCATCTCTCTATAATTCTCTGACTTCCAATGTCATCACTGTATGGTCGAGGCAGAAACATTCATAACATTTAATAAGTATTTAGGTGTGCACGCATGATACCAATGTATATAAGTCTATGGGCCAAGTGCTGGAAAATGGGATCAGAATAGTTAGATGATTGTTTATGACCAACAAAGAGTCAATGATCAAAAGGGCTGTAGTCCTCTATGACGCTAACCACAAAACTGCACATCAAGGTGCACCATCTAGACAGATGGGAACAAGTATTTATTGACATTTACAACAATTCACTTATATCCTGAGGAAGCTCCACTGACTTCCACAGATGCGCACAGTGTTCCTTTCCCAGCATACAGGCTGTTTCTCATTTCACCACAATGCTTGCTTTGTGCCTTGTTTCAGGTGGCTTATACCTTACCTTGACTGAGGAAGTTGATCACTTGTTTGCAGATAAGTATATCCTCTGTAATGACAAAATGGAGAATGCCCTAAAGAGATAGATTATCAGTTCTATTACTTCTATTGTTACATCTGTACACCTAACGAATGAAATAAAAATGCCTCTATTCAGTCAATCTACATTAGATTCTTCTGAAGTGTCTTAGAGTTTATTCCAATATTCATTGCATCACAGTCCAAAACCTGAGACAAAGGCTTTGGGATGTAAGCAGTTAAATGAATTTTATACAGTTAAGTGAACGACTGCAGGGCCAACTCAGTTTATTTTCTTAATTGTTGAACGACTTTGTCTCGAACAATGGTTGTACCTCATATAATGGAAGTGTATGCCCTTTCCACAGATGAAATTTTAAACAACTGATTTTATTTTTAAGGTAGTTTATCAGCAATTTTCTATTTAAAATAGTTAACAGCTTCACAATGAATATTAACATAATTTGTAGTCTTTACTTTCCTTCATCTTTATCAGCTTTAGAAATAGAGTTACAGATTCATAGAGATGTACAGCACAGAAACAGACCCTTCAGTTCAACCCATCCATTCTGACCAGATATCCTAAATTAATAAGACCATAAGACATAGGTGTGGAATTAAGGCCATTCAGCCCATAGGGTCCACTCCGCCATTCAATCATGGCTGATGGGCATTTCAACGCCACTTACCTGCACTCTCCCCGTAGCCCTTAATTCCTTGTGAGATCAAGAATTTATCAATCTCTGCCTTGAAGGCATTTAACGACCCGGCCTCCACTGCGCTCCATGGGAATAAATTCCACAGGCCCACCACTCTCTGGCTGAAGAAATGTCTCCTCATTTCCGTTCTAAATTGACCCCTCTAATTCTAAGGCTGTGCCCACGGGTCCTAGTATCCCCGCCTAACAGAAACAAATTCCCAGCATCCACCCAGCCAAGCATTATCTTGTAAGTTTCTATTAAATCTCCCCCCAACCTTCTAAAATCTAAGGAATACAATCCCAGGATCCTCAGCTGTTCATCGTATGTTAGGCCTACCGTTCCAGGGATCATCCGTATGAATCTCGCTGGACACGCTCCAGTGCCAGTATGTCCTTCCTGAGGTGTGGTGCCCAAAATTGGACACAGTATTCTAAATGGGGCCTAACCAGAGCTTCGTAAAGTCTCAGTAGCACATCGCTGCTTTTATATTCTAACCCTCTTGAGATAAATGACAATATTACATTTGCTTTCTTAACCACTGAATCAACCTGCAAGACAACCTTTCGAGAATTCTACACGAGCACTCCCAGATCCCTTTGTACTTTGGCTTTATGAATTTCCTCACCGTTTAGAAAATAGTCCATGCCTGTATTCTTTTTTTCCAAAGTGCAAGACCTCGCATTTGCTCACATTGAATTTCATCAGCCATTTCCTGGACCACTCTCCGAAACTGTCTAAATCTTTCTGCAGCCTCCCCACCTCCTCAGACCTACCAGCCTAACTTCGTATCATCAGTGAACTTCGTCAGAATGCCCCCAGTCCCCTCATCAAGGTCATTAATATATAAAATGAACAGCTGTAGCCCCAACATTGAACCCTGCGGGACACCACTTGTTACTAGCTGCCATTCTGAAAAAGAACCTTTTATCACAACTCTCTGCCTTCTGTCAGACAGCCAATCCTCAATCCATGCCAGTAGCTCACCTTGAACATCATGGGCCCTCACCTTACTTAACAGCCTCCCGTGAGGCATCTTATCAAAGGTCTTTTGAAAGTTTAAGAGGATAACATCCACTGGGTTTCCCTGGTCTAACCTACTTATTACCACTTCAAAGAATTCTAACAGATTTGTCAGGCATGACCTCCCCTTACTAAATCCATGCTGACTTGTTCTAATCCGACTGCACTTCCAAGAATTTAGAAATCTCACCCTTAACAATGGATTCTAGAATTTTACCTACAACCGAGGCTAGGCTAATCTAGTCCCATTTGCTAGCATTTGGCCCATATCCTTCCAAACCCTTCCTATTCATATATCCATCCAGATGTCTTTTAAATGTTGTAATTGTACCAGCCTCCACCACTTCCTCTGGCAGCTCATTCCATACATGTACTACCCTTTGTGTGAAGAAGTTGCCCCTTAGGTCCCTTTTAAATCTTTCCCCTCTCATCTCAGACCTATGTCCTCTAATTTTGATCTTCCCTACCCTGGGAAAAGGACCTTGGCTATTCACCTTTTCCATGTCCCTCATGATTCTATAAACCTCTCCAGGAAAAAATGTCCCAACCTATTCAGCCTCTCCCTGTAACACAAACCCTCCAATCCTGGCAACATTTCTGGTTTAGTCTCATTTCACACTTACCCTTGGCATAAGTTTGTTGGTTCTCAGCTCCCCTCCTGAACTAATAGCCAGCTGTTAATTCAAATAGTTGATAACTGATCTGTTTTCATACCTCTGCCAAAGTATCTCTTGAATGTGGAGATCAGACAGGCTTCATAACCTGCTCACTGACCTTCCTTCCTAATATCAGGATTCTCCCTCATCTTTGAGCATTGCCCTTCATTACTTTGCAGTTTGATATGTTTGGAATTGTACATGCATGTGTTGGAGGATATAGTCCACTGATGTCTGCATTCTGTAATCTGCAACTGCACAACTACATTCAAAAAATGATATTAAACCTCATCTTTGCTGTCTGGCCTAACTGCAATTCAGCACTGATTCAAATGAGACATTAAACAAGGCCCCGGTTGCCTTTTCAATTGTTTGTGAAGGATTCCTTGGCATTATTTTGAAGAGAAGTAGAGACATTTGCCAGGAGCCTTGGCCAACATCTTTTTTGCAGCCAACATCATGAAAATGGATTTCATGGTTATTGTCACATTGCTGTTGCAAATGATTATTCTTCAAAAGCACTCTGTGTAAAAGGCTTTGGGGCATTAGAGGGTCATGGATTGCTGGATACAAATTAGAGTTTTCTTTTCATTTCTACTTCTATTCTGGACCCATTTAAATGTTTACAGGTTAAAGATAACCATGCTGATCACAATTACAAAGTGTATTTCTGTACATTTATGCTTCATGGATTTTATTAAAAATTCATTCATTTTGATGTGTCATCACTGGCTAGTGCAACATTTATTGCCAATCACTAATTCCCCAGAGGGCAGTTAAGAGTCAACCACATTGCTGTGGGTCTGGAGTCACATGAGAGTCAGACCAGGTAAGGATGACAGATTTCTTTCCCTAAAGGATATTCCTGAACAAGTTATTTAATTCCAATCTTAATCGACTGCAGTCCAATATTGGATTTGCTTTTTAACTCTACCTTGAATTTATTTGGGATATTTTTCTATATTTCTTACTTTAAATAAGAATACAAATTCAATTACATTGTGTGAGAGAATATTAGCTTATGGATAAAATTCAGATTAAAATCAAACTATTGACACTATCTGCAATGATAAGTTAGAGATTATTATATGACTTATGACCTGTCTGTAATTAGTTTAAAACACTATCCATGATTCTTATTGGCGGTAAATATGCAAATTAAATTCTTGTATTGAGTACTTTAACTCAGAATTTTTTTCAATAATAAATGGCCCGGAGAGGAATTTTCTACCTGACATTTTTTTTTTAAACAGTTTACTTCATTTTTGTTAATAAGCACCTGGGGTGGCATGGTGACTCAGTGGTTAGCCAGGGACCCGGGTTCGATTCCGGCCTCGGATGACTGTCTGTGTGGAGTTTGCACATTCTCCCTGTATCTGCGTGGGTTTCCTCCGGGTGCTTTGGTTTCCTCCCACTGTCCAAAAATGTTCAGGTTAGGTGAATTAGGTGAATGCTAAATTGCCCATAGTGTTCAGGGAAATGTAGATTAGGTGCATTAGTCAGGGGTAAACATAGGGTAGGGGAATGGGCCTGGGTGGATTACTGTTCGGAGGGTTGGTATGGACTTGTTGGGCTGAGGGGCCTATTTCCACACTGTAGGGATTCTGATTCTGATTCAAACTAAAAACAATCACAGCAGATTCCAATGAACCCATTTCTGCGCACCATCAAGACAATGGGTCAATTTTGCCGAGAAGTTTCTGCAGTATGATTTCGGCCCAGAGACTACCAATGGCAGATGCAGTTTAATGTGGATAAATGTCTGGTTATCCACTTTGGTGGCAAGAACAGGAAGGCAGATTACTACCTCAATGGTATCAAATTAGGTAAAGGGACTGTTCAGAGAGATCTGGGTGTTCTTGTCCTCCAGTCAATGAAGGCAAGCATGCAGGTACAGCAGGTCGTGAAGAAGGCTAATAGCATGCTGGCCTTCATAACAAGAGGGATTGAGTATAGAAGCAAAGAGGTGCTTCTGCAGCTGTACAGGGCCCTGGTGAGACCACACCTGGAGTACTGTGTACAGTTCTGGTCTCCAAATTTGAGGAAAGACATTCTGGCTATTGAGGGAGTGCAGCGTAGGTTCACGAGGTCAATTCCTGGAATGGCAGGATTGCCTTACACGGAAAGACTGAAGCGACTGGGCTTATATACCCTTGAGTTTAGAAGACTGAGAGGGGATCTGATTGAAACGTATAGGATTATGAAAGGACTGGACAGTCTGACAGGAGGAAACATATTTCCGTTGATGGGGGAGTGCCGAACCAGAGGACACAACTTAAAAATACGGGGTAGACCATTTAGGACAGAGATGAGGAGAAACTACTTCACCCAGAGAGTGGTGGCTGTGTGGAATGCTCTGCCCCAGAGGGCAGTGGAGGCCCAGTCTCTGGATTCATTTAAGAAAGAATTGGATAGAGCTCTTAAAGATAGTGGAGTCAAGGGTTATGGAGATAAGGCTGGAACAGGATACTGATTAGGAATGATCAGCCATGATCATATTGAATGGCGGTGCAGGCTCGAAGGGCAGAATGGCCTACTCCTGCATCTATTGTCTATTGTCTTAATTAAGAAGCCATCACGAGACCTGTCCAATTTCGGCCATTGGGCAGGTGAGGGAAACTGAAAGCTGACATCCAGCCAGGAGCTTCACTGGGAATGGTCAGTGGTGCTGGTGAAGGGGAAGATCTCAGACCGCCTCAAGGTGGAGGCATTCATGAAGGTGCCCTTCAGCTGAAATAAAAGGAGGGCCTCAGGAATAGACATGCAGACAAATAAAAGTGGTTGTGGCCGCTCTTGGGTCCCTAGCTGTGAGTCTCGTACTCCCCTACTGCTGTTGATTAATACAGCGAGTTACCATTCTGGAGAGTGGACCTCTCTAAGGAGCTCACAGACTCCTCATTCAGATGTGGTTGCACTAACGGCTGGAAATTGCTGTTGCCTTTGAAGATGATTCCCTCGGTGGGACCTTGATTTGGCTACCTGCCTCACTGAAAACATTGTTCCCAGCTCACCTCAAAGAAGTTCCTCAGAGGGTAGAAGGCCATCTTAACTTGGTTTCCCCTATTCTTCCAATGCACCTTGCCTCCAAACCCAGTCACCATGAGCACAGGAAAGGTTAACCCAATGATTTCTGATGGGCAATACAGTCTAATTACACATATGAGGTGAAGGTAGGTACTGCAGATGCTGGAGATTAGAGTCAAGATTAGAGTGGTGCTGGAAAAGCACAGCAGGTCAGGCGGCATCTGAGGAGCAGGAAAATTGACGTTTCAGGCAGGAGCCCTTCATCAGGAATGACCTTTGGCTTTCATTAAAATAATGGAAGCAGAATCTGGATGCGAGCCTTGCACCCATTCATAAAATGATACTCAAAGCAGCAGTTTCTGGCCTTGACTGTCCTTCAATGGGTTTGACAAATTCTAAGGAGTGTTTTGTAAATTTATTGTGAATCAAGGTAGCTGAATGCATTTTCACACAATATGTATGTTTAAATTTACAACAGTCATGTGATCCAGAAAACAATGCTTCACGGCTCCTGTACAGATATGAAGATTTGTTTTAATTCAGATAAAGCATGGTGTAGAGAAAGAGATATGCCAGCACCAAGTGCATTTGGTGGGTGTCACATGAAGCAACTGCAAGGCTGGCTTTCCCCAGTGTGACTCCAACTCGCTTTTTTGATTCGTTCAGGGGATGTCGATATCTTTGGCTTGGCCAGCATTTATTGCCCATCTCTAGTTGCCCAGAGGGCAGTTAGGACTCAATCATATTGCTGTGGGTCTGGAGTCACATGTAGGCCAGACCAGATAAGGATGATAGATTTCCTTCCCAAAAGGACATTGGTTTCATAGTCATCATTCGACCCTTAATTCCAACTTTTTGTTATTGAATTCAAATTCCTCCATTTGCCATGGTGGGATTTGAACCCAGGTCTCCAAAACATTAGGCGAAAGTGGGTGCTGCAGATTAGAGTCAAGGTTAGAGTGGTGCTGGAAGAGCACAGCAGGTCAGGCAGCATCCAAGGAGCAGGATGTTCTGTAGAACACTAACTGAGTTTCTGGATTAATGACCCTCCTCTCATTTATCTCTCCACCCTTCAGGTGCTCTGCCTGTATTCCTGATGAAGGGCTTTTGCCCGAAACATTGATTTTACTGCTCTTCGGATGCTGCCTGATCTGCTGTGCTCTTCCAGCACCACTAAACCAGAATCTGGTTTCCAGCATCTGCAGACATTGTTTTTACCTTTCTGGATTAATAGTCTGGCGATTATGCCACCAGGCTATTACCTCCTCTACATTACCATGAGACAGTGTAAAGGAGATTCTTGAATGGTGTCCTGTACATGGTTTCATTATAATGAACTGAACAGGGCATCCAGATGTATCTTAATGTTTATCCAGCATGACTGAACTATAGCCATGCCAAAAAGGAATAATTTCCAATTTTGCCAATGATGTATAATTTGCAACCAGTGGCTCGGTTTGCCTTGGCCCTGAGCAAGCTGGAAAATTTTCGATTAACTTTCCATAATACTGAACTATCCTCCCTCCTCCCAGCTCCCTGTTCACTGTGCCATTTGGTGACCTTATGCATCATATGTCTATAAGAAAAGGTCACTTGCTGCTTACATGAGGTGCACTGACATGAAGCAGCCTATAGTGCCTGTGACATACTCTTTCCAGCAATGCCTTTCTTCAAAAAACCTCTGTGAAAGGCAGATTTGACTTTCTCTTACCATCCTATCAGGGTGCAACAAAAAGGAGCCCTGGCCTAGATTGACAGCCACCTCGAAGAGGGAAGAAAGAGGCCACAGCCAAGTTGACTAAACCAACCAATTTGAACAGCTTGCAACTTGGCTTCATGCCACAAAGTGTAATGATGATGGTTAAAAGCAATCTAAGTTTGATTGGTTTTAAATTAAAAGGTTTTGACCAAGATTATATAAAAATATAAATGTTTAATAAAGATACAAAGTGTTCACTGTTGTACATTGACTCCATTAGGAGATTCGCAGTTACTTAAAGGCTTTGAAGTGCCTGGCAGCTCTCCAGGTCCTGCCTTGGCACCGCGCAGCGACCCCAGTAAAACAGTCATGCTAAAGATCTGGAACCAAACCATAATGTCAATCGCCACCCTTGCCAGTAAAATCAGTAATGCCTATCTTTTACACCTTAATTTTTCTATGAAATACAAAAATAGAGAGGAAACAGAAAAAAAACCCATCTCACTTACATGGCTACTTCTTTTCCAACAGGTCAACAGCAAAACCTAATACTTTGCTCAGAAACCTCCCAAAGAGCTTCATAAATGACTGCAAAGTGCATGTTGGCATTGGACATATACAAACTGGGGCGAAGGTTTGGCACACAACAGTCGGATGTTAATACAGAGGACTATGAAGCATTGCATTTTAATAGGAAGAATAATAAGTTGAAAAAAAAAACAAAATTATTCAACTCCAAAGGAGTGTAGGAAGGAACAGAGAACATGCTACAAAACCTCAACGATGACAGGATAAATTGAGAGGACTTTTTAAAAATAAGCACACATTAATGGCCTCATTAATGGAGACATACAAAAGTAACAAAGTTATCATGATCTTATATTAATCATTGGTTGAGGCTGAATATCATTTCTGGGCACTGTACTTCAGGAAAAGGTGTCAAGCATTTCAAGGGTGTACAGAAAAGATTTACTATAATTGTAGCAGGGCAGGATAATTTTAATAGTGTGGAGAGACTGGGGAAGTTGGGCTTTGAGCAGGAAAGATTTGTTGAAAATAGTGAATGGTTTTGACTGAATGAACATGGTCAGTAACCAGAGGAGATTGATTCAGATGATTGACAAACACACCAGAGATGACATGAGGAAAGATGTGTTTCCACAGCAAACTGTTGCGATCTGGAATATATTCCTAAAAGTGTGATGGGAACAGGTTCAATAGTAATTTTAAAAAGGGACTTTGATAACGACTTGAAAGTGAAGCAATGACTGGGCTATGGGGAAAATAATAGCAGGAGTGTGGGACTATTGAGATTGCTTCACCAAAACATTGGAATAGGCATGCCAGGCCAAATGGTCTCCCTCTGAGCTATACACTTTTTGATTCCAGTTGCAAACGGTTGATTTTTCATTTTTACACTCTTTGGACCGGATTTTATGCAGGTGTCAGGGCCTCCTTTGCTGATTGGAGAATTGGCAGGAGACCCACATTCCTTCCTCTGAGAAAGCCAGCTGGTATTAACTGTAGGGTACATATGTAGTCAGCAATGTGATTTTCCCAGGATCAAGATCCCCAGGATAGAGATTCTGCCTTCCCACAGCTGTTGACCAATCAGGACCAATGTCAGGATGAAGGCGTGTCCCAGCCTGCAGGTGGATATTGATGGGAGGGGTTCCATGGGTTGCTGGTTATGAGGAACGAGGTGTCGTGAGGTCAGCAACAAGGGCTAGAGTTTGGTTTCCATTGGGTTGCCCCTTGCTAATGTCGTGTTCCTTGATCAGGCTGCACAGTTTCACATGTTGTCATTAGGCAACCTCCTCTGCCTTAAAACAGGTGATGGCAGGATCATTTTAAAAAGTGGTCAATATTTGGCCACTTAAAGGTCTCAGTTGATGATGGGAAGGAGGTCTGACCACAGGTCTTCCTGTCGCTGATAATTATAGAGGAGGTGGGAAGGCAATGGAGTTAAAGAACACTACCATCCCACCAAAAAGAAATCCCCTGTCTCTCTCTCTCTCTCTCTCTCTCTCTCTCTCTCCCTCTGTCTCTCTGTCTCTCTGTCTCTCTTTCCAAATACTCCCAAAGAAGGCCATGACATTCAACACTTTTGTCATGATCGTGAGTCAGAACTCCAATGTAAAATGGACATTTTTTACTTGTACTTCCAAATTTCTTTTTACAAGAGAGCTGGATACAGCCATAAATGGCTCTGGATTTACATTAAGTGGCTTTCTAGAGAGAGAAAGAAGGAGATTCATTGTATGTCACACCTAAAGATGCAAATAGAATTTTAAATAATAACCTGTCAAAGGGGAGGAGGCAAGTCAAAATATATTGGATTCTAGTCTTTTGTGATTATAAAGAATATGATGTGCTACTGACCTGTGCTCAACAGCAAGTTGCATCCTATATGTGGCAAACTGCACATTGAGTTTATGTTTATCCTTTTGGACTATGCAGAAGGATAGGAATAAAAAAAAACAGTTTCAACTTGACTGGAGTGTGCTAAAGGGACTGAGTTTCCGTGTGTGCCAGTAGACCAAGTTATCAGTGCGCGGCAACTTAGGTTCGAGCATGGGTATGCTGTGGAGATAAATTATCCCCTCGTCACCTCATTGTTGAAGATAGAGGTGCTCTCCCACTGTTGAATGCCAATAGCAGCTAGGTAGCAAGCCAGAAAAAGTAAACAGAAAGGAATCTCTTTCACCCTGAATGTTGGAATTCTGTCATGGTTGAAGTAAATCAGAACAACAGAATTTCAAATAAAAACCAAAAAAACTGCGGATGCTGTAAATCAAAAATAAAAGCAGAAATTGCTGGAAAAGCTCAGCAGGTCTGACAGTATCTGCAGAGAGAAATCAGAGTTAACGTTTCAGGTTCAGTTCTGAGGCAGGAAACAGCAATTTCTGTTTTTGCAACAGCATTTCAATCTATCCTCAAAACACAGAACCTTGAAGCCAACTGTTCAACAACCATTGTCAATGTTACCAGTAATCTCCACTGCAACAGCCATCATGTTCAATTATCCGCATGATTCACCTCTTATTTCTCATCGGTGTGATTGTGTGTTGTGTTACTGATTTGTGTTACATTTAGTAATTAACAAGCACACCCTTTGTTAATTCAAGAAAGCCTGATTATAAATTGGCTCCTTTTAAAACAATGTGGCCTGATTTTCTGGGGAGTAACAATTGCACTCAGAATGCCGTTCCGTTCCTTCTTTACGTTTGGTTTTCAGTGGGCTCCTCCCTTACTAATGTCACATCCCTCGGGCATGCACTCTGAACGAGGGCTCCCCAGGAGAAGACAAGCCGGCTGCACAGTTTAATCTATTGTGCATGTCAACAGACCTCTCTGCCTTTGTATCAAAGTTGGATCCTTCAGAATGGGTCTGAGTGGGTTACTCTTCGGAGGGTCGGTGGGGACTTGTTGGGCCGAAGGGCCTGTTTACACACTGTAGGGATGCTATGATTCTAAACTTTAAAAGTAGAGCATGCTTTAACTCTGACAGGTTCCTTGGAGTGCTGGAGAGTCGGGGAAAGCAGACTATTTTACAGCAGTCAGTAGCTGTATTCTAAATGTCCAGCATCAGAGACTGTCAACTTTATAGCTCATGTAAATGGCCAAGTACAGAAGATAGTTCCCACGGCAGGGTGCTTTAGGTCCTGGGGTGGCAGGAGGTGGCAGGTAGAGTGATGTATGTCAGGCCCTGGGCAGAGTGGGAGATGACAGGCCGAGTCTGGGAGAAATGTACCCAGAAGGGAAGGAATTTCTCTTTAAATTTGTTGTTACCAGTGGAGGAAGTGGGTGTATAAGAAAGAGGAGCCAGCTGATTCCTCCTCGCCCGGGGAGTTAAGAATTTGAAGTATGCTGTCTGGAGCAAGAAGAAATTGGGGGACATCACCTGCAGACTGGGGGGTAACACTCCAAATAGGGCCTGGAAGGCTTCCTTCAGCCTCAATCTGTCATGCTGTCCTCACCAATTTCCTGTCGCACAAACCTACTCCACTGAGCCTTGCAGTATAACTATATAACACTATAATAAAAATGTGCATGTTTTCAAGAGTCTGTGTTGCCATGGTACCATTGCCATGGCTACAGTTCAATGCTGACAGAAGGTGTACAGGTGGAAAGATGTTCAGAGGGAGAATGGCTTTGAGTAATACAGGACCTGAAACAAGAAGGAGGTAGCATGGACAGAAGGGAAACGGCTCCATGCTTAATAGTTTTGTGTTTTCAATTTTGCCCCAAACGTTAATAAATATTTACAGCATAAACATTTGAAGCACAAAGTTTTGCCACTCCTCTATGGTTGAAAAGAGATTTGCACCTGTTAGTTGTTTGGAGAGAGGAGAAATGTGAGAGCTTCCTGGGTCAGCTCATATGCAGAGACCCTGAAATTAATTTTGGTCCAAATGCTGTCCAAAATGGATTTTATTAGATAAAACACTTGAAAACTGCAGGAGAAACTTTAACTCCTTTTAAAGCCACTAGACTTCAGTACAAATCTATGGGACAACTCGGCAATTGAAGGACAATGCTTTTTCCTCTCACTGCATCCTGAGACAACTTCCCTGCGTAACTCAGCAACCTTTTGTTCATGCTTTATAATAATCACGCTGATCATTGGACAACATGCGGAGAGAAGGAAAGTAGGACAAATAGAAGAACCCAATTCCGATGCAGATTTACAAGCCTTCCCAGAGAGTGTGAAAGGAATGAGGAATGAATTCCAACCTGAGAATGCCACCAGGCCACTCGAGGATATCATCTTGTGTCACCTAGAGACAATGGGTTCCAACAGTTTCGCCCTCAGGACCACGTCAGAAGAAGGCGTCAATTATCTCAACAGCAAAGAGGAGGCGACACACTCTCTTTCCCACATGTGCTGAAGTCTATAAGCTTTAAAAGGAGTTAAAGTCTCTCCTGCAGTTTTGAAATATTTTATCTAATCAAATCCATTTTAAACAGGATTTGTGCCAAAATTAACTTCAGGGGGGTCTCTATGTGAGCTGACCCAGGAATCTCTCATGTTTCTCCAAGCTACTGACAGATCCAAATCTCTTTTCCTGGGTATCAACACTGTCTTCACTCTCTTCAAGAGAACAAGTACATAGCTTTGCCTTCATAATTTATCTGTTAAAGTTCAACTCTAACAGGGTTTCTTCCATTTTGGCTCTTTGGCTCGACGAAAGGTATTATCTTCCACGCAGTACATAAATCTTCTTCGTCCACTGTAACAATCTCATATCCTCATTCTTTACATCGTGAATGTAACGAGGTTAGTCAGGTGGACTCATAGAATATGAGTTTCCTGATTGGGGCTATTAACGTGGTGCAATCAGGGAGCCCTGGCTGACAGATAAGAACAGGAGTGTGGCGACATATTTTTTCCGCCAGATGCGCAGCCTCAACTACGACACGCAGCTCCTGTTCATCGAACGCGACGGTTTGGAGGTTGCCCTCAAGACGCAGCCTGTCTTTTACCAGGACCTGATCACTGTCTGGAACATGGTCGAATCGCGCCGCGCCTACCCTCCGGCTGGAGTAGCGGCTGTCGTCAGGGAGCCGTTGCTCAGGAATCTGCACCTCCGTACTCGCGGGTTCGAGTGGCTGTCGGAGGGGAGGGCTGTGGCGGCGAGGGTGACCAGGGTCGGGGACGTGCTGGGTGCCGGGGGCTTGGGCTGGACGCTGCCGCAGGACATAGCTAGCAGGGCAGCGGTAGACATCCGGTACGTGGCCACCGCCATCCGACGCCTTAAAACGGCGGTGCTCGGACCCGACGTAGTGCACCAGTTGGAGGACGCTCAGGTGTGCGGTGGGATCCCGTCCACACTCACCCCAGCCCGGACGGAATTTCACATTGGCCCCAAGGTCCCGTACTTCCCACGGGAGCCTGTGCCTCACAACCTGAGCCGCCTCCGGAATTTTAATTTTGTCCCTTTTAAAGGATGTAAAAAGGCGGGCCCTTTATCGACTGCTGCTGCACACCGTCCACCTCTTCTCCCTCATCCACCGTCTGGACACGCCTTGGCGTGCCCATTTGCCACCGGGCGGTGGGGATCCCCAGTGGAAGGCTCTCTACGCGGGAGTCCTCCCCCTTTCTCTCAGGGATCTGGGGTGGAGGGTGCTGCACGCAGCAGTCCCCTGCAACCGCAGGTTGCGGTGGTTCACGGACTCCCAGCCCAACTACTTGTTCTGTGGCGCTGTGGAGTCCGTGGACCATGTATATATTGGGTGTGGGCATTTGCACTCCCTTTTTGATTTGCTTAAAAACCTCCTCCTCTGCTTTTGGCTGCACTTCAGTCCCACGCTCCTGATCTTCGGGCACCCGGTACGGAGGAGGGAGGGCAGGTCCGAGGACCTCCTCATAGGTCTGCTCCTGGGCCTGGCCAAACTGGCCATCAACAGGTCCAGGCAGCGGGCCGTGGAGGGGGTCGTTAGGGCTGACTGCCTGCCCCTCTTCCGGGGTTACGTTAGAGCTCGGGTGTCCTTGGAGAAGGAGCTCGCGGTGTCCACCAACACCCTGGAGTCGTTCAGCGAGAGGTGGGCGCTGCTTGTCACTGGCCACTCAGGTGTTTCCTTTCTTCCTGGTAGTGGAAATTAAATAAAGATTTGTACACCTTGTGTCTCTCACTGTGTCTCACACCTGCACACACACAACATGGGTGCTGGGGAAAAAATAAGCACTACCGCAGTTAGGCGGGAGTGTGGGGGTTAATATTAAAAAAAGAAAAAAATAAAGAAAAAAAAAGAACAGGAGTGTCAGACATGCTGTCCACTCTGAGAGCTGGCTCTGAGAAAGCTGGATCAGTGTCAATAGATTCTTGTTGTCTCGAGGAATTAAGGGCTACGGGGAGAATGCGGGTAAGTGGAGTTGAAATGCCCATCAGCCATGATTGAATGGCGGAGTGGACTCGATGGGCTGAATGGCCTTACTTCCACTCCTATGTCTTATGGTTTTATGGCCTTATAGTGTCAAGGACTCTCCATGTGTAAATAAAGGGTGACTTGGTGATGGGGTACCGGCCTCTGAGGAGTTATTTCACTTTACCTCAGCAAGAGGAGACCTGACACAACATATATGGAGAGGATATTTCTTCTTTCAGAGAACCTAGAAGTAAAAAGGTCCACTGTTTAACAATCATGGGTCCTGTCTTTAAAACAGAGATGAGGCAAAATCTTTTATCTCTCAGAGACTCCTGTGTCTTTGGAACTCTCTTGTTGAAGAAGTGGTAGAAGAACAGTGCTTGAACATTTTCAAGGCAGAAGTGGACTTTCACAAAAAGATCTGGAAACCTCTTGTTTATATTAATTCACAGGATGTGGGCATCAATGGCGAGGCCAGCATTCATTACCCAAATGTCCAGAGGGCATTTAAAGGCCAGTTTACATTGCCGTGGGTCTGGAGTCACATGTTAGGCCATTCAAGGTAAGGATGGCAGTTTTCTTCCAAAAGGATATTAGCGAACCAGATGGGTTTCTCCTGACATTCGTTTTATGGTCATCATTAGACTTTTAGTCAATTCACAGATTTTTATTGAATTCAAATTCCACCATCTCCTGTGATGGGATTCGAACCGGAGGCCCCAGAACATTTCCTAGGTCTCTAGGCTAACACACTCTAGCGATAATACCCTTAGGCCTTCATTTCCCTCAAGTTGCATGCAATTTCAACGGCATATTAAAAATGAAAGAGATGCATTTTGAGGCATCCTGCAACACTTATTGTGGGAGGTCTCCATATTCGACCATATTGAGGCCGATGGTAAACTCTCAAGGGAAAATTCAAGCGGCTGCTGAATGGTCTCCACACAAAGTGCCAGCTAATACTTCCCTCAGAATGCAGACGATGCTCAGGAAGCCTGGAGTCTATTGTCCGGATGAGGAAGGCACATGGCTACCACAGAACAGAGATGTCTTGGGACATTGTCACAGAACTCTTAGTCCAAGTCATTTGTGATCATTGTGACATCATACAGCTCTGCATTAGGTACACTGCTTTAATGCCTGAGCCCTTGATAATTACCAACTTTCAGCTTCATTCCAAGGGCTAGATGTGTTCCAAGGATGGCTTGATGGTTGATGACTGTGTTATGCAATCCCCTTTCTAAGACTGAGTGTAGATATCATGCAACATAATCATTTACCAGTGGCCATCATGGAGCAGACAGTTGGTTTCCTCCAGATGAGGTTCAGATCATTATGGGAGGGGTGGGGTTTGCAGTATACACTGTACAGAATGTGTCACATATTCCAAGTCTACTGTGCAGATGAAGAGGGAATGAGATGGAAACTGAAAAGCAGCAATTCTCCAGGGTGGGAAGTGAGGACATTAAACAGGGGGATCACCACCTGCCCTATGATAGGGCCACGCAGCATAATGTGCAATAAGCCAGACAGGAGCTCATTGATTCCCTTTCCCAAAAGATCTGAGTAGATGAAGGAATCATCCCACTGCTTGTAAATTTGTTGCTGCTCTGAAAAGGCAAGCAGCTCCTGTTTAGCCCCAAAAGCTAATGTAGCTTTTATTCTTTATTCTTTCTTCATTCCGGTTGTTTAATAAAAGATTACATTACCAAACTGGTTCACAATATCTGATGCTCCCACTTCCAACAATGACAGAATGTTATGTTACAATAGATATGATGGAAAAAGAGGACTCCTGCTGACAGAGTTCTATTGTCATACGTTGCTCAGTACATGTAGATTCTGCCACTTGCTTCTTGGCCCTACAGCTAAAATGAAAGATGGGGGCTGATTTAAAGGCCAAATATATTCTCATTCCACTTACAATGAAATGACATCAATGTGCCATCTTCATAAGTTTTCTTTCTTCTTGCCTTCACACCATGTTAAGGTTCAGTCCAGGGGTATGCAGTTGGAGCTGAGGGAGCTGGGCCTACAGTGGAGTTTGTTGGCCTTGAAGGATTGGTCAGATTATCCTGGGGCCATATGTGTGGCTAGAGGACTCAAACATGCTGAGAATGCCCTTCCCAGATACAGGCTCACCCTTTCGGGCTACAACCTCCACAGGTTTGGGGTTGACAGGTAGGGGCAAGGTGGCAATGAAAGTTCTTGTCCTGTTCTGAGATTGCAGCAAATATGAGAATGCATATTCAATGAAGACATCCCTATACAGGCACAGATACCTGACACACAATTTCTCACTCAGATTCAAATGAGAGCATGGCTTCCTGAAAGCCCTGGGTGGATATGGATTCCTGTGGAGAACACTCCTCCTCCTGCCCCCTTGTCCTACTCAGTGTGCCCTCTACTCATTTTCCCAGTCATTCTATATTCTGAGGGGAATGTCTACTAATACATCAATGTCTGAGAGCCATGGAGTCAGAGATGTGCAGCATGGAAACAGACCCTTCAGTACAACTCATCTATTATGACCAGATATCCTAAATTAATCTCACTCCATTTGCCAGGACTTGACCAATATCCTTCTAAACCCCTCTTATTAATAAAACCATCCAGATGGCTTTCATATGCTTCAATTATACCAGCCTCCACCATTTCCTCTGGCAGCTCATTCCATACCCACACCGCCGTCTTCGTAGAAAAGTTGCTTCTTAGGTCCCTTTTATATCTTTCGTCACTCACCAAAAACCTATGTTCTCTATGTTGGACTTCCCCACCCTAGAGAACAGATCTTGTCTATTTTTAAGTATGCCCAAATTTACTCTTGCATCCCAGCAACAATGTACTGTTGCCCTGCCCCAAGTAGCTCTTTACTTGATGGGATGTATATAATAATTGGGGTGGGGGTGTTGAAGGGAACTAATGGACTTGAGCAGAAAACACCAAACCATAGCCAACATGTGGGAAAAGACCTGTGCTCTAAATGATACTTGTTTCAATAAGCTGAACAATTCCAACATTTTCTCTAAGTGCTTAGACACAGCTGCAAATAATGTCAAAGACATTAGCACACAATATTGAATTGTGGAACCTGCATAGCAACCCAAACACACAGCCACATAACTGAAAGGTGAAAGCCACTTATAAATAACAAGAGACTAAATTACTTTGACATCAAATTCTAAGGAGGTGCAGTTGCACAATAAGACTCAGTTTTCATTTGCTCTTTTGAATCCTGCACAAAACAGTAACACAATATCTTGTTACATGCTGCATTGTCAACGGCCATACATTCATGCTGGAAACATGAGAGGAACAAATATCGGAGAAGTGCAATGTTATTTTTGATGGGCCATGTGTTTCTCTTGTACGTGTGGCGTACAAGAAGAGAGCACAGTCTCCGGTTTCTTACCATTACAGCTGGGATTTACTGCCTATTTAAATCCACAGCATCAAAATGACTGTGAACCTCTAATCAACCTGCTCTCCACGAGTGCACATTTCTTTCTAAATATTTCTGTATAATTTTAACATTGACATGAAACTGGAGGATTCTACAATTGAAAAAGAAATCATTCGGTCCATCATCCCCACATCACGTTTCTAAAAGCTGTTCACTTAATTCCATTCCCCTGCAATATATTTTTTCCAAGCGTTTATTCATTTTCATTTCTAAAAAAGTAATAATAGATTTTGTTTTCTCTCCACTTGTGACTTGACATTCTACATTGTAACACTTCACTGTATTAAAGTAAACCTCTTCAACTCTCACTGCATTCTTTTGGTGGTGATATTAACTTGATGGCCTCTAGTTTTCTCGATTAAAGCAATGACACTTCAAGCAGACTTATTATTGACTGCAAAGTACTTTGCATAGTCCTGAGTTGGGAATAATACACACTGAATGTTCTTTCTTTCTTTACTGCCAGACCAATGAAAACTAGCTGGCCTGAAAGACTCTAGCAAAACCGTTTTAAACACCTCTATTAGTTATCCTCTAACCTTATTATGTGTAGAAGAAAAGCCCTGGTTTCTCTGAACTTGTCTCATATCTAAGGACCTCACACATCTCTTGTATCATGTAAAATAATCTCTTCTGCACCCTCTCTGTGTCCTTCAACCCTTCCTAAAGGTAGGCGTCCAAAATTGGATTCAAAGTCTGAGGGGGTTCATAATGCAACTAGAATTTATATAGGTACATAAAAATGCATATAAATCTAATCCTTAAGCAAGGTAACTGCATGGATAATGGCCAGTTGTAGAAAAATCACACAATACCTATAATAGGCTTTGGTTTGCTCAAAATCGAACCTTACTATTCCCATTTGAAACCAAATTCCAAATGACATTATAACCAGTGTAGCTTTATAGAAAAGAAACATTGTGCAAAACATTTTACACTAATCCAATTCCTGCACATTAAATACTATTCTAAAGCATCACATTTTCACAAAACCAGATTTGAATTCAAAGATTGATGGATTTAATAAATACACAAGAGGTCAAGCATCCAGCCACCAATCTCCACAGCAATGGAACTGCGTAGTGAGTACTTTGTATGTATTATTGTGTTTGTATATATAAATATAAATAACACAATAGAGTAAATATAATTAACAGATATATTTGTCAGACCTCAACTATAGATTTGTACCAGCTGAGGCTGCTTTCCCATTGTAATCAAACCTGCCATTCCTAACAAAAGGACAAAACGCTGTTTCATCATTGGTTATTTACAAAATAGAGCTCTTTGTTGGCAATGACTAATGGTAGACAGATAGCTTGCCATCTGTTGAGAAAGAATGATAAAATGTATTATAAGGGTATAGACTGGGAACTGAAGCAAGTTGTGTTTAGATTGAAGGCTAGGATTGGATTTTTTGCTTGCTTATTTGCAAATTGCTAACCCCTTTCCAAAAGAATTCTCATTACAAAATAGCAGTATGAGAATTTCACACCTTTCAGATAGTGATTTTGGGGATGGTGGAGGGGTGTGGTGGAGAAGGGGTGGGAGTGTATGTGGAAGGTCATGAAGTATATCTGTATTAACAAAAACAAGACATTGCTATAGAGGTTGTTCCTTCTCTTCTCCATACTGTTACACTTTGGTCTGAGCCAGTTACTGATGTCGATTTTATCAAACAGAAAGGCCACCAAATAATTTTTGTACAGTGTCAGGTACATATGGGGTGATTTTGCACACACTTTTCAAACTTAAATTCAGAAGTTTCAGTGTCAACTTATAATGACAAGAAAGAGGGCCAGTACACCAACAGGGATGGTTCTGTGGAATGTAGGATGGGATAGAGTCATAGAGCTGTACAGCATGGACCAACTCACCGTGCCAACCAGATATCCGAAACTAATCTAATCCCATTTGCCAGCATTTGGTCCATATCCCTCTGAACCCTTTCTATCTATATCCATCCAGATGTCTTTTAGATGGCATAATTGTCCCAGCCTCCACCACTTCCTCTGGAAGTTCATTCTATATGCACACCAGTCTCTGGGTAAAAGACGTTGCCCCTTACCACCTCCTTAAATCTTTCCCCTCTCACCTAAAACCTACGCCTTTTAGTATTGGGATCCCTTACCCTTGGGAAAAGACCTTGACTATTCATCCCATCCAGGCCCCTCATGCTTTCATAAACTTCTGAAATCACTGAAACGACTGCACAACTACATTAACAAGTTTCATCCTATCATCAGACTTATCATGAACTACTGTTCAGAATCAGTCTCATTCTTGGACACATGCATCTCCATTAAGGATGGGCACCTCGGTACCTCATTCTACCGCAAGCCCATGGATAACCTCACGATGCTGCAATTCTGTAGCTTCCACACCAACTATATTAAAGAAACCATCCCCTATAGAAAAGCCCTATGCATACACAGGATCTGTTCAGAAGATGGGCACCTAAAGATGCTGAAAGATGCCCTCATAAGAATGGGATATAATGCTCAACTCATCGACTGCCTCTTCCGATGTACCACAGAGAAAAACTGCAACGACCTCCTCAGGCGACAAATACAGGAGATGACTAAGAGAGTATCCTTCATCGCCCAGTACTTCCCTGGAGTGGACAGACTATGCCTGCTCTTCGCAGCCTTCAACATGTCATCGATGAAGACGAATATCTTGCCAAGATTGTCCCTACACCCCCACTACTCACATTCAAACAGCCCCAAACCTTAAGTAGACCATCATTCGCAGAAAACTGCCCAGTCTTCAGGACAACATCGACCACAGAACCACATAACCC
Source organism: Chiloscyllium punctatum (assembly GCF_047496795.1). NCBI lineage: Eukaryota > Metazoa > Chordata > Chondrichthyes > Orectolobiformes > Hemiscylliidae > Chiloscyllium > Chiloscyllium punctatum. The sequence continues at coordinate 64,250,095 of NC_092745.1, forward strand.
TGCCATGGCAACCACTGCAAGGCATGCCAGATTATCGACATGGATATTACCAGCACACATCACCACGTGCGCGGCAGGTACTCATGTGACTCGGCCAATGTTGTCTACCTCATACACTGCAGAAAAGGATACCCCGAGGTGTGGTATATTAGTGAGACCATGCATATACTGCAGCAATAGATGAATCGATGCCACACACAATAGCCAGACAGAGATGTTCCCTCCTAGTTGGGAACACTTCAACAGTCAAGGATATTTAGCCTCCAATCTTTGGGCAAGTGTCCTCCAAGGAAACTTTTGAGATATATAACAACACAGAATTGCCAAGCAGAAACTAATAGCAACATTCCATACCCATGAAAATGGTCTGAACTGTGATATTGGGTTCATGTCGTGTTACATGTGTGCTCACCACACTATTCTGTATCTGTAATATCTTCCTTACTGTCCTGTTTTGACACCATCACCTTGATAACTTTTTATGATCTCTCTACCTTAAGTAGTTTGTACAGCTTGGGATTACTTGTTACTTTGGTTAGACCCTTGGCATGCGACTCTTATTGTGTTATTCCAGCCATTTGGTTTGGCTCTAGCACCACCATATTTTTAATTTTTTGGAGTTATTCCTCTGCCTCAACTAATTGGATTACAGGTCACCCCTTCACTTGCCATTCAGCTGTTAACATTTTAGTCTCACTGTCCGACACTTTTGATCACCTGTAGGGACTTATTATTCAGCCTGACGACACGCCACTCACACTATTTGTGTGATCTTTTGATCTCTCTGCCATATAAATTCTGTGCCTGTGCCTTCTCTTCACTTCACCTGATGAAGGAACAGCACTCTGAAAGCTTGTGATTTCGAATAAACCCGTTAGACTATAACCTGGTGTCATGTGAATTTTGACCTTGTCCACCCAGTCCAACTCCAGCATCTCCACATCATTATACACTTTTATAGGGTCGCCCCTCAGCCTCTAATGCTCCAGGGAAAAACAGTCCCCAGTCTATTTAGCCTCTCCAACCCTGGCAAAATCCTTGTAAATCTTTTCTGAACCCTTTCAAGTTTCATAACATTTTCCTGTAGTAGGGAGATGAGAATTGAATGCAGTAATCCAATAGTAGCCTAATCAATGGTCTGTACAGCCATAACATGACTCCTAACTCCAATGAACTGACCAATAAAGACAACTGTATCAAACAGCCTCTTCACTACCTTGTCAATCTGCAATTCCACGTTCAAGGAACTATGAACCTGAACACCAATGTCTCTGTTCAGCAACACTCCCCAGGTCCTTCCCTTTAGTGGATAAGTCTTGCCCTGATTTGCCTTTCCAAGATGCAGCACCTCATACTTAACTAGATTAAACTCCATCTGCCATTCCTCAGCCCATCAGCCCATCTGATCAAGGTCCTGTTGTACTCTGAGAGACACAGTTTTTCCACAAATTTGTTGATTTGGACTTGGTCTGGTAGTGATAGGGAATGAGAAGAGAGTTGATTTTGGTAGAGTAACAATTATGATGTCCTTTTGGCAAAGTGATATTCTGCGTGGATTCACTCCATTCACTCTCCGTAAACTTGGGTTCATCCGAAACTTGTTGGTAGTACACACACACACACATATTATATAAACTCTGTAGAAAATCTAGAAGATTGTTTGGACACTCTCTGGATTAAACAGGGTTTTTAACCAAATAATAAGGTCAACGGGTTAATGTGGCTGTGGTCCACTTGTTAATTACAGAAATTGGTGACTGTGGAAAATAACCAAGCAAAATGTTTTGGGAGACAAGAGATGAGGTTTATTGCCCTTAATTGCTTGAAAACTCAAGTCTTGCAGAGACTATGGAGTTCAGCAATAATGGTGGTCTTTGTGCTCGGTATTTTGTTTCAAAAGTCTTGGGAGTCTGACGGAAGAAACTATGGAGGAAACGTACAGAAAAAGCTGGAATCTCTCTCTCTCTTTAGTTGAAGTAGTTTGGAACCTGACAAAGTTTCTCCATCTCTTGGTAACCCTGAGAGTCTGGACTGTGACCATTTTCCAAAGACTTGGAACCAGCTTTTTTTCCATCTGAAGCAAAGCTTTGTTTGGGAGACTCTCTGCCACCCTACAGCTGTCAGGAATTTGATTTTGTGAAGAAGAGATCCAACAGACTTTGAGAATGCAGCTTTAGAATCTTTGTGTTACATGAGCGTGTTGTAATAGGATTAAAAGGGGATATAGTTCTAATTCTAGATTACTTCTTGATGTTACCCACATTTACTACCTGCTTCAGAAATTAGCTTTATTTTATAATCAATTGTTATTTTTGAGTCCATAGAAGAAACCTGGTGAAAGTCTGTTTTCTTCTGGATGGCTGTAAAAAGGCAAAACAATTGGCCATTTTGATGATTTAATCAAAACATTTAGATTAAATGGTTCTGCTCATGGAGAAGTGCGTTTTGGTTCCCAGTACATTCCTCTCATTAGTCACAACAATATTTTGAATCCTATCAGTTCCTATCAGGTCCATGCATTAACTTAGCATTCGCTGACCTAGATTGGCTCCTGATCAAGCAACAGTTCAATTTTTTAAATTCTCATGTCATATTCAAATCCATCATATTTAAAGCCTTACCTCTCCTGATGTCTTTAACATTCTTCAGCCCTACATCTTTCCATGATCCTGTGCTCCTTCAGTTCTGAGCTCATGCACATCCCTCATCCATTTCTGAAAGCTGTGCCTTCAAACTTCCAAGTCTGAAACTTTGGAATTCCCTCCCTAAATCTCTCCATCTCTCGATTGTTCCGTAGACTGCAATTTTTGATCAAACTTTCAATCAGTTGTTCTCATAGCTCTTTTGCTGTGACTCGAAATCAAGTGATAATGCTTCTCGGAAGCACCTTTAATGTGTTTAAGGTTATTTCAAGGCAAATTGTTGTTGTTGTGTTGAGACACTAAGTGTTGCTTTGGTTCAGATTTTCCACAAACTGCTGCTCTACCATTAGGCAGAAGCGGGATAATAGTGCTTTTTGCCAATATTATGCTGCACTTGTAGGAAATTTCCAGCCTTTAAACATTCAGGTACTTTATACAAACCCAAACGTATCACTTTTAATATAAAAGGTCAAACATTTTACAGTTAGCATGATCTGTATAATTTACTGGCTGAAAGGGTGCTGGAATCACATTCAACAGCAATATTTTTCAAAAGGATAACTACATTAAGAGAAAACATTTACAACACTAGAAAGATTAGTGGGATTCATTGAATAGCTCTACCAGAGACCCATACAGGTATGCTGGGCCCATTTGTCCTCTTCCCACATGACATAATTCTCGGATTGTCCAGTACAATATGGTTAACCATATTGCTTAAATTTATAAAGCTTTTCCATTGTCAGAACTACATTTGAGCTGACACTTCCCTCCTTGAAGCTATTGGTTAGTCAATATTTCCTAAATTTCTATATTTACACATTAAGCTCTATATTGATTAACTGCCTGTCGCCAAATGAAATACATTCCATTAAATCAACATTATCCAGTTATATGGACCCTTAAGTCCAAGCTACTTCACAGAGTAAACAAAGGAACAACAAATGAGTATTTTGAGATGGTTTTCTAAAACAAGGGTGAGGGATAAATGATTGGATGGGTTTAACAGGTGCAAAGAGTGGAACTGAATGCAGAACAACCTTTACAAAGGTTATAATTGTTTGAGGGGAAGATCCGCAATCAATATATCATCACAACTGACAATGAGCAATAAAAATGGCCTTGTCCACATTGCCCACACCCTGAGAACAAATCAAATTAGAGCTGAAAGCTCTGTCAGCAAGGTTTGCTGGAAGGGAGGAGAATACACCCCATCCTGGTTTTGGAGAAATAGAATGCTCAAGATGATCGGGGGCTGGAAGAATTTACGGAGATGTGATGGCATGGAAGCATTTAAAAATGAGCATGATGATTTAAACTTAAGGACAATATAGATTGGAAAGGGTTTGATCATAGGCATACAGGACTAATTATGAAACTGGATACACAAAGCAGATAAGTATAGAATCTATTTACCAATCAAGACACATAGTCTGAAAGATGACACTGGCTTGGAATTGATCCTTTAGCTTATCTCATTTGTTGATAAAGTTTGGTATTAGGCCTACTCTTCAGCCAAAGTATTGATCGATTCTAAACCTGGCTTACCACGCTGCCTCAAAGTTCACTGCCGGTAACTATCCATTTTGTGTATGGAAAGTAGTGATCCCAAGCATCATTTATGCTGCTCACATTGGGATCGTGACTATTTTCTGGAAGATGGCAATGGGGCCAAATTGAAAGCATGACATCAAGTGATAGGGTGAGAGGTGAGAGTAAAACAAGCCTGCTATTCTTTGATATAGGGCAGCAAGTTGGTAACTAAGCCTGTAAATCCAAAGCAAAGTAAGTGCAATCCACTTTGGCAGAGAGCTCCTGAACAGGACAATGAAAGTCTGCAGTCCTAATAGCAGCTCATGAGGATACCGATCATTTATTGGATAGATATGGAACATCAAGAGCAGAGTCATCCCTAGTGGGAGTGGGGGACCAAGGCAAATCACAATGGGTAGACTTACCCTCCCTCAGGGCAAATAATACTGGAGTGGCTACCCTGCCAGGGCAAGTCACATTGGGTGGCACCTCTCCCCATCACCTGGAACAAATCACACTGTGCAGCAACTCCTCCCCTCACCTATGAATCTCCAGACTTCCATTCCACAAACAAAGGCCTCAGATTCTGCCGTATTAAATTTCTTGTGATTATACCATGCATTGCTGTTCCTTCTATATTCCTCCTTTATTTGGAATTATCCTAATCATAAATGATGTTCAACTCATTTTTTTTAAAAAAATCAGACTCAGCAATGATGACCAGGGCCATGCTGTCCCTTACTCAAAAGTCAGTCCCAGCCTGGATGCAGGTTTCTCTCAGGGGCCTATGGTCTCAGTGCAGGAAGCCCAAAGCATGAGACTTAGGGCAGTTGTCCAATTCATCCAGCCCTTGGGACAGTTCTAGTTATGAGGCATTGTCATGATTTATGCACACTAGTGATAGGTTAACAAATAAATAAATGATAATACTGGGATTTCAGTTTGAATTTCAGCATTGTATTATGTGTGTGTACGCAACAGGAAATACCATTCTATTTCTATTGTCTAAAATAACTAGAAATTGTATTTGTACCTACAATACAGGGAAATTAGCTTAATTGCCTATCTCTTCGAAAGCTGGCTGAATGACCTCCTTTGGCGCTGTATTATTCAACAATTCAAATTTATCATATTGATATAATGCAAGGTCGAAAATTACAGGTTTGAGAGAGATTATGCAATGAAAAAATGTAAACGGTACCATGTTACTGTTAGTGCCAGGACTGTCATGCTGCTTCCTTTGTAGGTATGTCAAAGCTATTCATTATTCATTTTTATATTGTGAGTTTTCCATTTCTTGCTTAAAGACCGGCACTGTTAGATCCTATACAGTACGTCATCTCTTGATTGCAAAAGAGCTAAAGCACATACGATTGACGCTTTGAAATGTATTATGATTCTATATTTGAACCCAAAAATGATACATATGCCTATCCTGGAGCATTTGGAATAAATGTTGGAATAAAAAACAATGCTGAAAAATTGCAACAGGTCTGGCAGCATCTGTGGAGAGAGAAATGACTAACCTTTCAAGTCCAATGTGACAGCAATTAGATAAGATTCCCTACAGTGTGGAAACAGGCCCTTTGGCCCACACCAACCCACCCAGACCCATTTCCCCTCTGACTAAAGTACCTAGCATACTGGGCAATTCACCTGCCCTACACATCTCTGGATGTTGGGATGAAACTCATGCAGTGAATGTGCAAACTCCATACAGTCACCCAAGGCTGGAATCAAACCTGGGATGCTGGTACTGTGAGGCAGTAGCACTAACCACTGAGCTACCATGCCACCATAGAATTACTGGACGTGTCTAACACTTTGTGCTTTTAATTTAGTATTTTCGAATTTCCTGACAGATCGCCAGCATCCGTTGCATTTGGCTTGTGTATTAGAATGAACCAATGCTTGTTGGTTTCAAATACTGAATCATGAAAAATGCTGGCGGGAGGGGGCCAAAAGAATATTTTCCTGAATAGTCATCAGCAAAGTATTTTTACAGCTTTGGCAAAGGTTTGCAAAACTGCTTCTACTGTAGTTGCTGTGGTTTGCTAGCTACCCTGAAAAATACAGTATTGAGATATCTCTAGCTCAGGTCATCATCCTTTCCCTCACCCATAATCCTCTCAGAGTGAAAACTGGAACCTGCGAAGGGATAACGGCATCAAATTAAACTGAACAGAGTCAAAGGAGTGCAGGAAGTGAAGAACAGACTCAATGAAGCTGACTCCTGTTACACATCAGTGTGGTGCTGGAAAAGCGCAGCAGGTCAGGCAGCATCCAAGGAACAGGAGAATCGACGTTTCAGGCATAAGTCCTTCATCAGAAGCATTCCCGAAGCATTGATTCTCCTGCTCCTCAGATGCTGCCTGACCTGTTGTGCTTTTCCAGCACACTCTCTCAACTCTGATCCCCAGCATCTGCAGTCCTCACTTTCTCCTGTTACACATCAGGAAAGGACAAGAAGATTCCTTCTGTTGAGATCATAGGGGGAGGGTTTAGAACCGGAGCAAATATCCCATTTTCTGTCATTTCTGTCATAGTGGATGCAAATGAAAAAATCTCCATAGCCCTGATTTCATTCCTCTCTCCCACTACTACCACCCTCCCTAGCAAAATAAAAACCCTGATGTGGACCGATCCTGGGAAAGATGCAAGTGATATGGCTGAAGCATAGGCAAAATTTCCTCTGTGCCTTCTTATGATGGCATAACTGCCCAACTTGAATAAAGGTGAAAATTGCAGGAACACTTACAGAAAAGGAAAGACAATTCAAAGACATCTAAAACATCAAAATTTGTGAATCATCAAGAGGACATAGAAAGATGTCCACTCCCTACTTAGCTATCCTCCCCTGGGACCATGTGCTTCAGTAAATGTCAATCCACTATCCAGAGATTAGAGCTTTCAAATCTGTAGTGCAAGAGCTTCAGGATGCTGGAGCAGCAGTGCATAGAGCTGTACATCACTGAACATAATTAGCACTTGTGTGGACAGTTAGAACATTGTGGAAGATTCACATGAGTACATTGACACCAAAACAGTAGAACCTCGATTATCCAAACATCAATTATCCGAATTTTGCATTATCTGAACAAGATCACAAGATCCTGTAAAAACAACATTAGACAACTCAGTATTCAGCTATCAGGCATTATGGTTGCATTCCTATGCAACCCCCGCGGTATACAAAAATCGCGCAATACAAACAGCACTTCAAGTGTTGGCGTTCTAATTGCATTATAACCAACACCCACTTTAAAAGTTCATGCTTTAGAAACAGCATTGCCTATTCACCCAACTGCGTTATAGCCAATTTGCATTAATGAACGACGCATATAGAAGCACTGCTTTACATCCATGCCAACGAAGATTCAACAAATCAGCATTTTGTTCTTATTCTGTTTAAAATGGCGTATTTTCTCTTCATGATTGCAAGATAAATAGTTTCAGCTTTTAGTTTCTTTTTAGAAAGATATACCTGATTGTTAACAATGCTACCTGTTATTTGACTATTATAAAGTAAGGGTAAGTTATGCCGATTTAGTCTGAGCGATTCATTTGGTGAGATCAAAGAAACCTTCAACGGTTAACCACTCCAGTGTTGGAATTGTCTATCTTGCTCCTGACAGTATAACCTCAGTTTAATCCTTCAAATCAGCCAAAACTTGGTAAAAAGTGAAAAAAAAAACAACTGCACGCATTAATCTAGCTTTCTCTAACAGAAGGTCGCAAAACTTGGAAAGTTTATTATTATCAATGTGAGTGGCTCAGAATCAAATTGTATATAAAGAATATTGTAAGATGTTTAAATTGGCCACACAAAAGGATGAGTTCCTTTATATTTGTGCCCATGTTACATTTAGTCTTGCTGGTCTCTGACCATCCCCCATAAACCTGAGCTTATCTAAAACACTGCTGCCTATAGCTAGCTCCCACCAACTCCCATTTACCCATTACCTCTGCACTTGCTTATTTGTTTCAGCACGTGATACAGGAGAGTCCAAATTTTTGTAATTTTTACACATGTTTTCAAAAGAAACCACCACCTAGATCTTTTCTATCTTCACATCATCATCTAACCGTGAAACCCTTTGAGACCTCAGCATTTTTCCAGGTTTAGCCTCTGGAGCATCCCCAATTGGTAAAGATCAGAAACAAACATGCTTCAAATTTAAAACCATCATACTTGCATCAAAATCCCTTCATGGCCTCACCCCATTTTTCTGTAAGCCCTTCACCTACAAAAAAATCCATGCATTGCCCCACTCCTCTGACATTTAACTTTGTTGAGAATGTGGTGTTGGAAAAACATAGCAGGTCAGGCAGCATCCGAGGAGCAGGAGAATTGATATTTCGGACAAGAATCCTTCATCCCCTCATTCCTGATGATGAGCTCTTGCCCGAAATATCGATTCTCCTGCCCCTCGGATGTTGCCTGACTAGCTGTGCTTTTCCAGCACCACACTCCCGACACTGATCTCCAGCAACTGCAATCCTTACCTTACCCTGACATTTAACTTTGGTAGTTCCAGCTTTGGTCGCTAAGTGTTCAGGAGCTTAGGCCTTAAGCTCGACAATTTCCTCCCCAAACCTCTTGATAGTGGTAGGAAAATCACTTTGTACTTGTATTTCAAGCACAGAAATTAAAGCATTTAAATAATAAATTCTCCCATTTTCTCCCTCCTTGTCTCAGTGAAGGTTTACTTTCATCCGGGTATAGTTTCAATGGTGATGGCTCATTCTCTAGTACCTCAACCTGATGGCTATTATAGTGTGATCCTGCCCTCAGGCATAATAATGATTTGGAGCAGGGACACTGAACATGTATCCCCTTCATTATACAAGGGATTATGAGACTTTGATAATGTGTAGTGCTCTATTATCCAGTAAGATCCACTACCTCCAGATAAAATGTGGATCAAACTAAAGCCTTCTTTGTGAAAATTTAAGGTTTGAAAACATGAAAAAGATTTGGCCTTACCTTATCTCCATTTCACCATGGAGAGCTCTGAATTTCCTATTTGTACATCAACTGGTTAAATGAAGCAATTGCCAACAATGTTTAATGATGATGCTAAAGAGGTGGCCCACTTGTTTATTGAGGTGGAGAATAAACGTTTGCATAGGCACCAAGAGCTCCTATAAACTTAACAATAAAGATTGGCGTGACTGGAGAGAATGTATGTCTAGTTGGCAAAGCAGCTTACTTCATAAATTATTTATCCAAATGAAGTTTCAATCATTCATTCTAAAATCCAACAACATCTAACCCAGCTTTTCAACCAGACACGAAACTGCAAAGCCAAATTAATTAATAACTTAGAGTCAATATATCTGTAATAAAGATGGGAGCTTGCTTTACTGTGTGTAATTATAGATCAATAAATGCATGTCACCCATGACTCGACCAGTCATTTTTTAACCAGAATATTGCTGCTCTTGGGGAAATGTTTCAAAAGTGACAGCTCTAGTAGAAACACAGTGATCTCTGGCATTATCAATCTAAGTTGGGATGATTGCTAGGCTAACAAGGCTTCATTAGTGAAGATCAATCAAGTGGAACAAAACAGTCAAGTAACAGTGCAAATTGGGGCAATTTCCTTACTTAAGCGCAGTAAGTACGGGTCATGAGCCTTGTATCCCTTTTCGTCTTGCAAGTTCAAGCAATAGAATTTACCCACAATGAGTGGCTCTTTCTAACATTCTTTACCGTAAAGATTACGTATATCATTTTTTGGCAGGATGTTCCATCAAGTGGTTTTGAAATTACTTCATAGGTGCTTCTAGCAAAGCTACAGTTATGGCCTGTCTTCATTTGTCTTGAGAAGATTGTAGTAGTAATGAGATACTTCCTTGAATCCGTGCAGCTCCTCAGTGATGTTGTACACCAACTTTATAAGTGAACTCATACCTACCAGGGGATAATAACAGTGATATAGTAAAATACCAAGTAATGAGTCAGCAAGGGCTTGATGGCTCAATGGTTAGCACTTCTGCCTTACAGTACCAGGGACCTGGGTTTAGTTCCAGTCTCAGGTGACTGTGTGGAGTTTGCATATTCTCCCTGGTTTTTATGTTTGTTTCTTCCAGGTACTCTGGTTAACTCTCACAGTCACAAAGATGTACAAGTTAGCTGGATTGGCCACAGTAAATTGCCCATAGTGTCCAGGATTGGGTGGATTTCCCATGGCGGTTACAGAGATTGGGTTTGGGTGGGATGCTTTTCAGAGTGAACTTGATGGACCAAACGGCCTTACACAATGTAGGGGTTCTATAAAGGGCTTACATGTTTTCAACTAATTCTAAGTGTGTTTAGGAGGGTTTCACACTAGAAGGTCCAACAGGGGTGGCATTGTTAAAAATCAGGTACGTCTGTAAAAATCAGAAATTTATTCCATTTCATTCAAAAGTAAAAAGAAATTCCACAATTTTCATGAGACTTTCAGGGATTTTACGACTTTTGACTTTGCATTTAATTAGCACGTTGCATTCTAGGAATATCGATATTGCAGTACTCCACTTGTGATCACCTTACTCTGTGCATGCAATGGTTGAGAGCAAACATATTGAGGTGTGTTTAACCCAGTGTGGAAGTTATTTGGTACGAGGCAGTCAGAATCGGAAAACCTTCCACTTACCACATTGTGTCGTGTTTGGTTTGATTTGCTTGCTGGGCGTATTTCTAACTTTGCAATGTCACACAAAGCTTAACAGTGTGTGCAGAAAGTGTCAGCTATCTGCTCTACACATACTGGGGATCCAGAAGAAAACAAATACCTCATGTAAATGAACTTTCCAGAGATGCTTAAAATCTATTTGAAATATGAGATGTTAAAGGAAGGAATGGAGAGACAAGCAAGAAAATTGGATGTTTCCTTCTTCAATAAATAAAGACCTTTGCAGGTAAAAGATATATCTAGTCATGAGAATCTCATTAGTGCAGTTTGTTGCCTTTTCTATAACTTGGGATCGATGACTGCCATTCGTCAGGTATTACTTTAAAGAAGTTACATCATCTACAATACCATATCTGAAATTATCACACAAGTCAGAAACATACTTTCTTAGTTTGGCGTTATCTGTATAAGAAAATGATATACCATATAATGTCTTTATTTACTGACTTTCAAACTTTCACTGGTTTATTTGGAGGTCTTCCATTCTCAGGAGAGTCATTGTAAAGTTAGCCCCAGAAACCAAAAATTCCTTAAGTTCCAAAAAAAAAGCACTGAATAGCAGACCAGTTGAGGAAGGCAGTCTTTTTGATAATTAGTTATTGTTTATACTAACGAGAAAGCAAATCTGTTTTATCAACCATCACCAGCTTATTATGATGCAATGTGACCATGGAGAGTATGGGTGGTCCCCAGGTTGTATTTGAATGGTTATGATTAATAGCTGGATTAAACTACTGCGCATCCCATTGCAAAGGGCTTTGGGAAAGTAATGAGAATATGCATAGCCCAATATCCTGCTTTTGTTGTCAACCTTCAGGTTTTAGAGTTTAAACTTGGTACGGAAGATCTGGCAACATGAGAAGGAACCTTCCTGATGTTTGATAGTTTAGCTGATTTACAATAATCAATAAAAAGACCCTTGAAGTGCAAAACACATTTCTGTTCTCACAGACAAATATAAACAGTTTTACAAATTTCTCACATTCATGAGAAGTATTGTAAAGGAAAGAAAAAGTAAATACTTGTATTTATTATTTACTTACAATTATCTACAGACTCCCCAGTATGCTTTCCAGCCAATGATGTCCTTTTGAAGTATGGTTACTGCAATGATGCTAATTTACACACAGCGAGCTCGCAAGAATGCGCTTGTGAACAGACAATCTGCTTCAGTGAGTTTTGTTGAAGGGTAACTGTCAGCCAGACCAATGGGAGAACTCCAATTCTTCCCAAAATATTTTTTTAGAGATATGTTAATAAAAGAAGAAGTGGCCTTTAAACTGCCTTGATATTTTCTGGTCCTTGAATTTTATCCAAGAGTTGCAAGTGTGCTGAGGAAGCAGTGACAATAGCACTAGTTCACAGGAAAATGGCATCTCAGTCTTAAATACATCATAGTTCCTGACATAAAGACCTTCATTAGTCTCTTGGTTATCTTCTAATATGAATATTGGCAGCCTAAATGGAGGTGTTCTCAAAAATTGTAATTGATGGTGAGTCCCCCTCCTCTGTGAATCTAATTTCATGGTATTCCAAAGTCTGCAGTGGTCACTGATTAACAGTCAATATCACATTACTTACAAAATCCGATCCATGGAAATAAATCACTGTTTTCATTGGTCTGGGTGACAATTTTTCTGACCAGACTGTCCAATTGCTGTATGACCTTTCAGTCTCCAGAGGTTTCATTGGTGCAGATTTTGTAGAACACTACACTTCATTTAATTCTCTTGCTTACCTGCTGCAATTAACACATTCAGTTTCAAGTTCTTATTACTAGGGAGCTATATGAGCCCTCTTTTTTCTACCCCTTTCCCCGAACTTCCTTGTATTTTCATAGAGTCTGTCATTATCATAGTACCTTTAATGCCCTGCTAACATTATAATTATATTCATGGAATCATAGAGATGTACAGCATGAAAACAGACCCTTCAGTCCAACTTTTCCACACTGACCAGACATCCTAAATAAATTAGTCCCATTTGCCAGCATTTGGCCCATATCCCTCTAAACCCTTCCTATTCATATACCCATCCAGATGCCTTTTAAAAGTTGTAACTGTACCAGCCTCCACCACTTCCTGTGGCAGTTCATTCCATACACGCACCACCTTCTGCATGAAAATGTTGCCTCTTAGATCCATTTTAAATCTTTCCCCTCTCACCTTATGCTCTCTAGTTTTGAATTCCCCTTACCCTGGGGAAAATACTTTGTCTACTTACTCTATTCACGATTTTATACACCTCTAATAAGGTCACCCTTCAGCCTCCGACACTCCAGGGAAAATAGCCTTCAGCCTCTCTCTATAGCTCAAGCTTTCCAATCCTGGCAACATCCTTGTAAATCTTTTCTGAACCCTTTAAAGTTTCACAACATCCTTCCAATAGCATGGAGACCAAAAATGCACACAATATTCCAATAGTGGCCTAACCAATGTCCTTCACAGCTGCAGCATAACCTCCTAATTCTCATACTCAATGCATTGACTAATAAAGACAAGCATACAAAATGCCTTCTTCACTATCCTGTCTACCTGGGACTCCACTTTCAAGGAAGTATGAATCTACACACTGAGGTTTCTTTCTTCAGCCACATTCCCCAGGACCTTACCATTAAGTGTATAAGTCTCACCCTGATTTCTCTTGCCAAAGTGCAGCACCTCATACTTAACTAGATTAAACTCCATCTGCTATTCCTCAGTCCATCAGCCCATCTGATCAAGATTCCATTGTACTCTGAGGTAACCTTCTTCACTGTCCACTCCACCTCTACTTTTGGTGTCATCTGCAAACTTACTAACCACACATTCTATGTTGACATCTAAGTCATTTATATAAATAAGAAAAAGCAGTGGACCCACCACCGATCCCTGTGGCACACCGCTGGTCATATGTCTCCAGTCTGTAAAGCAACCCTCCACCCCACCCTCTGTCTTTTGACTTCTATATCCAATTGGCTAGTTCTCCCTGTATCCATGTGATCTAATCTTGCTAACCAGTCTACCGTGAGGAATGTTTTTGAACGCCATACTGAAGTCCATATAGATCATGTTCACTGCTCTGCCCACATCAATCCTCTTTGATACTTCTTCAAAAAGCTCAATCCAGTTCATGAGACACAATTCCCCATGCACAAAGCCATGTTGACTATCCATAATCAGTGCTTGCCTTTCCAAATAAATGTCAATCCTATCCTTTAGGATTCCCTCCAACAACTTGCCCAACCCATCATTAAATTGTGAATCATAGTTCTGGTTTCCCCAGGCATTGGTAACATCCTTCCTGCATTTATCCTGTCTAGCCCTGTTAGAATTTTATAGGTTTCGATCGGATTCCCCTCTTTCTTTGAAACTACAATGCATATAGTCCTACTGATCCAATCTCAATAGACAATAGACAATAGACAATAGACAATAGATGCAGGAGTAGGCCATTCAGCCCTTCGAGCCTGCACCGCCATTCAATATGATCATGGCTGATAATTTCTAATCAGTATCCTGTTCCAGCCTTATCTCCATAACCCTTGACTCCACTATCTTTAAGAGCTCTATCCAATTCTTTCTTAAATGAATCCAGAGACTGGGCCTCCACTGCCCTCTGGGGCAGAGCATTCCACACAGCCACCACTCTCTGGGTGAAGTAGTTTCTCCTCATCTCTGTCCTAAATGGTCTACCCCGTATTTTTAAGTTGTGTCCTCTGGTTCGGCACTCCCCCATCAACGGAAATATGTTTCCTCCTGCCAGAGTGTCCAATCCTTTCATAATCCTATACGTTTCAATCAGATCCCCTCTCAGTCTTCTAAACTCAAGGGTATACAAGCCCAGTCGCTTCAGTCTTTCCGTGTAAGGCAATCCTGCCATTCCAGGAATTGACCTCGTGAACCTACGTTGTACTCCCTCAATAGCCAGAATGTCTTTCCTCAAATTTGGAGACCAGAACTGTACACAGTACTCCAGGTGTGGTCTCACCAGGGCCCTGTACAGCTGCAGAAGCACCTCTTTGCTTCTATACTTAATTCCTCTTGTTATGAAGGCCAGCATGCTATTAGCCTTCTTCACGACCTGCTGTACCTGCATGCTTGCCTTCATTGACTGGTGGACAAGAACACCCAGATCTCTCTGAACAGCCCCTTTACCTAATTTGATACCATTGAGGTAGTAATCTGCCTTCCTGTTCTTGCCACCAAAGTGGATAACCAGACATTTATCCACATTAAACTGTATCTGCCATGCATCTGCCCACTCACCTAACTTGTCCAGGTCACCCTGTAATCTCCTAACATCCTCATCACATTTCACCCTACCACCCAGCTTTGTATCATCAGCAAATTTGCTAATGTTATTGCTGATACCATCTTCTATATCATTTACATATATGTAAAAAGCTGCGGTCCCAGCACTGATCCCTGGCGGTACCACACTGGTCACTGCCTGCCATTCCGAAATGGAGCCGTTAATCACTACCCTTTGTTTCCTATTAGCCAACCAATTCTCTATCCAATCTAGTACTTTGCCCCCAATACCGTGCACCCTAATTTTACTCACTAACCTCTTGTGTGGGACTTTATCAAAAGCTTTCTGAAAGTCCAGGTACACTACATCCACTGGATCTCCCTCGTCCATCTTCCGAGTTACATCCTCAAAAAATTCAAGAAGATTAGTCAAGCATGATTTCCCCTTCATAAATCCATGCTGACTCTGTCCTATCCTGTTACTATTATCCAGATGTGCCGTAATTTCATCCTTTATAATAGACTCCAGCATCTTTCCCACCACTGAGGTCAGACTAACTGGTCTATAATTTCCTGCTTTCTCCCGCCCACCCTTCTTAAAAAGTGGCACAACATTAGCCGCCCTCCAATCCTCAGGAACCGACCCCGATTCTATTGAACTCTGGAAAATAGTCACCAGCGCATCCACGATTTCCCGAGGCACCTCCTTCAGTACCCTGGGATGCAGGCCATCAGGTCCCGGAGACTTATCAACCTTCAGACCTAACAGTCTCTCCAACACCAAATCCTGGCAAATATAAATTCCCTTAAGTTCAGGTCCTTCAGCCACTGTTACCTCAGGGAGATTGCTTGTGTCTTCCCCAGTGAACACAGATCTGAAGTACCCATTTAATTCCTCTGCCATTTCTTTGTTCCCAGTAATATATTCCCCTGTTTCTGTCTTCAAGGGCCCAATTTTTGTCCTAACCATTTTTTTGCCTTGGACATACCTAAAAAAGCTTTTACTATCCTCCTTTATATTCTTGGCCAGTTTACCTTCGTACCTCATTTTTTCTCTGCGTATTTCCTTCTTACTAATCCTCTGTTGTTCTTTAAAAGCTTCCCAGTCCTCAGTTTTCTCACTTATCTTCGCTAAGTTATACTTTTTCTCTTTTAACTTTATATGTTTCTTTACTTCCCTCGTCAGTCATGGTCGCCCATGTCTCCTCCTGGGATCTTTCTTCCTTTTAGGAACGAACTGATCCTGCAACTTCTGCAGTATACACAGAAATATCCGCCATTGTTCCTCCATGATCTTCCCTGTTAAGGTATTGCACCATTGAACTTTGGCCAGTTGCTCCCTCATAGCTCCATATTTCCCTTTATTCAACTTTCCATCCATCAGTTCTGTCGCCGCAGGAATTATTCTGGCAAACCTTCATTGTACTTCTTCCAGAGCCAGAACTGCACACATTATTCCAGGTTTGGTCTCATCAAGAGCCTGTGTAGTTGCAGCATGACATACCTGCTCCTGTACTCAAATCCTCTCACTATGAAGACCGTCATACCACTTGCTTTCCTCACTGTCCTACTGCATCTGCATGCATACTGTGAGCGACTGGTACACAAAGGCACTCAGGTTTTGATGCACCAGCCCGTTTCAACTTATCCACCTTTCAGATAATACTTTGCTTCCTGTTTTTGCTACCAAAGTGGATATCCTCATTGTATTTCGTCTGTCATGCATTTGCTCACTTACTCAACTTGATGAAATCACACCAAAGCCTCCTACTCATAGCTTACCCTTCCAATCAGCTTTGTGTTATTTGCAATCTTGGAGATACCACATTTAGTTCTGTCATTTAAATCAGTAACATATATTGTGAATAACTGAGGTGCAAGCACTGATCCCTGCCATACACTAATTGCCATGAGGTGCCACTCGCAAAAAGACCCATTTATTCTTCTTTTTAGCTTTTGGTTGGCCAATCAGTTTTCTGTCCATGCCAGTACACTACCCACAATCCCTTGTGCATTAATCTTATGCTAATCGCTCGTCTGGGATCTTATCAAAAGCCTGCCAAAAGTCCAAATAAACCACGTTCACTAGCTGCTCATTATCAACTCTACTAGTTACATGATAGAAAAATTCTAATAGATTTGTGAAGCATGATTTCCCTTTTGTAAATGCATGTCAACTCTGACCAAACCTGTCACTGGTTTTCAAATGCTCTGCTGTTAAATCTTAGATAATGGACTTTAACATTTTCCCACTACTAATGTCAAACTAACCAGTCTATAATTCCCTGTCTTCTCTTTGCCTCCTTCTTTTAAATAGAGGGGTTGCATTATCTGCCCTTTAATCCATAAAACCTGTTCCAGTCTATAGAATATTGAAAGATGACCACCAGTGCATCCAATATTTCTTGGCCCACTTTCTTAAGTAATCTTTCTTAAGATTCAGATTATCAGGCCCTGGGGATTTATTGTACTTTAATCACAATTTTTTCCCTAATGCCATTTCCCTACTACCATTGATTTATTTCAGTACCTCCCTCTGACTAGACCCTGTGCTCCCAAACAGTTTTGGGACATTACTCGTGTCATCCTTTGTGAACACAGAACCAAAGTATTTATTTAATTCAGCTGCCATCTGTTTGCTCCCCATAATAACCCTCCGTTTTTCTGGCTGTAAGTGACTTATATTTGTCTTCAATAATCTTTTTCTCTTCACATACCTTAAGAAAATTTCACCGTGTGTATGTTCCTTGCAATCTTACTCTATTTTCCCCTTTTAATTAGTCTCTTTGTCCACCTTTGCTCCCAATCCTCAGGACTGCTACTGTTATGGGCAATTTGTATGTCCTTTCCTTGCATCAAATATTATCCCTAATTTCCCTTCTTTGTGGTGGATGGGCCACGTTTCCTTCTTTATTTTTAAGCCAAACAGGAAAAAGAATTTGTTGCAGTTCCTCCAGACGCTCTTTGTTTGCCATTGCCTATCCACCACCATTCCTTTAAGTAACATTACTCAATGTATCATATTTAGCTCGCACCTCATCCAATTGTACTTTGCTTTATTTGGATTCAGAGCCCTAGATAATCACTCATTAATGAACCTAAACCTACTTCAGTCCTCCTTACTGAGACAACTGATTTGAAAAAGCTTGACTGCCACTTTGATGCCTAATGTTTATCATGGATGGATAAGATACAATATCAAAAATATCCTTGTGCCCAATGACCACTTACTAAAGTGGATGGCTATAATTCTGGTATATCCATTGTCAATACTCCCTACGCCTCTGCAGGTATTGTTCTCCTTAAATAAACATCAAAACATCTAATGTGTTCTGAAATGCTGCTGCATCAATTTACTCTCTGTCCCTTGCTGTAGTGAGCTTTGTATTAAAATCACATAATAAGCAGTGGTACATACAACACCTTTTGAGTGCTAGTTTCATTTGACAACATAAAGCAGTTTCTTATTTTTCAATCAATAGCCTTTGTCATATTACCTTGAGTAAAGACTGCTGCAGTGTTCAAATGTGCCCTTTGTCATGTTTTGTATTAGGAAACGAGATTTTTTTTTTCTTTAGTTGCACATTCTTTTGTAACTGTACTGTCTCGAACAGATTTCTCTGCTGCTTATATAAAATAGTTGGTGCAGAAGAGGAGACAGGCATCAATAAGTTAAAACATTTGACTGTAGTGGAGCTGAAAGAACCTTTGTTATAGGTCCTGCTTTAAGTGCATGTTAAATACGTAAACCGTGTGTAGAAGTGAGTTGCATCAGAGGCAAGTCATAAATAAGAAAGCTGGATTGCTTATCTCATGGGGTCTTGTTTTTAATGGCATTAGTATTTTTCATATCTTATTGGTGTTTAGCAAATTTGATTATTCATTTTATCAAAACCAAAAGTGTAATTTGTTTTTCTGCAACAGCTTGTTAGGTGTAGACATATGATTTCATATAAATCTACCATAGCCAATGTAAATCTGACCGTGATAACACCAATTTATTTTGATCAATTTTAACTGAGTAGAAGAAAAGGGTTCAAATGGGCTATAACACAATTTTAAATTACTAATGTTGGGCAAAGAGGTGCTTTTCTTATGTTTCATGGGTGTGGGGGCCATCTTTCAAAGTACATTTGACCCACTATTGGACACTGGAAGTTGTACAAATGCCATAAGATAAGCTGATTACTTAAACCCCCAAGGAACACATGATGCAACAAACATGTTTTGATGGAACTATTAGGAGAAAGTGGACTATGTAGATGCTTATTGCAAACAAGTTCACAGACAGTCAGCAAAACGTAATTTCGCCGATGGAAATAGTCAATCAAGCTCCTTATTTTCAAAGCATGTTCCTCTACAATGTACTGCAGTACCATGGAGGAAGGCTGCAACTTAAATGCCCTATTTGACAGAAGCCAAAGTGCCTCACTTATCCAAAAATCATGCAGTAGATGCAAAAATTAAACAACACACTGCTAGCACATAGATAAACGTCAAACACAAATCAAACATACCAGTGTGAAATCACACTAAAACTAATTGAATTGTACCTGTTACTACTGTGGTAGAAAGTACTCCAGACTGGTGAAGTCCAACAAAGAATGTGACACCTGCAGAAGTCTGCAGAACTAATTCAAAAATATAGAATTGATTATCATTGACCTAAACACATGCATCTGTTCATGAACAGACTTAAAGCAAGTACCTACAAACAATTACAAAGAGCCACAAGGCTGGAACATATTCCTTTTATTTTTACAGAGAATAAATACAAATTATATATCTTGTTTCTGGCATGGGTAAGTGAACCACGTTAGGCATCTGGATGATTTAAATTGGTTAGATTTGTGCAGATATTAGCATACTCAGGATTATCCTGTAAGTGGTGTCTATCATGGAATCACATTTGTAAATGCATGCTGGCAAAGTATGAATTAAATGCAGCCTAATTCAAAAACAGGAGGAAGGCATTGTTTGACTTGTTTAGCCAGTCTCTACTTGACATCACATTGGCAGAGTCAAACCTTGTACCTTTTTTTTTAATCATGGGCACCTATAGCTATTCATTATTTTCTCCATCACCTCAGTCAATCAACTTGCCAACCAATCAACACCCTTTCTCCTATTGCATAAATCGTTGCCACAATTTGAAATTCGATATTCCTGTGTTTGTCTTGACGAGTGCAAGACAAAAACGCTTTGGAAAATATCTCTTTTTTTCAGTAATATTCAAGTTCTGTATCAACTAGCAACAGTCAACAATTTATAAGAAGCAACTAAAAAAAGGACTACATTTGTTTGATAATATCTCAAAGTGCTTTACAACTGATGATTTACTAATGAAGTATAGTCATTGTCAGATATAGGAAACATGGCAGCCAATTTGATCAGAGCTCAGTCCCTTTTTTGATGAGGGACACATGTTGACTTGATAATGGGTGACCTCTGTGACTTTTCTTCAAATGTGCCATGTGACCTTTTACCTCCATCTTGAAGAGCAGATGGAACTTTAGTTTAACATCTCAAAATGGTTGGACCTCTTAAAACAAAATAATGTAGTGTGACTTCATGTTGCATGAATCATGAATCTTGCCTCCATCTGACTATGTTTTTAAATACATGAATATTGTGATCTAGTGGATGCTTGCAGTTATATTGAATTATGAATTTTACAGGAGACTTGTATTTGCATGAAGACCCTGGTAAGTGCCTCACATCTGACCCAGCCCAGTGATCTACCTCTTATATTTACAATGTGAGGCTGAGCTAAAACTATGGACTGGCCTGGCAATGAATCTACTGCATTTCATCCTTCATGTGAGATTGATACTCCAAATGGGTAATTTTTAAACTTTGGGTGATTTTAATAGAAATTAAAATCAGGAGAGTGATATGTTAGGTGGGTGATCTGAAGTAGTACATTTTATACCATCAATCAGAATTAAAATGAAAATTTAACATTAGGGCACAGTTGAAATTGCACCAACACTCTTTGCCCATATGGCCGGTCATGCCTTTACTGTATAGCTTTGGGTCAGTAGAAACACTCCCACTTCAGATAAGTGAGGGTGTGAGTTCGAGCACAAAATCCAACCTGATAGTTCCAGGCCGTGCTGGGGAAGCATAGAAGCATCAGACATACTGCCTTTCAGTTGAAGTGCTAAACTAAGGCACAGCATCAACTCTCTGATAGACATGAAAGATCGCCCATGTCTTTAATTAAAGAAGGGCAGGAGATTTCTTCCAGTATTTTGACCAGCATTAGTCCCTCTGGTTATTTATCACATCACTAATCATTGACCTTGCTGTGTGCAAATTGGCTACATCATTTCCTAAATTACGACAGTATCTACATTTCAAAAGTACTTAATTGGTCGTGGAGTGCTTTTGAATGTCCTGACATTGTGACTGTGAGAGAAATTATTTCTTTCTAGGATCAAATTGATTGTCTTCCCAGTGAATTTATCTGATGAAAATTCACAAATACATGAGAAAAAATATATTGGCAATTACCTTGCTGCATGTCATTCATTTCAGAAGGAGTGGTGTGCCTGTTCACTGTAACACAATGCGATACACATTGTTAAAATAAACCATTCCTGTCAACATTTCTTGCCTCTGCAGTCTTGCAAAGTGACAGGAACCATCCCACTGTTTATTTAATTATATTATATTTCCTGTTGACTCTTCTAATTAAATTCTAAACACTCTTTGAAGTTAAGGTATTTAACATGGTGTGTGGTCTCATTTGAACCTTGGTCTATGATACCTCTTTAGTCCTTATTGCATAGGGACTTGGGTAAGAAACCACAAACCAACTTCAGAGCACGGGAACTGAGCTCTTAAAATAACATCTATTGCAAAACCATATCAATGAACAAGTGGCTTCAGCTTGGGATTTAATTAATTTTAATGATGCATTAAAATCAGAAAAGATTGGTGTGAATATTTTGTTCCTTTGTCTACTTTTTGTCTAATTTTTGAGCTAATTTTGGTTTAAGAAAGACAATGCTGCAGTTGCAGACATTAATATCTGAAAGACATACAGAGAAAGCCTTGAACAAAATATATTAAGTGGAACATTCTGCATAAGACTCACAATGTTTAATCTCTGAATTACCTTTTGTAAAACACTATGTTGTCTTTATATTAAATAAAGTTTTAAATAATATGTTTGTCTTTCATCTGGAGCACAAGTAGCAATAAGTTTATGTGATGCCAGATACTATAACAGGGAACACAAAATGACCATACACAGAGAAATAAAAATGGAAAACAAGACAACAGATAAGTGGTTGTGATGTGTGCAGAATTTACTGGCAGAAAGTGAGGACTGCAGATGCTGGAGATCAGTTGAAAAGTGTGGGCATTGCTGGCCAGTCCAGCAATTATTGTTCTCCTCGAATTGTCTTTGAGAAGGTGGTGGTGAGCTGGCTTCTTCAACTATTGTCATCTATTTGGTGTAGCTGGATGTTTTGAGATGCCAATTGAGATGGAGTTCCAAGATTTTAATCCAGTGATCTGAAGGAACCACAATATATTTCAATATCAGGATGGTGAGGCTTGAAGGGGAATCTGCAGGTGGTAGACTCCCCATGTACCTGCTGCCCTTCTGCTTCCAGATGGTCATGGTCATGGGTTTGGAAAATGCTGACCAAGGAGCCTTGGTGAATTTCTGTGGTGCACCTTGAGGATGGTATACACTGCTGATACTCAGCGTTGATGGTGGAGGCAGTGAATATTTGGGGATGTGGAGCCTATCAAGTGGCTTCTTTGATTTGGAATGTTATCAAGCTTGAGTGTTGTTGGAGCTGGTCTCATCCAGGTAAGTGGAGAGTATGATTCCTGACTTGTACCTTGTAGATGGAGAAACTGGTTTGGGATGTCAGGAGGTGAGTTACTTGTGCAGGTTCCTACCTGCTCAGGTAGCCATGGTCATTATATGGCTGGTCCAGTTCAATTTCTGGTTAATGTAACCTTAGGATGTTCTTAGTGCAGGATTCAGTAATAACAATATGATTACATTACAAAAGATGATGGCTAGATTCTCTTATTGGAGATGAACATGACCCGGCACTTACGAGATACAAATATGACTTGCCACTTGTCAGCCCAAAGCTTGATATTTTCCAGTTCTTTTAGCCTTTGGTCATGGAGTGAGAAGTCATGAATGGTGCTGAACATTGAAATTTGCACAATAAATACATTCACTTTTACCTTTTGATGGAGGGAAGGTCATTGATGAGGCAACTGAAGATGATTGGGTCTAGGACATTACCCTGAGGAATTCATGCAGAGATGTCCTGGAGCTGAAGTGACTGACCTCCAACAACCACAATCATCTTCCTATGTGCCAGGTATGACTCCAACCCTTGGAGAATTTGGACTTTACTGTCCAACAAAAAGGAAATCAGATTTGGCACATGTCACCGAAACGAGCAGCCTGGAGATGAATGTGCGACATGGGTAATCTCTGTGTGGATGGCATTAACAGACTCGTGGGACTGGGTTTTCACAGAATTGTGGAGTCAGGATCTGGAATGTGTGGGGAAGTAAAAATCATGGCCTTGTAAGTTGTCTCGGGATCCCAAAGCCGCTGGAGCTACTCCATATTTTCAAAGGACCTGGGAGAGACTGACCATATGTGGTCACTACCAATTTATAGCCCTTAACCTCTTTAAGGAACTTGTCTGTGTATTCGTCGTTTTACATTTTGAATTTTTAATTTGGTGAAAACACTACTGTATGTTTGTGCATAGCTGTTGGGTTCATAGTGGGAACAACAGAAATATTGTTCTTATTGATTTACACCTGGATCTGTAGAATAGAATCATAGAATCCCTACAGTGTGGAAGCAGGCCATTCAGCCCATCAAGTCCACACCAGCACTCTGAACAGCATACCACCCAGACCCACCTCCTGACCCTATCCCCATTACACCACAGGTAATCCACCTCGCCTGCACATACCTGGACATAATGGGCAATTTACCATGGCCAATCCTCCAAACGACCACATCTTCAGACTGTGGGAGGAAAGTGGAGCACCCGGAGGAAACCCACGCAGACACGGGGAGAATGTGCAAACTCCACAAAGGCAATCACTCGAGGTTGGAATCAAACCCAGGTCCTTGGCACTGTGAGGCAGCAGTGCTAACCACTGAGCCACCATGCTGCCCAAATCTGTTTGTGCCAGTTCCAGCATTATGATGTAAACTACCCTGGATGGGTTCTTTCATTGCCATGGATGCCATGATACTCTTGGGAGCGTTCTGCTGTCTGTGGCAAGGCAGATTCCAACATGCCTACTGCCAGCCTTTGCCCTGGCAGAAGGCAAGAAGCTGCTGGAGGAACTTGCAAGCCTCTGTCCCTGGCCAAAAAAAAAACATTTGCATTTGAACATAATGTTGGAAGTATTCATCCAAGGATTGGAGTCCTGACTTGCATTGAAAATGTGGCAATTTAGCATCACCTAAACGCTGCTCAACAAGTTGCTCAACAAGCAGCAATTATTCACCTGTAGCAAATCATACGCTTTTCTCTCTGCAACTCAAAGAAAACAAAGTCCAGCAATTCTGAGGCATCACCTCAGATCAAAATACTGGCACAGGAGACAAAGCTCCTTTGTGACCTGATGTTGCTAATTGGCTTCTCTCATTGTCAAGTCTTTGTGCACACAGGATATCCTTGATGTGTCAACACTTTCTGAAATGTACGAATGATCTTTTCAATGTAACATGTTTAGTACATATCCAATATCTCATTAGGCAAAACATAGTGCAAACCACCCATGGGCAGATTGGTGCATACGGCATTCTAGACTAGTAATGTAACCATTTGGGAGATGAGTACAGCTGTGTTTGTAACACACCTAATGGGGCATTTCTTTGTAAAAGCTTGAAATTCTCATAATCCGAAAAGAGCATATAACGTTTAACTTCGGAATTTAACATCATTCTGCCCTTTTTTTTAAATAGATGTCTAGACCAAAGGGTACACATAATTGTCACTAAAGGTGAAGTTGCAGACAATACAAAGGTCAATCAGACTAGACCAGTTTATCTGAGGATTAACCCAGGTTGGAAACAAATAACTAACTCATGAAAGTGTTCTGCTAGTGCCTTTAATTGAATCATTTTATGATTGCCAGCAAACAAGGCTGAGCAGGCTTTACACTGAAGTACATATATTCTTTGAAAAGAAGTTTACAAAGATCCAAATTGAGTCCAACAAAGCCACAAAATGACAAGCCTGAGGTGTTACAGCCTGCCTGACAGCACCAGAAGCTGGAGAGCAAAGAGCTTCAGTTGCTGAGATGGAATCAGTTCTCTAACAGATTGTACATGTATTTCACAATGCAGCGGTTATATATATATATATATTTAATGCACCTGATTGGATATGTTATGACAGATCACTGTGGTGGATGAGATTTGAACCAATGTGTATGGACATTAGCACTGCACCACAAGTCCTCTCCAGTGATTATATAGTAAGGGATAAATCACCAATAATGCCTAAAAATGTGGAAAGGGATTGAGAACGTGGTTAGTCTGTGCCCACTAATTATAAAGCAGACCAGCTTAATGCCGGCTGCTCATTGAAATATTCTGAGTGCAGTCTCTGCTAACTCTCCCACTTGTTGGCCAGAGTCAATATCATTTGATTGCAGCCAAAGTTTATTGAGACTAGATTGCACCTTTTGAAATGTGAAGTGTACTGTAGCTGGAGCAGGTGCTGGGAGTCATGACTGAAGAAATTCTGACCTGAGAAAGAGAGGGGAAGGAATGGTACAACATGGGACATAATGACCTCGTAGGATTTCTAACGCTTGGTCATATGTGTTAGTTGAAGAAGTCGAAAGGAGGAGAGACATTTTATTTCTGCATGGAAGCAGAAAAGACAATGGGATAGCTCCAGGAGATCAATATCAGGAATGAAATCCTGAGAAGCTGGATGCGGTTCTGCAAAAAAAAAAATCACCAGCCTCACTTGTTTGGTCAAGGCCAAAGAATACCTCTTTAGATGCCATATTGTCAACTGCACTACTACTAGACTCAGATGTTAAGGTGATGGAGATTAGACATGATGGAAGTTAATGGAGTCAAAAATAGCAGGAGATTTGTTTGATAAGTCAGGAGTATGGGAAGCAGTGGCTGTGCTGTTAGTAGGCGAGAAGGGAAAGACACTCGCTGGTTAGGAAATGGGCAGCACCACATGTGGGAGAAGGGTAATCTCCTGAAGAAATGATGTCAGCTGTTTTCAGGTTTCTTTTGTTATTTTAATGCTCTTCTCTGCCTGACCAATGATGGTTTACTACCAATTTTTCTGGCTTTCTGGAAAGAAACTAATTTGTCCATCATGAAACCCATTAATTGCTTCTTTAGCACAACAATTGTTATACCTTCCTGTTGTCCTCCTTTCATGTCTATGAAGGAATTTGCTCACCTTCCATCTTTTCTGATCTGATCGAGGATTACTGCTTAAAATCAGAAATGTGAATTTGACAACGTTTTCACTGAACAAAGAGACTCTGGGAACCCAATTTATTTTATTCCTTCTCTTCGAAGATGCACTCACTGGTGGGTTATGCTAGTGAATATACATAAACTATGTTATGGCTTTGAACAACCTGAGAAATCCCAAAGATACAAACTGAAAGGCACCAAGGAACTTATTCCAATTGCTGATTCATATTAACATTTAAGTACTCAAACATTATCATGAAAAATCTTTTAGGAGCGTGCCAATAAGTGATCATTTATGCTGGGTCTGTCTTCAGTGACATTTACATTTTAATGTAAGTTAAGATTTGGATATAATTGAATAGTTTTCCTTTCTAGGCATGGGAGAGAATGGATTTCCTAAGTGAGTTGTGAGGTTCTGTATGCAACTGTGAGCTTGACGTTTGGTTAAAAAAGGAAATTATTTGATTAGAGAAAAGTGTAATCACTGTTGCAATGTAGGAAATACAACAGCCAATGACTGCTTAGCAAAGTCCCAACACACAAGAATGTGATAAAAGCTAGACAGTGTTTTCAGGCGTTGGTTAGCTTTTTGCGGGAAAGGTTGGATAGACTAGGACTTTTTTTCACACTGGGTGTGAGAGGTTGGGAAGTTTATAAGTTGTAGGAGTTTATAAAATAATGAGGGATACAGATAGAATTGACGGTAGTTGTCGATTTCCCAGGATGAGGGATTTCAAGACTGGGGGCATACTTTTAAGATAAGCGAAGAGAGATTTAAAAAGAAAGACATAAAGGGCAAATTTTTTACACAGAGGGTGGTTCACATGTGGAATGAACTTCCTGAGGAAGTGGTGGAGATATAGTTAGACCAGTGAGCCTGATGTCAGTGGTGGGCAAGTTGTTGGAGGGTGTTCTGAGGGACAGGATTTGTAAGCATTTGGAAAGACGAGGCCTGATTAGAAATAGTTAACATGGCTTTGTGCATGGGAAATTCATGTCTCACAAACTTGATTGAGCTTTCTGAAGAAATGAAAAAGAAGATTAATGAAGGTAGAGTGGTAGACATTGTCATATGGACTTTCAGCGAGGCATTTGACAAGATTCCATATGATAGACTGTTAACTGTCTGTGTGGAGTTTGCACATTCTCTGTGTGTCTGCGTGGGTTTCCCCCCGGTGCTCAAGTTTCCTCCCACAATCCAAGGATGTGCAGGTTAGGTGAATTGGCCATGCTAAAATTGCCCACAGTGTTCAGTGATGCGTAGATTGAGTGCATTAGTCAGGGGTTAAGTGTAGGGGAATGGGTCTGGGTGGGTTCCTCTTTGCAGGTTCGGTGTTGACTTGTTGCACCAAAGGGCCGGTTTCCACACTAAAGGAATTCTTAAAAAAAAACTAGGAGAAAGTGACAACTACAGATGCTTGAGAGTCAGAGTCAAAAAGCGTGGTGCTGGAAAAGCACAGCCGGTCAGGCAGCATCCGAGGAACAGGAGAGTTGATGTTTCAGGCATAAGCCCTTCATCAGGAATACAAGGGGGAGTGGTCCCATCCACTGTGTCTGTTGCTCTCAATGTGGTCTCCTCTACATTGAGGAGATAGGACGCTAACACGTGGAATATTTCAGCGAACATCTCCGGTACACAAGCACTAACCAACCCCACCACCCTGTGGCGGACCACTTCAACTTCCCCTCCCACTTCGCCAAGGATATGCAAGTCCTGGGCCTCCTCCATCGCCAAATCCTAGCTACCTGACGCCTGGAGGAAGAACACTTCATCTTTCGCCTTGGGACCCATGGGATCAATGTGAATTTTACCAGTTTCCTGATCTTCACCACCAACACCGCCCATCTTATCCCGGATCCAACTCTCCAACTTGGCAGAGCCCTTTTGAACTGTCCTACCTGTCCACCCTCCGCTCCGATCTAACACCATCAAACCCCAACTCTATCCACCTATCGCCTTCCAAGGTACTTTCCCCTTAGCCACGCTTCCTCCTATTTATCTCTCAGCCCCCTTGCCCCACAACCCCCACATTCCTGATGAAGGGCTTATGCCCAAAACATCAACTCTCCTGCTCCTCTGATACTGCCTGGCCTGCTGTGCTGGTTAACAAGGTTAGATCAAATGGCATCCAGGGGAAACTGATCAATTGGATACAAACTTGGTTTGAAAGTAGGAGACAGAGTGTGGTGGTGGAGGGTTGTTTTTCAGACTACAGTCCTGTGACCAGCAGTGAGCCGCAAGGATGGGTGCTGGGTCCATTGCTTTTCATCATCTTTATAAATGATATGGATGTATAGGAGGTATAGTTCATAAGTTTGCACATAATACCAAAATTGGAGGTGTAGTGGGCAGTGAAGAAGGTTATCTCAGAATACAATGGAACATTGGTGTCAATGGGCTGAGGAGTTTCAGATGGAGTTTAATTTAGATAAATATGAGGTGTTGCAGGACTTATATGTAAACGGTAGGGCCCTGGGGAGTGTTGCCAAACAAAAAGATCTTGGAGTGCAGGTGCATAGTTCCACAAAGTGTTTGGCACGTTTGTCTTAATTTGTCAGTACATATATAAAGGAGTTAGGATGTCATGTTGTAGCTGAGCAGGACATTTGTTAGGCCATTTTAGAATACTGATTTCAATTCTGGTCTCCCTGCTATAGGAAAGCTGTTAAACTTAAAAGGGCTCAGAAAAGTTTTACATAGATCGTATCGGGATTGGAGGGTTTGAGCTATAGGGAGAGGCTGAATAAGCTGGTGCTTTCTTCCCTGGAGTGTCATAGGCTGACGGGTGAACTCACCGGGGTTTGTAAAATCATCAGGAGCATGGATGGGTGAACAGTCAAGGTCTTTTAAGCAAGGTTGGGGAATCAAAAACTAGAGTGCATAGCTTTAAGGGGAGAGGGGAAAGATTTGAAAGCGACCTGAGGGACAATATTTTCATGCAGAGAGTGGTGCGTGAATGGAACGACCTGCCAGAGGAAGTGGTGAAGGCAGGTACAATTACAACATTGAAAAGGCATCTGCATGGGCATGTGAACAGGAAGGGTTTAGAGGGATATTAGCCCTGAGTCAGATTAATTTAGGATATCTGGTCAGCATGGATGAGTTGGACCGAAGGATCTGTTTCATTTCTGTATAACTCTATGACTCTGTGACTCTTGCTCAGAGGAGGTGGAAGCAGAGAGTTCCAAAGACTCAAGATTATCTGTGAGAGAGAACAAAAATTATCCTTAGCTCTCTCTTAAATGGGCGACGACTCATATTTACACATTGACCCCTGGTTTTAGATTCTCTCACAACAGGAAACATCTTTTCTACATGCACCCTGGCAAAACTTTTAAGGATGACATACGTTTTAATAAAATTGTCTCTTACTTTTCTAAACTCCAGCACATGCAAGCCTAGCCTGTCCAACCTTTTCCCACAAGACAGCAAACCCAATCCAGATATCAGTCTGGTAAATTTTCTCTGAATTTCTTCCATTGAATTTAGATCTTTCCTTAAAGAAGGAAATTAATATTTCACACAATACCCTTGATGTAGTCTCATCGGGGCCCTGTATGAGTGAACCATAACATTCCAACCTTTCTACTCAATTCCCTTGCTTTAAACAATAACATTGTTCGCTTTCTTCATCACTTTTTCTCCAAGCATAATAAACTTTGTTCATTTGTGTACTAGGACAGCCGGATCCCTCTGCATTTCAAGTCTCTGTAAATGTTCACTATTTAGATAACAATCTTCTATTTCATTTTTTCTAATTAGATGGACAGTTTCACATTTTCCGACTGGTTTTACTCCATTTGCCAGATCTTCGCCCACTCAATTAGTCTATTGATATCTCATTGTAGCATTCTTACGACTTCTGAATGCTTACTTTTCCTTACAATCTTGGTATCAAAAGCAAATTTAGCAATCCTACCTTCAGTCGTTTCACCCAAGTCATTCATATAACTTGTGGAAAGTTGAGGCCACAGTATTATTCGTGCTGCCCACCACTCATTCCACCTTGGCAACCAGAAAATGACCCATTTATGCCAACTTGCTATTTCCTGTTAGTTATCTAATCTTTTATTTGAGCTTTTAGATTAGATTAGATTACTTACAGTGTGGAAACAGGCCCATCGGCCCAACAAGTCCACACCGCCCCGCCGAAGCGCAACCCACCCATACCCCTACATTTACCCCTTACCTAACACTACGGGCAATTTAGCATGGCCAATTCACCTGACCTGCACATCTTTGGACTGTGGGAGGAAACCGGAGCACCCGGAGGAAACCCACGCAGACACGGGGAGAACGTGCAAACTCCACACAGTCAGTCGCCTGAGGCGGGAATTGAACCCGGGTCTCTGGTGCTGTGAGGCAGCAGTGCTAACCACTGTGCCACCGTGCCGCCCTTATTTTCTGCAATAACCATTAGTCCAGCACTTTATTAAATGGCTGAATGAAAGGAGAAGAATCAAATATTATTTTAAAGTCAACATTGTAATGTAAGAAGCAATAACCAACTACTGCATAGCAAAGTCCTATATGCAGCAACGTGATACTTCCCAAGTAATGTTTTCAGGGGTTGGTTAAAGCAAAGGTTGGAATAAAGCTGATTGAGGAGAGATCTGATAGCAAAATGCAAAGTGATAATGAAGAAAATAAGTAAAACCTTTATCCATTAGTTAGTTGCAGAAGGATTAGGAGGCACAGGTTTAACATTTTGGGAAGGGATATATAAGAATGTAAGGAAGAAAGTTTTAATTCAGAAAACAGTATCATGAACATACTACCATTATTTCTTCAGATGGTGGAAGCCATGTTTTAAAAATATCCTGCTAAAGGAGGCTTGGGGCAAGTTGTAACACTCATTCTTTAAATGGTAAACATACCACAACCATGGTGCACCAATGGTAAAGGAATGGTGCTTGATTATCATAGTGCTTGAAAGTAATTATTAGTATCTGTTAATAACTGATGAAAGTTCAAACCTATGTTCTCTCACTGTTACTTGACCAGTTAAACATTACCCTTTTTCTTGGGAATCTTGTTTATTCTTCATTTAATACTGTGATCCTGAGAATAATGAAAAATTGAACTGCCCACAATAGTCTCAATGGACCCTTTACCTGACCTGCAAGATTCTGACTGGCCAGCATAGCCACTAAAGGTTGGGGATCTTCCCAAAAGGTCCCAGATAACCTTGCAAGCCAAATGTTCTAGTAAGGAGGCCAATCCAAGCTAGACAAGACCAGGTTTGTCAGAACCCTGAGAAGGGACATGCTACAGTAAGGTGCTGTAAATTTCCACCATGTTCTGTTGTTGTTACACATCGACAGCATTTTCAGCTTTCCTCTTGCGGTTTGTAAGAAGTCCTCCATATTGAAGAGTAGGTTCGAGTCCCAATATATGGGAAGATGTAGTGAAATGTGAAAGGGTTCAGAAATGATTTACAAGCATGTTGCCAGGTTTGGAGGCTTTGAGCTATAGGGAGAGGCTGCATAGGCTGGAATTGTTTCCCCTGGAGCGTTGGAAGCTGAGGGGTGACCTTAGAGGTTTATAAAGCCCTGAGGGACAAGGATAAGATAAATAGACAAAATATTTTCCTTGGGGTGGGGGAGTCCAGAATTAGAGGGCATACATTTAGGGTGAGAGTTCAGGGTAAGGAAAGCCTGACTCTGTTCTTGCTTCACCAACTGGCGAACAGAACATCCCCAAGCCTTTATTTCCTGAGTTCATTAAGTGCGTTCTTTAAAAATTATCCAGTCATGGAACGTGGTCAAAATCCTGGAACTCCCTTGAGAGTGGGCATCCCTACTCGGTCTAAAGACAACAGCAGCACTCATTGCCTAACCCAAATTGCCCTTGGTGGTAAGCTGCCTTCTGGTGCTGCTGTTGTCTTTAGACCGATGCCCACTCTCAAGGGAGTTCCAGGATTTTGACCCCATGACAGCGAAGAAACGGTAATACATTCCCACGTCAAGTTGGTGAATGGATTGGAGGGGATCTTCCAGATGATGGTGTTCCCATGTAGCTGCTGCCCTTGTCTTTCTGGGTGGTAGAGAGGTTTTCTTTCAAAAGGAGCCTTGATGAGTTTCTGTGCTGCAGCTTGGAGATGTACAGAGGCAATGTGAACCGTCAGTGGTGAAGGACGTCAATGCTGGCGCGACAACTGATCAGGTTGCTTTGTCCGGTCAATTTATTGAACGTTGTTGAGCCACGGTCATTCAAGTAAGAGAATCACACTCCTAACTTGTGCCTTGTAGTTGGTGGACAGGCTCTGGGGAGTCAGGGATGAGTTACTTACTGCAGAACACTACACATATCAAACTGACCAAAGATACCACACTGAGTCCATAGCACAAAGTAGATGAAGGTAAGGTGGATACCTTTAGACTGGAGGGGCACATGTCATGATGTCATATGATTATCTTCAAGGCATGCAGTCTGTGTGTGGTCTGGAACCTGTGATAATATATCAAGCACCATCACCCATGTGATGATGCAAAGGGACCTGGTCAGAGTGAAGAAGGGGTTTGAAGGAGACAGACCTGAGGCTAGTGTGCTCCTAATAGTGTCTGTTGTAATGTAAGTCATTATTCATGTAATTGGTGAAGAGTTGTAGCACTTCAATAAACAATTACTCAACTAGACTCTTCTACTTAAACCCCAAATGTGGCTATCATCCCAAATCTCTCAGTTTGGCTTGAAGGAATGCGCATGCAGACTTACACACAAATCATACCTGAATATGGAGCTAGACAGAACGGTTGGAAAGAATGATCCCCAACCCTACATTTTAAACCTCTGATTGCTGCCATGCCCACATTACAATTTATATCCCTCTGCCCCAGCCCAGAAACCACAGCTCACTGCTCCCCACCCTTCCTGAATGCACACACAGCCCAATATTCAACTAGCTCTACTGTGCTAGCTTACTCTTTGCCGCTCACCCATTTCAGCTTCTGGAACAGGGGAATGACCTTGGGCCTGTCCATTGCCCCCCCCCGAACCTGCCTGAATTTCCAGGCCAATGCACTTTCTTCAATCATACCACACACAAAAAAAAATCATCTCTCAGGAAATTGGAACTGCATGCACTTATTCTTCTGTCTGCAAATAGCAGGGACTGCCATTTCAGGATTAAGAGTCAGCAACAATAGCTAGCAAAGGAGTCACACAAGACAAAGCTGCAGAATCAGCGAGGGCAATATATAGCTCCTGGTAACTTGGTCTTCATGGGTGCAGTAATCAAGACCACTTGATCCTAAGCAGTAAAACAGCTGCCATTGTCACATGTGAGACACCATGACTCACTCTCATGCTTTCTATTATGTTTTATATAATAGCTCCCCTTTGTTAATTACAGGCCCAACATCCCTGGGCAGACCCTTCGAAATTAGAAACAGAATTTTTATGTTTAAAATAAAGAAAACCACAATCATCATGCTTTGGAAACGAGAATTAATAGCATTGGTTTCCAATGAATGATGTTTCAAATATTAACTGTTACAAGCTTTACAATCCTCTCTTGTTATCTAATCTGCTGCCACAGTATCTATAACATCATTCACTTTACATTTATTTTAGTGACACCCTGAGAGCAGTCTGACTCCCAGGATGTCAGAGAAGCAATTTCCAGTTTAAATGGGGCTTTTGCTGAAATGTCAGACCGGAGTCAGTAAATATTACAAGAGGTCAGGAACTACTGTGAAACCTCAGGGAAACCTTACCTCAGTTAACAACAAGATAGGAGCAGGGGTTGGGGGAGGGGGATGGTAAGGCATGGGAGGTTCAGTTTTAGCTTAAATACATAATGACATCAATCTATTAAAATGTGTCAGCAAGCTTCTCAAACATATCATTCGCTGGTGTGAATACTCTCGTACCTGATAATGCTGTAGCATTTTTAGTTTTACCAGGGTAGAATTTCAAATTGAACAAGGTTTATGTTACAGCTGACTTCAGCTGAACACGTATCTGATCTCAGCCTCATCTGACATCCCATATCACAACCTATTCTCCTAGGTTGGTTGATAATGTACTCATTACTGGACCAACAACAACAATTAAAACAATCTTTCCACAATCTCATAAATCCTTTCTGTTCATTTTCCACTTGATCCTGAAAAGATGACAATTACTTGTGCAACATAATGTGCTCATATTAAATTCCTATCTCTGCTTTTTAAGTGAGATGTTGAACCTGTCTTGTCTTCATAATGTCTTCATATGTTTGATATGAAGATGAATACAATAGCACCACTACTCCAGCGCTGAGGCTCGACAGTCCCACCGTTCTTTGGGTCTAACTGGTCATAGTTCGCTTCCTAACACTCTGGTTGCAAAGGATTTGGGCAACAATTTAAATTAATGTACTCAAATCATTTTCATAAATGCAATGTGGCTTCAAGTGGATCCTGCTCTGCGTTTCCGTTCAGAATTGCCGATGGGTTTTATACCTGCAAAGTGAGGGTTGAGTTGCATTCTGAATAATCCATAAGTTCTAGGTAGCCACCCCATTCAAAGATGGAGAAAGGGAACTGCAGCAATACACTGAGGTGTTGAATAATTATCTGGGAGCACTCAGGATCCAGGAGATGTTGCACTGAGCCAGAAGACGGTGTACCTGCTTCTGCGACATTCCAGGGAGGCACTGGTCAGACCATCCCAGGAGTGTTGTCAGTCTGAAGCTTATTTCTTTTTGCTAAGTCTGAGTTATATTGGGTTTTTTGCGCAGGGAATCTTGTTTTCCCACCATCCCTTACCAAACTCACTGCATCAATTGGTGACCCATGGAGTCTCTTGGATACGATTTCCGCCCAACTTACCAGGCAGTGTTCCCAGAACAACTCACCACTCCGTGAATATGGACAGAAAACTAGATCACTTGTTTCAGTGCCATCATTGAAAGGCACGCCTGGAGGTGCTCTGGCACCTAGGAGTTTGCCCTGTTCGGGTTTGGAGACTGTGAAGAGAGTTGGCTGAGAAGGGGCAGTCTTGACCAGCGGGCCCTGAGCAATGGATGGTACAGAGGAAAGGATGCTTCATCCCAGTGGACCAGCAGAAGAGGCCATGTCACCAGACGATGCCAGCTTAATCAGAGATGGCCACTCAGGTTGGTGCTGTCTTGAGGACCAGGCTGCAGTACAGAAAGAAAGACAATGACTCTGTTTGCTCCACCAGGGTATGTGCCACAGTATGTCCTCGGCTTTCTCGCTCGCACCACAGTCTCCTCCCATGAACCTTTCTACTCGTGTAGTACTATGTAGGAGCATGTCAGCAGGTAGAGGTGCTTGGAAGCCAGGTAATGAACAACGGTAACTCATTTTTATTACTGATGCTCTGCAGGAGAGAAGTGAAGGTACATGGTGTTTACTTTTATTGAACAATCCTGGTCAAAGGGTTTTCATTGTAGGTAGCCTGATATCAATGGCCGGTTGGGAGATGATAAGTTCATGTTGAAATGGAGCCATTCCATTTAGCCTGATGTGAAGCCTCTCAATGCAGCCGCTCTTATTGTGTCACTGTTGTACCAGGTGGTGAAGCTGGTATACTTCCTGCCTTAGCCTCCATCATATGATTTAACTGCAAGGCCCCAGGAGCTGCTGGATTGGTTCTCTGGATTACAGAGAGTGTAGTGCACCAGTGTAAATATGGATACATATTGGCCTGATTCTGTAGAAATTACCCCACCCCCCACACCAACCCCCTGTCACCCTGTGCGATAGTAAAACTCTGCTTCCATAGACTGATGATCTACTTCCTGTATTTGAAAGTGGCTCCATGGCTATCATTGAAGATCTTTTGGCATTGCATGAGGGTCTTTAGCCATATGTTGAGGAATGCTGGGACATTCCTCATCATCAAGCAGCCATGCTTTGTTGTGTCTCAAAAGTTGGTAATCCTGACAGAGACATGATAAAAGCCTGCTAACCACTGCAGAGCCACAAGTGAATGCTGGAAGGACACCTGCACAACTGAAAAGCCTGCTATCCTGGTGAATCTTCATGTTCTTTCTTCCTGGCATTCCCCCCTCAGGGAGAATTGGATGAAATTTGCTCTCTTCACAAAGTGACTTACCTGATGTATCCATATATAAACAAACAGACAGATGTTACCATTCCAACATTGGAAGAAAGCACTGATATCAAATATTATGACCACAGGCTCCTTCATAAACTGCTGTGAAGCTTACCCTCAGCCTGCTCTGAAGATCTTGCTTGGTGTGAAGAGGGTCAGACCACTCTGTGATTGCCTTGACTGTGATTTGTCACCTCCTCAGGCATTGTTTCTGATGAATGGTTCTTGGAAACATTTCTGGGTAGGGGCTTCAATGAATAACCCACTGTCTCCCCCACCTTGATGAGCATCCCCTCCTGCAATTGCTCAGGTTGCAGACTGGTGGCACTGAAACTCCGATAAGTCACTGGTCTGTGTACGCAGCAAAAACTTTGATAATTTGTGTAGGCACTCACTATAGCTGCTTCCACAAACTTTGCCTCAGCAGAAAAGATGAGCCTCCACAACTTAACGAGTGGCTTTTTAAACAGTTCCAGCCGTTCCTTATTTCCTCATGTTTATTTTTATTCTAAGTTTTTCAATGCTTTCAGGTTATAAAGTTACAGAGATGTACAGCACGGAAACAGACTCTTCAGTCCAACTCATCCAGGCTGATCAGATATCCTAAATCTAATCCCATTTGCCAGCATTTAGCCCATATCTCTCTAAACCTTTCCTTTTCATATACTCATCCAGATGCCTTTTAAATGTTGTATTGTACCAGCCTCTATCACTTCCTCTGGAAGCTCATTCCATACACGTACCACCCTCTGCATGAAAAAGTTGCCCCTTAGGTCCCATTAATACCTTTTCCTTCTCACCTTAAATTTATGCTTTCTAATTCTGGACTCATCTGCCCATACCCCTCATAATTTTATAAACCTCTAAAAGGTCACTCCTCAGCCTCCAACGCTCCAGGGAAAATAGCCCCAGCCTATTCAACTGCTCCATATAGCCCAAATCCTCCAACTCTGGCAACATCTTTGTAAATCTTTTCTAAACTCTTTCAAGTTCCACAGCATACTTCCTATAGCAGGGAGACCAGAACTGAATGCAGTATTTCAAAAATAACCAATGTCCCACATAGCCACAACATGACCTCCCAATTCCTAAACTCAATGCACTGACCAATAAAAGTAAGTGTTCCAACGCCTTAATCACTATCTTGTCAACCTGCAACTCCATTTTAAATGAACTATGAACTTGCAATCCAAGGTTCCTTTGTTCACTAACACTCCCCAGGACCTTATCATTAAGTGTGTAAGTTCTGCCCTGATTTGACTTTCCAAAATGCAGCATCTTGCATTTATCTAGAGTCATAGAGTCATAGAGAAACAGACCCTTAGGTCCAACCCGTCCATGCCGACCAGTTATTCCAACCCAATCTAGTTCCACCTGCCAGCACCCAGCCCATATCCCTCCAAACTTTCCTATTCATATACCCATCCAAATGCCTCTTAAATGTTGCAATTGTATCAGCCTCCAGCACTTCCTCTGGCAGCTCATGCCATACACGTACCACAATCTGTGTGAAAAAGTTGCCCCTTAGGTCTCTTTTATATCTTTCCCCTCTCACCCTAAACCTATGCCCTCTAGTTCTGGACACCTGGACCCCAGGGAAAAGACTTTGCCTATTTACCCTATCCATGCCCCTCAAAATTTTGTAAACCTCTAAGGTCACCCCTCAGCCTCCGACGCTCCAGGGAAAACATCCCCAGCCTGTTCAGCCTCTCCCTATAGCTCAAATCTTCCAACCCTGGCAACATCCTTGTAAATCTTTTCTGAACCCTTTCAATTTTCACAACATCTTTCCGATAGGAAGGAGACCAGAATTGCATGCAATATTCCAACAGTGACCTAACCAATGTCCTGTACAGCCGCAACATGACCTCCCAACTCCGGTACTCATTACTCTGACCAATAAAGGACAGCATATCATACACCTTCTTCATCATCTGCCACTCCTCAGCCCATCAGCCCATCTGATCATGGTCCCATTGTACACCAAGATAACCTTCTTCACCACCCACTATACCATGGAGTTTGGTATTATCTGCAAACTTACTAACCATTCCTCCTATACTCACATCCAACTCATTTATATCAATGCCAAAAAGCAGTGGACCCAGCACTGATCTTTGCAGCATACTGCTGGTCACATGCAGTTGCATGTAGGGAATGCAAGTACATGCGTCATTTCACAAACACCCCACATGATGCAGTCAGAGGCATTTCACATGAAAGGAAGCCTCAGGTTGGCAGTGCTAAATACCCTTTCTTTCTGCTATTTCAGGTTGTGGACTGCATCGTCCTGCAGATGATAGCAAAGGTCCAAATTACATCAGGTTTTATGTTTAGTCTGAAGCCAACATCAGCCTGCGCTTATTGTGTTTGAAAATGTTAAGCCATTGGGGGAGCATGTGGAAGGGGTACTTATGAGAAGAGGTGTTTCCATAACTTTCTCTAGAACAAAACAAGTGTAGCAGCAGTATGCACTGAAGGTACCTCACTACCAAGGATCTCCATTAAAACATAATCCTGATACAAGCGCAATCTTCCTTAATTATTCATGATTACTCTCTTCACTGGAGCCTGTCAGTCCAGCTCATGTCAATCATCTACCACCTACTAACAACCAGTAAAAGATCATCGTCTCTATGATCAGATAAGATGTTTTTATTTAGTCACACTGGCAGTGTAACAGATGTAATAGGCTAACATATAGACTCATATATCTTCCAAAAACACACTCTATAAAACTTCAACCCACAGAAAATGTTTCTTTTTTGTCTTTTTTAAAAGATACTGATTCAGTAAAAGTTGATGCCCACTGCCAATGCACTTTTAAATGCACCCACAAGTCAAAAATGAAGGAATCAGAACAATTAACGAAGGAGACAAAACAAGATGGAAAATACAGATAAAAAGAAAATGCATACAGAAGAAATGAAAGGAATATTTTCTACCATCCATCAGGCTTTCTAAAGTCCCCACACATTTCCTCAGTGGCAAGCATGTGTTGCATTGTAATGTCTCAAAGATTTTTGAATCTTAATAGATGCAAGAGCTGTAACAAATATTAACCTTTTCTATGAAGAAAATGTGTGGAACATGTTCCTGAAAATTGACAATAAATGACTCCCACACATTGATTAACTACCAAGGCCGCAGTGAAGCTATATATTGTCTCATACTCTTCAGACAAGTGGAAGCAACTGCTGCTATACAAGACTGGAGCAGCACAAGTTCAAGGAAGAATAAAAAGGATGCCTGTTCTGCTGGATTAACAAAAAGATAATTCTGATAAAGCAATAAAGAACTTGAATTTATATAGGCATTTTTTATGACCTGAAAATCCCTCAAACCACTTCAGAGTAAATAAAGTACTTTTAATTGTATTTTCTGTTTACAGAAATATGGCTGCCAATTTGTACATAGGAAGATCCCACAAAATACTATCGAATTAAAAGTGTTCAGAAAAGATTTACCGGGATGTTCCTGGGATTTGAGTTATAAGATGAGGCTGGATAGACAGGGATCATTTTCACTGGAGTGTAGGAGGTTGAGGGGTGATGTTATAGGGGCTTATAAAATCATGAAGGACATAGATAAGGTGTAAAGCAAAGGTCTTTTCTGTAGGGTAGGGGAGTTCAGAACTAGGGGGCAAATGTTTAAGGTGAGAGGAGAATGATTTAAAAGGGACCTAAGGGGCAACCTTTTCACACAATAGGTGGTTTATATGTGGAATGAGCTGTCA
This sequence comes from Chiloscyllium punctatum, assembly GCF_047496795.1. Taxonomy (NCBI): domain Eukaryota; kingdom Metazoa; phylum Chordata; class Chondrichthyes; order Orectolobiformes; family Hemiscylliidae; genus Chiloscyllium; species Chiloscyllium punctatum. The sequence goes on from NC_092745.1 coordinate 64,290,460, forward strand.
GAGGAAGTGGTTGATGCAATCACAGTTACAATGTTTAAATGACATTTGGTCAGGTATATAAAAAGGAAAGTTTAGAGGAAAGGCAGGCAAGTGGGACAAGTTTAGCTTGGTAAATGTGGTTGGCATGAATGAGATGGGCCGAAGGGTCTGTTTTCATGCTGTATGACTCCATGATGGTATAACTTAAATGATCAGGTATGCTTTGACAACTTGTAAACATCCAAATGCACTTCACTGAGATGGAAGTGACATGGAGTTGGACAACGGAATAACGAGGAGTATCAGATTGACATGGAAAAATAGCAGTCTCTGTGCTCCTGTTTCAGACCACCAGGTTTGCTTGCTTTGCTTCCTCAGGCATAACTTGGCAGACCATCTTTGTCCATTGTACTTGCCTGTGTGGCAATTTGGACTTTGTAGCGATGTAAGGTTAACTTTTAGAAGGACTAAGTGTAAACGAGATCAGATCCCATCTATTTGCATTGTGATTGATTTAAAAGGTTGTTATGAAGAATTTATTCAGTAAAAATAAAGCAGCTGTTTGATGTAGCCTGTCCTTTATGGTTGTGATGCCTTATATATCAGGTCAGGAGACATCCAACCTAGTGCCAAGCAGTCTTCTGTGAAAGACTTGAAATAAATAAACATGTGAGGAAAAATCTTGGAAAGTTTGTCTCGCATTTAATCTGGTTACATTGACCAAACTAATGCAAATTAACTGGGTAGCTGACTGCTGCACGATGCACCAGCACCAGCAATTAGTGCAGTTTTTTGGAAAATACCCTGTGTATCAGTCCCATCCACCTGAACAGCCAATCCATCCCACAGATCTACTGCTGTCTGCAAGAAAAACATCCAGTACCAATTAATTCATCCACGATCCATCTGGATAATCTCCTGGCACTCTGCAGCCCACCAAATTGAAATAATGGTCACAAACTAATTCAAGTCTCTTCCAACAGCTTTACCTGTTAACAAAGGATTATTTACAATGTTATACAACAGCTACTGGAAATTTATTTTATAGATGAAAACTTCCCTTTTGTTGAATAAAAGGACTCACCTTGGAATAAATGATTTCTCTTGAAAAGAAATAGATTTTCTTTTCCTGAGTTGAGGAAGATGTTTGCACCTTTCTAAACCCTTTGCTGACCATTTGTTGTTGTTTAATCCATTGTTTCTGTCACCATTTGAAGCAGGAATCGTGACTCTCTCATTCTGATTGGCTACTTGTTGATCCTGCTTAACCCAATCAGATGACCCTACAACCATGATTGGCTTTACAGGTCCATCATTACACTTTCACTCATTATGGACCATGGCCAATGTCCATGAACCTCAAGGCCATTGGACCATCCTTTTAACTTGTCACCAATGCCACACTGCAAAATGCTCAGATTGTCTCAAAACTCTCTTCTATGCTTCATTGCTCTGAGAACCTGAAAAGACTGATCATAAATCTAAGGCATCATCTTCACTTTACCTGCTGTGGAGCTTAAAATAAAATTGAAGGTGGGTCTGAAGTCAATTGTGAAAAGGCTATTTATGAACCTCAGGGTCAAGAATGAAGAATGCCATCGCTTTGCCTCCATTTGAATTCAAACCAACCCCAAGGAGGAAGTTGATTATGGTGCATTTTCATAATGTTACCTGTTTCAAATCATATCTTAGGGCTTAAAACTGCCTTATGCAAGACTCCAACCTCCCCACACCACCCCCACTCCCACCGCCGCCACCACACCCGCCACCCCCACCCCACACCCACCAAAACAATATATAGACCCAATGGATAATGATCCAGCAGCTAGCAAAATGAAGCAAGGGGGAAATATGTACACAATGCTGGTGACATGGGTGACTCTCCTGATTGTTAATGATAATGTAACCATCATGACATTTTTTTTATTCTTTCACAGCATGTGGGTTTCATTGAATTGAGTTGAATTTATTAGCACATGTACCGAGGCACAGTGAAAAGCTTTGTCTTGCGAGCAATACAGGCAGATCACAGAGTTAAATAGCATAGATAGTAAATAATAGGTAAACAGTGACAAAAACAAAAACACAGGTACAGGCAAATATTAAGAGCTTGTGGGTCCATTCAATGTTCTAACAACAGTAGGGTAGAAACTGTTGCGAAACCGGCTCGTGCGTGTGTTTAGGCTTTTGTACCTTCTGCTCGATGGTGGAGGTTGTAGAAAAACATTGCCAGGGTGGGATGGATCTTTGAGAATGCTGGCAGCCTTTCCTTGACAGCGGCCCTGGTAGGTGGATTCTATAGATGGGAGGTTGGCCTTTGTGATAGTCTGGGCCGAGTTCACCACTCTCTGTAACCTACTCCGATCTTGAACGGTACAGTTGTCATACCAGGTAGTGATACATCCAGACAGAATGCTCTCGATGGCGCACTTATAAAAGTTAGCAAGGGTATTTGCCATCATGCCAAATTTCCTCAGCTGCCTGAGGAAGAAGAGACAGTGTTGGGCCTTTGCAACCAGTGAGTCCACATGAAGAGTCCAAGAAAGCTTGTTGTGGATGACCACTCCCAGGAGTTTGACACTTTCTACTCGTTCCACCTCTGTGCTGTTAATGTGTAGTGGGGGGCATGAGTAACATCCTACCGAAAGTCAATAATGAGTTCCTTGGTTTTGCCTGCATTGAGAGCTAAGTGGTTCTCAGTGCATCATTTTTCAGATCTTCCACTTCCCGTCTGTAGTCTGATTCGTTGTCATCTGAGATTCAACCGACTGTGGTGATGTCATCAGCGAACTTGTAAATGGCATTAGTCTGGTGTTTAGCGACACAGTCTTGGGTATACAGTGAGTACAGTACATGTAGTGCTTGGTGTCCATCCCTAGTTGCCCATCCAATGGCCTATTCAGAGGGTAGTTAAGAATCAAGGAGGTAAAAACAATCAACCGCCGACATTTCCACCACCTCCAAAAAGACCCCACCACCAGGGATCTATTTCCCTCCCCACCCCACCCCCCTTCCGCCTTCCGCAAAGACCGTTCCCTCCGTGACTATCTGGTCAGGTCCACGCCGCCCTACAACACACCCACCCATCCTGTCTCCTTCCCCTGCCACCGCAGGGATTGCAAAACCTGCGCCCACACCTCCTCCATCACCTCCATCCAAGGACCTAAAGGAGCCTTCCACATCCATCAAAGTTTTACCTGCACCTCCACCAATATCATTTATTGTATCCGTTGCTCCCAATGCGATCTCGTCTACATTGGGGAGACTGGACGCCTCCTAGCAGAGCGCTTTAGGGAACATCTCCGGGACACCCATACCAATCAACCACACCGCCCCGTGGCCCAACATTTCAACTCCCCCTCCCACTCTGCCGAGGACATGGAGGTCCTAGGCCTCCTTCACCACCGCTCCCTCACCACCAGATGTCTGGAGGAAGAACGCCTCATCTTCCGCCTCAAAACACTTCAACCCCAGGGCATCAATGTGGACTTCAACAATTTCCTCATTTCCCCTCCCCCCACCTCACCCTTGTTCCAAATTTCCAGCTCAGCACTGTCCCCATGACTTGTCCTACCTGCCTATCTTCTTTTCCACCTATCCACTCCACCCTCCTCCCTGACCTATCATCTTTGTCCCCTCCCCCACTCACTTATTGTACTCTATGCTACTTTCTCCCCACCCCCACCCTCCTCTAGCTTATCTCTCCACACTTCAGGCTCTCTGCCTTTCCTCCTGATGAAGGGCTTTTGCCTGAAACGTCGATTTCACTGCTCCTCGGATGCTGCCTGAACTGCTGTGCTCTTCCAGCACCACTAATCCAGAATCTGGTTTCCAGCATCTGCAGTCATTGTTTTTACCTAGTTAAGAATCAACCATATTGCTAAGGGTCTGGATTCACATGTAGACTAGACCCTATAGGAATGGCAGATTTTCTTCTCTAAAACACATTCATGGACCAGACAGACTTTACAATAATCAATGACAGCTATCATATTCATCAGTGAAACTAGAAACTATTATATCTGTATTAACAGAATTTAAATTCCACTCATTGCTGACATAGGATTTGAACCCACACCTCCAGGGGGTTTGGACCTCTTGGTTATTAGTCCAGTGACATTATCACACATCACCTTCTCTTTGGGCTAGTACAACCCATAGATTTTATGTTTTGTTTAACATGCAGTTCACAACCAGGCCTTTTGTTTCTGAATTTATTATTCCTGAATTTCAATCAGAACAAAAGGGCAAATGTAATTGCAAGCAAATACATCAACAATCATACAGAACATTGATAAATAAGAATAAAAAGACCAAATATATACACACTTATACAGAGATGACTTCATAAAGACAATGTAAGACGCTAACCTTAGGATTATGTGTTCATCCTTTACAATGGACCCTACCCTATGGTTGTATTTGTGCTGCCTGGTTGTACTGGGATGCTGGCAGCTTCGCAAACAGGAGCCGGGGTATCTTTGCACAGGTCATTCCCTTGAACAGAGAGTAAAAGGGGGAAGCGCTGTGGTGACGTGTTAACCATAATGTATTTCCATGGAGTGATTCTAATCTTAACCCACACAACTGGGAACTGAAGGGATTAGATGAGCCACCCGCTTTACATTGTGATCAATGTAGCTTTCTATTGATATGTGTTAAAGTGACCCACTCCTTCACTGTTAAATCCTGTGTGGTTACAGCAAGGGAGGTTTCTTGCCCTGTGGTAGGAAATAGCTGTTAGTGGTTCAAAAGAGGGCGAGGCAAATTCATTCAGCAGCTGTCAAGGGGCTTGTGGTTGATTCTCTTTTATTTATGGCATTTTGGCCTAATAGAAGCAGGGCAGGGCCTAATAATTTATGATTGGCCTTGTCTCCAACCTTTTGTTTTATAGAGAAGGTCAAAATTAAAGCACATTGATTGGAATACTTCAAAATGTTTTATGATTGAACATGAGTCCCACTGCTAATACCCCGCTTTAAGGAAAATAAAGACAAGATACAGATAGAGTCAGATTGAATTTCTTCTCTGCCATTAAAGATCTTGGTACCATCATTATTTTATCTCTCAATCCCCGAGGCTCCCAGGCTCATTCCTGACAAAGGGGTCTTGCCCGAAATGTCGATTCTCCTGCTCCTCGGATGCTGCCTGACTTGCCGTGCTTTTCCAGCACCACTCATCATCTCCATAGAGTCATAGAGATGTACAGCATGGAAACAGACCCTTCGGTCCAACCCGTCGATGCCGACCAGATTAATCCATTCCATTTTCGTCATTGTTTCTGCAGATTTCTCACACTTTATGGATGCGACAATCACTGAGCGATAAGTTGCTTCTTTCGGCAAGGCGGACTTTCTGCCAGATAGATAACCACAATGTCAGAGATACCACAGAGAGGAGCTGTTGAAGTCTGGAACGAGAAGAAGACAGATCAGCACTGAGCCTATGCAGGAGTCAGAAATGCATAGGATGAGGGTTAAAATGAACAGTAATGGTAGAGAGGTTTCAGAAAGAGACAGATCTATGACAGCAGCGAGGTTAAAACGAGCAGTCAGAGTGGAAAGATCCCAGAAACAGACAGACAAGTGAAGTTAAAAGTGATGATCTTGAGTGATTTGGACGTAAATGCACGAGGCATGTTCAAGAAAATTGTTAAGGTTGTAAATAGTGAGGAAAATAATATAAATTGCTGGAGAATGTCAATGGACTCAATGAAATCAAGTGGGTAAAGCAGCAGCAAATAGAATTTAACCTGGAAAAGCATGAGGTCATGCTCTTGGGAGGGATAACACAGCAAAGAGGCAGGTATCTAAGGTTATTAAAAAGGCATGTGGAGTAACTCCCTTTATTAGTTGAGGGAGAACATACAAGAGCAGGGAGATCATGCTGGAACTGTATAAAACACTTGTCAGGCCACAGCTAAAGGATTGCATGCAGTTCTAGTCACTACATTATTGGGAGGGCACTGTATATAGTTCAGTGTTCAAAAACATTGCAGATAGTTATTTCACTGGAGCGGATGTGGAGGAAATTTACCAGGATGTTGCCTCGGCTGGAAAGTCTGAGCTACGAAGACAGATTAGACAGACTGGGTTTGTTTTGGATGGAGCAGTGAAGTTTGAGAGGGGACTTGATAGAAGATTCTGAGGGGGTAAAGGTGGAGAGGAAGGCACTTTTCCATGAGTGGAAGTGTCAATAACAAGGGTGCAGGTTTAAGGGAAGAGATAGAAGGCTAAGTGGAGTGTGGAGGAGAATTTATTTCACTTAGAGGGTGGTGAGAGTGTGGAACTCATTACCTGAAAGGGTACCCTCCACTCTATCTTCTGCATAAAAAACAACTTCTCCCCAGTTGCCATCAGTTCAGAGGAAGAGTCATTGGACCCAAAATGTCAACTTTCATTTCTCTCCACAGGTGCTGAGCTTTTCCAGCAATTTCTGCTGTTGTTACCTGAAAGAGTGGTTGAGACAGAAATTTCCATAGCATTTAGCAACACTCAGATATTCCTAGCATTGCCATAACCTGGAAAATGAGATTTAGTGTAGTTAGGATTGCATGGACACGGTAGACTGTGTAGCCTCCTTTTGTGCTGTGAAAATCTATCACTCGATGAAACACTTTCATAAAAGGACCGGAAACCTGATTCAACGTATCATCTGGAATACAGGTAGGGTGTAAACTACTCAGAATGGGTCACGTGAAGTAATATTAAAGACGTAAACGGACACCAAGAATAACTCATTGTAATATGATGTAATCTTCATTGGATTTGTTTCTTGAATTAGTTGAGTTTACAGGATTGGTCTATGTTTTACCTGGAAGAGATTTTCTTCATTAAAATGTTTCAACAAATGTTAAAATGATTCAAATATTATTGCGCAATTGTTTTCCCCAATACCAGATCTAACATCCATATGGGTCAAGTATTTTATTATTTGTGAAACTACACTTTTTCAATATTTGAGATGAAAACAATTTAGATTTTGAAGAATGATGAGTATTCTTTAATATTTGCACTCTTCTCTTTAGTCCACATACTAAACTATTATATAAATAGATCTTTTTCTTGTTTACTTTCTCTAATATCAATGACAAAACCTCACATCTAGTAACACTCCATGTTACAACCATTCCTGACTGCTATTCAGTTTAATTCCTGTTGTTATGTGTTTGAATTTCGTGTCAGTTTTGAGTTGCCAGTTTTTTTGTCCTTGTTTTAAATCAATGATTTGCATGAAGAAATGTGAATCAAGCACTGTGGGAAAATAAACCCAAATATTGAACTATCTGCTAATTTCAACCAAGCATCTTTGAATGAAGAAGACTGATCCATATACTCAACAAATGCAAAATACATTCCATCTTCCACAATTCACCCATTTGTAAAGATCCCACCATGTCATCATCTAAACATTACTATTCGATTATTTTTGTACTTTGTAGTGCCATTTTCAACTCAAGTAGTATCCTGCATTATTGGCTTTGGCATTTTATCTTGGTTTTAAATGTTTTAGAGAAAATTCCATAACTATTTCTCAGCAACTTTAAAGAGGCAAAATTTCATACTTGCTTTAAAGTTATTCTGCTACATTTCATGAAGTGCTTTGGAAAATGTATGTTTAGTTTTCATAACAGCTACAAAAGAATTATTAAAACAAGAATTCCTGTTCTTACAATGACACGAAAAACCTGTAATGAAATTAAACTCTGTAGTTGTTGTTCTAAATCTCCCAGCAACATGATGCCACCGATAGCTGTCTCCTTATAGAGGTTACCTATACAGAGTGGCTCTGGTGGAGGTTGGCTACAGGAATTATGTCCTTATAAAGCTGTTATCTGTAGAGATTGTTGTCCTTTATGTGAGATTGGTTACAGCAATTGGTATGCTGTATTGGGCACTGGCTACAGGGAGTGCTTTTGATATATTGGAGCTTAGCTACAGACACTCAGACAGCAGATGACTAAGCTGTGTAATAGATGACACTATTACATGTTCTAAGTTGAGGGAGTGGAAACACAGTGATAGACAAGTGCCTAATTGTAGCTCATCCTGCATTTCAGAGAAAGACTGAGCATTATGTTGTTTGACAGTAATCGTGTGTGTCAAGATGTGAAAGCAGTTGGGAGTTTGCACAACTGATCTCATCTATGAAGATGCACATGATTGGACATTGCTGTCATCTTTGTTTACTGGATTCTGATCCCATGAAAGCAGTGCCACAGGAAATAGTGTGAAAGATCTCAGTCCTTGTTTAGAGATCAGCAAGTTCCTGATTGCAAAATGAAGTTTATCCAATGGTTCAAAATACTGCATGTAATTATACAGTTGAAATTAAAATACAAAGAACTGAACATCTCAATCTAAACTTTTTGTGTGATTCGAAGTTCAGACGGAGCGATGTCTCAATACGGTTTATACAGGGTCTTGGTGAGCCTGGAGTATTGCATGCAGTTTTCACAAATCATAGTAACCCTACATTTGTCCCAATAGGTCCACACTGACCCTCTAAAGGACACCCCACTCAGTTTCACTCCTGTACCCCATCCCTGTAACCCTGCATTTCCCATGGCTAATCCATCTACCCTCTGCATCCCTCGACACTATTGGCAATTTAGCCTGACCAAACCCCCCTAACCTGCACATCTTTGGACTGTGGGAGAAAACCAGAGCACCTGGAGGAAACCCACACAGACACAGGGAGAATGTGCAAACTCTACACAGTCACCTGAGGGTGGAATCGAACCTGGATCCTTGGTGCTGTGAGGCAGCAGTGCTAACTGCTGAGTCACTGTGCCACTTTCATCTTCCTACCTAAGAAAGGAGATACTTGCCATAGAGGAAGTGTAGCGGACGTTCAACAGGCTAATACAAGAGTTGGCACCATGATCCTATGAAGGGAGATTGAATTGACATCACCTATATTCAGTTTAGAAGGAAGAGAGGGGTTCTGATTGAAACATGCACACTTATAACAGGGATGGAGAGACTAGTTACAGGAAGAGGTTGGGGAGTCTAGAACCAGTGACATACTCTCAGGATACGTTTAGGGCTGAGATGAGGAAAAGTCTCTTCACTCAACGAGGAGTGAACCTATTGAATTCTCTACCATAGAAAGCCATGGGAGCCAAGTCACTGAACATACTCAGGGAAGAGATGAAGACATTTTTAGATTTTAACAGTGTCAAGGGATATAGAGAGAAAGCAGAAATAAAGGATTGGTTGTGATCATGTTGTGAGTATATAGCAAAGGTCTTTTCCATAGGGGTGGGGGAGCTCAAAACCAGAGGGCACATTTTTAAGGTGAGAGGCAAAAGATTTAAAAGGAAGATAAGGGGCAGCTTTTTCACACAGAGGGTGGCTCGTATGTGAATGAACTGCCAGAGGAAGTGGTAGATGCAAGTACGGTTACAATATTTAGAAGACATTTGAACCGGTACCTGAAGAGGAAAGGTTTAGAGGGATATGGGCCAAGCCCCAGCAAGTGGGTCTGGTTAGTTTTATTTGGGGAAACTTGGTTGGCATCAATGAATTGGAGTCAAGGGTCTGTTTCCATGTTGCATGAATCTATGACTCTGTGAAAGTCTACTCTTGCTTCTGGTTTCTTTGTGACTCACTCAGCTGAAATTTGAAAAATACAAACACAAACATGTCAGAAAAAAGAAATGAAGTAAATGAAGAGAGCTTCAAAATAATTTACTCCAGCTGAATGTCTCTAATGGTGAAATACCAAAACTAACACTTGAGGGGGTATGATGCACTGCTGGTCACCCTTAGTATAATCTTCAGTTGCTTTCCCTTGTTTGGTTTTAAAGTGGTTATCACTGAAAGCAAAAGAGAGGCATGTCCATACTTAAATTAAATGGGCAACAGATGATGCTTCCTGGTTCAGGGTAAATGAAGGACTGCACAAAGGGAATGGGAACACCAGATGGAGACAGAACAAAGGACCAGGCAGTTTCAATGCACATTTGCCTACTATCCAAATCCATCTTTTCCACTTACTGCCTTAACACTGTGTCTAACCAGCAACACTCGATCAATCAAATTATCAATAGCCACTCGATTCATTGGTTTCTTGGACTGATCTACAAGGGAAGGAAAACAATTTTAAAAGGAGGTAAAGAGAAAAGAAAAACTGTCAGTACCAGTTTTGCAGGGACAGAGGGGAAGGGCTCACTGGAATGATTATAAGAAAATGCAGAAACACATTGAAAGGGTGACGGGGGGTCAAAAAGAGAGTTAGAAACAAGCATTGTCACTAAAACTAAGTATTATCGTTCTTTCAGCCTCACGCCTATAAGATTTTACTCAGAGAACACATGAAAAACATAAAGGAATGCAAATGGATCTAAAACAGGATAAGTGCAACATTCCATGTGAGGACTTTGAGTTTTGACAAAAGAAGACATGAGCTACTTGTCCTCTCCAAACAAGACATCTGAAGGAAAATCAATTACTTCAGCAGCTCTGAAATGAAGGTTCTAGACAGGCTATGGGTTCCAAATAAATTACTCCCAGGGATGGATGGAATTTATTCCAAACTGCTGACGGAGACTGTACAGGGGATTTATCAAGCACTGATATCCACTATTAGGGTGTTGTTAGACACTGGTGAGGTATCTATAGCTAGGAATAGTTAATGTGGTCTCCACATTCACAAAAAGTGGCAAAACTGATGCAGGAAATTACAGAATCCATTATATTAACTTCTATTCCATGCAACATGGAGTAACTATTTACTTGGAGAATACAACAGAGCCATTACTTCAGAAACACCAATCAGCTGGGATTCAGAACGGGAAAGTTGCACTTGACCAAGCTCCTTCACTTTTTCTTTGATGAGTGGACTGTAGAAAATCCAAGAAACATTGTACCTCAATCTTCAGAAGACTTTTGATGAGGTTCTCGATGAAAGGCTATTGTTCATCTGAACATTGTGGGGATTCAGGTTAAATTTGCAAACAGGTCAGAAAAGGAAACAGGCAGAACTTGCATTCACTTAGCAGCTTTCCTGACTGCACAACAACTATGTAATAACATATGCCCTGTACATTCTACAAACGGTGCTTAAACAGGAAAGATCAAGCTGCAGACCAGAAGACTCACTGACAAACTTTTCCGATTGAGTGGTAATCAACAAGGCAAGTGAAGAAACATGAACCGAGAAGCTGCAAAACAGGACATTCAGCAAAGATATTCCACACTGGCTCCAGACAAGCTCTCTCCCCTCCTTGACTCACCTCCCTCTATCAGTATTACTTTGTCCCTCACATACTGGGTTCCCCTTAAGTGCATCCACACTGTTTGCCTCATCTCCACCCGGTGGCTGGCTAGTCATTCTCTGGAGAAGATTTGCCTTCTCACTTCCCTAGATAATTTCTTGTAACTATGTCTCTCATCTTGCTCTTACCCACAAGTGGAAATGCCATCCGTACCTTCTATTCCAACATTAAGAGAGTAGAATGGAAGTCGGAGGAGGAAATGATCTGATGGAGTTGTGCTCTGATCAGACTGCATCTTTATTATTTTGTCCAACAGGAAGCAAGACATTCTACCACAAGGGGGCAGCACAAAGGACATAATTGGTGTTGTTCCTCAGTGAAGAGCTCTTTGTCATGAGGAGAGTGAACAATCTTAAGTTTTTCTTGCTGGAATGGAAGCTTATAAATCGTAATCTTACTGAGGATGTAACATTATCACTTCCTACATCATACTATATGCTTAATACTATTCATGTGAAGCACCTTGAGATATTTTGCTTGGTTAAGGGCATGACAGAACTACAAGGTGTTTCATGAAGAGAGTTTACCTGAAGCGTTACTTTAAATTAAGTGCTGGAGTAAAACCAAGAGGGAAAGTTTCAAAGTGGTTAAAAACCATTTTCAGGACTGATATCAAGATACTGTTCTTCATATGCATTTTCAACATGAGTTATTTGCCCAATAAATGGAATCAAAAGAAGGAACAATTGGATGCCAGGTGGGTGAATGTTGGCTCAGTTTTTCTGAATGATCATGGCTTGTTGTGATCTTGTGGCCACTGGAACCCTCAGTTCTCCAGTGCAATGTCAAACACACAGGCAGAAAGCACTGACACAAACATGCATGTGTCCGAGGGGAAGGGTACAGGCTAAATGTCTTTTTAAACGTATCAACCAACCTAGCTGAACAAGTATGCAAAGTCAACCAAGAATTTAATAAGTAAAGCAAAGAACTGTGGATGCTGGAAACCTGAAACAAAGACAAAAATTGCTGGAGAAAAACAGCAGGTCTGGTAGCATCTGTGGCGAGAAAGCAGAGTTAATGTTTCGGGTCCAGTGTCCTTTCTTCACGTCTGAACCTGAAACATTAATTCTCCTTTCTCTCCACAGATGCTGCCAAACCTGCTGAGTTTCTCCAGTAACTGCTGTTTAATTTAGTAAGGTTTATCTTCAACTGCATTACTTCTTGCAGATATATTACAAAAACCATAATAGATGCGAATTGACTCTCTTGTTCATACATAATTGACATGCTGACCTCTAGTGGTCATATTACAAGCTTACAATTCAGACTGGTTATTGGATTCAGAAATCCCAATGAACAAGGCAACTACACTGATTGCAAATAAAACACTTTTTAAAATCATATCAGATTAATTTTGCTGGAATCACAAATCTACTAAACACTGACATTTCACAAACATACACTCCAGCTAATTCTACAGCACAGCATGTTCAATTTGTATCTGCAGGGTTTCAGAACACATGAAAGAAACTTGACCAGATAATCTCAAATGCTCCTCCTCCAGGGAGAAATAGGAATTCATTTGAAAGGGCTGGGCACAACATCTTGCCTAATACTTAATGAAACTGAGGCAGGTTTAACCTACACAATATTGAATGAGGAAATTTGGTTTAAAGCCGAGATGGATAAGCTAAGTGAATGGGTTCATCATTTTTTCTAAAGATAGTTGTAATTTTATGTTGTCCATGGGACCCCTGAGTAGACAAGCAGGAGGCTGGAAGAACACAGCACCAGGAGGTGGAGAAGTCATCATTTCAGGTATAACCCTTCTTCAGGACTCCTGTTGCACACCCCTTGTTTTGGCAGCATACAGGGATTGACACGATTGCACAATGGGGTTTTCAAAAAGATTTTACTGTTTCTTGAAAAATTCTGATTGAGTGGACCCCCTTGCAATCTTAACCTGGTCTCCTTGGGACCCACAGACACATAGTGAAGGACAGCCTTGTTAAAGCACCTTAGGGTGCACTCATAAACTGAAGGTGAGGTAGAAATGCAGATTGCATTGTGTTTATCATCACACCACTGGAAACTAATGGCAATATTCTGGCTTTAATATTTTTTGTCAAAATGAATAGCTCTCTCGTTGAGAATAGATTTGCCTTCACAAAGAACACTGAGCTCAATAGCACCTCTTTCACTACATCATGTTATTATTGAGATAGGAAAAAAAATCCCAGAAAATGGGCTTGTTTTTCAATGAAAAGTTTTTGTTTGCATTAATGGGCTTGCACTCAAAGGTTTTAAGCATTTTCTGAAGTGCGAGATAAAAAGGTATAGTACTGACACCTTGTGGCTAATAAGGAGCACAGTGAGACTTCTTCACAATAATAGCACAGGCACACTTTTTTAAATCATGTGAAACACTGAAAATGAGGAGAGGAAGACATTAAAAATTGCACAAATACTGACCAAAACACCTGAGCACATTCAGCTTAGCCTTTGTTTGTATCTTTCTCAGCAATCTTTCATTCCAGGCCTTTATAAATATTTGCATTTTATACATCCTGTCACAGTATATGTTGCCACAATATTTACAACATGTTCAAAGCACCACCTGTAAGATTATCGGATGAATGTGCTTTCAGAATTTTATGTGAGATTATAGTCATTTCAATTTCAACCAGATTTATGTATGTATAATGTCCCCTTCTTAAGATTGATATAATTTGCTTAAACCATACATCTTCTGTATCTTACCTGCCATCATTCAAAAATATAGACTTAGACCACAGATTTTCAAGTTGCCTTTTTAAACAACCAAATTGGACAGTGTTACAGCTGATCATGTAGCCATTTTATTTCAATATTGGACTAGTGGCTTTGTGGTAGAAGTGTCAGAAATCCCAGCACCCGTGTCAATATAAAATAATTCCGTTTGAACACAGGAATCCTAATGAAATTGAAGTGGACCTTCGAGTTGTGCAGTGGATTGTCAAGGAAATGTACGAATCTCTGCATTAAGGTGGAGAGTGGGGAGGAAGTGTCTGATATAGATGCATCCTCCTTCTCCAGGCTCTGTGAGCATTGTCTGGCAGCGATTCTGTCCCAATTCCCCCGATCAGGCCGCACGGTTTTATTTTAAGAAGGATTGTGTATGTTGGGGTGAGTCTCTCTGCCAATTTAAAATTGTTGACTTGCAAAATTGTATGTAAGTCCTCTTCTCCATTTTAACTGGCTTGCTCCCTCTGCTGTGATCAATGTTTCCGCTGAGCTGTGGGGTGAACAGAAATCTGAAGTGTACTGCATATTCTGGGACAAATGCCACAAAGGTCTCACTGTCTGGAAAATTTGATTATGTTCAACCAAAACTACATATTGGAAAGTGAAAACTTATAATTCTTTTGAATTCTTGCAAGGTTATTCCTTGCATCATTAGGATGTCCCAAAATACCTTCTACAAACCTACAAATTAGGAGCAAGACACTTGGCCCCTCAAATCTGTTCTACCATTCACTCAGCTCATAGCTGATGTGGTTACTCCACCTTCCTGCTGAACCCCAATTAACTTCCACTCCCCTTCTTATCAAGAATCCATCTACCTCTGCCTTACAAATACTGAAGGAGTATTTTTCACCATCTTTTGAGGAATAGAGTTCAAAAGATTCACAAACTCTGTGTGAAAGTGTTCTGCTTATCACTGCCTTAAAAGGGTGAACTCTTGTTTCTAAACTTTAGCTCCTAGTTCTAGATTCTCTCATAAAAGAAAGCATCCTCTTCCATGTCCATCCTGTTAAGACCCCTCAAAATTTTATATGTTTTAATCAGCTCTCCTTTTTTTATCTTCTAAGCTCTAACACTATGAATCTAGCCTGTCCAATCTTTCCTCATAACCATTCCTCTGCCCCCACACCTTCCCATTTTAGGTATTTGTCTTACTGATATTCTCCAAACTGCCACCCTTGCTTTCATATCTTTCTTTAAACCTGGAGCTCAATACTGCACAGAATACTCTCAATGTGGCCTTAACAATTCTTACATACATGAGACACGATCTGTCTATTTTCATATGCAATTATGTTAATCAATGCTAACATTTTATTAGCCTGCCCATTTTAATAGCTATACCTACATGCTCACCTTTTACAATTCATGCACAAGGACACCCATACCCCCTGCATCTCAGTGCTCACAATCACTCACCATTTGGATATTAAGCTTATTTTTTACTCTTGCTGCCAAAATGGATAATTTCACATTTTTCCACAGTCTACTCTATTAAACAAAACTTTGCCCACTCCATTTAATCTACTTAGTCAGTTTGTAGATTCTTTCACAACTTACTTTCCAAACCACCTATATGTTATTACCAGATTAACAATCATATCATTGGTCCTTTCATCTATTTCATTTACATAAATTGTAAAATGTTGAGGTTCCATATTGATTCTTGTGAAATACCATTTGTTTATTTTGACAACCAGAAATTACCCTTTCATGCCTCTGTTTCCTGTTAACCATCCAATATTCTTTTCTTGGCAATATGTTATCCCCTACCACATGAGCTTTTATATTCCACAATAACCTCTGATGTGGTACCTTATCAAATTGTTTCTGGAAATTTAAGTACAGTATATCTACCAGTTTCCCATCATCCACTACATGTTGCTAACTCAAAGAAAACCAATATATTAGTTAAAGATTTTCCTTTCACAAAAATCAGGTTGACTCTGCCAGATTAGTTGAACTTTTCCACGTGCCCTGTTATAACATTGTTCATATTAGATTCCAATACCTTCACTTGAACAAATGTTAAGATAACTTGCCTGTAGCTTCCTGCTTTCCATCTCCCTCCCTTTTTGAATAAAGAAGTTACACTTGCTATTTTCCAATCTAATGAAACCTTTCCTGAATCTGACAAATGTTTGCAAACTTTAAACTATCACATTAACTATCTCACTCTGCATTTCCTCTAAAACCCTAGGATGAAAACCGTCAAGACCCAGGGATTTAACAGCTTGCAGCTCCAACAACTTATTCTGTAAATCGTCCCTCATGATTGTTATTTTCTTGATTCCTCAATTCCTGATTTACAACTATTTCTCAGATGCTGTTTGTATCCTATATTGTGACGACCAAAGCAAAATGCCAAAATCAACAGACTGTTTCTGGGAGTCACCGATTTTGCAGTGTGATAAAATACTCTGATGGCCATGAAAGCAACTGTATAAATACTTTGCGTCTTTGGTTTCTTTTTCATCTCCAAACTGGAGATACTATTATCTAATGCTTATCTAAGCCATCATATTTAGTATTTACTGTTCCAGTGAAACTGATTTCACAACAACGTCCATTGTAATAAGTAACGTGATATTTAATGAAAATCGGCATTCCGAATGGAGTTATGCCTTAGTCACGTAACTGGGTACTCTTTGGCTAATCTGCAGATATTAAATTTGACCCAGTTGACTCTGCTGCAGCTTTCACCTGCCCTGCTTCCTTTTCATGTGAGTGATCAGTTGCCCTTATCCTGAGGCACAGTAAGACCGATTTCTCTATGTGTCAAGCAAGAGAAAAGTTCTTTGTTCTGCCCAACTTTACTAACAGAGAAAAAAATGTGACCCAACCGGGCTGTGTTCATCACCAATATACCAGTTCCATCCTCAGCCTTCCTGTCACTAGGGAGATATTCATTGGAAATATAGATAATCTGTGGAAATATTTGGCTTTATAATACTTAGAACATGAAACTGGCATCTGATATTTGATCAGTCTAGGTTACACCTATTTGTTTCCCTGCCAATTCCGATAGAGCTTAATCACATCTTGATATTCTAATGATACAGCATGCATTTGTGGATTGGAAATTGATGTCCTCATATAATCTCTGTGAAAGACAATTGGTCTAGCAGGAATTAATGTTTTTCGTTTACTAGGGATGTTTATGAACACAATGTGGCTGGATCAGAATGGAATCTTTAGGTTTGACTTGCCAACATTTCAAAGCAAAATTGATGCAAGAAGGCAAATTGTCAGATTCACCCCATGCTAATTGGGAAAAATGAGGGGTTAGGTTGGAGCCCTCTTGTGCCCGCTCTTAATCAAGCATTTTGGGCCAGAGTAGGTGAGGGTAGAGTGAGGGTGTGGGGGTTCACACTGTGCAAAGAAAGAACAAAACTTAATTCCATTTTCTCTGGGTTGGGATGGCATCCATTCATTTTTTCTCAGTTCAAACTTGCTCACTTCTTCTGTGCAAACACTAACAATCATCTGCACGCCCAGGGTGATGTCTGAACAGATCATTTATTAAAAGAAAGCACGCGAACATGTCCTTAGCCTGTCCAAATGACCATACAATTGAAATGGAGTCACTATTTTTATGAAGGCAAGCAAAGCAGCAAGGTTGCATATATTGCAAGAATGAACCAATGATTTGCTTTTGCTGATGAACTTTTAGTGAGGTTAGTAAAAAGTTCCATAACACCTAAAATCAAGTAGCTAATACTCACATTCAGCCAAATGACTTTTGTCAATACGACACCTAATATTCATGTTATAGTCCTTAATACATTACTGCAAGATGTACTCAATAGAAATGATTTCTGAAGTGAAAGGATTTGTTAACATTGCAAATTGCTGCTTGAACAGACTCCTCTCAATGTTGTCACTTGATCAGCACCACCCTGGTTCTGCTCCATCCACTTTGCACCTATTGCTAACTGCTGAAATTACTTGGCATGCATTAAATCTTTGCTATTGTAGGTGGGCTCACTGCTCAGAACACTTTGCCCGGGACAAGCTATCAGTTACTAATGAGACAGACCTAGCATTCCTCAGAAGTGACACGTATGAGCATCTGACAGACATAGCTGTCTCTGGAGTTCAGACAGAGGTCAACCTCTTATTACTTCTGGTTTGTTAAGGAGACACTTGTGTTCATAAATACCTGAGATGTTGGTGATGTTGTTGGAATGAGTAAGAAATCCGATCAAGTATGACATTCACTGTGTGATGAAATGGTTGATTTCTCGCTATTAAAAACAAACTACATCCCAAGAAATCATTGGCTTCTTTTGCCAAACATGACATCACTGATTGACAAAAATTACAGAGCAAAAGAAAACGAGATTACTCATTTTGTTTATATTTAAAAATAGTGTCTCTTTTCAGATTTCTACACAGAATTGTTTTTTTTATGTAACTGCAACTAAATCCAAGTGATTGAAAAGACAGGTAAGTGAAAGGGATTTTTATTTAATCCAACAATTACAACTGCTTCGAAAAATATTGAAATGCATATTTGATTGCCTGAACCATTATGGATGCAAATTTACTATTCAAAAGGAGATGTGGTCAGAGTCAAGCCATCCACCCTTCTTCAGATGTGAGATGTTTGTATTTATTTGTTTGATATTCACAAGATTCAGAATCATAGAATCACTGAATTATAGTGCTGCAGAAGGAGATCATTTACCCATCACACTTGCACCACCTCTGTTACTTAGTGCCGATCTCCTACTCTTGCCCCATATCCCTGCACAGCATTACTATAGAATATAGAACATACAGCATAGAACAATATAGAGCAGAACAGGCTCTCCGGCCCTTGATGTTGCGCTAACCTGTAAACTAATCTAAACCCGTCCCCCTACACTATCCCATCATCGTCCACGTGCTTATCCAAGGATTGTTTAAATCGCCCTAATGGGGCTGAGTTAACTACATTCCACACCCTTACCACTCTCTGAGTAAAGAACCTGCCTCTGACATCTATCTTAAATCTATCACCCCTCAATTTGTAGCTTTGCCCCTCGTACAATCTGACAGCATCATCCCAGGAAAAAGACTTTCGCTGTCTACCTTATCTAATCCTCTGATCATCATATATGTCTCTATCAATTCCCCTCTTAGTCGCCTTCTTTCCAATGAGAACAGACCCAAATCTCTCAGCCATCCCTCATAAGACCTTCCCTCCAGACCAGGCACCATCCTGGTAAATCTCCTCTGCACCTTTTCCAATGCTTCCACATCCTTCCTGTAATGAGACGACCAGAACTGTACACAATACTCCAAGTACGGCCGCACTAGCATTTTGTACAGTTGCAGTATGACATCACAGCTCCAGATCTCAATCCCTCTTACCAATGAAACCTGACACACCATATGCCTTCTTAACAGCACTATCAACCTGGGTGGCAACTTTCAGTGGCGACTTTCAACTATCCAAGGAACCATCCCATACCACTCCTGAATGTCTACATTGAACCTGCCCCAACCACATTTCCAGACAGTACATTCCATATCTTAACTCTGCACTGTGTGAGGAAGTGTTTTTATCTCGCATCACCTTTGCTTCATTTGCACATCCCTTTAAATCTATGCCGTCTCGTTACCTGCCCTCTTGTTCTTATTTCTTTTGCATGTGAAAACAGCTTCACCTGATCTACTCTGCCCAGCTGCTCATGATTGTGAAAACCTCAGTCAGACCTTCTGTCAACCCTCTTTTGTCCAGGGTCAAACATTGCCAATTTCTTTAAATTATCCTCATAGCTGATGATTTTCTTACCTGGTGCCATTCTAATAAATTGGTTCTGCACCCTCCCAAATGCATTCACATCTTTCCTATAATGTTGTGCCTACACTGTACACAATAGAGGTCTGACTAGTGGCTTGTACAAGTTTAGCATTTGGGAGAACCTACAAGTTAACATACACTCCGAAACTATAAGTGTATTGTTAATTCATCAACCTGTGTTCTTGTGCTCCATGGCAATACTGATAAAGCTGAGAACACTGTATACTTTTATTTACAGGTCTCTCCATCTGCCACACCACATTCAATGGTCTGTGCACACAAAAAGCCAAAGAAGTAAGGATCCCAATACCAACCCCTGGGGACCTGCACTACAAACCGCTGACCAACCCAAACATGCCCTTACTCTCTGTTTACTCAGACTATTTTTTTTCCACATTGTCATTATCCCTTTATACCATGACTGACAGCTTTCCTTATAAGTCTGTTGAGAGGCACTGTATCAATTACCTTCTGGAAAATCATGTCAAAACTATTCTCCTCATCGAGCTGTTAACTTTTCACAAAACATCAGCAAGTGGGTACATGTGGTCAAGTACTCAAGTACAAGTGGCTCAGTGGTCAACACTGCTGCCTCACAGCACCAGGAACTCAGGTTTGATTCCACCCTCAGGTGAGTGCCTGTATGGAGTTGCACGTTCCCCCTGTGTCTGTGTGGGTTTCCACTGGGTGCTCTGGTTTCCTCCCATAGTCCAAAGATGTGCAGGGTAGGTTGATTGGCCATGTGAAAGTGTCCCTTGCTGTGCAGGCTAGGTGGGCTGGCTATGGTCAATGTAGGGTAGTGGGTTGGGTCTGGATGGGATGCTCTTTGGAGTGTTGGTGCAGACCTAATGTGCCAAATGTGCCTCTTTCAGCACCTTAGGTATTCTGTGTTCTACAAATTAAACAGAATTTCCCTTTGAAGATCCATGTTGACACTTCCTGATTGACCCAATAATAATTCTATCCAAAGTAATTGTTTCCAAAAGTTAATCTAACTGATCTGTAATTGTTGGGATTATCCTTACAACCATTTTTGAAGAAGGTCACAATGTTGACAATTCTTCAATCTTCTGGCAACTCCCTGCAAGTCTGGGGAAGATTGAAATATCATAGCCAGTGGCTTTGCAATTTCTGTTCTCACATACTTCAAAATCCTTGGATGCGTCTCATCCAGTCCTGGTATATTGTTGACTTTAAGTACAACAATCTATCCAAGACATCTTCCTTATTAGTTTTGAACTCTTCTAGTTCCTTCTTCTGTCACATTGGCCTGTGCTGCATCCTCCTCTTTTGTAAAAACACTTGCAAAGTATTCATTTAATATCTCAGCCATGCTTCCTACCTCCATCTGTAAATCCCTCTAAGCAACTGCACTGCTCCTTTAACCACTGTCTTACTGTTGAGAAGACTTTGGGATTTCCCTTTATGCTAGGTGCTTGACTTTTATTGTTGTTCCTCTTTGCTTTTCATATTCGCTTTTTCAATGCCCCCTAAACCTTCTGTATTCCTGTTGATTCTCAGTTGTACACCTGTCATGAGCACAGGTTGAGCTCATTTTGGAAATACAACATGGAAAATGGATAGGACTGTTAGGAGTTAAGTGCCGTTGCTACAGGTTATCTTCAGCGGCCTCCTTTTTAACCTCACATATACCTCAGCCCAAAAGATTTTGACAAGCAATTTCTCTTTAAAAAAATTCCGCTGGGTTAACTTAGGTGTTCACTTACAAGAAAAATACGATTTGTTTGTATGCTCAATTTTAAAACAAACTATAGTTCAAATTAGTTTTCTGCTGCATTAAAATTGTGTTCTTTTAACATTGTGTTCTTTGCATTAACTGAGACAAAATATTCATATACTCCAATGATGAAGTGAGCTGCTTCTCTCGATAATCTATTACAATTACCATCCTTAACTTCACTCCAATATGTTTTGTTCTCATGGGATTTTATGCTCACACTCCATTAGAACATCAGGAAGCATTCAGGTTAAATCAATTTGCCTCGTACTAGTCAGGATAACCCATCATTTACTGTAATTCACCCCGTCACAGTGCATGGCAGCTAAGGTTAATAGCCAAGCATTGAATGGAGACCTTTCATCTCTGTCTCTCTATTCAGTGGTTTCTCCTTAAAATCACCATCCAGATTAGATACAGTGAAATGAATAAATACTGACATAAAATAGCATTTGGGAGAACTTACAAGTTAACATACACTCTGAAACTATAATTATATTGTTAATTCATCAACCTGTTAAAATGTTGCTGTTGAACCCCCTCAAAGGCTTGATTGATTAATTTATCTTATCCCTCATTATGTTCCCTTTTATGCCTGAAAATAGTTGCTAGGAAATCAGCTTGGCATAACAAAGCAGGTCACGCAAGGGCACTGACATCTCTGGAGCCACCACTGGCAGCACATCTCTTTTTCAGTGATTCACTGTCAGCTTCACTCGTCACAATGGAACGTCCCATTGATCCGGAATTGTGGTCTCCAATTGTCAGCTCAGTTTCCCGGCAGCTTTGAACCTTGACTTGGGCATAGTCTTCTCACTTCAACAATTAGGTCACAAGAAAGAACAGAAAACGGATGTTGAATATAGACCATCCCTATCTGTTCGTCTTCCTAAGTAATCCTTCAGCCCTTTTTCTCCAACATCGATCGTTAATTGTGTGCTGACCTACTTGTTATAACTGTTAACTTTGTTCAGTGAAACCCCTTCTCCCTCTATGTTTTCTGATCTAATAATATACATTGATGGACATGAATGCTTTCACAATTATTATTCATGAAACATCTTCATTTTCTTCTTTGAAACAACTTGCTTTTAGTGACCTAAAGCTTTATGAACCTACAGTGGGAAATTACGACTCCAAGTGAATCCTCAGTTAACACGTTTTACAAGCTGTTAATGAGCTGTGTCTATAAGGGGCTTGGGCAGCAATTCATATGCTTTCAGAAAGGTCCCCATCAGGAATGATAATTAAGGAAAGTGAAAGCCTCTTTCCAAGAGTTGACAGCCAATAAAAGGCTAGGAGCACTGGACAGTTGCTAATTGTTCTTCTACACAAGAAGGGTAGTAGGGATATTCCAGGTAACTACAGATCAGTGAGCTTGACATCAATGGTGGGAAGGTTGTTGGAGGAGGTACTGAGCGATAGAATCTATTTATATTTGGAAAAGAATGGGCTTATCAGTGATAGACAACATGGTTTTGTGTGAGAGATATCGTGGCTTACCAACTTAGTAGAGTTCTTTGAAGAAGTGACCAAGTTAATAGATAAAGGAAGGGCTATAGATGTCATATACATGGACTTTAGTAAGGCGTTTGATAAGGTCCCCCATGGTAAACTAATGGAGAAAGTGAAGTCACATGGTGTGCAGGGTGTTCTAGCCTGATGGATAAAGAACTGGTGGAGCAATGGGAGTCTTAGAGTAGTAGTTGAAGGGAGTTTCTTGAAATAGAGAAAGGTGACCAGTGGTGTTCCACAGGGATCAGTGCTGGGGCCACTTTTATTTGTGATATATACAAATGAGCTGAAAGAGGACATTGGTGGTTTGATCAGTAAGTGTGCAGATGACACGAAGATTGATGGAGTAGCAGAAAGCATAGGGGACTGTCAAAGAATACAGGAGAATATAGATAGACTGGAGAGTTGAGGGGAGAAGTGGCAGATGGAGTTCAATCCAGGCAAATGTGAAGTGATGTATTTTGGAAGGTCTAATTCTAGAGCAAACTATACTGTAAACAGAAGAGCCTTGGGAAAAGTTGATGAGCAGAGAGATCTGGGAGTTCAAGTCCATTGTACCCTGAAGGTTGCTGCACAGGTGGATAGAGTGGTCGAGAAGGCATATGGTATGCTTGCCTTCATCGGATGGGGTATTGAGTATAAGAGCTGGCAGGTCATGTTAAAATTGTACAAGACATTGGTTCGGCTGCATTTAGAATACTGTGTACAGTTCTGGTCGCCACATTACCAAAAGGATGTGGACTCTTTGGAGAGAGTGCAGAGAAGGTTTACGAGGATGTTGCCTGGTATGGAAGGTGCTAGCTATGAAGAGAGGTTGAGTAGGTTAGGATTGTTTTCATTAGAAAAAAGGAGATTGAGGGGGGACCTGATTGAGGTCTATAAAATCATGAAGGGTATAGACAGGGTGGATAGAGGTAAGCTTTTTCCCAGGGTGAAGGATTCAATAACGAGAGGTCACCTGTTCAAGGTGAGAGGAGAAAAGTTTAAGGGCAATACACGTGGAAAGTACTTTACACAGAGGGTAGTAGGTGCCTGGAACACATTGCCAGCAGAGGTAGTAGAGGCAGGCACGGTAGATTCATTTAAGGTGTGTACGGACAGATGCACGAGTAGGTGGGGAGCAGAGGGATCCAGATCCTTAGGAATTGTGCGATAGGTTTAGACAGTGGATTGAAGGGCCGAAGGACCTATTCCTGGGCTGTAAGTTTTCTTTGTTCTTTGTTCTACCTCTAGGATTGGTAGCCTCTCTGTTACCTCTGTGAGACCAGGTCTCAGGATCATTGCTGGAGCCTCCAGTACAGAGGAAGATTTAACATGGCCAGTCACAGTCACCCTGATGAAGTGGAAAGTGGGGCAATGGTATCAAGGGCAAGACAAGGTCCCCTTCCTTCCAACAGTTGGTCTCTTCTTTGGGATCAGGATACTCAGAAAAATGAACCCTTGGATCTTTCCTACTTAATCATCAGGAGTCAGAAGGCAATGGGAAAGTGTATTAAATTCCATCCAGTAAATGTCTATTTTTCTGTGTGGCATGAGTATTAAATCTGAATGGGTGTTAGCCTAGATAACTGTATTGGAAAATCTACTAATAATTGTCACTTATCTTACCCACTCTCATTGTATCTTGCCAGTAATGTCAACACGCACAATGGATTACACGGAAATTCAGAATATTGATGCATGACCTCGACTTTTGACACTTTGAGCCTGCTCAGCCATTCAGTATGATCATGGCTGACCATCCAACTCAGTACTCTGTTGCTGCTTTCTCCCTATTCCTTTGAAATTGGTACATCATGAGGCTCAGAATGAATATTCTCCATTAGTATGCCTGGCACCACCATAGATTAAAAGGTGCATTTCAGAAAGTTGTCACCAGCAAGCAAGCACTGACGAACAAAAACACATCTTTGAAGGTTTCAAGCCTGATTGCACTACTTCAAGGAATGTCACTGATACTTCCATCATTCTTTTCTAGCTCGTTGAAGGTTTCCAGTTGATTGAGGCAGTTTCCATCAGCAATGGGTGAGGTTCCCCATTGTGAAAATTACTGCAGATAATTTAGTATCATTGCGCGAACATTGATGATCTCATAATCCAGAGGTTTGAACTAACTCGCAGAAGACATGACACATCCTACCACAATTCTGAGGAATGCTGAGGTCTGACTCATCAGTAACATTTTAATAAATCTGCAATGAAAAGCTAGTCTCAGGTATGATGGTCCTTAAACTATTGGATTGTCATAAAATTCATCTGGTAAACAAACATTCTTCAATGGGGAAAATCTTATCTGGCCCTGGCTAAATGTGGTTTCACACTCATAGCAACATTGATTCTCAAATGCTCCCTGAAATGGTCCAGCAGTTCATTCAGTGTATACGATGGAGGCTAGAGAACTCAGGGAGATAAATATTGATGTTTTGAAAACAGTTTGCATTACAGAAAAGGAAGTGCTGGAGCTCATAAAGATGGATAAGTCTCCAAGATCTGCTCAAGTGTATCCCAGGACATTGTGGGGAGGAAAGTGCAGAACCACTAGCAGAAATATCTGTATCATCTATAATCATGGGTCAGGTACGGGAGGATTGGAAAGTGACTAATGTTGTGCCTTTATTTAAGAAATGCTGTAAGGAGAAGCCTAGGAACTATAGACCTATGAGTCAGTCATCGGTGGTGGGTAAGTTGTTGGAGGTAATTCTGAAAGATAGGATTACGTGGAAGTGGCAAGGATTGATTAGGGATGGTCAGCAAGGTTTTGTGAGAGGGAAATCATGTCTCACAAACTTGATTGAGCTTTTTTGATAAAGTAACCAAAATGATTGATGAAGGCAGAGGGGTATATGTTGTTTACTTGGACTTTAGTGAAGCTTTTGATAAGGTTCCGCATGGTAAACTAATTAGTGAAATTAGATCACATGGATTTCATGGTGAGCTTGCCAGTTGGATACAAAATTGGCTTTACAGTAGGAGACAGAGGGTGGAGGTAGAGGGTTGTTCTTTGAAATGGAGGCCTGTGACCAGCGGTGTTCCATAGGGATCATTACTAGGTCCACTTTTGCTTGTCATTTATGTTAATGATTTGAATGAGAATACAGGAGGCATGATTAGTAGATTTGCTGATGGCACCAAAATTGGTGGTACAGTGGACAGTGAAGAAGGTTATCTAAAATTATAATGAGATCTTGAGCAATTGGATCAATGGGCTGAGAAGTACCATGTGGCATTTAATTTAGAATGCGAGGTATTGCATTTTGGTAAAACAAACTGGGGCAGGACTTATACAATTAACGGTCAGGCCTCGGGTAGTGTTGTAGACAGAGAGAGACCTAAGGGTTCAGAAACATAATTCTTTGAAATTTGTGTTACAGGTGCACAGGGTGGCAAAGAAGGTGTTTAGCACACTTGCCTTGTTGCTCAGACCTTTGACTACAGGATTTGGGATGTCATGTTGAGGATATACAGGAAGTTGATGAGGCCTCTTTTGGAGTACTGTGCACAGTTTTGGTCACCCTGTTATAGCAAGGATATTATATTTTACTTAAATGAAGAATGAAGGTGATTTAGTTCATGAATCATGAAAGGTTATTATGCAGATACAGCACATCATGAAGAAGGCTACTTTAGGGTGGCATGGTGGCTCAGTGGTTAGCACTGCTGCCTCACAGTGCCAGGGATTCACGTTCGATTCCAGCCTTGGGTAACTGTCTGTGTGGAGTTTGCACATTCTCCCCGTGTCTGTGCAGGTTTCCTCCCACAGTCCAAAGATGTGCAGGCCAGGTAAATTGGCCTTTCTAAATTGTCCGTAGTGTTAGGTGCTTTAGTCACAGGGAAATGGGTCTGGGTGGGTTACTCTTCGGAGGGTTGGTGTGGACTTATTGGGCTGAAGGGCCTGTTTCCACACTAAAGGGAATCTAATCTAATGGACTGCAATCCTTTTTTAAATGAGGGGTTGAACTTTAATATTAAGGATGTTGTGCTTCAGTTATACAGAATGTAGTTGAGACCACACCTCTTATACTGTGCACAATTTTGGTCATTTTATTGAAGGAAGGATGTAAGTGCATTGGATGTAGTTCAGAGGATATTTGTTAGATTGATATCTAGAATGATAGGATTGGCTAATGACGATCAGTTACACAGACTGGATTTGTTTCTGCTCAAGTTTTCAATAGTGAGGATTGGTGTGACTGAAGTTTGTAAGATTCTGAATAGTCTTGGCAAAGTGGACATGGAAAGGAATGCTTCCTGTTTTTGGTCAGTCCAGACCTAGTGGGGACAGGTCCCTTTTTAAAATTATGGATCACCCTTTCAGGACAGGTATGAGGAGTACTTTGGCACAAACTTCCAGACAGTATACAGGAGAACAGCATTGATTGCCTTTATTATTTTAGATTCCTATGTTGATGCAAGATGATTTGGAGGTTTTAATTTAATTTGTTTCTGTAATTGTTTTATATAATCATAGAGTCATAGAGTTGAGAGTGTGGTGTTGGAAAAGGACAGCAGGTCAGACAGCATCCAAAGAGTAGGAGACTCATTCCTGATGAAGGGCTTTTGTCTAAAATGTCGATTCTCCTGCTCCTCAGGATGCTACCTGACCTGCTGTGCTTTTCCAGCAACACACTCTCGATTCTAATCTCCAGCATCTGCAGTCCTCACATTCACTAGAGAGTCATAGATTCATACAGCATAGAAACAGAACCTTCAGTCCAACTTAGTCCATATTGACCATGTTCCCAAACTAAACTAGTCCCACTTGCCTGCATTGACCCACATTGTTCCAAACCTTTTGTATTCTTGTACTTATCCAAACATCTTTGAGGTGCTGTTACTGCACCTGCAATTCCACCACTTCCTCTGGCAGTTCACTCGACACACAAACCACACTCCGTGTATAAAGGTTCCCCCTCATGTCCTTTTTAAATCTTTGCCCTCTCAACTTAAAAAAATGTAATCCTAGTTTTGAACTCCTCTACACTAGGGAAAAAACCTCTTCTATTCACCAGATCTTGACCCCTGATAATTTTATGAACCTTGACAAGGTCCCCCCTCAACCTCCTATGCTACAGTGAAAAAAGTCCCAGCCAATCCAACCTCTTCTTCTAACTGAAACCCCTCTGTTCCCAACAACATCCTGGTAAACCTTTTCTGAAACATCTCCAGCTTAATTTAACACTCTACTTTTTTATTCTTCCTGCTAAGGTGAACAACTTTACATTTTCCCACAGTATACTCTATTTTCCATACTTTTGCCACCCTATATCACAGTCGAGAAGGTGCTGACCAGATATATCCAAGAACACCGCAGAAGACTAGAGAAGAAATTGCTGGTGCCCTGGCTGATATTTTTTGCATCATCATTAGCCAAAGGTGATGTCCCAAAAGATTGGAAGGTAGCAAATGTTGTGCCCTTATTCAAGAAGGACGGCAAAGAAAAACCTGGAAACTATTGACCAGTAAGCCTAACATGTGTGGTAGGTAAGTTATTTGAGAAGATTCTGAGAGATAAGGCCATAAGACCATAAGACTTACGAGTGGAAGCAAGGCCATTCAGCCCATCGAGTCCACTCCGCCACTTAATCACGACTGATGGGTGTTTCAATTCCACTTACCCGCACTCTCCCCGTAGCCCTTAATTCCTTGCGAGATCAAGAATTTATCAATCTCTGCCTTGTAGACACCCAATGTCCCGGCCTCCACTGCGCTCTGTGGCAATGAATTCCACAGGCCCACCACTCTCTCGCTGAAGAAATGTCTCCTCATTTCCATTCTAAATTGACCCCCTCTAATTTTAAGGCTATGCCTACGGGTCTTAGTCTCCCCGCCTAACGGAAACAACCTCCCAGATTCCACCCTTTCTAAGCCATGCATTATCTTTTAAGCTTCTATTCAATCTCCCCTCAACCTTCCAAACTCTAATGAATACAATCCCAGGATCTTCAGCCGATCATCATATGTTAGACCTACCATTCCAAGGATCGTCCCTGTGAATCTCCACTAGACATGCTCCATTGCCAGTATATCCTTTCTGAGGTGTGGCACCCAAACTTGGACACAGTATTCGAAATGGGGCCTAACTAGAGCTTTATAAAGTCTCAGAAGCACATCTCTGCTCTTATATTCCAACCTTCTTGAGATGAGTGACAACATTACATTTGCTTTCTTAATCACTAACTCAACCTGCAAATCAACCTTTAAAGAATCCTGCATTAGCACTCCCAGACCCCTTTGTACTTTGGCTTTATGAATTTTCTCACTGTTTAAAAAATATTCCATGCCTGTATTCTTTTTTCCAAAGTACAAGACCTCGCACTTGCTCACGTTGAATTTCATCAGCCATTTCCTGGACCACTCTCCGAAACTGTCTAAATAATTCTGCAGCTTCCCACCTTCTCGGTACTACCTGTCTGTTCGCCTAACTTCGTATCATCGGCGAACTTTGCCAGAATGTCCCCCCTCCCTTCATCCAGATCATTAATATGTAAAGTGAACAGCTGTGGCCGCAACACTGAACCCTGTCAGCAGCTGCCATTCCAAAAAAGAACCTTTTATCCCAACTCTCTGCCTTCTGTCAGACAGCCAATTGCCAATCCATGCCAGTAGCTCACCTCGAACACCAGGGGCCCTCACTTTACTCAGCAGCCTCCCGCGAGGCACCTTATCAAAGGCTTTTTGGAAGTCCACTGGGTTTCCCTGGTCTAACCTAATTGTTACCTCATCAAAGAATTCTAACAGGTTTGTCAGGCACAACCTCTCCTTACTAAATCCATGCTGACTTGTTCTAATCTGAGGTCTAATAAGGTATACATGCATTTGATTAGGAATAGCCAGCATGGCTTTGTGCATGGGAGATCATGCCTCACAAATTTGTTAGAGTTCTTTGATGAAGTGATTAGCAAGATTGATGAGAGCAGGGCGATATATGTATTTTGTATATGGAGTTCAGTCAGGCTTTTGATAAGGTTCCACATGGTAGCCTGCTCGGGAAAGTTGAGTTGCATGGAATTCAGAGGGAGCTGGCAAATTGGATACACAATCGGCTTGATGGTAGGAAACAGAGGATAATAGTGGAAGGGTGCATGTCTGACTGGAGGCCTGTGACTATGGTGTGCCTCAGGGATTGATGCTGGGCCCATTGCTATTTGTTATCTATATTAATGATTTGGATGAGAATGCAAAAGGCATGATTAATAAGTTTTCAGATGACACTAAAATACGGCAGTATTGTGGACAGTGAGGAAGGTTATCATAAATTGCAGCAGGACCATAATCAGCTGGGGAAGTGGGCCGAGAAATGGTAAATGGAGATTGATATGGATACGTGCGAAGTCTTGCATTTTGGAAAGTCAAATCAAGGTAGGAGTTTCATCGTGAATGGTAGGGCCTTAAGGAGTGTAGTGGAATAGAGGGACCTTGGAATTCAGGTGCACAGTTCTCTGAAAGTGGAGTCACATGTAGACAGGTGAAGGCGGCTTTTGGCACATTGGCCTTCATCAGTCAGGGCATTGAGTATAGAAGTTGGAAAGTAATGTTGGAGTTGTACAAGACGTTGGTGAGGCTGCACTTGAGATATTGTGTTCAGTTTTGGTCACCTTGCTGTAGGAAGGATATTATAAAACTGGAAAGAGTGCAGAAGAAATTTACAAAAATCTTGCCTGGACTCGACGTCTGAGTTACAGGGAGTGGATCAACAAGCTAGGACTTTTTTCTTTAGAGCGTGGGAGACTGAGGTGGGGGGGATCTTATAGAGGTGTATAAGATTGTGAGAGGCATAGATAGGGTGAATGCATTCAGTCTTTTTCCCAGGGTTGGGGAATCAAGGACTAGAGGGCATCAGTTTAAGGTTAGAGGGGAAAGAATAAAAGGGAACCTGAGGGGCAGCTTTTTTACACAGAACCTGGTATCCTACAGAATGAGCTGCAGTGGTTGAGGTGGGTATATTAACAACATTTAAAAAGCAATTGGACAAGTACATGGATAAAAATGGTTGAGAAGGATATGGACCAAGTGCAGGGAAATGGGGTTAGCATGAATGGACATCTTGGTTGGCATAGACCAAAGGGCCTGTCTCCATGCTATAGGACTCTATGACTCTGTCTATATACATTTGCATCCATGACCTATCTTCACTTCATACTTTCCTCCCTATCTTGGTGTCATCTGCAAATTTCACTGCCATGTCATTGTTACTCTGTTCTAAGACATTAATGTAAATTGTATACCAGAGATCCCTGTGGGATTCCACTTGGCACATCCTAATATTCAGACAAACACCCGTGTATGCACACTCTCTGTTTTCTGCCAGCCAACCAATCCCCAACCATATTAATATGTTACTCCCTCAGCCATGAGGTTTGCTTTCCATAAAAGAAATTGATGTGGCACCTTGTCAAATGTTTTCTGGAAATCCAAGTACAATACATCTGTAACAAATCCATCATGTATGTTACTCCTTCAGAGCAATCGAATAAATTGATTAAAAATGAATTCTCTTTGACAAAATCATGCTTTTTGGAGGGCTGGTGTGAACTCAATGGGCTGAATGGCTTCTATCTGCAATGTAGGGATTACAATATGTCCTACATCAGGGAGTGCATTCCACATAGCACAGTTACACATGAGCAAGTTTATATTATTGAAGGAATGTCTCGGCCCAGATTTCAACGTGAGTGCTAAAAGAACACCTTTAGTCATTCAGCTTATGCAATGTTACCCACCAACCCTTAAAAGATTTGTCAACATACATTCCCAGTTATTGGCCATCAGTTTGAATATTTGTAGATTGCACCCAGATAGAGATCAAGACAAAAGATTTTCCTTGTGGTTATAGTTTTTGACTTTCTCAGTTTCACAGCTCCTATTGCACCCTTAATATGACTGCTATTCACTATTGCTATATACTCAGAGACAATTAATACCCATTATCTATTTCTCTTAACATTAACAATAACATTCATAAACCTTAATATTGTGATTGGTGAGACATTAACATGAACTTGCCACCCTCTACAAGGGAATCTGTCATCCCTATGAAAAGGACAAACAGCAAGAAATTTAATTAGAATCATGGAGTCATAGAGATACACATCATAGAAGCAGACCCTTCGGTCCAACTCATTCATGCTGAGCAGATATCCTAACCTAATTTAGTCCCATTTGCCAGCATTTGGCCCATATCCCTCTATACCCTTCCTATTCATATACCCATGTAGATGCCTTGTAAATGCTGTAAGTGTACCAGGCTCCACCACTTCATCTGGCAGCTCATTCTATACACCCACCACTCTCTGTGTGAAAAAAATGCCCCTTTTAAATCTTTCCCCTCTCACCTTAAACCTATGCCCTCTAGTTCTGGACTCCCTTACCCTGGGAAATGGAGCTTGGCTATTCATGCTATCCATGCCCCTCATGATTTTATAAATCTCTATAAGGTTACCCCTCAGCTTCTGATGCTCCAGGGAATTTCCTGCCTCTCCCTATAGATTAAAACAATCCCAGCAACGTCCTTGTAAATCTTTTCTTCAACATTTCAAATCTAACAACATCCTTCCTAAAGGAGGGAGACCAGAATTGATCGCAATATTCTAAAAGTGGCCTCACTAATGTCGTGTACAGCCACAGCATGACATCTCAGCTCCTCTACTCAGTGCTTTGACCAATGAAGGCAAGCATGCCAAATGCCTTTTTCACCACCCTATCTATCTGTGACTCCACTTTCAAGGAACTTTGGAACCTGCATCCCAAGGTCTCTTTGTTTGGCACCACTCTCCAGGACCCTACCATTTACTAGATAAGTCCTGCTCTGATTTGTCTTACCGAAATGCAACAGTTTGTATTTATCCAAATTAAACTCCATCCATCATTCCCCCATCTGATCAAGATCCTATTGTACTCTGAGGTAAACTTCTTCGTTGTCCACTGCATTTTCAATTTTGGTGTCATCTGCAAACTTACTAACCATACAAAATCACATCCAAATTACTCACAACCAAATCATTCATATAAATGATAAAAAAATGACAAAATTTGATTAAAAAACCTTCAAAGACAGAAATAGAGGAAGTAGAAAGCATGCATTGCATTTAAGTTGCTTTACAGGTATCAACATAAAGACTGGATCACACAGACAAGATTGAAAGGAAGACATAAAAAAGCACAACACAGGAACCAAATATTAGCATTTTAAGTTTTAAATCTATGACATTAAATATCTTAAGAGGAAATGAAACTGCGCACATGTCAAATTAATTTTTCAGGCCCTGAGAGGTAACTCAGATTTAATTCTGACCTATTAGGCCATTAATAAACATAATTAGTCCCATTTGACAAGGCTTACACTATTTTCCAAGTTTTAGTAAGCTAGTAATGCCCTTCGGACAAGGACATCCGCCATCGTTACCTGGTCTGGTATATGTGTGAATCCAAACCGTTGGGAATATGGTTAATGCGCAGTGCTCTTTGAGCAGTTAGGGATGGGCAATAAATGCTGGCCTAGCCACAGAAGTTCACATTCCATAAACAAGCTAAGTTTATAAATGAACTGAATGTCTATGCAGATTCCATCAGGGAAGACACAACCTACAGAGGAGCAATGTACCACTGACAGAAACATCTGGATTTCCCTGTTAGACTGTTCATGAGCAGACGCCAGAAGTTGCAATTGCTTTTACATTGTAATAATGATGAATAGAGTTAGCCTTTAATCATTGACTGAAATCATTGACTTAAATCTTTGATTCAATTGGGCATAGATGCAATAATACTTTTAAATAATCAGAATGAGAACAAATTTAATAGCATCTCTCAGCCTGTTTTGTAAGGTATCCTGAAATTTATGTATCCCTGGCAATGCACCAATTTCTATTGAAGTGCATTTTTACTATAATAAGCTGATGCATATGATGTAGTTTCAGGCAGGTTTCTGCGTCAAGTTGCTTCACTGGACACACGGTAATTCCTTTGATGAGGTGAAAATTGCATTATTCCAACATTCTGTGGCAGGGCATAATTTGTTCATGTGGAAGGTTAGTGTGGAAATTAGGCTGGGCCTATTGTCACTCTCAGGCCTGGTGCTGCATGAGCAGCACGTGCTCCAAAAGAGGGGCCTAATGCCCGATTGCCTTTGGTGTTTGCGCCTCAATAAATATTGCAAGGGACGATGCCCTTCATCAGGATTGTAAATCTGGTTTGAAAACAATGTGGAAATGGGGTTGAATGTAGCAGCTGTCAGATGACTGTGGGGGTAGGAAGGGAAGGAACTCTCCTTTTCAAAGCTGAACTTTAAGGCATTAAAAATGTTGCTACATTTTCTAAATAGTGATTGCATTCTTGGCCAAATGAAAACCTGAGTGGAGCAGATCCTTGGCCATATTTTGCTTTGTGCTGTTCAATTTCTAGGGTGACTCCATCAACCATCAAAATAGGTTAGGCCCCTTATTAACATTTTCACGTGTCACAATGCCCATTCTAGACTAATCATGATCACTAAAGAAAATGGAGTCACTGAAGTTAGCAAAGGAACCATCCTGCAAGGATTCAATGGAACTTTAGAGGTTGGGCAAATAGATGAGATAGGAAGGACCTATTTCCATTATCAGAGACTTAAAAAATAAGGAGGGTTAGATGTAAAAATAATTGCTTGATGCATGTACACATGAGAGTTGATGGAGCTTAAAACAAAGATGTGAGATCTAAAGTACAATAAAGGAATCATAAAGCTTATTTCATACTTACCTGCCTGTCTGCCCTAAGTATTCACACAATCATAGAATGCCGACAGTGTAGAAGCAGGCCCATCGAGTCTACATCAATCCTCTGAAGAGCATCCCAGTAGACCCAGACTCAGACCCACCCCCTACCCTATCTCCACGATCCTACAATTACCAAGGCTAATCCACCTATTGTTCACAGTTAGTCAGAGGGCAGGCTGCTTTATCCCACATAAATTCAATGAGCCACTGGCCTATAGTCATGGGCACAAATTAATCTGTGTTTTTGTTGACACTTTACAGAAACAAATTATGTGATTATAACAACATTTGCACAGAAACTCTAAACTGGTTATCAGCACTAATTCTTGAAATTGTTCATCTCTTATCTCTCCACCTTGTTGAAACCCACAGACCGGGGCAAGTTGATATGGAAAATATTTCAGTTTACAAGTAAGTAGGAGGCAGGGTGTAAGTACCTTAAATATCCGTGCTGGGAGATGTAATGGTAACCATGGATTTTGGGAGCTGTAGTCATGGTAATGGGAGGGGAGAAATAAGTGAGCAAGTACAATGATACAATTGAACATAGAATAAGCAGACATGGAAATATTTTGTTATACTCATTAACATCATGCGTTGTGCCACTGATGTTGCAATTTTCTAAGTTCATGATTACAATCCATTGGTCATTTCTTTTCATCCAGTGCATAGTGTTTCTCTGCATTTCTCTGCACTGATCTGCACAGTCTGAGAAACATAGAGTTATAGACTTATACAGCATAAGGTTATACTTTGGTCCAACTTGTCCATGCTGACTAGATATCACAGAATATAGAACATATAACATAGAACATAGAACATAGAACATAGAAAAGTACAGCACAGAATAGGCCCACTGGCCCACAATGTTGTGCTGATGTTTAATCCTAATGTAAAATATAATAACTTAGCCTACACACCCCTCAACTCACTGCTATCCATGTGCATGTCCAGCAGTCACTTAAATGTCCCTAATGATTCTGATGGTGGAAGCTGGCAACACATTCCATATATTCACAACTCTCTGCATAAAGAACCTATCTCTGACATCTCCTCTATCCCTTTCTGCTAATATCCTACAACTATGACCACTCGTACCAGTCAATCCTGCCCTGGGGAAAAGTCTCTGGCTATTGACTCTATCTATTCTTCTCATTATCTTGTATACCTCGATCAGGTCTCCTCTCTTCCTCCTTCTCTCCAGAGAGAAAAGTCGAGCTTATTCAACCTCTCTTCATAAGGCAAGCCCTCCAGTCCAGACAGCGTCCTGGTAAACCTTCTTTGCACTCTCTCCAAAGCCTCTGTATCTTTCCTATGGTAGGGTGACCAGAACTGGACACAATATTTCAAGTGTGGTCGTGTAGGGACTTGTAGAGCTGTAGCAAAACCTCGCGGCTCTTAAACTCGATCTCCCTATTAATGAAAGCCAAAACACCATATGCTTTCTTAGCAACCCTATCCACTTGGGTGGCAACTTTGAGGGATCTACATACTTTCACACTCAGATCCCTCTGTTCCTCCACA
Organism: Chiloscyllium punctatum; assembly: GCF_047496795.1. NCBI lineage: Eukaryota > Metazoa > Chordata > Chondrichthyes > Orectolobiformes > Hemiscylliidae > Chiloscyllium > Chiloscyllium punctatum. The sequence continues at coordinate 64,326,768 of NC_092745.1, forward strand.
CTGCCAAGAATCCTGTCTTTAATCCTATATTCAGCATTCGAGTTCGAACTTCCAAAATGCATCACTTCGCATTTATCCAGGTTGAACTCCATCTGCCATTCCTCAGCCCAGCTCTGCATCCTGTCTATGTTGCGCTGCAGCCTACAATAGCCCTTGATACTATCGATGGCACCTTCAACCTTTGTGTCATCTGCAAATTTACTAACCCACCCCTCAACCTCCTCATCCAGTCATTTATAAAAACTACAAACAGCAGACACCCAAGAAAAGAGCCCTGCGGGACCCCACTCACTATTGACCTCCAGGCAGAATACTTTCCATCTACAACCACTCTCTGCCTTCTGTCAGCCAACCAATTCTGAATCCAGATAGCCAAGAATCCCTGTATCCCATACTTCCTGACTTTATGAATGAGTCTACCATGGGGAACCTGATCAAATGCCTTGCTGAAGTCCATATACAGCACGTCCACTACTCGACCTTCGTCAACCTGTCTTGTCACCTCCTCAAAGAACTCAATAAGATTTGTGAGGCATGACCTACTCCTCACAAAGCCATGCTGACTGCCTTTAATCATGCTATGCTTTACCAAATAGTCATAAATTCTATCCCTCAGAATTCTTTCCAAAACTTTGCTGACCACAGATGTACTGGTCTGTAATTGCCAGAGATTTCCCTATTACCCTTCTTGAAAAGAAGAACAACATTCGCTTCCTTCCGATCCACCGGTACGACTCCCCGTGGAGAGTGAGGAGGCAAAGATCTTCACCAGCGGCTTAGCAATCTCCTTTCTCGCTTCCTGAAGCAGCCTAGGATAAATTTGGTCTGGCCCTGGAGACTTATCAATCCTAATGTTTTTCAAAATTTCCAGCACATCAACTGCATCAATCTTGATCTGGTCAAGCCTGTCTCCCAACTCCTCAAAGTTCTCATTCACAACAAGGTCCCTTTCCTTAGTGAAAACCAAAGCAAAAAACTCATTTAGGGCTTCCCCTATCTGCTCAGACTCCACGCACAAGTTCCCTCTGCTATCCTTGATCAGCCCTACCTTCTCCTTGATCATTCTCTTATTTCTCACATATGAGTAAAACGCCGTTACGTTCTCCCTAATCCTCCTTGCCAAACCTTTTTCATATCCCCTCCTGGATCTCCTCCATCCATTTCTGAGCTCCTTTTTACTGAGCCTGTAATGTTCTAACGCTGTGCTAGACCCTTGTTTCCTCCACCTTAAGTAAGCTGTCTTCTTCCTTTTGACAAGAAGCTCCTCTCTTCTCATCACCCAAGGTTCCTTAATCTTACCCCTTCATACGCCACTCGTAACAACTGCTCCTTAAATAGTCTCCACATGTCTGCTGTGCCCTTCCTATGGAACAATTGCTCTCAGTCTGTACTTCCCAACTCCTGTCTGATAGCGTCATAATTTCCTTTTCCCCAATTAAATATCTTCCCTCAGTAACTGCTCCTTTCCCTCTCCAAGGCTATGGTAAATGTGAGGCAGTTGTGATCACTGTCACCAAAGAGTTCTCCCACCGCAAGATCTGACGCCTGTCCTGGCTCATTGCTGAGCACCCAATCCAAAATGGCCTCTCCCCTTGTCGATCTGTTTACATACTGAGTAAGGAAACCCTCCCGAACACAACTGACAAAACGGCTCCATCCAAGCCATCTGTACTTAGGAGGTTTCAGTCGATATTAGGAAAGTTGAAATCACTCATAACAGCAACCCTCCTACATCTGCATTTTTCCAGAATTTGCCTGCCTATGAGATCTTCAATCTCTCTACTGCTTTATGGTGGTCTGTAGAAATCCCCCAATGCGGTGGCTGCTTCCTTGCTGTTCCTAACTTCCACTCGTACTGACTCAGTAGACAAACCTTCCTCAACAACCTTCATTACTGTAGCTGTGATGCACTCTCTGACTAGCAATGCTACACCCCCTCCTCTTTTTCCATCCCTCCCTGTTCTTTTTAAATGTTCTAAACCCTGGAACATAAAGCAACCATCCTGCCCCTGTGAAACCCATGTCTCCGTTATGGCCACAACATCATAGCCCCAAGTACTGATCCATGCTCTAAGTTCGTTACTCTTATTTCTGACACTCCTGGCGTTAAAGCAGACACACTTTAACCGATCCCTTTGTTTCATTGAGTGAGAAACCTTCCCAATAGATTGACGACATCCTGTCACTGTCCCATCTGCCACTGTCCCCCCTCTCAGATATGTGGCTCTGATTCCCACCCCGCCCCCCCCACACACACACACACACACCCACCGCCAAACTAGTTTAAACCCTCCCGAATCACATGAGCAAATCTCCCACCCACGACATTTGTGCCCCTCCAGTTCATGTACAGGTCCCACCTTCCCCAGAAGGTATCCCAATGGTCTAGGTATTTGAAGCCCTCCCTCCTGCACCAGCCTTGCAGCCACGTGTTAAACTGCATTCGCTGACTGTTCCTCACCTCACTATCTCGTGGTACCGATAACAAACCTGAGATCACTGCTCTACTCATCCTGCTCTTCAGCTTCCAATCTAGCTCTCTGTAGTCACTTTTCAGATTCCCAATCCCTTTCCTGGCTATATCACTGGTGCCAATATGTACCAAGATTTCTGGCTGCTACCTCTCTCCCTTCTGAATCCTGTAAACCCAAACAGCGACATCCCGGATCCTGGCACTGGGGAGGCAACATACCTTCCGGGAGTTCCATTCCTGAGCACAAAATCTCCTTTCAATCCGTCTAACTATTGAGTCCCCTACCACTAACGCTTTTCTATTTTCCCCACTTCCCTTTGAGCCACAGTGTCAGGCTGAGTGCCAGAGACCTGACAATCGTGGCTTTCCCCTGGTAGGCGGTCCCCACCAGCAGTATCCAAAGCAGTATCCTAAATTAATCTAGCCCCATTTGTCAGCATTTGCCCCACATCCCTCCAAATCCTTCCTATTCTTATATCCATCCAGATACCTTTTAAATGCTGTAATTGTATCAGCCTCCACCACTTCCTCTGGCAGCTCATTCCATACATGCACCACCCTCCGTGTGAAAAGATTGCCCCTTAGGTCCCTTTTCAATCTTTCTTCTCTCATCCTAAACCTATGCCTTTTAGTTTTGGGCTCTTTTACCCTGGGGAAAAGACCTTGGCTATTCCACCTATCCATGCCTATCATGGTTTTATAAACCACTATAAGGTCACCCCTCAGCCTCTGATGCTCCAGGGAAAACAGCCCCAGCCTTTTCATCCTCTCCCTATAGCTCAAACCCTCCAACTCTGGCAACATCCTTGTAAATCTTTTCTGGACCATTTCAAGTGTAGCAACATCTTTCCTACAGCAAGGAGACCAAAATTGAATGTAGCATTACAAAAGTGGCCCAACCAATGTCCTGTACTGCCACAACATGACATCCTAACTCCTATAGTCAATGCACTGACCAATAAAGGCAAGCATACCAAATGCCTTCTTCACTACACTGTCTACCCATGACTCCACCTTTAAGGAACGATAAACCGGCACTCCAAGGTCTCTTTGTTTGGCAACATTCCCTAGGACCCTACTGTTAATTGTGTTGAGTCCTGCCCTGGTTTGCCTTCCCAAAATGCAACACCTCTCATTTATCTAAATTAAACTCCATCTGCCACTCCTCAACTGCAGTCACAAGGTGGATTTAAACTTATTGGCTGTTTAATACATTTGTAAGAGAGGTGATTTGAGTGGTCCAAGCCTCAAATTTCAGTGCTGCAAGATTCAAAACAATCCAACTTTCTTTGAACCATTTCCAATCATCCCAGTTCTTTTTATAGAAAAGGCACAAACTCACACAAACTATTTATTCTTGTTGAGACAGACAGAAATCAATATGTGAAAGTGTGAAAGAAATTCTTAAACTTGGTGAACAAGAATGTCAAGTGTGTTGCACTGTCTTCAATCATTTGTATTGCTTGTGATTAGTATGATCACAATTACTATCTGAAAGACAATGTGCATTTCATTGTATTTATCAGCACTAAATATTCTTTGCTGTTCATCAACCTATTCAGTAAGTTACAGGTAAGATAACAAGCATGGCCGTGCAACAGTTTACTTTTTCAGTTTGTAATCATTTACAAATGTACAGCTAGTCCTTAATTTTGTTCGAGCAAGACATTATTCATTGTAGCATATGATTATATGACAGAAATAATTTGACTGCTTCAGCATAAAACAATAATAAGACAGCAGCATGTCAGGCAGGATGTCTGGGAAATGGAAGGGGAGCTCTGGAGTGCCAAACGATCCAAATCTATTCTAACTTGATGAAGAGCAGTCCATTCTCCAGCACTGTCATCCTTCATTGTAATGAATATATGAACTACTCTAAAATGTAAACAGGAAGGTGGTGTAAAATACAGGACTTTGTTATATAAAAATCTGCTTTACTTGACAGGCAAATTAATCTGGTTCACATTGATAGAATCCAGAAAGCAATACTAAATACCTGATGTTCAGTCATTGACATAAATTCCAGGATTTATGTTGTGGGAGGCACAATGGTTTAGTTACCTTATATATTGCTGTATTTTGCAATATATATGACAAAACATTGAAGTTGATCAGAAAGACAAATCTCCTCAGCTACACTCTTTATCCTTTGGAATGAAATAAATCAAAGGTTTAAACAAGTGTAGCAATCATCAATTTCCAATGATTTCGAGTGTACTGATTAATACCGCTAATACTGTATTAGTGAACTAAAATAGAATTAAAATCTCCTGCAGATTGTAATCTTCAGGTCAAACTCCTTTAAAGACTCAGAGCTAAAATACTAATGGACATTCAACAAGCATATCCTACCTTGGGACTGTACAATTAAGGGGATGGGAGTGACCACTCACAAACCCACAAATAAAGTGCTTTCTTTTTAATGGCGATTACGGTAAGAACACAATGAGGCTGTGGTAACTGAATTCTCTGGAGAATCAATCCTGACTTGAACAAAAGTTAATTACATGACCAGCACTTAATGACACAACATGGAGGCCCATTATTATGCCTTTCTCTTTCATTCACATGAAAGGCAGGTCAATACCTGCCAAATTCCGCACTCCATTGATTCATTGGTGCACATAAATTTAACTGCATCACAGTTTGGAGCAATGTTCATTTGTTTAATGCACTAAATCTTCACAATATAAAATGTTTCGCCCCGCAAAATGAATCATTTCTGCTCAAATTGGGTTCAAAACAAATACTGGGTTCAAAACAAATCGACCGAAACGTCGATTCTCCTATTCCTTGGATGCTGCCTGACCTGCTGTGCTTTTCCAGCAACACATTTTCAGCTCTGATCTCCAGCATCTGCAGTCCTCACTTTCTCCTTCAAAACAAATATGTTTTTATTTCTAGCTGATAATAAACAAACCCACAAAATAAATAACATTCAAAATTGTTGTAATTAGGCTGACCAGATATTAACTGCTCATTTTCTGGAGGACAAACATTAGTCCATTAACCCTTAATAATATTGTGTTCTTCATCCTGATTAATTTGATAATCCTGACAATGTATGTGTGAGTTTATACAATGATGAAATCATTGCTAAAAATGTCATTCCAAACATTAGATGGTGTTATGACCAGACACCACTTTGGTTCCCCGATTCATCATTGTTTCAGACACGATACCCCAAACTGTTAAGGTCCTGGGTGAGGAGGGATGAACTGGCTCACTTTCTTTATCTACCCATCCCCTTGGTTGATTGCAACAACATTGGCCAGAAACTCATCTGGGCGTAGCATATAAACACAATGGCGACAAGATCAAGTCAGAAGCGCGGAACACTGTGGTGAGTAACTCACCAACTTACTCCCCAAGGTCTGACAATCATCTACAAGGCACAAGACAGGGGTGTGATGGAATCCTCCCCACTTGTCTTGATGAGTCCAACTCCAGCAACATTTATGAAGCTTGACACCATCTTGCACAAAGCATCCTATTTGATTGACTCCACATCCAATTAGCAGCAGTGTGTGTATTATCGACAAGATGCACTGCAGAAACTCACAAAGATTCTTAGACAGCATCTTTCAAACCCAGGACCACTTCCATCTGGAAGGACAAGGCAGCAGATACATGGGACCATCTTCACGTTCCCCTCCAAGCCACTCACCATCCTGACTTAGAAATCTATTGCATTTCCTTCACTGCCACTGGGAACTCCCTCCCTAATGAAATTGTCGGTCTACGGACAGCACAAAGACTGCAATGGTTCAAGAAGGTAACTCACACCTTCTCAATGGAAACTAGGGATGCTGGCCAGACAGTGAAACCCATACCCCTCAAGAGAATTAAAAAAAAAACACTATAGGCAGGATGTTATTACTCTAGAGAGGATGTTGTCTTGGCTGGAGTGATTGAGCTGTGAATCGCTCTAAAGGGTTGGAATTGCTTTCCTGAGAGCAGACAAAACTGAAGTGAAACCAGGTTGAGTTGTACAAAAAGTATGAGGGGCATAGACAGGGTAAACGGGAAGAAACTTTTCTCCTTAGGAGAGGGAACAATGACTGGGGCATAGATTTGAGGCCATTGCAGGAGGTTTAGAGGAGATTTAAAGCAAAAAAAAATTCACTCAGAGGATGATGGCTTCTGGAACTCACTGCCTGTAGGAGTGAGAAGGGCAGAAGCCATCACAATTTTGAATAACTATTTAGATGATCACTTGAAGTATCATGGCATATAAGGCTTGGGACCAAGTGCAAGAAGATGGGACTATAGTAGATACTAATGACTGGCACAAAAAGAGGTGATGGCCTAGTGATGTTATTGCTAGATTCTTAATCCTGAGATCTGGTAACATTCTGGGGATCCAGGTTCGAATCCTGCCATGGCACATGGTGGAATCTGAATTCAATAAATATCTGGAATTATGAATCTAATGAAGCCATTGCCAGTTGTCAGGAAAAACCCAACTGCTTCACTAATGTCCTTTGGAGAACGAAACTGCCATCCCTACCTGGTCTCGCAGGAGGCTGGAAGAACACAACAAGTCAAGCAGCATCAGGAGGTGGAGAAGTCAACATTAAGGGGGCGGCACGGTGGCTCAGTGGTTAGCACTGCCGCCTCACTGCATTGGGCTACTTGTCTGTGTGGAGTTTGAACATTCTCCCCATATCTGCATGGGTTTCCTCTAGGTGTTCCAGTTTCCTTCAACGGTCCAAAGGCGTGCAAGTTAGGTGAATTGACTATGCTAAATTGCCCATAGTGTTCAAGGGTGTGTAGGTGGGTGCATTAGTCAGGGGTAAATTTAGAGTAGGGAGACTGGCTCTGGGCTGTTTACTCTTCGGAGGGTCAGTGTGGACTTGTTGGGCCAAAGGGCCTGTCTGCACACTGTAGGGAATTCTATGATTTATGATGTAAAAACTGCCATGCTGTAAAACTCTCTGACTCAATGAGAAGAGGTATAGAGTTCATCAAACTTTGAAGGGATTTTCATACAATAAATCATGATAGACTGTCCCAGGCAGCAAAAGAGCATTTCTTAAATGATGAGAGAGGAGGCATTATTGTTGTCCAAAATGACTTGAGTCTTTTTTATTCACAAGTCACAAAAGCTAACATGCATGTGCAAGAAACATTTAACAAGGCACATGGAATGTTGGCCTTTATCACTAGAGGATTTGAATACATGTGTGTAGATACCTTACTGCAATCTCATAGAAAGTTAGTGTGACTACACTCTTGTACTGTGTATGGATTTGGATATACATGCCAAACTGGCAGAAAATGCACACCAGACTGATTCCTGAGATGACAGGATTGGTCTAATGACTTTACAAAAACAAGAAGCGATCTCATTGAAACCTATGATATTTTCAAAGGCCTGAACAAGATAGACACATTAAAGATTAGCTGGTGGAATGAGAACTGGGACCACAGCCTCAGAATAAAGGGGAAAGCCATTTTTCACTGAGAAAAAGGAGGAATTTCTTCATCCAAATGATAGTGAATCTTGGGAAGTCTCTGACTGAAAGGGCTATGGAAGTTCCGTTCTTGAGTATATTTAAGACAGAGATCAATGGATTTCTAGATACATAATGACATTCAAAGACATGGGGACAGTGAAAAAAAAATAACATTGAGGTAGATTATTAGCCATGGTCTGTAGAGGAATGACATACTCCCACTCATATGTTCCTCTGTTAATTGGCATAAGAACCAGAGGTGATGAAAGGATTGTTTTTTTCTGCTGGAAAATCATTATGACCCGGAATGCACTGCCTGAAAGTGATGGAAACACTTTCAAATTGTGAACTTCCAATACAATTGGATGAATACTTAAACAGTAAAAACGTTGCTGAGCTACAGTGAAATGAATGGCATAGCTCTTTCAAATAGACAAAGATTTCCATCTGGGTGGCTTTCAATTGAATGCAAATTTCACCAGTTGCAATGGTGAGAGTTGAACCCAGATACCCCAGAGCTTGCTAATTACTAGCAAGGTAACATTACCACTGTACTATTGACCAAATATAAGCTCAAACCCCATCACAGTGGCCAGAGAAATTGAATTCATTTTTTGTTTTTAAAAATCTAGAAGTAGAAGCTTCTCCAAAGTGATCAGTGCTACTCTTGCTAGATACTGATATACTGGCAATGATTACTCAAACGTTTAAGAGATTTTAAAATCCTACTTAATTCCTGGGCATGGCCATTCTGGTAGAATGGCACAAACACAAGCGATGATTGACAATTAAAATGGTTGGCACAATAGAATGTGAAAGGAACTTGTGATACATATAACCCATGGTCCAGGCTCTTCCATTTATTTCTTGGAATCCCCAAAATCGTTAAGTTCCTGGATGATGAGTGATGAACTCCTCACCTTCTTTATTGACCCACTCCCTCAAACTCTCGCAACAAGACTGATCTACAAAGAATCTCTACCTTAGTGGATACCTTTCTCTCAGATCAAATTAATTTATGTTTTAAAAGGAGCCAATTTAACCAGCTTTCCTGAGATAACAAAACTACAAGCTTTACAATGCCAGTCTGCACACTGGTATGCCAGGCCATTAACACACATGGAGCTCGGGCTGTAATTGCTTTCTAACCCCTTTTGTTCCCATTGAAGGGTAAAACACAACCAGATCTGTTTGAGAGTCAGCCTTTTGCTCTCTCATCCTTTTTTCACTCTGTTTGAAGTTTCCCAAAGCTGCACAGGTGTGACATTCCATGGATCCACACAGGACTCTATCGCACTGTCAGAGAATTTACATTCACGGTTATCTTTTAACTACAGCAGTCCTCTTTGGAAAAAAAAAGCACATTTTAGAAATAAAAGTCCAAAGTGTCCACTTACTTCAGGGTTCTGATCTATTGTCATAACACTTGATGTGGGAATACATGTTTGCTGCCCAGGTATGTGATGCATTTTTACATACTGCCAGACTGACAACTTTCAGGAATGACAGACTTAACTCACTATCTGTACTCCATTCACTTCCAATAGCTCAAATGTACCACCATATGGGTGATGGAAACCCTTCAACCGTAAATGGTGGCATCCCCAGACACATAAATGGAGTGTCTAGAGTATTGCTCTGTGGTTACTGCGATTGATGAGGCGAATTTGCAAGAAAAAAACCTATTTATATTTGCAAATTGATGGCAACTTGCAAAGGTCCACAATACGAGAAGCCCGATTCCATTTCATCACACTAACTTTGGTACAAGCAAATTCAGTACCTGTTTTGTTGACTCACTGCTGCAGCTTTAATCAACCTTAGAAATAAAGATAAGGTTGCCATGGTTCCAGAGAACTCCATTCATTAGATAAGTAGAGAGAGAGAGAGAGAGAGAACTGGCGATGGTTTATCCTGAAGCGAGTTGTGAAGTTGGGTATGGAAAACTTTCATGGTGACCTATATTGGCAGAGATATCAAACCTGTACTTGTGATATCACATTGAATCGCACACCAGCTATTCAGCCAACTGAGCTAACTAACCCCTATACAATCAAAAACAAAATATTATTGGCACTGCTTTAAAGTAGTTTTGATGCCAGCAGGATAAAAATAAACTGTGTTACCCTCTTCTTAATCAATTTGAGAGAACCCTGCTGATTACCTTCAAAACGTGACTGTGACAGCAGTAAACTGCATCCTCCTCTTTATTGAAGGCTTATTACAGACAACAATCATGAATTGGGAAACCCTTCTCTGAGCTTTACATATGCAGCAAATGTTCCGGGCTATCAGGGTTAGGCTGTCACACAGGATAATTTTTTCATGGACTTGCTGAACCTTCTTTAAGCCTCTAATATTGTGAAAGAAAAGATTGCCCAGAAAAGATCTTTGCCAGCAATCAGAGACTGAGGTGCAAAGCTCACATTGATTTAAGCAAATGACTTACAGTCATAGAAACGTACAGCACAGAAACAGACCCTTCGGTCCAACTCATCCATGCTAACCAGATATCCTAACCTAATCTAGTACCATTTATCAACATTTCGCCCATTTGTCTCTAAACCCTTCCTATTTCTATACCAATCCAGATGCCTTTTAAATGTTGTAATTGTACCAGCCGCCAGCACTTCGTCTGGCAGTTCATTCCATACATCCTCTGCCTGAAAATATGGTCCCTCAGTCTTTCCCCTCTCACCTTAAACCTATGCCTTCTAGTTTTGGACTCTCCTACCCTTGACTATTCATCCTATCCATGCCCCTCATAATTTTGTAAACCTCTATAAGGTCACCTCTTAGTCTCCAGTGCTCCAGGGAAAATAGTCAGCCTATTCAGCATCTCCCTATAACTCAAATCCTCTGAACTTGGCAACATCCTTGTAAATCTTTTCTTAACCCTTTCAAGTTTCACAACATCCTTCCCATAGCAGGGACACCAGAATGGAAGACAGTATTCCAACAATGGCCTAACCAATGTCCTATACAGCTGCCAACTCCTATATTCAATGCACTGATCAATAAAGGCAAGCATACCAAATGTCTTCTTCACCACCCTTTCACCTGAGACTCCACTTTCAAGAAACTATGAACTTGTGTACAATACTCAACTATCCGTGACTCTGGTCTAACCAGGACACAGGTCATGAGGATTGAGCATATCACAATAAGTGAAACATAATTTGGCATTACGATGTTAGAATGAAATGCTAAGGAGTAAGAATACAGCGTCAGGCCACATGGTGTAACCACTTCATATTGGCATTTACCATCTACACCCAACAGACACATTCACTCAAACAGAAATTACTGGAAAAACTCAGCAGCTCCAGCAGTATCTGTGGACAGAAAGCAGAGTTAATGTTTTGGAACCAGTGACCCTTCTTCAGAATGGGACACATTCACTCAACTTGTTTTCAATTCTCTTCATTCTCTTTTTTTTTAATTTGCCTATCCTAATGCTAAATGTTGTTGTTATATAAGGGTCAATGTTAGAGATTTCATCAGGTTGTTTCCAATAGGAGGATGATGTTGTTTTTGGGTGGAGTATCTGAGTAGTCCATCTCCAGATCCCAATGCAGTCAGATACAGCATCTCTGGCACGTGATAGTCTTGGTTATTATGGCTAACAAGCTGATGTAAATTATAACTATTATTATTATGGAACAAACTACATCTTGTTGTTAAAACAAATACTTTGTCTTGCTAACATTCACTTGTGGTACAGCCCTTACCACTGTTAACTTGAACAGTCCTTTACACCCAATGTGAAAAGGGAGATTGGTTGCAAACACATTAACTTAATCACTAGCTGTTAGTGGTTAGTGTCAGAAACAAGTTGAAGCTTTTGGACACAGTAGAATCTGATGACACTGCCAGTTCGCAAGGCGGCCATGTTTGTCAATCAAAAGTTGCCGCAGAAGCAGAGCGGAAGAGTCGGACATCGCACAGAGCCGTGGTAATAGGGAACTCCATCGTGAGAGGAACTGACCGGGGTTTTTGTGGCAGCAGATGGGATTTAAGGATGGTGTGTTGCCTTCCTGGTGCTAGAGTGAAAGACATCGCGGACAGAGTGCAGGACATCCTCAAGGACGAGGGTGAAGAGCCCGAGGTGGTGGTACACGTCGGCACAAATGATGTCGGGAAGAAGAGGAGGAACATACTACAGCGAGACTTCGCAGAACTAGGAAGAAGGCTAAAAAGCAGGACGTCCAAGGTGGTTATCTCCAGTTTGCTTCCAGTTCCTCGGGCTAGTGTGGCCAGAAACCGGGAGATAATGGACTTGAACGTGTGGTTGGGGAACTGGTGCAGGAAGCAAGGTTTCAAGTTCTTGGATCACTGGGGTATATTTTATGGTAACCATAAATTCTACAAGAGAGACGGCTTGCACCTTAATAGATCAGGGATCAGCATTCTGGCAGGCAGGTTTTCTGCTGCAACACCGCTACATTTAAACTAAGTAGCGGGGGGGAGGGGACAAGCTGGATGTTTAAAAAGGAAATTGAAGGGGTAGTTAGAACAAGAGAAGTCAAGAAAGACAACTGTATCAAGGAGGCAGAAAACTGGAAAAGGCATCATGCTGTAAAGTTGAGTGAAGTAAGGGTTGAGGGGATGGGTGAGAGCAGTAACAAATTAAAAATTCTATATATGAATGCACGAAGCATTAGACACAAGGTGGATGAGCTTGAGGCTCTTTTGGAAATTGGCAGATACGATATTGTGGGGATAACTGAGACGTGGCTTCATGGGGACAGGGCCTGGGAAATGAATATTCAAGGCTACACGTGCTATCGTAAGGACAGACTGACGGGCAGAGGGGGTGGGGTGGCCTTGTTGGTAAGGGAGGATATTCAGTCCCTTGCGCGGGGGGACCTAGAGTCAGGGGATGTAGAGTCAGTGTGGATAGAGCTTCGAAACACTAAGGGTAAAAAGACCCTCATGGGAGTCATCTACAGGCCCCCAAACAGTAGTCTGGATGTCGGATGTAAGTTAAATCAGGAGCTGAAATTGGCTTGTCGCAAAGATGTTACTACAGTTGTTATGGGGGATTTTAACATGCAGGTAGACTGGGAGAATCAGGATGGTATCGGGCCTCAAGAAAGAGACTTTGTGGAGTGCCTCAGAGATGGATTTTTAGAGCAGCTGGTGCTGGAGCCGACCAGGGATAAGGCGATTCTGGATCTGGTATTGTGTAACGAACCAGAATTGGTCAGTGACCTCGAAGTGAAGGAGCCATTGGGAAGTAGTGACCATAATACAATAAGCTTCAATCTGCAATTTGAGAGGGAATGGGTACAATCGGAAGTGACAATATTTCAGTTGAATAAAGGGAAATATGGAGCTATGAGGGAGCAACTGGCCAAAGTTCAATGGTGCAATACCTTAACAGGGAAGACCGTGGAGGAACAATGGCGGATATTTCTGTGTATAATGCAGAAGTTGCAGGATCAGTTCATTCCTAAAAGGAAGAAAGATCCCAGGAGGAGACATGGGCGGCTGTGGCTGACGAGGGAAGTAAAGAAACATATAAAGTTAAAAGAGAAAAAGTATAACTTAGCGAAGATAAGTGGGAAAACTGAGGACTGGGAAGCTTTTAAAGAACAACAGAGGATTAGTAAGAAGGAAATACGCAGAGAAAAAATGAGGTATGAAGGTAAACTGGCCAAGAATATAAAGGAGGATAGTAAAAGCTTTTTTAGGTATGTCCAAGGCAAAAAAATGGTTAGGACAAAAATTGGGCCCTTGAAGACAGAAACAGGGGAATATATTACTGGGAACAAAGAAATGGCAGAGGAATTAAATGGGTACTTCAGATCTGTGTTCACTGGGGAAGACACAAGCAATCTCCCTGAGGTAACAGTGGCTGAAGGACCTGAACTTAAGGGAATTTCTATTTGCCAGGATTTGGTGTTGGAGAGACTGTTAGGTCTGAAGGTTGATAAGTCTCCGGGACCTGATGGCCTGCATCCCAGGGTTCTGAAGGAGGTGCCTCGGGAAATCGTGGATGCGCTGGTGACTATTTTCCAGAGTTCAATAGAATCGGGGTCGGTTCCTGAGGATTGGAGGGCGGCTAATGTTGTGCCACTTTTTAAGAAGGGTGGGCAGGAGAAAGCAGGAAATTATAGACCAGTTAGTCTGACCTCAGTGGTGGGAAAGATGCTGGAGTCTATTATAAAGGATGAAATTACGGCACATCTGGATAATAGTAACAGGATAGGACAGAGTCAGCATGGATTTATGAAGGGGAAATCATGCTTGACTAATCTTCTTGAATTTTTTGAGGATGTAACTTGGAAGATGGACGAGGGAGATCCAGTGGATGTAGTGTACCTGGACTTTCAGAAAGCTTTTGATAAAGTCCCACACAAGAGGTTAGTGAGTAAAATTAGGGTGCACGGTATTGGGGGCAAAGTACTAGATTGGATAGAGAATTGGTTGGCTAATAGGAAACAAAGGGTAGTGATTAACGGCTCCATTTCGGAATGGCAGGCAGTGACCAGTGGGGTACCGCAGGGATCCGTGCTGGGACCGCAGCTTTTTACAACATATGTAAATGATATAGAAGATGGTATCAGCAATAACATTAGCAAATTTGCTGATGATACAAAGCTGGGTGGTAGGGTGAAATGTGATGAGGATGTTAGGAGATTACAGGGTGACCTGGACAAGTTGGGTGAGTGGGCAGATGCATGGCAGATGCAGTTTATCCACTTTGGTGGCAAGAACAGGAAGGCAGATTACTACCTCAATGGTATCAAATTAGGTAAAGGGGCTGTTCAGAGAGATCTGGGTGTTCTTGTCCACCAGTCAATGAAGGCAAGCATGCAGGTACAGCAGGTCGTGAAGAAGGCTAATAGTATGCTGGCCTTCATAACAAGAGGGATTGAGTATAGAAGCAAAGAGGTGCTTCTGCAGCTGTACAGGGCCCTGGTGAGACCACACCTGGAGTACTGTGTACAGTTCTGGTCTCTAAATTTGAGGAAAGACATTCTGGCTATTGAGGGAGTGCAGCGTAGGTTCACGAGGTCAATTCCTGGAATGGCAGGATTGCCTTACACGGAAAGACTGAAGCGACTGGGCTTGTATACCCTTGAGTTTAGAAGACTGAGAGGGGATCTGATTGAAACGTATAGGATTATGAAAGGATTGGACACTCTGGCAGGAGGAAACATATTTCCGCTGATGGGGGAGTGCCGAACCAGAGGACACAACTTAAAAATACGGGGTAGACCATTTAGGACAGAGATGAGGAGAAACTACTTCACCCAGAGAGTGGTGGCTGTGTGGAATGCTCTGCCCCAGAGGGCAGTGGAGGCCCAGTCTCTGGATTCATTTAAGAAAGAATTGGATGGAGCTCTTAAAGATAGTGGAGTCAAGGGTTATGGAGATAAGGCTGGAACAGGATACTGATTGGGAATAATCAGCCATGATCATATTGAATGGCCGTGCAGGCTCGAAGGGCTGAATGGCCTACTCCTGCATCTATTGTCTATTGTCTATCTATTGTCTATTGTCTATTGTCTATTGTTTCTGCATAGGTGGTGATCAGCGATGAAATTATTGCTTGAATAGTCCAAGACAATTGTGATGAAAAAGAAGTACATTCACCGGGAAAGCATTTTTTTCAGAAAACTAGTGCAATTTGAACAGCAATACTGCTTTAAAAATACTCAGTCAGTCAGCTACTACAAACAGTTGAACAGAGAAGGGATCTACAAATGTCAGGGAAGAAATGGCAGAGCTAAAGCAACTTTGTAGGATAAACCATCCAGTTCACAGCTGGTAATGGCACAGAGAAGGTTGTGTAAAAACATAAGTAGTTCAGAAGAAAAACTAATCACACTTCATATTTACAGAGTCCTTACAGAAGAAGGTTCTGTTCAGGAAGTCCTGGCTGGGGAAACAAGGGTTTTGGAGATCTGGGAATGAAGTTACAAATTCCTATCAGCAAAGGGGAGATGGCTTTAAATCAACAGAAAAACGATCAGGCTGAGTGAACAGAGGTGAAAAAGAAGACTTACAATTCATGATAAACATCATCATTATAGAGAATGCACACTGCAAGGCACAGGCTCAGTAGCAAAGTTAGGGACAATTAAATTAGTATATATCAAGGATGCAGCATTAGGAATGTCATATAACGAATTTAATTTGACAAAAGGGCAATTCAAAAGAATTATGAAATGAAGTCTGACATTTAAATGTTCATTTGAAGCACTTGAAGACAATGATAAAATTGGAAGATGCATATTTTAAACTATGGATTTGATTGGAAAATGTATTAAGGCTACTGCCATAGAAATTTGTTTGGAAAATTGGGGCATGAATTGAGTTTTAGGCTATGAAAACCAGGAAATAGCTATAGAATGTAGGAGAACATCCATTTTGCATACAGAAGGGTGGAAACCATATTTTTTCATTGCAAAAGTGGTCAAAAACACCCAACAAGCATTACAGAGATACAGTATTACTATATTACTGAAGTGCAATGCTATCAGAGAATAAATGCTATAATATAGAGGTTAAAAACCTGTTAGGATGGATTAGAATAAATGATTGCCGTAATATAGTTTAAATACTTGAGGAGAGTTTAAAACAAGAGAAGAAAACTAGCATTGAGATACTGAAAGATTTAAAATTTATAAACCAATGGATTACAAACAGCATTGAGATGCTATAGTTGAAAAATAGCTTCATAGTATTAACAATAAATAATCATATAAGGAGAAACAACAAAGGAAATAATACTACCTCAAAGGTCTATTGTCAGAGATAGGCCAAATACAAGACAGGTTGGGCACTTTGGAAAAATAAACTTTTAAGATGCAAAGTTGCTTCAAAATGAGATATTAAATCTCCTCAAGATGCAACAAGTTAATACACTATTATATAAAATAGAACCTACAATTAATGTTGTTTTAAAAGACCGAAACATAAAAGAGACAAAAAGAATTAAAGAAGTTCTAACTGCTTTTGATAGTCACTTTATTCTGAGAACAAACACCACTCTTGAAGGTGTAAGATTGGGGTGGCACGGTAGCACAGTGGTTAGCACTACTGTATCACAGCGCCAGAGACCTGGGTTCAATTCCCATCTCAGGCAACTGTCTGTGGGGAGTTTGCACATTCTCCCCGTGTCTGCGTGGGTTTCCTCCGGGTGCTCTGGTTTCCTCCCACAGTCCAAAATGTGCAGGTTAGGTGAATTGGCCATGCTAAATTGCCCGTACTGTTAGGTGTAGGGGAATGGGTCTGGGTGGGTGGCTCTTCTGAGGGTCGGTGTGGACTTGTTGGGCCAAAGGCTCTATTTCCACACTGTAGGGAATCGAATCTAATTTAACACAAAAGTTCACCATTCAGGATAATCTATTGATAGCTACATTCCTCATTGCTACAAATTACTGGAAAACTGACTTTGGAGCTTTGAATTCAGAATAAATAGCAGACAGAGGAATTGATGAGCTTTTGTCAGATTTGATACAGTTCAAGGAAGATTTGATAAAGTCATAGAGTCATACAGGATGGAAACAGACCGTTCAGCCCAACTTGCCCATGCTGACCAGCTTTCCTAAACTGAGCTAGTCCCATTTGCCAGAAGTTGGCCCATACCCCTCTAAACTTTTCCTATCCATGTACCCATCCAAGTACCCATCCAAATGTCTTTTAACTGTTGTAATAGTACTTGCCTTTACCACTTCCTCTGGCAGCTTGTCTCATGTATGCACCATTCTCGAGGTGAAAATGTTTCCCCTTAGGTCCCTTTTAAATCTTTTCCTTCTCATTGTAAACCTCTTCCCTCTGGCTTTGGGATCCCCATTCCCTAGTGATAAGACCTAGTGATTTTTCATCCTATCATGATTTTATAAATCTCTTTGTGGAAACTCTTTGGCCTCCTATACTCCAGGTCTGAAAATCCCAGCCTATCTAGCCTCTCCTTATAACTCAAACCCTCTAGTCTTGGTAACTTTCTTGAAAATATTTTTTGCACCCTTTTCAGTTTAATAACAGCCTTCGTAAAGCAATGTGACCAGAATTGTATGCAGTACTCCAAATGTGACCTCACGAATGTCTTGTATAGCCGTAGCATGACATCTCAACTCCTGTACTCAATGCTCTGACTGATGATGGCAAGCATGCCAAATGCCTTCTTCACCGCTCTGTCTACCTGTGATGTCATTTTAAAGGAACTATGTACCTGCACCTCTAGATCACTCTGATCAACAACACTCCCCCAGACCCTATCATTAACTGTGTAAGTTCTGTCCTAGTTTCTTTTATGAAAATGCAACATCTTGTATTTATCTGAATTGAACTTCATATGCCATTCCTCGGCCCACTAGCCCAGTTGACCGAGATTCTATTGTGCTGTTAGATAACTGTCTTCACTGTCTACTATCATCACCAATTTTGGTGTCGTCTGCAAACTTACTAACCATGCCTCCAAAATTCTCATCCAAATTGTTTATAGAAATGATGAACAACAATGGACACAGCACTGATCCTTGCGGCACATGGCTGGTCACAGGCGTCCAGTCTGAGCAACAAACTTCTTCCACCACACTCTGTTTCCTATTCAAGCCAATCTTATATCCAACTGGGTAGTTCTCCTTGGATCCTACATGGTCTAACATTACCAACTCCAATGCAGACCCTTGTCAAAGGTCTTGTTAAAATCAATGTAGACAATATCTATGGCTCTACCCTCATCCATCTTTTTGGTCACATCCCAAAAAATTTTGTGAGACACAACTTTGCACACACAAAGCCTTTTGGAAGAAACTCAAAGTGTGTGGAAGCAGAGATCAGTAAGACTCACAGAAAAATCTGGAGGGGAGAAGGATCTTACAACATGAGAACAACAGGACTTGGCTTCCAAACACACATTAGAAAGTATAAGTGTCACAAAGACACTCATAACATTAGAACACAAAGTGTAACTCCAACAACAGATAGATTTCAATTTTCATTCTGATGTAAAATGCACAGAAGTGTAAGAAATAACAGCTCCCTAAACTTGACCTTTTAACTTCTACACTTACTATGTTTGGCCAAGAGTGGGGTGATTGAGATAGATGACGCTTAGGCCAGGTCACCCAGAAGGAGCTGAGAAGCTGCCAGCTCCTGAGGAACATCTGCCTGAAAGTTCTAGAACTGTGGTCAAAATTAATATAACGAATAAAATATAAAATATTTCTCTAGGCCTTACACCTCTTTTACTGTCCACAGTCCCATATTCCATCAGTGTTGACCCATGCCATTGAAAGAACTTTACCCATCCCCCCATGGACACTTATACTCCTGTACCATCTTTTGCCTCCCCAATCTAACCCCTTTGGCTCTTGATATCCCCTATTCCACATTATACCTACCTACCCAAACTCCACATTCCCTATGTCCCTCTAATCATCCACCATGGCACCTCCTACTGTCTAGGCTAACTTTGTGCCAACTTTTATCCACCACCTTTTTCTAATCACCAACAATACTATTTGCCTAGTATCCACAGGGACACATGCACACAGGACAAGTAAAGTTTTATATTGCAGATGTATATTCTAATGAAAAAAAAAATTCATTCATAAAAACACATTTGACACTTTTTGACAAATTGGACAGATTTATAGGAGTTATGCACCTTTTTATAGTTAATAATCCCAAAGATCACCTGACATGCCACCCTAATAGGATCCCTGACCCTCATTACAAAAGATACCTGACTCAACCTGCCTTCCAAATAATCCCCGATCTTTACCCAAAACATTGTCCAAGAACCATATCCATAGGGTACCTCAGTTTTCCAAATGGTTAGGTGAAAGTGAGTACTGCAGATGCTGGAGATCAGAGTCAAGATTAGAGTGGCATTGTAAAAGCACAGCAGACCAGGCAGCATTTGAGGAGCAGAAAATCGACGCTTTAGACAAAAGCCCTTCCTGATGAAGCCTCAATTTTCCTGCACCTCGAATGCTGCCTCTCCAAGTGGATACCCCGGGCTATCCAAAAAGAATATTCTGAGAACATTGCTACTATTACCAGATCTAATCTCGACTGTTATGAAGTTTTAGACATATGCTGTACTTTTAAGAGTGCTGAAATTTCTGGCTGGCACAGAGTATGCTGAAAGATTTAAAAGTGTAACACTTGGTTGATACAAATAGCTGGAGCTGTATTGCCATGATACAAAACAAATTCAAATTTGGCCAATCAGTTTAAGTTATCCCCCACATGCCAAAATCCAATCGAATTTGAATTTTACTGTTTTGGATCACATCAAACCAATGAAATTATCCAATGTTCTGGGGTATAAAATTGAACATTTTGAACAGTTAAAGGGAGAACAGCAAAGAGCACCAACATAACAGCAAGCTTTCAGCTTTCTGAAAGGTACCTGTCCATCAGGAATGTGTGCAGCAGAACCCCGAAGCTGACCAAGAGAAATCTATTGAGAATGTTTGACATCCAGATATGATCACTGGGTTTGAAATTGATTTTGCCATAAATTTAAGAGTGAATTTATCAGAACAGTATTGTAGAGTGGGAGGGTAGAAAAAGAAAGCAGTTATACATAGTTCTTGTTTAATGTTCTCTTTTGGACTTAAAAAAATTAACAAGTTAATTTTTTTAAGTCCAAAAGAGAACATTAAACATTAAACAAGTTAATTTTTTTACTTTAATTGGTGGTATTTGGAACAGTTCTTTTGCCTCTTGAAATTTAACAAACTATGGTACAAGGTGAGCTTTTCTGTCTGGTTGGGTTAATTTAGCAGAGGGGTTTCCTCTGTGTTGTAAGACTACACTCTGGATTGACGACAATAATCCAATGTGAGTCAAGGCAACCGATCTTTTAAAATGGCCAGCTATCCAGGGCAAAGGACATACATGGTCTGCCCCAACTAAAATGGAAAATATCAGGTTCGGGATCTGGACTCAGTTGTGGTGAAAATTTGGGCCTAAGTGTCAGTATCAATATTGTAGGATTATAAGAGCCTCACAGGCACAAGTGTTGCCCAGCTATAATAAAAGAAAACTCCATCTGTTAAACTATTGTTCACTTCCAGACAATGTGCAGATATAAGACACAGCTGCAAAGGAACCAAAAAGCCAAACACTTTCTCACACAAAGTTGTTAATGCAATAGAGGCATAAGCACTGGAAAAGATATCTGAAACATTCCTAACAGAAACTGGTAATTCAACTGACCCAAGTTTGACAGAACTTGCTTATGCCAATTGACGTCCAATTGATTTTAAGCCTTGTACAGGTGAATTTGGCTGTCCTTTCTGATCAAATGCCAGGGCTGAAAATCAGAAATTACCCTCTACAGGGAGGAGACTGGATGTTCCAGATGGAATACTCTCAAGAGTTAATGTATGCTGCCAGTAACACAATGAATTTCAAAGGATTGACATGTTTCTGTAATTCACAGTTAACACCTCATATTTGAGTCCACAATCGAGGCTTGTTCTCAATGTGCAGTGATAAAAGGAGTTCAAGGAACTAACAGTTCACATTGTCTTTTGGCCTCATCCACTATAGCCCTGTAGTGAATTCCATGGCCTCAACTCCACGTATATTGGTTGCTCAAGTTTTCTGATCTAAATTTCTTGTCTCTACAGTCCTTCTCTCTGAACACACCAAATACTGGAAGTAATCATTTACATTGTCTTCTACACACCTTCCAATTGGCTTAAATATTAATAATGTGGGCTGTCTCCGATTATGAAATCGCCAGCAGGTGGCTGGCACTGGGCTGGGGGATGTGTGCAAAAGTAGCTTCTTACAGATGTGCAAACAACTTGACAAGCTCAGGGTTGTTAGATAAATGTGAAAGCAGAGGTGAGAATAACGCAGATAATTGTTTTAGTTCAACCTCACCAAGAGAGAAATCATGGTCCAAATCAAACGTAATTTTTACATGTTGTGCAAACATTAATTTAAACCATCACAGCTCCCTACCTTAGAGTTTTAAAGCCAGTGAAGGTTTAAAGGTTGCTGTAGCCTATCAAAATCCACCAAATCCAGCTGCAGGCTCCCTACCTCCCCGCTCCCCCCCCACCCCCAACAGGCAGCAGCATCTTGAACTGTCAGAGAATAATCGAGTGCCAACTTCTTCCTGGGAAATTGTAGGATGACGTGCAAAATGGTCTTCCTCTCTTTGCTAACAATAGATATGCTGTTATTGAGTGTTCCAACTCCTAGCTTGTGTCTGTGATGGGAGTAGGGTTAAAATTAGGCCGGGTGCAAATCAAGCTGTTCATTCAATATCATTTAAGGTACAGTTATTATTTATTATTTCCACATCAGGCTCTTTCAAACAGAGCAGGTTGGAAAGAACATGTTTAAGGGGTTAAGCATAAAAGTTATTTCGAAGTGCTAATAATCTGTGAAAAGGTTTATGACACTCTTTGGAGTGGTGGCTCATTAAGAGCTCAGTACTTATAATAACTCCAAGATCTCTTGTGATTTTCACAGAAAATCTGCTGCTGTGTTATTTTGCCTTGGAAGCAAATTTCCTTTCATTTCTGTGAAATATTTGATGCATCGGTACTACCATGCAGATTTTAGCTGATGCCCCTGTTGTAGCCTGAAAAGAGCCTGTAGCCACAATGAGCAAGCCTCTGTGATTTTCTAAGCTATCCCAGTCCTGGAAATAGCATGTAGACCAGCCAGCAGCAGCCAGCATCTCTCTCCCAAACTCTCACATGGTGAATCAGATTCAACAAAAGCAATATCTCCAGATATCGAAGCAGCATTCAGCCAAGACTAGCACCAGAGGACCCCAGCGAGCCAGATGATAGAGGAGCTCACAGGAAAGGCCATCCAGCAGGTGGGGTCATATTGGGACAAAAATAAGCTAAACATGGAGGTCAATTATAACAGGAGAAAGTGAGGACTGCAGATGCTGGAAATCAGAGCTGAAAATGTGTTGCTGGAAAAGCGCAGCAGGTCAGGCAGCATCGAAGGAACAGGAGAATCAACGTTTCGGGCATGAGCCCTTCTTCAGGAATGAGGAAAGTGTGTCTAGCAGGCTAATATAAAAGGTAGGGAGGAGGGACTTGGGGGAGGGGCGTTGGAAATGCGAAAGGTGGAAGGAGGTCAAGATGAGGGTGATAGGTCGGAGTGGGGTGGGGGCGGAGAGGTCAGGAAGAAGATTGCAGGTTAGGAAAGCGGTGCTGAGTTCGAGGGATTTGACTGAGACAAGGTGGGGGGAAGGGAAGTGAGGAAACTGGAGAAATCTGAGTTCATCCCTTGTGGTTGGAGGGTTCCTAGGCGGAAGATGAGGCGCTCTTCGTCCAACCGTTGTGTTGCTATGGTCTGGCGATGGAGGAGTCCAAGGACCTGCATGTCCTTGGTGGAGTGGGAGGGGGAGTTGAAGTATTGGGCCACGGCGTGGTTGGGTTGGTTGGTCCGGGTGTCCCAGAGGTGTTCTCTGAAACGTTCCGCAAGTAGGCGGCCTGTCTCCCCAACCCAACCACCCCGTGGATCAACACTTCAACTCCCCCTCCCACACCACCAAGGAAATGCAGGTCCTTGGACTCCTCCATCGCCAGACCATAGCAACACGACTGTTGGAGGAAGGGCGCCTCATTTTCGTCTAGGAACCCTCCAACCACAAGGAATGAACTCAAATTTCTCCAATTTCCTCATTTCCCCTCCCCCCACCTTGTCTCAGTCCCAACCCTCGAACTCAGCACCGCCTTCCTAATCTGCAATCTTCTTCCTGACCTCTCCGCCCCCACCCCCACTCCGGCCTATGACCCTCACCACGACCTCTTTCCACCTATCACATTTCTAACACCCCTCCCCCAAGTCCCTCCTCCCTACCTTTTATCTTGGCCTGCTTTGCACACTTTCCTCATTCCTGAAGAAGGGCTCATGCCCGAAATGTCAATTCTCCTGCTCCTTTGATGCTGCCTGACCTGCTGCGCTTTTCCAGCAACACATTTTCAGGTCAATTATAACAGTAAGGACATTATCGTAGGAGTTTCTCAGACAACTGTCCCAGGCTTAACCCTCTTTAGCCACGGTTTATCAATGAGATCAAGACGATTGCTGATGGTCCCAGAATGGGTCAGCTGCAGCCAGACTTCCACCCTGATTGCATTTTAACTCAGGCCCCCAGTAGATTGGCCACTATGGCTTTCCTGCCAGGTGTAAGATGAAGAGGATAAGTGGCTACTCTCCCTTGTGGCATTGGCAGGAGAATGAGTGCTCATCCAAGGACACATAAACACCCTGCCAGGCAAACCTTATCCCATTGTATGTGAGCCTCCTGGTACCCTTTGTCCCTGAGAATCTCTGACCAGTACCAACTGGCTGCACAAATCTCTCCACAAGTTGTACTTTTCACCTGCTTCACATCGACACCTAACCAATGGAATCAAGATAAATCCCAGGATAAAACAACCCTGAAGCTCAAAAGTCTGCTCAGACTACCCCCCACCACCCCCCCCCCCCCCACACACAAACCCCCTCCCTAACTCCCAGAGTTAAAATCAAGTCTGTTGCATTAATACAATCGTGTGCTAAATTCTGATCGCTTTCTCTTCTCCCTCTGACCCGATTGTATGAACTGCAGTTGCAACTACTTCCAGTTGTGTTTTGGAAAACCATGTCTCAATGATTTTCTGTTTCTCATCGCCACAGTTTGAGTTTCCAGATCTTGTGGGAACACACTTTGAGAGAGAGCAGCCCCAGGACATACAGTTCATTCAGAGATTGAAGAAAGCTTGAAAATCTAAAGCTGACCCACTGTTTGTATATGTCACAGAATATGGATTTGAGGTTTCCTTCTGCTCCTTCAGACTGTGGGCCATTTTGTATTCAGATCAGGGAGGGAGTGTAACCCAATCAGTCAGAGAAAAACACCATGGTTAAACAGGCCCACTCCCTGCCCGCATCCTGTTGACTGTCCCACTCTCCATTTAATCAGTGTTGATGGGACTTGCCCTCTTGTAGTCATCTTTTCCATGTGGTAAAACAGCATTCTTACAAGATTTTATTTTTTCTTTTGCATGTGCACTCAAGACAGAGCTAACATTGGGGTGTTCACACAGATATAACAAATAAAAAAAGTTGTTTCACTTGCTTGAGCTCTGTCGGGCAAAACGACATCTTCCCAAAATGTTATTGGGAATGGAACTTGAATAGAGAGCTGATATGAACTGCCTGCTTATGCCTATTCTGTGTTACAAATCTCACGGTCAACCTTCTAGGTTCTACATCCATAGTTTCATACATAGGGCTGGAGATATTGATAATGACAAGTTAGAATCCAATTTTTTATCATAGTCTTGATTCTATTTGCCCATTTGTATTAGTATCAACAGAAACTGTTGGGGAAACACAGGTCGTACAGAATGTGCAGAAAGAGAACTCTGTTCTGAAGAAGAGTGATTGAATTGAAACGCTAACTCTGTTTCCCTGTAGATGCTGCCAGACCTGCTGAGTTTCTCTAGTATTTTCGGTTTTGATTCCATATTTCCAGCATCCGCAGTATTTTGCCTTGATCTAAATATCAATCTGACTTTAATATAAACATACATAGATCCTCTCTGTTGCACTTAGCTCCAATGTCCCAGTTTTCTTATTAATTCCTTTGAATTATTTTTAATTATATCGACATAGTTACCATGATACTCACTTTCCAGTCCTCTGATGCGAGGTAGAGTCTTTACCATTCAAAGACTGACAGAGTCATAGAGATGTACAGCACAGAAACAGACCCTTCAGTCCAACTCATCCATGCCGACCAGATATCCCAACCCAATCTAGTTCCACCTGCCAGCACCCGGCCCATATCCCTCCATACCCGGCCCATAACTCTCTAAACCCTTCCTATTCATATACCCATCCAGATGCCTTTTCAATGTTACAATCGTTCTAGCCTGCACCACTTCCTCTGGCAGCTCATCCCATACACGTACCACCCTCTGCATGAAAATGTTGTCCTTTATATCTGTTTTATATCTTTCCCCTCTCACCCTAAACCTATGCCCTCTAGTTCTGGACTCCCCACCCCAGGGAAAAGACTTTGTCTATTTATCCTATCCATGCCCCTCGTGATTTTATAAACCTCTATAAGGTCACTCTTCAGCCTCCGATGCTCCAGGGAAAACAGCCTCAGCCTGTTCAGCCTCTCCCTATAGCTCAAATCCTCCAACCCTGGCAACATCCTTGTAAATCTTTTCTGAACCCTTTCAACTTTCACAACTTCAAGCTCCATCTCTTAGGCTGTACAGTTTACTCCTGCGCCTATTTCTCACCTTGTCACCTGAAAGTAGGAGTTATTTAAATGTCATCCCCCCAAAATTCCGGGAAATAGGAAGTGAGAGGAGAAAGAGTGGAGTGGAGGGTCAAAGAAAGGACTCTTTGAGATTGAGGTGAGCTGTAGAGTCATAGAGTCATAGCGATGTACAGCATGGAAACAGACCCTTCAGTCCAATCTGTCCATGCCGACCAGATATCCCAACCCAATCTAGTCCCACCTGCCAGCACCCGGCCCATATCCCTCCAAACCCTTCCTATTCATATACCCATCCAAATGCCTTTTAAATGTTGCAATTGTACCAGCCTCCACCACATCCTCTGGCAGCTTATTCCATACACGTATCACCCTCTGCGTGAAAAAGTTGCCCCTTAGGTCTCTTTTATATCTTTCCCCTCTCACCCTAAATTTATGCCCTCTAGTTCTGGACTCCCCGATCCCAGGGAAAAGATTTTATCTGTTTATCCTATCCATGCCCCTTATAATTTTATAAACCTCTATAAGATCACCCCTCAGCCTCCGACACTCCAGGGAAAACAGCCCCAGTCTGTTCAGCCTCTCCTTATAGCTCAAATCCTCCAACTCTGACAACATCCTTGTAAATCTTTTCTGAACCCTTTCAAGTTTCACAACATCTTTCCGAAAGGAAGTAGAATAGAATTGCACACAATATTCCAACAGTGGCCTAACCAATGTCCTGTACAGCTGCAACATGACTTCCCAACTCCTGTACTCAATATGCTGAATAAAAGGAAAACTCAAAAACAAACTGTAGATGCTGAAAATCAGAAACAATAACAGAAGTTGTTGGAAAACCTCAGCAGGTCTGGCAGCATCAGTGAAGAGAAATCAGAGTTAACGTTTCGGGTCTAGTGACCCTCCCTCAGAACTGATGGTCGCAAGGAAAATGTTGGTTTTTATGCAGATGATACCGGTGAGGTGGAGTAAATGAGAGGTAGGAATAGAGCCCAAAGAGAGAGAAGTACAGTTGCATGACAAAGAAGTGGAAAATGATCTGGCTAGGATGGTTAATGGACACTTCCTGAAGGGCTTTTGCCCAAAACGGTGACTCTCCTGCTCCTCAGATACTGCCAGACCTAATGTGCTTTTCCAGCACCACACTCTTGACTCTAAACTCTAGCATCTGCAGTCCTCATCTTCGCCTTAAGAGAGGCTGTTAGTGGCTAACAATAGGTTGTGTGTAATAGCAGGCTATGTGATCGCAAGGCCTGGTGTGTATGTGTGTTGGGGAAGCCATATTAGTTTCTATTAATCACCAAATTAAATGTCATTATCATGTCCCCAAACAGATTGTTCTTTTGATATCATCAGAAATAAATATATTCTCTACTCTTTCCACATTAGCCTCTTTGAAACAACAGCAGGTAGAAAAAAAAACACGTTAATGGGTTGAACATAAACTTGATAAAGAAGTGTTCATCTGTGAAAAGGTTTATGACACTGTTTGAAGGGAGGGGGCTCATTAAGAAAGCACCACTTCTAATTACTTAATGATCTCTTGTGGTAATGTTATATTGCAAGATAACGTTTGACAAGGAAAAGAGCTTTACACTATGAATATTCAATGAATTTTCTGCTATTGATGTGCAGCTTTGTGCAATTTAATTTCTCTTTGAATGCATGGATCTAATTACTGTGTCATCCTGGGTCAATTGGAGGATAATTATCCTTGGGCACTCCCTCGAGCCAATTATAAATCAGCTTCCTTTTATATTTTGTAAAAACAGAAATTGCTGGAAAAGCTTAGCAGGTCTGGCAGCTTCTGTCGAGAGAAATCAGAATTAATGTTTCTGGGCTGTGGCCTGCCCTCAGAACTGATGGCAGTGAGGGAAATGTAGGTTTTTATGCAGAAGATGGGATGTGGATAGGGGGTAAGGATTAAATAATAGATGGGAATAGAGCCCAAAGAGAGAGAAAAATGGTTGGACAGACAAAGGAGTGGGTAAGGAGGCTGGTAGAGTGCATAGCTAGGCAAAAGTGGATACTGCAGATGCTGGAGATTAGAGTCAAGATTAGTGTGGTACTGGCAAAGCAAAGCAGGTCAGGCAGCATCCGAGGAGCAGGAAAATCAATGTTTCGGGCAAAAGACCTTCATCAGGAATGGGCATGGGTGCATTGCTGTTAATGGGCACTGTTAGTGGCTAGCAATGGTTTGTGTGTAATAGCAGATGGTGTAATAACAAGGTCTGTGAGTGAGAGAGAGAGAGTGAGAGTGTGTATGTGTATGTGTGAGAGAGAGAGAGAGAGACAGAGGAAGAGAGAACATAGGTGACAGGAGACTTCAAGTTCTAAAGTTATTGACATTGATATTAAGTGCAGAAGACAGAAAATGAGGTGCTGTTCTTCTAGCTTGCACTGAGCTTTGCTGGAGCACTGCAGCTAACCTGAGACAGAGATGTTGGCCAGGGAACAGGGTGGTATGTTAAAGTAGCAGGGACCTGGAAACTCAGTGTCTTTTTTGTGGGCAGAACATAGATGTTCTGTAAAGCAGTCTCCCAGTCTACGCTTCTTTTCCCCAATGTAGAGGAGACCACATTGTGAGCAGCAAATGCAGCAGACTAGACTATGTGAGGTACAGGTAAAGCACTGCTTCACCTGGAAGGTATGTTTGGGCCCTTGGATACTGACAAGGGAGGAGGCAAATGGGTAGGTGTTACACCATTGGCGATTGCTGGGGAAGGTGCTGTGGGCATGAGGGTGGTTGTTGGGAGTGAAGGAAGAGTGGACCAGGGTATCCCAGAGGGAACAGTTCCTGCAGATGGTGGACAAGGGAGGAGAGGGGAATATGTGTCTGATGGTGGCACCCTGCTGGAGGTGGCAGAAATGGCATCTGATGACATTCTAGATGTTGGTGGAATGGTAACAGGAGACAATCATCTGACTCCTCCAAATCAATGGGGCCAGACACAGAGCAGTCCCCCAAGCCAGCTACAGATGTCAGGGCTGCAGTTAGACAGAATGGGAGAGAGAGGAAGAAGAAAACTTACTAAGGGCACATGGGTTCTTGGGTGAAACATTGCGATAAATTATCTTGCGTTTATTCGTTTGCACTCTTAAAATGTCTGCTGCAGAATAACTGTCATTTGGTTACACCCATGTGAGAGATGAGCAGCATCTTCCAACATCAGATGAAAGACATTGAAGGGAAATCATTGGACTGGAAATGTTAAATCTGGATGGAATCTTCTCAGGCCTCGAACAACATGGGCAGTGGTGAGAAATCTGGTGAAATAGAGTGAGACGTCTGATGAGCCCTTCTCAATGTCAGGACTAAAAAGGTGCTTCTTCGAGCCATGTCCTGAATATCAAGATGAGATGCTCACGAGTGAGCAGTGAGAGGCTGATTAATGGGTATTATCGCCCAGTGACACCCTCATTACTTACCTTATCTCACCTTATTAACATGCACTCTCCCATTCTCCCACTGACAGTCTAGAAACTAGACACTGAGAATTCTCAACATGGAAAGTATTGTATTTTAACATTGACAAGATTGAGGTTAAATGCAAAGTGCAGCGAGTCTGCTTGAAGCTGGAATGCACACTTCATTCCACATTGAAGTTCTCATTGTGAGTAAGAGTATGGAACCAGTGATCAGTCCATACATGTCTGCAGGAAAGAGATCATTCTATGTTTCAGCTTTTTAAGAGAGCACACCGATATTCAAGTCTGGGAGACGTACAAAGAGCTAGTCCAATGATCGCTTCTTCCCCATTGAGCAATGGTTAGCTGAGGAAAAGATGGACAAAATGCTGCCTCTCACAGGTTCAGTGCTGTCCTTTAGGATGCTCAGGTGCATCTGAGCAACTGACTAAAATCAGGAACGTTGATGACTGACCAATGATCGAAGGCTCAATGATTTTTCGCTAGGCTATTATGAGAGAGTTCACTGCACAGCACTCGGACAACATATGTTGATGGAAGCCTTAAGAGCTACCTAACCTCTGAACATATCTCTGATAAACTAGGTCAAAAAGAATCAATCTACCAATATTGGGGTGGCATGGTGGTTCAGTAGTTAGCACCACTGCCTCACAGCATTAGGAACCCGGGTCTGATTCCATCCTTGGGCAATTGTCTGTGCAGAATTTGCACCATCCTCCCAGTGTCTGCGTGGGTTTCCTCTTGCTGCTCCGGTTTCCTCCCACGGCCCAAAGATGTGCAAATTAGGTGGATTTGTCATGCTAAATTGCCTACAGTGTCCAGGGATGTGCAGGCTAGGTGGGTTAGCCATGGGAAATGGAGGGTTACAGGGATAGGGTGGGTGGGGGGGGGGGTGGTGGGTGTGAATTGAATTGGGTGCCATGTTCTTCAGAGGGTCAGCATGGACTCACAGTAGAGATTCTAGGATTCTATGAATATTTAAAGATTTGGAACCTGCTGCCTTTTGAAGGAGGGAATTCCGAAGACTAACAACCCTTTGAGGGAAAATAAAGTTACCTCACTTCTGTTTTAAATGGACGCCACCTTATTTTTAAACAATGAGTCCCAGTTCTAGATTCACCCACAAGAGGAAACATCATTCCCACAACCACGTGGTCAAGTCCCCTCAGGATCTTATATGTTTTTAACACTTGCCAAAATCGACACATTGCCAAACTTTGTGAAAATTCAGTCCAATCTCTAAAAATATTTTCTTCAAAAGAAATAAAAATCCCTTTATTCTTAATCAATAACAGTATGTTTAAATATTTAAAAAGGAACATAAATAGCTATAGCATGCTTAAAAAATGCAATAGAAGTTTCATTCAACTTACCCTGCAGTTGAAGTGCTAATGATGTTTATTACTGCTTTTCCGGGGTGATCTGAGACTCTAGCGTCCAGGGGAGGATGGTTTTGATTCTCCATTAAGGCTTACACAGCTTGCTGCAGTGGATGGTCCAGAGAGTGACCAGCATCATTCTGCTCATTTTCTTAAGTTGTCTCTGAGCTTTAATTCATTCAGAAAAGCAAAACCTTCCTGAGTATGTAAAGACTTCATAATCTTGCCCTATTGTACTGCTGCATTTAGTATTAATCACATCTCTTCACGTGAATGATTCAGGGCGCCTCATCTCAAATGAACTTTTACTAATGTTTCATTGCAGCAGGTGGATTTTTGAACAATGTTTACAGAAACTCATGCCATCCTGCTCAAGAGAGAGCCAGCCTTATTCTGAATGATATCTGCTTTCTCTACTATCTGGCGTTGTTATATTAACTAGGAGAAAGTGAGGACTGCAGGTGCTGGATGTCAGAGTCAAAAGGTGTGGCGCTGGAAAAGCGCAGCAGGTCAGACAGCATCTGAGGAGCAGGAGAATCGATGTTTCGGGCATAAACTCTTCATCAGGAATCATATTTGATCTGAAAACATAATGACATGTTCTTGTATCAAGTTTAAAATTAACAGGATATAAATAAGTTTGGTGAAACTTAGCTCTCTTGCATCAACAATTCCCTTCAGGAACATGTTGCTGAAAGTGGAAAGTCAACAACATTGACATCTTTTCATGAGCATCCCTTGACTTATTTCTGCTGTGGGACTACATTCTTCTTCTGTACGTTCTGTTAAAGTAACCAATGGTTCTCGGGAGTCAGCATTCTTATGCTTTGGTTGGCTATCATTAATATCTGAGAGGCTTTACTACTCCACAGAGTTGGCACTGCTTTGTAGCCATGCTGTTTTTTAAGTGGCTGTCTTTAAGTGGTAATTTACCTCTTTCAAGACGTAAAATCATGTTATTATGTAATGCTGTATCTCTGAACTGCTTCCTACGTTTTGCCCATATTGCTAATTATCAAAAAATTGAGTTATCCCACTTCTTCAAATGCCATTCCCCACCCCGTACAAAATTAAATCCCAAGCAATTCTCCACAGAGTTTTAGAAGAGGTTCTCCAGCTATGGACTTTATAAATCTTCCCACTGAAACTGCAGCTTAGTTGAGTCCTGGCTTTCATAAATCTTTAGTTTTCCCTGACTTTTCTTCTGTGGAACCCATTCATCGGATTGTTTAAAACTTGCTCATTTCCTACTTAAATAAATTTTGAGGCTTTCCAATTCAGCAGCTTGGGATCTAAATTTCTTTATTGGCATTTTCATTGTTCCTAGAACCAAAAGAAAATCTACCAATGCTGGAATCCAAGGTAGACAAGCAAGAGGCTGGAAGAGCACAGCAAGCCAGGCAGCATCGGGAGCTGGAGAAGTCGACGTTTCGGGTTTACACCCAAAATGTTGACTTCTCCACCTCTTGACTCTGCCTGGCTTGCTGTGCTCTTCCAGCCTCCTGCTTGTCTATCGTTTCCTTGTTCCTAGCAACTGTGTCTCATGTTGATAGGAGTGATGCTCACTGTGAGAGGGCAGCAATCTTATTTACACTCTCGAGCTTTCCCTTTTGATCTTTGCACTACTTTTCATTTTAAAACAAAAGTCTTCCCATTTTCTCTTAGGAATTCTTAACTTTACTACCTGGCGTCTTCAGTTGCTTCTTCTAGAGTTCCTTTGCGAAAGGGCCTCTGTATTTTGTAACCATAAGTCTATATCTTCTTGATTTTCCTAGCTACATCGCTAACCCCAAGCTTCCTATCAGCTTTGTTCCCTCCCAAGTCTGCTGCTGTCTCTGCTGGCAATTGCATTTTAGTTTGTAACTTCATTTGCTTAAAATGTTTCTTTTTTTTCCCTGGCTCTTCTGGATTTCTACTGCTTGTGAGAGGGGTCAGATCTGCACTGCTTATGTGTTTTCTGGATGACTACAGCTAACACCGTTGGATAATTGTCACCTCTACCCAGTATGTGCTGCTGAGTATGGGTTGTTTCAGGTAGTTTTCCCACACCAATCCTCCTTTATCTTTACTTTGTCTCAGGACTATCTAGTGATCCGTGGTAGAAGACCACTCTCTAATGTCCTTCGCCAAAGCACAGTGGAGGACTGTTCATTTGTCGGATCCCCTGTTGCCTCAAATGTATGTAAATAGTTTCCTGCATAAGTAAGCCTCTGGTTTTTACAACTATGGGGAATGTCAGAATCCAATGTTTGTTTTTCTTGATGTGCAAAGACTGTACAGAACTGCTTTAGTGTCCGTGTAAGTACATAATGATTTTTAAAAAATGAATAAACTGTATTTTTGTGATTAAAAAATGGCACCAGTGGCTACAGCAGTAGCTATGGAAGAAATGCTGTTTTAAGATAACAAGAAGATTTATTCTATGGCAGTAACAGGTACATCTACACTTGGTCAGGAATAATTACTAGGAATTATGGAGCTGGTCCAGATACGTATGCTCCCTCTGAAGTCTACAATGGAGCTCCTTGCCTCCAGCTGTAGATAGTCTGTGACACCAACAGAATGGGTGTAGTCAAAGTGACGTGAACATTAACACCTTTAGAAACATTCTCTTAAGTGACACAATTATCAAACAAAATTTAACAGCAGTCCACATGAAGATTTATTGAGTCTGGCCATTAAAAGCTTGAGCAAAGAAATAAGTATTTTAAAAAGTCTTATAGGAGGAAAGCACTAACACAACAATGAGTTTTAGGTCAGGAATCCCACATCTTAGGTTTTAAGATATAATAGAAACGGGAACAACTTTGATCAGTCAGACTTGTTTCTTCAGAATAAAAACGCAAGCTCCTGCTGTGGGGATGTGCAGGGTTGGACATTTTTGATTCAGAATGAGTGTCTGGAAAGATTTGTGGTTCACAACTGTTTCACATTAAAACTGTGTCACAGTAGAATCTATGAGCAAGTTTCTTAATCACAAAGCTGTGCTTAGTCATGGCAATGGAGGGACATTTGAGAACTGCTCATAACTTTTTCCAGAACTAAAGATGCTAAAGTATGAAATTAGCCCCAAAGGATTGAACAAGTCAAGCTCCATGAAAATTTTAAAGGCTTTGATTTGAGATCAGGTCTGCTGTTTGTGTGGACTCAGTTCATGTTGCTAAGAGGACAAAACAATATTTACTTTTTCCTTCTGTTGTGGTTCACCCTCCTTTTCTGGTCATAATGGACTCCCCAGTTCCCCATAAGGTTGCGAATGCCTTAGGGCGGCACGGTGGCACAGTGGTTAGCACTGCTGCCTCACAGCGCCAGAGACCTGGGTTCAATTCCTGACTCGGGCGACTGACTGTGTAGAGTTTGCACATTCTCCCCGTGTCTGCGTGGGTTTGCTCCGGTTTCCTCCCACAGTCCAAAGATGTGCAGGTCAGGTGAATTGGCCATGCTAAATTGCCCGTAGTGTTAGGTAAAGGGGTAAATGTTGGGGAATGGGTGGGTTGCGCTTCGGCGGGTCGGTGTGGACTTGTCGGGCCGAAGGGCCTGTTTCCACACTGTAATGTAATCTAATCTAAGTGTGCCTGTTAAAAGCAAAATCAGATAAATGCAGTAGTTTGGGAAGTATGGAGGATTGAGGAGTCATGTAGGGGCAGGCAATACAAGAGGTAGTAGGTAGCACTTTTCCAAAATAGTATTAAAGACAAATACTTCAGCATTTCTGTGATTTGACATTTTATCATTATGCAGATGACACATTTGGCTCAATCCAATTTCTTCCTATGCTCATTGTCAGTATTTCGTTGGGAGGTTGGGATTACCTTATTGAAACTCTTGTCATTTTGCTGTCGTGGGAACAGCTCAAGTGATTTCAAATCTACTTAGAAAATCATTTTGAAATGTTAGAATTGAAAACAGCTACATCAAAGCTCAGTTTGAATATATGTACACACAGTATTTTAGAAGACTGAATGGCCAAGAAACAGAATAGGTGACACCCGTGACCAATCAAAATCTGATGCTGCTGCTCTTAAGACAGCCACCACTGGGAGTACATTCGGTTAGAGTGATCTTTAAACAAATACATAGGACCTCCACTAATGCCCTTTTGCCAAATGACAGGGCTGACATTAAAAGTCAGCACTTGGTTATTAACTTGAACCAAGTGCCATTTGTTTGATGGTTTAGACACAAAAATATTTGTTTCAGTGCTTATTTTTAAAAATTGCCTTTGAGGTTTTAGGAGTAAGCTAAGGGTGACTTGGTGGCTCAGTGGTTATCATGCTGCCTCCCAGTGCCAGGAAACTGAGTTTGATTCCAGCTTTGGGCAACTGCCTGCATGGAATTTGCACATTCTCCCCAGGTTTGCATGGGTTTCCTCCTATAGTCCAAAGATGTGCAGGTTAGGTGGATTGAAAAATTGTCCATCAGTGTCCAATGTTGGGCAGGCTAGGTGGGATAGCCATGCTAAATGTGGGGTTATGGGCTTCATCTGGGTTGGGATGTGCTACAGAGGGTCAGTACAGACTTTTCAGGTTGAATGGCCTCTTTCTGCATTGTAGGGATTCTTTGAGTCCAATCCTATGAAATAAATGTGCCTCTCTCTAATGATTTGTAGCTGGGGTGTTTGGTACTTGTAAGTCCTGCTTACAGGCAACAGTTACAACTGACTTTCTTGCACATGATTTGCAGTGAGCTTTCCAGAACAGCTCCTGAGCTCCCTTGAATCACTGGTCAGTTTTAAAATTTATTGCGTAGTTTGCAGCTGCTCTTTTTGCCATACCGGTGCTGGGAAATGCTTTTCCATTACAGTTTGCATTTTGGTTCAATAATAGGTTATTTTTGAACAAACGATAAAGCTGTTCTTTTTAGTTTGGTTGACCTAGATTCAGGATCATGACTCGAACCTGGTATTTCCAACTTCTCTCCATATGCATCACCAATTGTGAGTGTGCTTTGTTAGGAAGTGTAGCTATTGGCCAGGTCTCAACATTCTCTTTAATTTTGCCAATCATCTCACAGTTACATTATTGTGCACATCATGAACTACGGTGACCCATGGAATCGTGGTATGTTCCTCCTAAGTTGAAAATATAATAATGCAGACGCCAGGGAGGTTATAGACTCACTGCCACTGGGTGGCAGTAATTCCCCTCAATTTATCTCTCCACCATAAATTATTCTGTAGCCAAGGGATCTAAAGTTTGCACAGAAGCCACTTGGAAGAGCCAAACAACATCTGATTCAGATTTTAAAGAGCTTTGTTCAGAAGAAGAGAGAATTCAGCTGATCTGCAAGCAATCCAAGTTTGAAATAGCTGAGGCTGTAACTAACCTAATTTACAATGCAGCATCACCAAGTAATATTTGATGGTTTAGCAATCAGTTTGGAATGCACACCAACTGAAATATGACAATTGTGTTGTCTTTCTAGATCAAAAACTGACTGGAAGAATATATCATGTCAGACTTTGCCCCAAACTCAGGAATTCCCCTGCTAAATCCCTCTGACTTTTTGTCTTTTCCCTGAAGACCAAGGTTTTAGGAATCTATCCTATTATCTTATTCTTTAGCTCAGCGTCAGCATTTCTTCAGCTGATGTTTCTGTAAAGCAACATTTTATGACAATAATTAATTTGCATCTTCCTTGTCAACATCATTTTATAAAGTCCAGCTTGCTGCTGGTCCACATCATTGTGAGAGCTTACCCTGAGGGGGAACAGAACTCACCAGAATGTGACTGACTTGTTTAGATGGCAACTGGGCAGTTAAAGGAACTAAATCACAGCCTGATATGTGTATCATTGAGCTCTATGATCCCTCAGATTGCTGCACCATTTCAATAGTTTTGTTCTTGGCAGTTGAGTATGGTTCCTGTTGAAGGAGCCATGAGCAAAATCTCCAAACTGTAGACTTGGTTTCTGGGGCTGACTGTCCACGTTCCTTCATTGGTCAGATATAGCAGATACCGTGGATGATCTTAAAGTAACGAATGAATTTCACAAGATATGTGCTTCATATTGATGATAGGCAAGTATTACCCACTCATGAATGTGCACTTACCATATGCAGGAGAGACAAGAGGTCAAGATACCAATGCCACCTTGAACAATGGAGGATCCTGCCAATTAAAAGCAATGCCATGGGCTTTCATGCAGTTGCTAGTTGACCATAATAGAAGTCAAGAAGTCACGAGGACTGACAAAGAATGCAAACCAAACATATGTGCATTGCAGCTTGACTGGTGTTACTGGCATCTCAGTGGCAGCCTGGCATAAACCTGTGGCATAACAGTTTAGGAAAAATATGATGTGAGAAACTGGCAGTGATGCAAACCCTGTGTTGGAATTTGGTTAAATTTCCGATACCAGTGTGCTGTCTGTATCTGTCGCAATGGTGCTGGTGAATCTTAGTTAACCACAATAATGTTCCTCGGAAAATAATGTAAGCCTCTCCCAGCCTGTGTGTGGAAATTAGTGGAATGGTTGGCAATGGGACTCCTCTTGTGCTGTGGGTCGACCTGCCTAACTAATCCCACTGTGCGCTCTACAGCTTCATTCAGGAAGAAAACAGGAATTAGCCATCCCGACTACTTCAGAAAGCTTTTGGATAATGGCACAGCCAATACTCAAACAAAATCTTTCAAACATTTAACTTCTTCAACGTGCATTTATAGTGCACAGTAAGAAAGGCAACATAGCTAATTTCGAGCCTTATTCTTCTCTCTATTGGACCCTTCAATTGTATCTAACTTTGAATGGATGACAATGTTTCAGACAATAGAGAAGCCAATAATATAATACAGCAAGTGACATAAATAGAGGAACAAAAAATATGTGGTTACTTGAATCTTCACCAGACTATACACTGGACAACAATGTTCCTTGATTTTATAGGTTATTTCTTGATGGCTAGGGGCTTGTTTGTAGACTGTAATACACAGAGAAAGGACAACTGAAATTTATAATGGACAGATGTGAAGATTGAAGTTTAAACAGTTCAGTCAACTCTAAGTTTCTTTTCCATTTGAAAGATAAATTTACTAGCAGAAACAAGGGCTCCAGAGCATGATGGGAAACTGCAACCTGAATGATACATCACTGTTTGCAAAGGTAAATTACAATACAGTATTAACAGCATTTCAGCTCTGGTCTGAAATTCACTCGATTCTCCTTGTCCTACTGGAGCCAGTTGTCAGCGTTTGATTAATGTGCATCAGTTCAGTTAAAGAGACATTGGAATTTAACTATAAGAGTGAGAAAATGGTGACATGAGGAACAGGGGAGGGTTCCACAGAGAAGAATCAAATTGTTGAAAGACAAACAAAGATGAAATCAAGAAGAAAGTGATCAGAAGACTTTTGCAGAACCTGAGACTTTGTCCATTCATTAGTTATTTCACCAAGGTTTCACTGTGTGCTGTTTCTAATTCAGTATATTTTATCTGTTTTTTTTAATGCAAATTCATGTCTACATATAGTTTCAGTGGCCAAAGTAAGAATTTCCTTGATTTAGTTTAAGTAACCATATCCTCAATATCTTTGGATCATCAATACAGATTATTTCAGCAGTTTACTGTATATTTCTAGGTCTATGTTTCTAGATACTGACTTAGTTTCTTGCTTCAATGTCTCAAAGGCGACTTGGTAATTTCTGTCAGACAATCTTATTTATTATTAAGATGATGTGGGGTGCACTGTATCTTTAAGAGAGTTAAAAGCTGATAGACCTACATGATAGCATCAGTTGTTCTGAATAAGGTAACAATGTAACACTTGGTCAAAAACTAAATTATCTGGTTGCTGGAAATGGCAAAACAAATTTGAATTAGGCCAATCAATTTAAATTATACCCTGAAAAATACCAAACTCCAATCCAGTTTGAATTTGGTATACAGAGGAACCTCAATGATCCGAATATCAATTATCTGAAGTTCGGATTAGCCGAAGAAGATCTCAAGGTCCTCATAGAAACATTACTGTAAATCAAAGAGGTGTTTCCAAAACTGATCGCATTTTTTGTTTACCGTGATTAAAAACGATCTTGGCTTGCTGAAATACTGCCAAGAGCAATCTTGGACATCAATGGGAGCCCAAGCACTGTCTCCAAATGACTGATCTCCAGCCCTCCTCCCTTTCTCTCTCTTTATCTGTCTCTCTCTCCCCACACTTTCCCTGGAGTTGTCCACAGGCGTGTACCCTAAACCCCCCTTCCCCAGATAATCTCTCCAACATTGGCCTATACAGGACAAAGGTGGAAGTTGTCTAAATGTTGCAGTAAAACTTTGTGTGTGTGGCTGTCTGTGTGTGCTATTTTGAGGCTCACCCTCCAAACACAGCAGCAGTCTTGCTGTTGGTGTCCAGTCCGGCTGCCTCGGCGGGGCAGATGGGGGAGCTGATTGGGGTTTGGGGGGAGGTGAGGGTGGACGGGGGTGCTGATGGGGAGGTTTCAGCAATGCTGCATGTCCCTTACACACCAGTGTGTGTCTGCTCAGATAAAAACCCTGAGACAGAGAGAGGGAGCAAGGCAGGCAGAATGAGGAAAAACGAAACCCAGAGTCCCAGAGGAGAGGCATTAAATCGGTTATCCAAGTAATCGATTATCCGAATGAAATACTGCCTACCCATCTCATTCAGATAATTGAGGTTCCTCTGCACTGACAATCTTAAAAGCCAATGACACAATTTGATGCTTTGGGGGTATAAGACTGGGAAAATTGAGCAGTTGAGAGGAGAACTGCCTAGCTACCAGCATGTAAAAAGACTGCCTGAAAAATAGCTCTCTTAAAAATACCTTTATCAATTAGTAACCTGTGAAGTGGAATCCCCAAGAAGAAGAAAAGAAGACCAAAATATAGAGGAGAAACTTGAGCTGCCTGGATTTGAGATAAGTTTTATATTGTAAATTTTAGTTGGGAGTTTTATCGAACTAGTATTATAGAAGGGAGGGTAAAAGATAGGTTAGAGGAAGGAAATGTATATAGTTGTTAGTTAATTATTCTTTGTTATACTCTAAGAAATAAAGAACTTCTAAATTTCTCCATTCTGGAACTTTCTGCAGTCTTTCTCCACTTAAATAATATTCAGCTGCACTATCTTCCTGCCAAAGTGTTTAAACTTACAATTTCCCTCATTTTATTCTTGGTTGTTGCCCAGTTGCTTAACCTTGAGAGCGTGTTGCTGGAAAAGCACAGCATCCGAGGAGCAGGTTGCTTAACCTGTCTATATCCGTCTCTAGACCGTTCCTCATTTCCCCATTATAAACTCTCCCAACTCTGCCTGTAATGGACTCCCCCATTTGCTTTCACCAAACATTTCCTTTTCATGGAAATATAGAAGCTTTCATAGTCTATTTTCTGATTGTATTAGGTTGCATTCATATTCTATTCTCCCTTTCCTGATCAGTTTATTGGTCCATCTTTGTTGTACTCCATAAACTCCCAAACCTCAAAGTTACTTCTGTTTCTGGTAACTTTACAGGCCTTTCCTTTTAACCTTATAAAATCTTCCTTTGTTAGCAATGGTCATTGACCTTTTTTGAGTTTTTTGTAACATGAGGAATGGATACTTGCTGTAAGATTTGTAATAGTTCTTTAAAGACTAAACATCACCTATGTACAATCATGCAAGTTAATGTGCTTTCACAATTTGTGCCATGTATCTTCAAAATTCCCTGATTCAAATTTAACATCCTTTGTTCAGGATGAATCACCTCACTTTCATATATAATGTTAATTTCAATCATATTGTGGCCATTCATTCCTAAAGATTCTTTTCCAATGTTGGCCCTTTTTCGTTACATGATCTAAAATATCTTGTTTGCTCCTCAACATAATGTTCTCGAAAATTATTCATAAGGCACTCCAGAAATTCAACCTCCACTGTTTTAGTACCCAATCTATAAGCAGATTGAAGTTACCCATGATAACTGTATTGTCCATATTAAGAGCTTCTCTCATCCCCTGATAAATCAAGTCAAGTTGCTATAATCTTACTAGACTATAGGGCTGCTCTTTCATTGTGCTCCTCACTGCCAGTACTATTTGGTGGCTATAAATAACTCCAATCATTGTTTTGCTTCCCCGGCTGGTTCTCAGTTCCACCCAAAATAGACTCCACACATTGTTCTCCTGATCTAAGGTCCTACCTTACTAAAGCATTGATTCTATCCCTCATTATCTATGTAGCCCCATCTCCTCTTCTTTTTTGCCTGTCCTTTCTAAACATCAAATATCCTTGAATGTTCAGTTCCCAGTCCTGGTCACCAAGCAGCTATGTTTCTGTAAAAGCAATTAGCTCATACCCAAGTATGTCTATTCATCTAGATTCCTTGCTTTAGCTCATGCACCTTTTGAAAAGGTATTCAGGTAGAATGTCTTTGACTGTATCCTTTTGAAATTTTAAAATAGCCCTGTATGTATACAATTAAACCATTTTTGTTTAGGATTTTGTCCTGGCATTTATCCATAATTTGTCTGTTTAATATGTTTATGTAGCAGATTATGGGCACTATTTTCTTTTTCGTTTGACTCATCATTCCAAATTCTAGTCCATTCTTGGTAAAGTAGAATGTTTAACTTGGTATATACTATTCAGATATAAATTAGGTCCATTTTATGATTTAGTCTTCCTCTTATTTCCACTTTGCAGATTCTCTTTATAAATAATTCTGCCATTAATTATCTGTCATCCTGTTGGACAGAGTGATGTTAACAAGGTTGGTGGGTGCTCACAGCACTAACATCCATTTCTCTGTCCCCCTTGGAGCTGTCCAGTCCAAATTCACAGTGAACGAACAGGCAGGTTGAGATATCTAAACTGAAAAACACGATCAACCGAAAAATGCTAACAACTGAAAAGTTCTCCTCATCTTAAATCCGGCTACTTTCACATGCTGAAGTATGGATGTGATGGGAGGAATAATAATACATTATCAATTGGATCAAAGTAAAAGCTGTTGGCATACGATATCTGCCAATTCATAGGTAACAGATGTAGATTCTGGTTTTGATAGTGAGGAAGCATGTAACAGGAAAGCAAACTTCTAGACATCAAATTTACAATCTCTCAAGTAAATCTGTTCTGAATTGTAGTTCAAAAGCATTTTGATGCAGACAAGACGTAGCTGATCTGGAAGAGCAAGTAAAATGTTCTATTTGTCCTGTCATCCTTCCTCATAATCAGCTTACGTATATATGCCAACTGATGCAAAGGTTAACTATTTAGTATAACCCTAGTTTAATGTCAGCTTCTGTTATCTGTAATAGTGCTAAAAGGATGGGATGGGATCACCAGTTTTACATTTGTAGCTGACAGTTCATGAAAGATGGAGTAAATGTGACTGAGGTTGCTGGATATTTCCTAATGTTGTAGATTATAAAATGTTGTGATGGTAGTATGACCATGTCTGAAATGTCTATTATTGACTGTTTTTTTCTGTTGATAGAAATAGAAACAATAAGTTACTTTCTTGTGTTTCAAAGCACATTTCAAGTCTAAGAGTTAGTATAGATTGCAGAGATATACCAATTGCTACGTTTTATGGACTAGGCCAGACCACTCAAAACATTGTTGAGGAAGGCAGCCCAGACCATAACTTTGCAATTTGTTTCGGTAAGTGAACAGTAAAAGTTACCCCAAGTAAGTTAGCAAGCTTGACTTCCAGGTTTTAAAACAGACAAAAGTTTATTCACAAAATTACACAATGAAACACAAAGAACAGAGTAAAGACCACCTACAGAACTCAGTCTATCCAAACTGGACTTAATTAGGCTGTTCCAAATATATACAACAGTCCCAATAAGCAAACCCCCTTAAAGACCAGTAAAAATCATGGAGCAGATGCTTACAGGTTGAAATTAGAAGGGCAGAAAGAGAGAGAGAGTTTCCACACAGATCACTGTTGAACTCCCAACTAGTTCTGGACTGAACTGCTGCTCAGCTAGAGAGCTGACCACGCCCCTTTCATTATACAGACCACTTCTAAAACATGACCACTTTGGCCTGAAGTGAGAGTGTAATGCTGGAAAAGTGGAGCAGATCAGGCAGCATCCAAGAAGCAGGAAAAGTGATGTTTTGGGCATAAGCCCTTCATCATTCTTCCCTGATGAAGGGCGTATGCCTGAAACGTCGATTCTCCTGCTCCTTTGATGCTGCCTGACCTGCTGT
Organism: Chiloscyllium punctatum; assembly: GCF_047496795.1. NCBI lineage: Eukaryota > Metazoa > Chordata > Chondrichthyes > Orectolobiformes > Hemiscylliidae > Chiloscyllium > Chiloscyllium punctatum. The sequence goes on from NC_092745.1 coordinate 64,369,902, forward strand.
GCTTTTCCAGCACTACACCCTCGACTTTGAGCTCCAGCATCTGCAGTCCTCACTTTCTCCTCCACTTTGGCATGAAGTTTCATCTGTTTACATATAAGCAAAAAGGTCTCTCAATACCCTTTAATCTCTGCACCAAACCAGTCCAATCAGCACCGGGAGCAGTTTATGATCCCTCTGATAAAAACCCAAGGACATAGTATCCATGAGAAAAGGAACAGCTTTTAAAAAAAAGGGACTAGCTTTGTGACACCTCCCCCCTTTAAAAAAAGAACCATCAATACCAAAAGATGGCTTCATTTTTAAAACCCTTCAAAAATCCGGTTAGTAGTCTAAACACACAAATACACTAAATTAACTATAAACATGCAGACACACACAACCCCATGCAAATTCAGGCCGTGGCACAACCGCCACCGAATGCCTCCGTATCTCATTCGAGTCTCGATAACGCATCGGCAATCACGTTTTCGCGACCTGCCACATGAACAATTGCCAAACTGAATGGCTGTAACAACAAGTTCCATCTAAACAGTCTGGTATTTTTGTCCTTAAATTTTGCACAAATGTCAATGGGTTATGATCAATGTATATGATTGTCTCAGATGCATTGCTGGTAATATAGACACTGAAATGTTGTAATGCCAACACCAAGCTCAAAGTCTCTTTCTCCACCATTGAATATTTCTGTTGATGAACGTTCAGCTTTCTGGAAAAGTACCCAATGGGTCTTTCTAGTCCCTCGTTTTCTTCCTGCAGGAGCACCGCACCGACACCCACATCACTGACATCCATAGGCATCTTGAAAGGCTTTGTGTAATCCGGTGTAGTTAATACTGGGGCAGTAGTCAACACAGTTTTTAGGCTGTCAAATGCCCTTTGACAGTCTGCTGTCCACTGAAACATCTTGCCCTTTTTAACAATTCGGTGAATGGAGCTGCCACGCTGCTAAATTTAGGCACAAACTTTCGGAAAAACCCACTCAATCCCAGGAACCGTAGTACTTTTTTTTTGTCAATGGTGTGGGAAATTTCCCCAATTACTTTCATTTTTGCATTCCGTGGGGCCATTTGTCCACGTCCAATAACATGGCCCAGGAAGGTGACTTGGGATTTGGCAAATTCATTTTTAGCCAAGTTTACCACCAAGTCTGTCTTCCGAAGTCAATCGAATAGGTTCGATAAATGCTGTAAATGTTCCTTCCTTGAGTGACTAAAAATCACCAGGTCATCAGTATACACCATACAGTTGGGTAATCTGGCAATGACCTTATTAGTTAGTCTCTGAAAAGTGGCTGGAGCATTTTTCATACCAAATGGCATGACTTTGAATGGATATAGTCCATTTGGCTACAAAAGCTGAAAACACATTTCCTTTCTCTGACAGAGGTTCTTGCCAGTAGCCTCTGAGCAAGTCCATCTTAGAAATATAAATTGCTTGTCCCACTTTTTCAATACAGTCCTCCAGCTGTGGAATTGAATATGCTTCAGTCTTTGTAACAGCATTGACATTGCGATAGTCCACACATAACTGTTGGGTGCCATCTGGCTTCGGCACCATGACTATCGTTGAGCTCCAGTCACTGTAACTCAATTTGATTACGCCATCTTGGAGCAAGCACTCTATCTCCTTCTGAACCTGTGCCAACTTTAGAAGGTTGTGCCTATAAGGATGTTGCTTAATTGGAACAGCATCTCCTATATCCACGTCATGCACAATTAGGTTAGTACTTCCCAGTTTATTTCTGCATATCTCCCCATGTGATAGTCATAACTCTTTCAGGTCATTTTGATTTTCTTGTGAAAGGTAACTCAATAAATTATCCCAATTTTTGACAACTTCCTCATTGGCCAATTTGATTTGAGGAATGTCCAATTCAGAATCCTCTGAACTTGCTTCTTCCTTCTGTGCTGTATTCATTAACACCTTCTCTTCTTGCTTTCCTTCCCTTTCAAAATACTTTTTGAGCATATTCACATGACACACTCTGTGAGATTTCTTCCTGTCTGGAATCCTTATCAAGTTTTCACTTCACTCAATTTCCTCTTGATTTGATAAGGTCCACAAAATCTGGCTTTTAAACGTTCACCTGTCACTGGAAGTAATAATAATACCTTATCCCCAATTGCAAAATTGCAAATTTGTGATTTCTTATCTGCTTCCTGTTTTATTGTCTGCTGTGATACTTTTAACCACTGACTAGCCAACTCTCCAGCTCTATTTAATCATTCTCTAAAATTTGACACATAGTCCAAATGGGTGGTCTCCGAATTCTGACTGATTAATTTCTCCTTAATCAAATTTAATGATCCTCTTACTTCATGCCCAAAAATGAATTCAAATGGACTGAATTTGGTCAATTCATTCAGTGCATCTCTGATTACAAAAAGTACAAACGGAACTCCCTTATCCCACTTTTTGTTTGAGGTAGGGAAACCTACAGAATCAATCAAGACTCCTGTGAAAGTTTCCTCAAATACTAGAATAGGTATTAAATGCCCAGCAGGAGGTCATTGTACACATAGGAACCAATGACATGGGAAGGGAAAAGGATGAGAGTCTGAAGGGAGAATATAGAGAGTTAGGCAGTAATTTAAAAAGGAGATTCTAGAGAGTAGTAATATCTGGATTCCTCCTGATGCTGTGAGTTAGTGATGGTAGGAATAGGAAGATAGAGGAGATGAATGCATGGCTGAGGAGCTGGTATATGGGAGAAGGATTCACATTTTTGGATCATTGGGAGCTATTCTGGGGTAGAAGTGAACTGTACAAGAGGATGGATTGCACCTGAATTGGAAGGGGACTATTGAAATTATCCATCTATCAAAATTACTCTGTTCAATCCTTTCAAACTCAATATAGGCTTGACCAGGGTCCCTCCTTAGATTCCTGAAATGTTGTCGATAGGTTTCTGGTACAGACTCATTTGCACTTAAAATGGCTTTTATCACCTCCTCTTTTCCCCCAGATACCTCCTTTGATAGTGATACCTCACTCTCCCTACCTACAATAGATTGGAATGTCTCTCGTGCTGCTGCAAAATCGACATTGCCATTGGCCACTGCATTTGTTTAGCTAGCTTTTCAAATGAGTTAAAAAAGGCTTCCACATCCTTCTCATCAAATTTAGGCAATGCTTGAACATGTTTTTCACTGGGCTTCTGACTACCAGGGGCTTGCTCATCTTTGCTCTATTCCTCACTAAGCCTTCCCTCAGCCCTTACCTCCAGCCTTTTAAGCTGACTTTCCTTTTTAAGTGTCAGTTTTTGAAGTTCAAAAGCTCTCTCTTTTTCTTTCTCTTCTGCTTTTAATTATAACTCAAACTGTTTCATTTCTGCTGCCCTTCCCTACCTCACGCCTCTAAGTCAAGCTGCTTCATTTGCAATTGAATTCTTATCATCTCCATAGATTCTGATGGTTTCTCCGGTAAGTTTAAATGCTGAGCTACTGCTGTAATTGTCTCTCCTTTCCTCACAGAAGCAGGCAGGTCCAATCCGAGTTGGTCTGTTAATTTGTGCAGCTTGGTCTTATTCACCTTTTGCAAAACTTCCAAAGTCATGCATCCACTTCCAGAAAACTTGTGGTGATTGAAAGAGCCATTACTATCCTGAGCTTTGTCCACCCAACCAAACCAACACCCGGAATAAAAACACTAGCACCTACCACTCACTGTTTAAAATCCCGCAGAGAGCACCCAATCTGTTATGGACTAGGCCAGACCACTAAAAGCATTCTTGAGCAGGCAACCCAGACCATAACTTTGCAATTTGTTTCTGTAAGTGTACAATGAAAATTACCTGGAGTAAGTTAGCGAGGTTAACTACTAAGTTTAAAAACAGACAGAAATTTATTTACAAGATTACACAATGAAACACAAAGAACAGCATAAAGAACCCCTACAGAACTCAGTCGATCCAAACTAGACTCAATTATGCTGTTCCGAATAGGCACAATAGTCCCAATAAGTAAACCATCTTAAAAAACAATTTAAAAAAAGTAACAGGTGCTTACAGGTTGAAGTTAGAAGGGCATAAGGAGAGAGAGAGAGAGAGTTTCCCAACCTGTTTCCACACAACTGGACTCCTAACTAGTTCTGGACTGAACTGCTCAGCTAGAGAGATGACCACTCCCCTTTCATTATACAGGTCACTTCTAAAACATGACCACTTTGGCCTGAAATCTTATCTGTTTACATATAAACAAAAAGAACTCTCAATACCCTTTAATCTCTGTACCATACAGACTGATCAGAACCAGGAGAGTTTTATGACCCTTCTGAAAAAAAGTCAAGGACACAGTATCCTTGAGAAAAGGAACAACTTTTAGAAAAAAAGGACCAGCTTTGTGACACTACCCGGTGTGAAAATGTTGTTAATCTAGTGAATCAAAGTGGCACCCGTCTCAAGGACATTTCATCCGATGAAAGAAAACAATCCGATAATTAAATAATTAAAATCCAGAATATTGTCTGTTAACTGGGACATGTGTGAAAGTTTTGCTTGCTATTCTGTGGTTTCCTCAAGGGAATAAATGAATTCAATTGAGTCCAAGAAAGCTTTGTGAAGGGAATGGGCTTGAGAAACCGTGTTCCATGCTTTGAAAACATCCTGGTGCTGGACACAAAAATTCTAAAGATCTGCTTCAAGGTGCATGCCTGATTTAGGAAAAAAAAGCTTGGAGATAAATTACAGTCAAATTTTAAACTGCTGATAGCAATGGATAAAGCAGGCTGGATTATTTAAAGTACTGCAAATTCAATACTCGAGTACAAGCATTAAATTAAGAAACTTCAAACATGGTACAAGATTAAAAGGATTTCTCACTTCAGAACAGTTGACTCCCCACCCAAAGCAGCTAATGGTCTGTGAATTGGCACTCTTAAATAAAGGGATCACAAAACCATTACATAAAGGGCGAGGTGCATATCTGGCTAGGTTGGGTTGAAGATTGAAGAGGATGAGTGCAGGTAGGGATGATTGATTGCTATAGATTGGAATGCTGCTGCAATCAGCTAAGGGTACTGTCAAAAAGACCACCAACTAAGAATGTTAAATATGACCTAAAATGCTAGCAACATGACTGGAAGTTTTGCTTGATCTTGTGCAGTTTTGTCAGGGAAATAAATTAATTAAATTGAGCCAAAGAAAGGCTCTGTGAAGGGAATGGGCTTGATAAATCGTGTTCCACACATTATGCTTTTAATTAGCAATACAATCAGCAGACAGGAGTCAGGGAGGGAGGGATGTTCCATCACTATCATAGCTGATCATGGTATGAATGAATCAGAGATTCCACACAATCAGTCGAAGAGACTTTAAGCAATAGACCACAAACAACAGTAAAACTAAATCTATTAATTCGTAAGCTTATCCGCTGACCAATTTCGTGAAGTAAAACCGTGTCTGTTACCACATAATGATCTTTTTCCAAGAATAATTTGGGAGGAGGCCATCCTTTTTACAGTATTGGAGGCATTTTGCTATTCTTAAAAATTAAATTTGGAAAGTTTTCCTGTCTATTCCTGGTAACTCGTTCACCTCAAAAATCATTGGTTGATGGGCAATCATCAGTGGAGCAAGATTTCTCTGCAAAGTGCAAAATGTATTTGGCATGCTGCTGAGAAAGAGGATTCATTTTGTTAACTGTGTGCCCATTATTGGGTTTTCGAGATATTGATTTCTGCCCTGGTTTTGAGTGTGCAGTAACTGCGGACTGCTCAGCTTAAGTTGCAGTGTGAGATTGAGTGTGTCAGATTGAGAAAGATGGTAAATGATACGTTCAGAGCTGTGTTCTGCTGTTCAATTCTACAGACTGATCATTATTTTGAAGAGCAACTTGGAAAAGAGAGACAGCATAGAAGAACTGGGCAGGATGCCTACCGTGATGATTACACACATCAATCATACAATGACTTTTTTGACTTACAAATGAGTGCATTTACAAATAGGCTTTTGTCAAAAAATATCCTCTGCCTCAGTGTTTGCTTCAACTGATAAATCCACGTCACAGTACACTTCACAAAGTGAGGAGTCAAATGTGCAAATAATCTAATTGATGTCTAAAATGGTTACAGAAGTATTAAGGCACTCTCAGTGAGATCCTGCATTCTGAAGCATAGACGGTTTGCAACATTACACTGAAATCAGTTTTGTGCCTGGCTTCCCTTAAGCATGAACCGAGGGACGGTCACTGAATCAATGTCAGCATAATTGTAAATGATATATGTGCTGGGCACTTCATTCTCGCTCAGGAACTGCCAATATCTCAGCAACACAGTGCATCATAAGCACCATTAGGTGGTTTACTCCTGAGAATGGTGCCATTCAGTTGGCAAGACTTTGGAGCATTATCGTGGCAAATCACATTTGAAAACAGTTGACTGGACGGATCAGCATTACTGCTTGATGTTGCACAAATCCACTTTAACTATTCAGTCAGAAAACACAGCCACAAGGTCATTTAGTCCAGTTTGAACTATCATTGCTGGGTTTTCAATTAGGTCACAGGGCAAAATGGTCAGATGGAACTTCCATGCTCTGAAATCTCCTGACTGAACCACAGTCAGTGTTATTTGTACAGAAAAGCTTAAAAGAAACAGCGAGGGCTCATCATTGTAGATGGGTTTGGGCTTTATTATTGTGGTATAAGAACAGATTTGGCACTGGTCTGTAAACTGGCACTGGCACCATTTATAAAGATTAAATAATGCTCAGTGTCCAAGCAGCATGAACACCAACAAAATACTCCAAGTTTCCAGAACTCTCAGTAACTCTTGGTCAGAACAGAAAATGTTCATGAACTGCTGGGCATTCTGATTTCCCTCCTGCTTCTATGTTTCTTTTCCAGTAGGTTTACTCTAATAAAAAGAGAAATGTAATTAAATCGTTCTGTTGAGAACTCCAGATTTATGATCTTCCAGAATGTTAAGTAAATGCATGCATTTCTCAGATCATCAGCAATATGATGATAAGCTGTGTAAAAATAGTCAACTCTACTCTGGGCCACAGAGTACACAGTGAGGTTTTCCTGGTGAGAGGTGGCAACATTTACTGTGAGGGCAGAATGTTTATTATCTTCACTACTGTGCTCCCATTATGGCAGCGATGGTGCAATATGACAGCTGTACCAGGGAAATATTCAGTGCACAAAGAGCACCAGCTGCTTCAGGCAACAATGCCATCAACCACTTCATGTTATGTTCCTCGCATCTTATAAAATGTAACCTACGATTGGCAAGAGTCCACAGAAGCGCCACCGCAAGATCTCCTTCTTATAAACACATCCTGCAGTCCTTGGATTGTGGTACAGTCATTATGATTGTGTGATTCTTAAAAAGAAAGATAATATAAAGACTGAAGTCCATAGCAAATGGAGCTGCAGTGTATCTTCTAGATTTACTTTGTAATCAATATTCTGGCATTCATACTTTGCATAATGACCATTGATTTCTGATCCATTATCTTTCAAATGCTAAGCTTCACATTATCAGTTTGCTACTTTTATAGTGTACACTTGTGCATTATGTGATTACTTGTAGGTGGGCCTGGGGAAAACAATGCAGCTTAATTTTATGTTCTTTTTTCCATTCACAGCATGAGGGGGTAGTTGCAGGGCCAGCATTTTTTGGTTATCACTAATTGTCCTTGAGAAACGTGGTGTTGAGCTGCCTTCACTGCAGTCCATGTGCTGTGGATACATCCACAATGCTGTTAGGTAGGGAGTTCCAAGTTTCAACCCAATGACAGGGTACAAACAGCAAAGTAGATCCAAGACAGGATGGTGCAGATATGATAGACCGAATGGCCTCTTTCTGCACCACAACAATCTTACATTTTGTGGCTTGAGGGGGGACTTATAGGTTTGCTGTACCTATCCATCTCCTGCTTTTGGTCCTTCTAAGTGGTGGAGGTCATGGTGTTGGAAGGTGCTGTTGGTGGAGCCTTACCATACTGCTAACATTGTAACTTGTAAATGGGACACACTGTTACCATGACAAGTAGCTGTTGGAGGATTGAATATTCATGCTGATAGCTGATCAGCAGGCTGCTTTGGCCTGGATGTTGTTGAGTTTCCTGAGTGTTCTTGGAGGTGCACATTTCCAGGCAAGTGTGCCTGTGAACGGTAGAAACATTCTGAGATGAGATAAGTCATTTGCTGCATATTTTGCAATCTCTGGCCTGCTCTTACCTTTACATACCTTTACATCCAGTTGAGTTCTAGCGTCATGGCAATCTCCAGCATGACAAAGGTGGTGAATTGGTTGATGGGTGTCATCATTGACTGCCAAAGGAAGGTGCACCTTCCCTTGTTGGAGTTGGTTACAGCCTGGCATTTGTGTGGCCTGAAGGTTACTTGCCACACAAAGCTGAATGTTATGGATTTCTGAAACAATGCATTCATATTGGTTCTACAGTAACAACGTATAGTGTAATATTTTAGAATTGACTGTAACAGCATTTGCCCTAGTGTTTGAAGAGAGAATACTTCAAGAATCCTTAAAAAAATCAATAATCTTTGAAATAATGCCAAGGCAACATAGAAGTTATATTAATGGGCTAAGGATCCATAGGCCTCAGCTACTGAAGGAGAAACATGAATATAAATCCCACCTCAGCAAATGAGGAATATATATTCACCTAATTAATTAAAGCTGAAATAAAAATACGGCATCAATAATGGAAACCATGAAACTATAGCTTGTTGCAAACACCCATCTGGTTCACTCATGAACCAAATTGTTCAAGCCTGAGGAATAATAATAACAATAATGTTTACCCAGTACCCTACCAATACAGGCAAAGCAGGGTCTTACCCACCCATAAAGCAGAGAAACTAAGGTCGAAGGCCATGCCCTTCTTGTCACTCCATTATAGATTGCCTGTCTCATCATCGAGTGTGAATTGGTCACTTTGCTGCACACAGCTCAGGTACCCAGTCAACAAAGTGTCTATGATTCTACATTGTTGAGGAACAACAAAATCATTCGTTCTATTGCAGTTGAGACTTGGGAATTCTTATGCCTCCATCTAGCAGCAGATGGTGCTGTAACTTTCTTAATGCAAAGCATTGTCCTATCAGGAGATTTGAGGCTCTCAGTCTCCATTTGCTTAGTTTTAATGAAATGATGCCAGGCTGATAATATTTGCTGCCAGCAGATGGCACCCTGCCCGTACTGAACTGTTGCAGGAAAGCCATGGCTTCGCTCCCATGATGCTTTTTGATTTGGTTATTCTGTTTTCATTATTTTTTTCACCAATTTGATGCTGCCCTTTTATCCATAGATCAGAGGGTGGTGGTGGAGGGTTGTTTTTCAGACTGGAGGCGTGTGACTAGTGGAGTGCCACAAGGATCGGTGCTGGGCCCTCTACTTTTTGTCATTTACATAAAAGATTTGGATGCGAGCATTAGAGGCACAGTTAGTAAGTTTACAGATGACACCAAAATTAGAGGTGTAGTGGACAGCGAAGAGGGTTACCTCAGATTATAACAGGATCTGAACCAGATGGGCCAATGGGCTGAGAAGTGGCAGATGGAGTTTAATTCAGATAAATGCGAAGTGCTGCATTTTGGGAAAGCAAATCTTAGCAGGGCACATACACTTAATGGTAAGGTCCTTGGGAGTGTTGCTGAACAAAGAGACCTTGGAGTGCAGGTTCATAGCTCCTTGAAAGTGGAGTTGCAGGTAGATAGAATGAAGAAGGTGTTTGGTATGCTTTCCTTTATTGGTCAGAGTACTGAGTACAGGAGTTGGGAGGTCATGTTGCGGCTGTACAGGACATTGGTTAGGCTGCCGTTGGAATATTGTGTGCAATTCTGGTCTCCTTCCTATTGGAAAGATGTTGTGAAACTTGAAAGGGTTCAGAAAAAATTTACAAGGATGTTGCCAGGGTTGGAGGATTTGAGCTACAGGGAGAGGCTGAACAGGCTGGGGCTGTTTTCCCTGGAGCGTCAGAGGCTGAGGGGTGACCTTATAGAGGTTTACAAAATTATGAGGAGCATGGATAGGATAAATAGACAAAGTCTTTTCCCTGGGGTCAGGGAGTTCAGAAGTAGAGGGCATAGGTTTAGGGTGAGAGGGGAAAGATATAAAAGAGACCTAAGGGGAAACTTTTTCACGCAGAGGGTGGTACGCGTATGGAATGAGCTGCCAGAGGATGTGGTAGAGGCTGGTACAATTGCAACATTTAAGAGCCATTTGGATGGGTATATGAATAGGAAGGGTTTGGAGGGATATGGGCTGGGTGCTGGCAGGTGGGACTAGATTGTGTTGGGATATCTGGTCAGCATGGATGGGTTGGACCGAAGGGCCTGTTTCCATGCTGTATATCTCTATGACTCTGTGACTCTATCTTTGATAAAATAAAGGGTTTATCATCATTTATTCCACTTCAGTTGGGTGAATACCCAAAATACACATTGTTCATTTTTTTGAATAAAAATTCCCACCAACCAGTTTCAACAACTGATATGTTTAACAAGTGGAAGATCTCAACTACTAATCTTGTTTGCTCAGATGGCAGAGTCTTCTGGAAGCCAAGGAGGTATGAGCCAGGACTTGGTGTGGAGATTCCTGGAATATGATTGGGTTGGAGAAGGCCCAGAAGTGACTAACCTTCTTAGCCACATTTCTCTGTCACTGGAGTCTTCCCTTCTTTTCCTGCTGCATTTGTAATCTGCCCTTCCCTTCTGCTATTCTATGCTGTAATGATTTCCATGTCATCTGGACCCATCTATTGGCATTTTACTTGCAAGAAGGGAAAACCAGAAACCTGGAAATGGTGGATGAATTTTTGTCGGAGCTATCATGTGTGCTTGAACGATTGAACTCCAGCCATACTGTTTTTATTTTAATCTTGAACTGGTTATTATTTCTTTCACATGCATGTCATCAAGTCACTCCTGCCTTTTACCCTTTGATCTGTCCTCCCTTCTCTGGTATTACAGATAAATGATTCTAATCGAGCAACTAGAAAGAGAGGGATCAGGAAGATTCCCAGCTGTAAATCAGGTGGATCTATGAGGGTTACTGCTAAGAAAAAGATGTTGTAAGGTTAGAAATAAGAATGGAAACTTAGGAATTCCAGAAACTCTCCACCTTGCTTTCCCTTCAGACAGTAATGAAGAAATAATTCCTTTGGTCACCCTGTGGTTCAGTTTAACATTTTGTTTGAAAACTCCTACCAAATGCCTTGAGGTGTTTTCCTGCATGGATGCCTCTGTATTAGGTGAAGATTTTGTACAAAGAAGATGGAAGTTTGGAAGCAAGGCTGTCAAATTAATCATTGCAGATGGTGTTTGACCACCTCATCAAGGTGTGTCAGTTCATATAATATTTGGACAGCATGAAACTCACTCAGCCATCACTACAGACTTGGTAAGACTGCTCAAATTCACTATGCACACAGACCCTCCCAACTGTACACAAATCTATTTTTCTGTATAACAAGCAAGGTGAGGAAGAGTCATAAGACCACTTGGCCCCCTACTCCACTATAGGTTCATGTCTGATGTGCATTTTCCAGCCCTTTTTCTCCAACCCTCGATTCCCCTACTGATCAAGCATCTACCTGTCTCAGCCTTAAATATACACAAGGACTCTGCTCCACAGCTGTTGTGGCATGGAGTTCCAAAGACTCTCAACCTCTGAGAGAAGAAATTCCTACTCATCTCATTCTTAATTTGGTGACCCTTTATTCTCAGACTATGCCCTCTGCTTCTAAACTCTCTGAACATCCTCTTAGTATTGATGCTGTCAAGCCCTTGAGGAATCCTACATGTTTCAATGATATCACCTCTCTTTCTCTAAACTCCAGTGAGTAGTCCAAACCTGTTTAACCTTTGTTCATAAGACAATCTCTCCATACCAGGGATTGTCCTAGTGAACCTTCTCAGAACTGCTTCCAAATGATAGATTTCCCGAAATAAAGGGATCACCACTTCGCTCAGTAGGTCAAATGTGCTCTCACCAGCCCCTTGTACAGTCACAGTTAGACTTCCCTATTCTTATACTCCAAACACACACACACACACAGACACACACACACACTGACACAGACACACACACATACACACACACAGACACACACACACAGACACACACACACAGACACACACACACAGACACACACACACACACAGACACATACACACACACAGATGCACACACAGACACACACACACACGCACACACACACACAGACACACACACAGACGCACACACAGACACACACACACACGCACACACACACAGACACAGACACACACACACATGCACTCACACAGACACACACACACAGACACATACACACACACAGACACACACACACACGCACACACACAGACACAGACACACACACATGCACACACACATGCACACACACAAAGACACAGACACACGTGCACACACACACACACACATATGCACACACACGCACACACACAAACACACAGACACAGACACACACGCGCGCACACACACATGCACACACACAGACACATACACACAGACACACACACACACACAGACACAAATGCACGCACACACTCAGACACACACACATGCACATATACACGCAGAAATACACACATGCCCACACACACAGACACACATACACAGGCACACACACATGCACACACACAGACACACACACGAACACACACAGACACACACATAGGCACACACACAGACACACACACATGCACACAGGCACACAGACACATGCACACAGACACACACACACGCAGACACAGACACACACACACACAAACAGACACACACACGGACACACAAACACAGACACACACACACAGACAGACACACACACACACAGACACACACACATACACACATACACATGCACAGGCACACACACACGCACACACACGTGCACGCACACACACACACGCATACAGACACACACACACGTACACACACACACAGACACGCACACACACGCATACAGACACACACACACATGCACACACACACAGACACACACACGCACACACACACGCGCACACACACACACACGCATACAGACACACACACACGTACACACACACACAGGCACGCACACACACACACAGGCACACACACATACACATGCACATGCACAGGCACACACACACGCACACACACACATGCGCGCACACACAGACACACACGCATACAGACACATATACACACACACAGACACACATACACAGGCACAGACACACACACACGTACACACACACACAGGCACGCACACACACGCACACACACACACAGACACACACACACACGCACACAGGCACACACGCACGCACACACACACACAGACACGCACACACAGGCACACACACAGACACACACACATAGGCACACACACGCACATACACGCACACACACAGACACATACACAAACACACACACATAGACACAGACACACACACATACACATGCACAGGCACACACACACACGCACGCACACAGACACGCACACACAGACACCGACACACACACACACACAGACACACACACACACAGACACACATACACAGGCACACACACACACACACACAGACACACATACACACATACACAGACACACACACACGCACATACACACAGACACAAACGCGCGCACACCCCCAGACACACACACATGCACATATACACGCAGAAATACACACATGCCCACACACACAGACACACATACACAGGCACACACACATGCACACACACAGACACACACACGAACACACACAGACACACACACACGCGCGCGCACACACGCACATAGACACACACACGCACAGACACACACGCACACATAGGCACACACACAGACACACACACATACACACAGACACACACACACACATGCACACAGACACACACACACGCAGACACAGACACACACACAAACACACAGACACAGACACACACACATACGCACACACACAGACACGGACATATACACACACACACACAGACACACATACACAGACACAGACACACACACATACACACACGCACAGACACACACATGCACACACACACACTAAGACACACACACACGCGCACCCACACACATAGACACACACACGCGCACACACAGACACACACACACAGACACACACACAGACACACACAGACACACAGAACACACACAGACACACACACATGCCCACACACACACGCACACACACAGACACACACGTGCACACACACAGACACACACACAGACACACACACATGCTCACACACAGACACACACACAGACACACATACGCACATACACAGACACACACAAACGCACATACACACAGACACAAACGCGCGCACACACTCAGACACACACACATGCACATATACACGCAGACACACACACAGGCCCACACACACAGACACACATACACAGGCACACACAGGCACACACACAGACACACACACACATGCAAACACACAGACACACGTACATACACACACACGCACGCACACACACATGCACACACACACACAGACACACATACACATACACACACACACGCACATACACACACAGACACACACTCACGCACATACAGACACACGCACACACAGACACACACGCACACCTATACCACACACACACACCTATATACCACACACACACCTATACCACACACACACACCTATATACCACACACACACACACACACACACATCCTTTCTGATTATCTTCTGCACCAGTCTGCTAGCTTTCTGCATTTCGTGTACATGTATCCCCAAGTGCCTTTGTCATGGCTGCCTCTCAGTTAGTCACAACGAATTTCTTTTTAGCATGTAACTCTAAATAGGTAAGAGCAATGCAGTCAAGATGGGCCAAATGGACTTCTTCTGTGCCATCACAATTGCGTGATTTTGTGAATTAAACATAGCTAACCAGACCAAAAATGAAGGGCAGCCCCTTCCAAATCTTCTTTGAATGAAGGAGAGTGGAGTTTTATTACACACTCACTGGAACAAAGGAATTCAATTCAGTAACAGGTGCACAAGAAAGAAAGGTATTGAGCTTCTGAACAAAGAGTGGAGTTGGTGTCTATACTCAGACAGGAAAGGAAAGGAAAATACAGTTACAGACCTCACAAGTCCCTTCGATTATGTGAATGATAAGATCTGAGTCCGACTGTTTAGTTGTTATCCTTTTCCTTCTTCCATACTATAAGACTATCTGAGTTCAGACGCTGAGCCAACACATGGCAAACAATTAAGACATATAAAAATGCAAGAGACATCACAATAAATATCTATAATTCTGCTTCAACTAACTCGCATTAGCCAAAAGAAAACCAGAATAATTGAGGGCCATAATACTAGTGCAGTGCAGTTTAAGTTGATATAACAGATCCACATAATGTGTGCCATGCAGCACTTCGATGAAACTGGATGGATTGAGATTGAGTCATGTATTAACACTGATAGAGACTATTTTGTTTAAACGGTCTGATTTCGTGCTGTGTTTCTATGTAATTCCATGTATTCTGGGTGTCTACCCGATTTAAGAAATGCAAGCATATGGATCCCAATGTAGATTAAACAGCCACCTTAGACAAATGCAATGAAAGAACATCATTGCAATACATTGCAGGACTGTTCCAGAACATTAACAATGACACAGAAATCTCATGCATGTGAATACATTTCAGTCTAATTTTGTAAATGCGTGGTCTGTGTTTTAAGGCATAAGGTTTCACTGATACAGAACTAGATCCTGTGTTAGGTTACAAAGGAAATCTTCCCATGTGCTTTCTGCTGAGAGCAGTTAATGCAGCATCCTCTCACCATCACTGCACTTTGATGACAAACAAACTATTTTAGCATCTTGTATACTAGCTCTTGGTATGAACTAATACGTCCAATGTGTTGAGTTATATAATGAAATTTATAGACAGGAAAGAACAAGGAATTTTAAATTAGAGCAATCGCATGACTGTCACAAGTAATGTAAGCTCTAACTGGAGAAAAACTCAATAAAACAATTTCACTCTAATCAAAGAAATATTGTACAGAAGGATTAATGCAAACCTACAAATTGCCAAACCATGAAGGATACAAACAGTATCTCATTATCGATATTGTGTCCAGACTGCTGCCAGATGTCTAAGACTTAATTGCAACATATGAATACATAATGCATGAGATACCAAATTGTCAGAAATTTATAGTTCACGAATGAAGACATCTAAAAATGGAAAAAGGGAACTGTTACATGATAGTTGTGGTACAAAAAAAGAGCAGACTTTTTATAAAATGTCATTCATCTATTTTGAACATAGTCCACGTCCACCAGCATCAGCCAACTGGTGTAGTTTCCTGCAATGGTCTCATGCCAACAGTTTCAACGTTTACAGATTTTACAGTTTCACAAATTGAGCCCATCTCATCAACATTGTCTACAATATCTGCAATCAATGCAAATGTTTGCAATGCCTGTACACCCACACTGATAAACTGCTCTTTACTGCCTGATGGCAGATAAACCAATTTTTAAAAAAATCTTCAGTTATGTACTTCTTGAGCAATAGTTATTTCAGACGTATGTAATAATGGATGGAAGGTATCCACTGGCAAATATTCTGACCATGAAAGCTGCAAGGTACCTAAGGTAACTTTAAGACCAGATTAAGATAAATGTTTGCAACATCACATGTTACAGCACAGAGGACATCATTGAGTCTGTATTGAGATCATCAGCTCTCTGAACAAACTATTTCCATAGTTCCATTTTCCTGCCTTGTCCCTAGAACCCCGAACATTCTTCCTTTTCAGATCATAGTCTATTTCTCTTTTGAATGCTCCAGCACACACTCAGGCCTTAAAAACTCGCTGTGTGGAAATAATTCTGAAATCAATTATTTTAATTCTATGCCCTTTCAACGTTGATCATCTAATGTATGAGAACAGTTTCTCTCGACACACTCCGTCAAGCTCCCTCATGATTTTGAATATCTTAAATTGTGGTGGAACATTGGTCATCGACCAATTCCAATATTTGTCAGGAATATCCCTTTTATAACAACATATAATTGGAATTTAATTGTACCTTTCTCAACTCCATTATTCTTAACTACCCTGGGAAAGTGGTTTTTCATCATATTAATTCTAGATTAACCAATATTAACAGTTCAGATAGTTGATTACAGTGCCATTTGTCACTTATGATTCCAGCTGTTAACGTGAGTGGGCTCACCACCAGCAGTCCTTTGTATACATTCCATTCCAGATCAGATGCACTAAAGTAAGTAAAAGCAAAAGAAAGAAGAACAAATTAACTCACATCATTTCAAAACCTCACAGTGTCACAAAGCATTCCAATATCAACTTTCTGAATTGTAACCAATGTGGTAAAGCAATTTGACAATTATAAAGCATACCACAGTTTAATAGCTCCTGTTGTCCATATGAAGATGATTGCATGAGATAACACGTGGCCTTAGATTTTAACTGTGACAACCCTTTGGAGATAAGGAACTTGCTCTGCATATTCTACTTGTTTCAGAACAACAATCCTCAATGTTTCAAATTGTGGTCATTCCTCTTTTTACCTTGCATTACTGATTTTAGCAGAGTATACTCATATCACTCTCAGGTTCCCAATTATATTTGCACACTGTGCCGACTGAATCACCTGCGGGTTGTTAAAACAAAGCAGTTGGTTGGAGCTAGCTTTCCCATATATTTACCATTAAAATAATTGTATCATAATTTTTTACAGCACAGAAGGAGGCCATTCAGACCATCATGTCTGTACCAGCTCCCAAAAAAGCTACCCAATAAATTGCATTCTCCAACCCCACCTCCATAGTTCTCTGAGTTCAAATATATATCCATCTCTCTTTTAAAACTTCCCATGAAACCTGCCTCCACCACTCTCCCAGGCAGCACATTCCAAATCCTAACAACTCTCTGAATAAAGATGTTTCTCCTCATCCCACTCCTAACTTTCTCAATGACAATCTCAAAATTGTGACTCCTAGTTACTGACAAACCAACTAGTGGAAACAGCTTGTTCTTCTTTACCCTGTCAAAATGGTTCATAATTTTGAACGCCTCAATAAAATCACCTCTCAATCTTCTCTGCTCCAAGGAGAATAAGCCCAATTTATCGAATCTTTCCTTTTGTCTAAAATCTCGCATTCCTTCTAACATTCTAGTAAATCGCCCTTGCACTCTCTCCAGGGTTTTGGCATCCTTCTGTAAATAAAGTGTTCACAACTGAGCACAATACTCCAAATGTGGTCTGACTAATAATTTGCAGCAGTGTATCATCATTTCCTTGCTATTATACTCTGTACTTCTATTTGTAAACACAAGGATCCTATGAGTCTTAACAACTGTTTAAACTTGCTTGGCCACCTTTGGAGAATTACACACTTGAACCCTGATGTTCCTTTGCTCCTGTAATCCCCTCAAAATTGTATGTTTAAGATTATATTGTCTCATCATTTATATCAACAATTTGGATGAGAATATAGAATATTTGGTAAATTTGCAGATGATGCCAAAATTAGTCATATAGTGGAGTGGACTGTAAAGAAAGTTATCGAAGAATCCAATGAAATCTTGATCAGTTGATCAATGGACCAAGAGTGGCAGATGGACTTTAATTTAGTTAAATGGGAGGTGTTGCATTTTGGTAAGGCAAAACAGGATAGGACCTATACAGTTAATGATCTGGCCCTGGGGAGTATTGCCGAACAAAGAAACCTAGGGGTGCAGGTGCAAAGTTCTTTGAAAGTGGCAGCGCAGGGAAGTGAAGGAAGTGTTTGGAACACTTGCCTTCATTGGTCAGAGCACTGAGTACAGGAGTTGGACATCCTGTTGCAGCTTCTCAAGACATTGGTGAGGCCACTTTTAGAATAGATGGGCATTTCTCAGACTGGAGACCAGTTGATGATTAAATTAGATTCCCTACAGTGTGAAAACAGGCCCTTTGGCCTAACAAGTCCACACCAGCCCTCCGAAGAGTAACTCACCCAGACTCATTTCCCTCTGACTAATACCCTAACAATATGTTAGCAATTTAGCATGGACAATTCACCTGACCTGCACATTTTTGGACTGTTGGAGGAAACTGGAGCACCTGGAGGAAATCCACACAGACACGGGGAGAATATGCAAACTCCACACAGACAGTCACCCGAGGCTGGAATTGAACCTGGGACCCTGGTGCTGTGAGACAGCAGTGCTAACTACTGAGCCACTGTGCCACCCACTAAACCTTGCCTATTTACGTACATGCCCATATTTCTTGGAAATGTTGTAATTGGTTCCAACCTCTATCTTTTCCTCTGGCAGCTCATTCCACACACGTGCCATTCTTTGTGTGAAAAAGTTGCCCCTCAGGTGCCTGCACCCTTTCTAGTTTACCAGCATCCTTCCTATAGCAGGACAACCAGAATTGTATGCACTGCCTGCAACTATAATAGATTCGCCAACTTTAAGATCATTTAAATGCTCATTGGATAGACCCATGGACAAAAATGGAATAGTGTAGGTTAGATGGGCTTCAGATTGGTTTCATAGGTCGGTGCAACATTGAGGGCCGGGGTCTGTTCTGTGCTGTAATGTTCTATTTTCTATGCTCTAAAACCTTTTAATCTGGGATGTTAAGTATCCAGTCCTGTTCTGACTTGAGCTGCAACTCTGCCAGTACTACTACGTCACATATCCCTTGAGCAATTTTTGCTTCCAGTTCTCAGTTTTGTTCACTACATTCTGTGCATCTACAACATCCAATTTAGCCCTGCCCTTACCTCTTTCTTCTGGATTAGTGGTGCTGGAAGAGCACAGCAGTTCAGACAGCATCCAAGTAGCTTCAAAATCGACGTTTCAGGCAAAAGCCCTTCATCAGGAATAAAAGCAGTGAGCCTGAAGCGTGCCTTTATCCCTGATGAAGGGCTTTTGCCTGAAACGTCGATTTCGAAGCTACTTGGATGCTGCCTGAACTGCTGTGCTCTTCCAGCACCACTAATCCAGAATCTGGTTTCCAGCATCTGCAGTCATTGTTCTTACCTCTTTCTTGCCCATTGGGAGGCAACCATTTCTTTGTTCACTGTCAACACTCAAACCTTCCCTCATTTCCTTTTCCCCATTCCCCATCTCTCTTTTGCCCTCTCTGGAATATCCAAACTAGGTCCATTAGCTCTACAAATTTAAATCCATCCCTACTATACTACTTACTGTGTGTAGACTTCAGGTGCAAATGTTTTCAACCAGGATGACAGGTAAAACAGTTTTCTAAAAACGGAGGAAAGATTTTCAAAGCAAGTATTTCTTTGGCAGGGGTTAAGCCAAGTACCGATTACTTATTATTTTATTGTAGTTTCAGAATTTTTATTGTGTACCATTTGGACGTTGCCTTCCTACATTACATCAGTGATTACCTCAATTCAAAACACATTGGAGTATGTCAGGTGCATTGGGATAGCTGAGGCTTTTCTTTGGAATATTTTACTTAGTCTATTTTACAGGCAAAGAACAATCATGTTACTATCTGCTGACTTCAATAATGATTCTTTCCATTTCTTTAATTCTTAACATTTTTATTCTATTACCAATGGCTTCTATTGGGTGCAATTTTCTCAGGAACAGGCTTTGGAGGTGTCACATTTTGGTAATGAAAGCATCTCCCCAGTGGATTGCCACCTCCTTGTACTTTGTGTGGAGCCTGGCGAGCACCAGCTATGATAGGCAGATATTTAAGACAATTTGTCAGGTAATTGACAGGCTTTACATAAGATGACTGCAAACTTGCTGGTGTGTCTGCACCCCAGTGAGGACAGAGAGGTGACCGTGTCATGATGATGGATCAGAACCCTGAAGTACTTAGGGACTTAGCAAACTTTAATCCCGATATGTGTTTTTTTTAAAGTGGACTTCTACAGCCAAAAGATGACATACGTTCAATGACTGGCAGAGTCCTGTGTGGAACAATGGAATTTCAAATATGTACAGAGTCACAGAAACTTCAAGTGGAAAGATGAAAAGGAAGGAGAGATGAGTGGCTGACTACGCATCTCTCTGTTGGAGGAAGCTATCTTTTGCGGATATGTTTATGTTTCACCTTTCAGAGGGTATACAAGAAGGAGCTAAAAAGCAACTTCAACCCTTCGTCTGTTTGTGTTAATGTACTGACATACTCGTGTGTGGCAAACTAGAGTTCTGTGAAGGTTGCAGTTTGAAAACATCCCTTGCACTGCAGGTAAAGAAAGTGTAAGAGATTATCTCACGACAGTTCTTCCGGCTGTCCACTATCAAGGGGAACCAAGGTACAAGAATTTCAATTCATCTACAAAGCTGAGAACCTTGAAATCAATTGCTCTACTAGCAATGTCAATGTTATCGTTACAATCACACACAATGGCTGGAATGTTCCACCATCTAATATTCACTAATAACTCAGACTCATTCATAAATATTTTTTAACTTTTTATCTTTGTTTGGACTCACCTCTCATTCCAAATCTGCATGTATTGTGTGTTGTGTTATTATTTCCTTTCACATTTAAGAACTAGTAAACTCACTCCTTTGTTAACTCAACCTGGTTAAATTGGCTCCTTTTAAAACATTAATTCCTCTGGTCTGGGAGAAAGATACCCAGAAGGGAAGGGACTCTTTCCAAAATAACCTTGCTCTGACCAACCGAGGAGCAAGTGGATAATTTATCCACCTTCATCCAGGAGTTTAACAATTTGAGGTAACACATCTGGAACCATAACAAATTGGGCAATCTCCCCCTGAGACTAGTTGTAGCAGGCTACATTAGTGAGAGGTAGAAACTCCATGAAATCTGATTGAGATATGACTAATTCTAATGGCAAGGGCACTGTCACCCCCTTGCGTGTGATGTTCACAGAGACAAGATGTCTCTGGGTTGCTATGAGCCCCATGATATCTGTTTCACTGCCATAGTGCTGGTGAGAACTGCGGTGTTCAGCCCTTCCTCCTACCTCAATGACAATGCCTCTGATCAGGCAATGGAGCCTTCAGTGTCTTTTTCTGTTGGGCCTTACCATCCTTAGCTCTCTGCCTCCAGTACACAAATGCCATCCTTAATTGGGCTGAATGGTCTGCTAATCAGCTGATAATGCAGATAAGTGAGAGCTCAGGTCCTGGAAAAGAAATGAAGGGAACGTACAGCCCATCATCCATTTATGTAACAGAAACAGTGGTGCTGCTGATCTTGAGTGCTTCCCAGTGTTGTAGTAATTGGTGAGGAGAAACAAGTTACAATTTGGAAATATTCAAAGTTCCATATTTTGCAGCGAGCACTAGGCATTCCTTTATAAGTCAGAAAGCTTAATTCATTTCTCATGAGCCACCTATCATATTTTGTGGTACCAACCACTGGCAGCCTGTGGTTGGGGTAGAGTGCTGATAGAAATTCCCCTTCTATACCGAGTGTAAGCACTAAGAACCTATCTAATTAGCAGCGGTAGAGGATTGATGTTTTAATGAGACATGGTACCATCCTGAACAACACAATGGAGTTCATTGCAACACAGCCACATTAGATTGACAATTTAGGGATAATGATAAAGACAACCAGGAGCCAGGGATGTAACCCCAGTCTCTGTTAGGATCTCATGTTAAACTGCTTCCTCTCCACCTAAAGGTTACGTGACATCATCAGACCAGGTGAAGTTTAATGCTGTTCACATTAACTCAGCACTCTTGTACAGCACTGTAACTTATAAGATCAGAGTGAGATACAGAATGGAAGAATCCTTTAAAAATTCAGTTAAGCTCTGAAACTGTCTAACCCTGCACTTAGTGGCCCAGATCTTCCAGTCTCCAAATTGTCAGAGATCAGGTGTTTGTTAGGACTCTATTGACGTCTCAATGCACTGACTTCTGTGGGAAATCCCTGGGAAGTCTAAACTTCCAATGGTCAGTTCCCATACATCCCAGGATTAGAACTTGAACAACTGGATATGTCTGTGGGACTTGCCTAGAATGCCACCAGGTGAGTATTAGACTGATTGATTCACAGTCTAACTCTCAAGTATCAACAGAGCTGCCCCTCCAATTACTTGCACTGACTCCCTAACTCCCTCCTAACCCTCTCCACTCACCCATTCACCAACATTAACACTGCGCATTTACCCTTACCATACAACAGTGAATGCTTCAAAAAGGGTATCCTTCCTTACTGATTATCTTTACAGGTCTCTATGTGGATTTCAGCACTAGGTGAGTTCCTCAGAAGCCAGACCCTTTTAAACCAGATAAATGCAGAGCTTTCTGACCATCAGTGTCGGATGCAGAAGTTCAGATGTAGATCTGAAGATTTGAACAATTATATCCTCCCAGTTATAGACATTATTTTATAAAAATGTACAGGAACCAGAATCAACAGGAAGAGTGAACATTGTCAACTCATATTTTACGAAAGATGAGGCTAATGTTTTACACAAGTTAATCGTATTCAAGGCTACTATTTTCAGAGTCATCACAAAAGTTAAAGATTTGCTAAAGTACACAGATTCCCCAATTTGTCTGACTTCCATAAAAATATTGGAACTAGAAGCAAGAGTAGGCAACTCAGCTACTTGAGTCAGCTCTGTCATTTGAGACAATCATGGCTAAACTCTTCCAGGTTTCTGTATTGAACAAAAATTCTTATTTAGTTAATGGTAAAATTTTATCAACCATTGACATATTAACACTGTTAATTAAAACTCTACTCCCTTTAGCAAGTCATTCTTGCATGCACAGACACAGACACACAGAATAAAATAGGTTAATGGGAAGAGGGGAAATACTAGAAAGACAGTTCAGTAGTCTTTGTTCCCAGGTTCTGTAGTTGAGATGACCTCCATTACTCATTTGCTGGCCAGCACATTGCTTCAGTTATCTTTCTACAAATGTCGCACCTGCTTGGTAAGATTAGATTAGATTACTTACAGTGTGGAAACAGGCCCTTCGGCCCAACAAGTCCACACCGACCCGCCGAAGCGCAACCCACCCATACCCCTACATTTACCCCTTACCTAACACTCCGGGCAATTTAGCATGGCCAATTCACCTGACCTTCACATCTTTGGACTGTGGGAGGAAACCGGAGCAAACCCACGCAGACACGGGGAGAACGTGCAAACTCCACACAGTCAGTCGCCTGAGGCGGGAATTGAACCCAGGTCTCTGGCACTGTGAGGCAGCAGTGCTAACCACTGTGCCACCGTGCCGCCCAAGAGACACAAGCTAAATAATTCACTTACAAACTGTCTCTGACTCATTCAATTAGAAGTCACAGTTTACAACAACTGTTGCAAGGAAGATAAATTGGTTATTTCCCAATTTAAAGTTAGTTTTGACTGCAGACACCAGAGACACTACTCCTGAGTTACAGGAGAACTGAACTCTCCTCCCTCTCTCTGTAATGTGGGCAGCACAGTGGTTAGCACTGCTGCCTCACAGTGCCAGAGACCCGGGTTCAATTCCTACCTCAGGCGACTCTCTGTGTGGAGTTTGCACATTCGCCCTGTGTCTGCATGGGCTTCCTCCCACAATCCAAAAATGTGCAGGTTAGGTGAATTGGCTATGCTAAATTGCCTGTAGTGTTAGGTGAATGGGTAAATGTAGGGGAATGGGTCTGGGTGGGTTGTGCTTCGGCGGGTCGGTGTGGACTTGTTGGGCCAGAAGGGCCTGTTTCCATAATGTAACTAATCTAATCTAATCTGTCCAACATGTTCCCAGCTCCAAGCTGCTCATTTACCTGATTGCCAATAACACAGCTGGCAAAAGGGTTTCTGTCATTGATAACTGGTCACCAGTCCATAGACCAATCAAAACCTTGTCGTCAACCAGAGATACATTGGTGCGCCCCTTTAGCTTTAAATCATCTGCAACTCAGACTTCAATTACTGCTTGTTCAAACACTTGTTTACAAGATATTTGGAAAAGATGTCAGCATCCTTGGTTTTCAAACATACAGCCACCCTTTAATCACTTTTTATTTAACACTGTCTTATTTCAGTTCGCAGTTTTGAAAATGCATTTTTTTAAAAACTGTTTTGAAAATGCATTTTTTAAAAAACCACAGTCCTTGCAATACAAATGTTTTCAAAGCTTTGATGTGTTCCACTTTCACTTCATCTAGAAACATCACTTAAAGAGTTCTAAACCTACTGCGGATTAATCAACTGATTTTCACTTTCATTCAGAAATGGGGCTCCCAAAACAAGCAAGTTGCTCTCAATACACACAAACAAGCTACACTCATCATGGCACAACCAAATGTTACATAAATTCCACAACACAACAAATTGTTCCTCACCATCTCATCATTACACAGCCAAACTGCAATGATCATCCACCACACAATGTTCCTTCACCATGATCAAACCTCTCTTGAGATCCAAACTGCCCCTTATTGTCAAGATTCGGAGATGCCGGTGTTGGACTGGGGTGTACAAAGTTAAAAATCATACAACACCAGGTTATAGTCCAACAGGTATAATTGGAAGCACACTAGCTTTTGGAGCGATGCTCCTTCACCTTATTGTCAATCACCTTATTGTCAAGACAGCAAACCTGCCTCCCTTGTACCCACATCTATCATAAACCAAACTTCTCTGATCTACAAGACTGAACTGTGCCCAACCATTCTACTCATCATCAAACACCTAAACTGCATTTAGCAATGTAGAACTAAAACATACTTGCAATCCATGATATGACTAACATTGCCTTGTTACTTCGTTAACAAACATTTCAGTTATGTGTGATGGATGTTGAATGTTTCAATTACCTTTAAATAATGAATTGATTCTTGCACCTTGACAAGTTGTAATAGTACATCACATTTTATTTCATTCTCATTTCAAAACAAAGAGTTAAGTTTTCCAAAGAAATAGACAACAAACCAGTAAAACATGTGATAAAGCAAAGCAGATATTTAAAATAGAAATTCCATTCTCTCATGGACAGCACTAAAAGGTTGTGAATTGGAAAGCTATTTATACCTATTTTACATGCATAATTCCCATTCTTTTTCTGCTTGCAAGCTGAGTAAGTTAATTAAAATGTAAATAACTCCTGATGAGGTCTCAATTTTTGATTTGACTGTACACAAAGGATTGTTCCATGTTTAGAGAAATGCAATTATAAAGTTGACTTTATGTGCTGATGTGACCTTTCCCGACCTTGTACATTGCTTTCACTTTAGTTTGTGGCAACCATTGAGAAGATCACTTGAAGCATGTTGTCACAAGTATTAAGGTCAGATTGTGTGAATTTTCCGACCTGAAAGAGAAGTTGGTCCGATATTTTTGAAAATCGCAGTCTGTAACTTTAAAGTGCTGGGTGAGTTAGAATGGTTGTGAATTTTCCATTCCCTGCTGTGTAACTGTATAAGACAGGATTGAACTTTGTTTCATTCTCAGTGGGAAAACTATAATATAACTACAGGATTCAGTAACCAAACTGAGCACGGAAGAGTAACAAACCTATTACCATTGCTGGGGGAAGTGTTCTACAAACTGCATTGCAACCTACACCTCATTGAGAAGCAGAGAGCTCTGAAGAAATTTTGAAAGCTCTGAAGCCATACTTTGAAGATATCAGAACTCAAACGGGAGATGGAGATTATCAGTATACGATAGCAGTGACATCCTGTGAATTTGAACAACTGATAGAGGTAGGACTGTTTTGGGCACAACAAATCGGCCAAACATGGCAGGATCACTGTACAATCTCCAATCTGGATCTTCTCCCACATTTCCTGTTTCAGTGTTGCACAGCAATATTTTGCTTTACTGTGGAAGGAGGTAACTGAAAAGTTCAAGCTTGTGCTGGTCTCAGACACATCCTGTATTTCATTTCCATTAGTGGCAATGCAAGTGCTCACTGAAAAACAAACTAAGATCAAAGGTTTCATCCAGAGGATTGATTAATTAGATTAGATTACTTACAGTGTGGAAACAGGCCCTTCGGCCCAACAAGTCCACACCGCCCCGCTAAAGCGCAACCCACCCATACCCCTACATCTACCCCTTACCTACACTACAGGCAATTTAGGATGGCCAATTCACCAGGAAACCGGAGCACCCGGAGGAAACCCACGCAGACACAGGGAGAACGTGCAAACTCCACACAGTCAGTCGCCTGAGGCGGGAATTGAACCCGGGTCTCTGGCACTGTGAGGCAGCAGTGCTAACCACCGTGCCACCGTGCCACCCTGTGGCTGAAGTCTACTTTGAAAATTCCCATGCATGGTAAGAAGAGTTACTACATGGTCAAAGAACAAAAAAAAACAAAGAAAATTACAGCACAGGAACAGACCTTCTAGCACTCCAAGCCTTCACCAATCCAGTTCTGCCATCTAAACCTGTCACCTATTTTTGAAGGATCTGTATCCCTCGGCTCCCTGCCCATTCATGTATCGTATAGATACACCTTAAGTGACGCTACCATGCCCACCTCTACCACTTTCACTGGCAATGTGTTTCAGGCACTCACCACCCTCTGCATAAAGAACTTTCCATACGTATCTCCCTTAAATTTTCCCCTCTCACCTTGAACTGGTGATTCCTAGTAATTGAGTCTCCCACTCTGGGAAAAAGCTTCTTGCTATTCATCTTGTCAATACCTCTCATGATTTCGTAGACCTCAAACAGGTCCCCCCTCAACCTGTCTTTCTAATGAAAATAATCCTAATCTGCTCAATCTCTCTTCATAGCCAGCGCCCTCCATACCAGGAAACATCCTGGAGAACCTCCTCTATACCTTCTCCAAAGCATCCACATCCTTTTGGTAATGTGGCAACCAGAACTGTACGCAGTATTCCAAATGTGGCCGATCAACAAGACCTGCCAATTCTTGTACTCAATACCCAGACCGATGAAGGAAAGCATGCTGTATGCCTTCTTGACCACTCTATCAACCTGTGTTGCCACCTTTAGTGTACAATGGACCTGAACACCCAGATGTCTCTGTGCATCAATTTTCCCCAGGGTTTATCCATTTACTGTGTAGTTCACTCTAGGATTGGATCTTCCAAATGCATCCTCGCGCATTTGTCAGGATTGAACTCCATCTGCCATTTCTCTGCCTAACTCTCTAATCTATCTATATTCTGCTGCAATCTCTGACAGTCCCCTTCTCTATCTGCTGATCCACCAATCTTTGTGTCACCTGCAAACTTGCTAATCAGACCACCTATACCTTCCTCCAGATCATTTATGTATGTCACATATATCAGTGGTCCCAGCACAGGCCCCTGTGGAACACCACTGGTCACAATTCTACATTTTGAGAAACTCCCTTCTACTACTCTCTGTCTCCTGTTGCCTAGCCAGTTCTCTATCCATCTAGCTTTTATACCCTGGCCCCCATGCAACTTCACTTTCTCCATCAGCCTACTATGGGTCACCTTATCAAAAGTCTTACTGAAGTCCATATATGTGACATGTACAGCCCTCCCCTCATCAATCAACTTCATCACTTCCTCAAAGAATTCTATTACATTGGTAAGGCATGAGCTTCCCTGCACAAAACCATGTTGCCTATCACTGATAAGCTCAATTATTTCCAAATGAAAATAGGTCTTATCCCTCAGTATCTTCTCCAGCAGCTTCCCTAACACTGACATCAGGCTCACTGGTCTATAATTACCTGGATTATCCCTGCTACCCTTCTTAAACAAGAAGACAACATGAGCAATTCTCCAGTCCTCCAGGACCTCACCTGTGTTCAAGGAGACAAAAGCATAGGCTGTTCCCAGCATTTCCTGCCTTTTTTTTCTAAGTTCCAGCATATGCAGTATTTTGCCTTGGTCGTACTGTCAATTGTTATTCACACATAACACTCACAAAAATAAAGAACTAGCATTTCCATGCCAACTAAAATGGAGAGATGAGGCAGAAAGTATATTGGTTTGATCTAAATATGCAACCTGCCTATTAGTGACTGATTGGCCACTGTTGTTCTGCTGACCTTCAGAGTTGGAGATGGAGGCAGAATTCATGAATCAATGGGAATACTGAGCTCCTTTCCCCAGACTTTCCCAACATTGTCATTCAGAAACACAGGCACAATTTTAACGATAGTGGTACAGGTGTTGTAATATACAAAACTGATGAGAAACCAGCTCAAGGAGCAGTGTGCTGGGAGACACTTGAAAGAGTTTTGCAGATATGCAGCTCTCTACGTGACATGTTGAAAGTATTGCCTTGAAATAACTGATCTTGGAAACAACCAGGTATATTTATCATGCATTTTGAATTCAGAAGAGAAACAATGAAGCATCGGGGATGAGATCCTAACTCATAATCAGGGGAAATGTAAAGTAACAGGGTAGGGGAATGGGTCTGCGTGGGTTACTCTTTGGAGGGTCAGTGTTGGGGCTTGTTGGGCCAAATGGCCTGTATCCACACTGTAGACATTCGATGATTCGATGATTTGTATGACCAGAATATAGTTAGGTCCAGTAGCTCAAAGCTTAATCAACCTGTTGTGTTTTGAGAATGTTTGTAAAAAGATGAGGATCAAAGGAAGAATTGTGAACAGGTAAAGATGTTTTGGTCCCACTGAATTAAAACAGCTTATCCACCACAATATATATACTCTTTACAACAGTAACTATTCACCACCTTCAACCACCTTTACTGTATCCAAACCCATGTGATCACCTTTGGGAGAGGTGGAAGAACAGATCAATAAATCTTCATCAATTTTGGGGGGAAAAGAATCTGCAAAGCTTTCCTCTATCCTAACCCCAACCAGTCAGAGGATCCAGTGCAATCTAAATTAATCTAACTGATCATCTTGGCTCTAGTAATTATAAGCAGTAACCACCTATTCTGTGAGGTGATTTCCAACCAGAAGCTTGGAGGAATAAGGTGGTTGTAAGGGGTTTCAGAAGCTAAGGGCCGGGGAAGAGTCTCAGGCAGCCAGCTGTCCACCATGAAGAAATAGTGGGATGAGAAAGTGAGCGCATCAAATGGTCAGGCTCAAACAAATTATTGCTGCAGAGTGGGACATGAAGTTGGCGAGACAATGGGTAAACTTGCCGACAAAGAGGTTAATTGGAAATTTACGATTTGGGGTGCTGGGAGAAAATGTAGGCCAGCAAAGATTGGACTGAAGGGTCAGCAGAAGTTAGTATAGGACAGAAAGGTGGGCTTGGGATGAATTTCAGTAATGATTCCACATTTTTGATTCACAGATATGGCAAACACACATTATAGAGTCATAGAGATATACAGCATGGAAACAGGCCCTTTGGTCCAACCCGTCCATCCCAACCCAATCTAGTCCCAGCTGCCAGCACCCGGCCCATATCCCTCCAAACCCTTTCTATTCATATACCCATCCAAATGCCTCTAAAATGTTGCAATTGTACCAGCCTCCACCACATCCTCTGGCAGCTCATTCCATACACGTACCACCCTCTGTGTGAAAAAGTTGCCCCTTAGGTCTCTTTTATATCTTTCCCCTCTCACCCTAAACCTATGACCTCTAGTTCTGGACTCCCCGACTCCAGGGAAAAGACTTTGTCTATTTATCCTATCCATGCCCCTCATAATTTTGTAAACCTCCATAAGGTCACCCCTCAGCATCCGACCCTCCAGGGAAAACAGCCCCAGCCTGTTCAGCCTCTCCCTGTAGTTCAGATCCTCCAACTCTGGCAACCTTCTTGTCAATCTTTTCTGAACCCTTTCAAGTTTCACAACATCTTTCCGATAGGAAGGAGGCCAGAATTGCATGCAATATTCCAACAGTGGTCTAACCAATGTCCTGTACAACTGCAGCATGACCTCCCAAGCAACAGTCCCTTGGGTCCAGTATGAACATCTAACAACACTAATTGCAGCTCAGTAACTGAAAATGTGATATCATCCCCTATCAACATAGGAGGGCGGAGATGGGACAGGATTTCCAAAGTTTGATGCTTGAAGCAGTTTGCTATTTTAACCAAGATGATCTTATCAGGATCTCATAACCACAGTTGATAAAGGTCAGTATTTTCAGATATTTCACTATCTTCTGTTATGTCTGATCACAGATGGAAAAAAACTGAAAAGTATAGGTCACAGAAAGAGCATGTTGTGCTCACTGTACACAAATAAAAATGCCCTTTCAGAGCAGCGTGCTATAATGCTCCCTTCCCTGATGTCTGTTGGGGAAGTACCTATTTCAGAGCAATCAGAAACTGGCCAGGAAGCAACTGAGTTTATTTTTTCTTGAATTTTCTGCTCAAAGACTGATTGCACCTCAATCTCCACAACAGGCAGGATAATGACATGGATCAGAAATACCACCCAGCCTGGACTGGGGATTTACTCCAGGCTATTGGCACCAATCTGATTCTTGCCTCTCATCCAGGCAACTGAGCCCACCTGTCCTCAATACCTTGCCCTGACCCACCCACAAGGAGGCCAAGTGGCTGTGGCAACATAGACCTTTAAACGCACTTATAGAGTCATAGAGAGTCATAGAGCTGCACAGCGTGAAAACAGGCCCTTTGGTCCAACTCGTCCATGCTGACCAGATATCCTAATCTAATCTAGTCCCAGCGAGTTTTGAGAAGATTTGTAGGTCAGGTTGAGGTTCTGGATGTAGGTTTGCTCACTGAGCTGGAAGGTACATGTTCAGATGTGTCATCACCATAACATGTTACCTAGTATGATGACAAAAAGTCTGAACATGAATCTTCCAGCTCAGCAAGCAAACCTACATCCTAATCTAGTTCCATTTGTCAGCATTTGGCCCATATCCCTGTAAATGCTTCCTATTCATATAACCAAACCAGATCCCTTTTAAATGTTGCATTTGTACCAGCTTCCACCACTTCCTCTGGCAACTCATTCCCTACACGCACTATCCTCTGAGTGAAAATATTGCCCCTTGTGTCCCTTTTATATCCTTCCCCTCTCACCCTAAACCTATAACCTCTAGTTTTTGGATCGTGCACCCTTGGAAAAATACCTTGTCTATTCACCCTATCCATTCTCCCCAAGATTTTACAAACCTCTGTAAGATTGCCTCTTAATCTCCAATACTCCAGGGAAAACAGTCCCAGCCTGTTCAGCATCTCCCAATAGCTCAAACCCTCCAACCCTGCCAACATCCTTGTAAATCTTTTCTGAATCCTTTCAAGTTTCACAACACCCTTCCTACAGCAGGGAGGCCAGAATTGCATGCAATATTCCAAAAGTGGCCTAACCAACATCCTGTACAGCTGCAACATGGCCTCCCAATTACTATACTCAATATACTGACCAATAAAGGCAAGTGTACCATGCGCTTTCTTTACTATCCTATCTACCTGGCACTGCACTTTCAAGGAATTGTGAAGCTGCACTACAAGGTCTCCCTAGGACCCTACCATTAAGTGTATAAGTCCTGCTCTGATTTGCCTTTCCAAAATGCAGCACCTCACACTTATCTAAATTAATCTCTTCTGCCATTCCTCAGTCCATTGGCCCATCTGATCAAGATCCCATTGTAGTCTGAGATAACCTTCTTTGCTGTGCACTACACCTCCAACCAATTGTTGTACTGGGCCCATGGATGACATTGAAATTTCTATCTATCACGAGGCCAACCAGGAATCTCACCTGGATTTATTGTCAGCCACTGGTAGACGTTTGGCAGATGTACAAATCAGAGCTTCTGGCTCAGAGATAGGGATATTACCTTCTGCACCAGAAGACCATCACTTTATTTCCTAAGTTTTACTTATTTTGATGTTTATAGATCTTTCAAATCGCAGAAGGTTTAAGGGTTATATTAATTTGTAGGAGATATCACAAACTAGTCCAATGGTAATATATTCAGTTTCTGTTTTGCAAACAAAGATAACAGCAACTCACATGTTTAACAATGTCAAAGGCACTATTGAAAATTTTTCAGTACGGGAACGAAGAAGTCATGATTTGGAGCTCCCGATGTTGGAGTGGGGTGGACAAAGTTAAAAATCACACAACACCAGGCTATAGTCCAACAGGTTTAATTGGAAGCACTAGCTTTTGGAGTGCTGCTTCTTCATTACGTGGTTGTAGAGGCTCCAACTGCCTGATGAAGGAGCAGCGCTCCAAAAGCTAGTGCTTCCAATTAAACCTGTTGGACTACAACCTGGTGTTGTGTGTTTTTTAACTTTAAATGAAGAAAGAAAGAGTGAGTGAGAAACTTCCTGAAGATGGAACTGCATCAATTGAAAACATCTGATATGCATAAATTTTTTTAAAATTGTAAAACTTCAGGAATGAATTGAGGTAAGATAGAAAGGAAGGTGAAGGGAGAAGAGCTCAACAGATATATTGAGACATTCTAAAATTTCTGAGCTCCTTGAAGGCAGAAACACTGACATCTGTCCAGAGAGGCCAAGAATGTTGGATGGGATATACTTGGACTCAGAAGTCTTTAGATAAGACTTTAAAATCAAATAGGAGACAGCAGATTGAACTTTGGTTCTATGACCTCTATCTGCTCTAAATCAGGGGGCTGAATCGAAGAAAAATAAAACCTTTCTAAGTATTTTGTGATGTTAAAAGGCTTTAGCAAAAGCCATTTTATTGGCTTGAAGCTGGGGTAATTCCTGCTGAGGATTGAAGGACTTCAGACAATTACAATAGAGTCCAATTGTCAGAAGTGAGTGTTCTTTGTGTCTCTGACAGAGACAATCTAATAGTAATTATCAGTAAATAGTAATTACACCAGTCTGATAGTACTGATATCACTTGAAGCAAATGCCACTGATGTGCCTGTAAAAGCTTTAGGTGCCCATCCCAGCATTGTAATGTCCTCGCTTCTTACAATGTAGGGGAGCCTTTGGGATTCTAAACATGGCTCTGCTTCACCACGCACACACACTGATGGAGAAGATGTTCAAGCCAGTGTCCTTCCTTATTCTAATTTGTGTTAGATCAACATGGTCAAAGAAATTGGAACTTCAAATCCCCGTGAATAAACAGAAAATCATTTATTGGCAACTGGGTTTTGTCACTGGAAAGCTGAACATCCTAAATGAATTGGTGATTGTTGTGAGAAAGAAAAACAGAGCTAAAGTCTTGCAGAGGAGCTCAGAGAGGGGCAGAGAGAGAGAGAGAGAGTGAGACAGCAAGAGAGCTGGAGAAACAGGCAGACAGCGACAGCCAATCAGAGAGTGTGAAAGGGACAAGCGCTGGTGTACTTTGTGGTTTTCTTTATGTTTGCCCATGTAACCTATACCACAGAGAGTTGGATTCCTGTTGAGACAGATGTCTTGAATTTAATAACAACACTCCTGATTGACATGCCTACAGTCTCACAGTCTTACACATGTGGTCTATGTTCTGTGCTTATTGATGTGTATAACTAACTGACCAAACATAATACACCGACTCCATCACACAGAGACAGTGGCTGCCAGCAAGTTGGGTCCATTTATACCTGAACATCAGTCCATTCAAGGTCAAGATAGAACTTTAATCAGCAAGGGGATCAAGGGCTATGGGGAAAGTGGAGTTGAGGAAACCCACAGAATATATCATTGATGCTCAATTAGGCGAAGGATGCAAGTTTGAACCAATTGTAGCAGGCCAAGAGCATCTGCAAGTGCTTGACACGCGAACAACCATTGCAGCTGTCAACATATTCAGTGGAGCATCCGAATCTTGTGTGAGGTGTGTCTTGTTTCACTCACCAAGACAGTGTGCAGCATTTTATGGCATATACAAGCTATGTGCTACAAAAGGACCATGAACCAAAGTAAAACAGAAGGCCAACTCACCAGAGAAACCCACAGAACAAACATGATGATTCACAACAACAGCATTTGTTTTAGGTCAGAGCAGGTCAAAGCAGTTCATCATTATTTTCCTCAGAACAATGACAGATGGACCATAAATACTGGGCTTGTCAACAATGCCGATGTCACATGGATGAGAAAAAAAGAATCTTTCTGACACCTTATTGGCAGCTCAAGCAAAAGCCAAGTGGAAATTTGAACTCAGCTTTGGCCACCTTTGGTGAATGATCCGTCGTCAGCTTCCTCGGTCACAATGACATAGCTGTCTTCCTTAGAAAAATTAAAGGTTTCAATACAACACCTTTTATTCCATGCTTGCGAGTGGCACTCTGTGAGGGAACTGAAGCCATTTTCTCGGGAAGGACCTGAATCAGAAGAGTTTTGCATGTTTTATGTAGTTGCATCATGTGAGTCAAAACAAATGAAAGAAGCACATTTTTCGTTAAATGGACAGCACGGTGGTTCAGTGGTTAGCACTGCTGCCTCACGGCACCAGGCACCTAGGTTCACAACTGTCTGAGTGGCGTTTGCACATTCTCCCTGTGCCTGCATGGGTTTCCTCTGGGTGCTCTGAATTCCTCTCACAGTCCAAAGATGTGCATGTTAGGGTGAATTGGCCATGCTAAATTGCCCATAGTGTTCAGGGATGTGTAGGTTTGATGCATTAGTCAGGGGAAATGCAGAGTAGTAGGGGAATGGGTGTGGGTGGGTTACTCTTCGGAGGGTTGGTGTGAACTTGTTGGGCTGAATGGCCTGTTTCCACATTGTAGAGATTCTATGATCCCAAAATAAGCAAAAGAAATAAACTACTTGAATAATGGAATGGGAGAACTTCCCTAATTAAACTTCACAATCTGTTGAATATAACCTAGATTGTTTAAGAAGTAGTTTATGCAGAATTAGACCTACTTGAAGGTCATCAAACTATTTTGTATAATGTCTGAGGAAGGGTCTGATGAACTTACAGGAAGCATAGAGTCATAGCGTCATGTAGCACAGAAACAGACCCTTCACCCAACTCATCTATGCTGACCAGGTTTCCAAAACTGAACTAGAACCATTTGCCTGCATTTGACCCAAATCCCTCTAAACCTTTCCAATTCATGTACCTGTGCAAATGTCTTTTAAATGTTGTAATGGCACCCACCTGTACCACTTTTTCTGCAGCTCATTCCATATGTGCATCATCCTATGTGTAAAAAAGTTGCCTCTTAAGTCTCTTTTAAATCTTTTACCTCTCAGCTTAAATCAATGCTCTGCAGTTTTGGATACCCCTACCCTGGCTATTCACCCTATCCATGCCCCTCATGATTTTATACAGCTCTATAACGTCACTCAGCCTCCGACACTCCAGTGAAAAAAGTCCCAGCTTCTCCTTATAATTCAAACCCTCCACTCCTGGCAACATCCTAATAAACTTTTTTCCACTCTTTCCAGTTTAATAACATCCTTCCAATAGCAGCATGACCAGAATTGTATGCAGTATTCCAAAAGTGGCCTCACCAGGGCCTTGAACAATCACAACATGATGTCCCAACTCCTATACTCAAAGGTCTGAGCAATGAAAGTAACCATAACTAAATGCCTTCTTCACCACTGAAACCAAATTCTGGAGGTCACAGCAGGTCAGGCAGCATCCATGGAGAGAGAGTAAGCTAATGTTTGGAGTCCAGATGGCTCTTCATCAGAATGTTAGCTTGCTCTTTCTTCATGGTTGCTGCCTGACCCACTATCATCTGCAGCATTTGTTGTTTTCAGTTCAGATTCTGGCAGTTGCAGTAATTTGCACCTTCTTCACCACCCTGTCTACCTGTGATGCCACTTTCAAGGAACTACACACCTCATCCCCGAGGTCTCTCTGTTCGACCTCAGTCCCCAGGGTCCTACTATTAACTGTGGAAGTTCTGCCTGATATGTCTTACCAAAATGCAACACCTCACATTTATCTAAGGTGAGGTCCTTCTGCTACTCTTCCGACCATTGGCACATCTGGTTAAGATTTAATTGTACTCTCTGGTAATCTTCTTCACTGTTCACTATACTACCCATTTTGGTGTAATCTGCAAACTTACTACCTAGGCCTTCTATTTTCTCATCCAAATCATTTAGATAAATGACAAATAACAGTGGACTCAGCACCAATCCTTGTAGCACACCACTGGTCACAGACCTCCACTCTGAACAAAACCCTCCATTATCACTCTCTGTCTCCTATGTCAAGCCAATTGACTTGCTCTCCCTGAATCCCATGTGATCCCTCTCCCACTCCATCAAGGACATGCAGGTCCTGTGCCTCCTCCATCGCCATTCCCTTACCACCCGACGACTGGAGGAAGAATGCCTCATCTCCCGCCTCGGGACCCTCCAACCCACAGAATCAATGTAGATTTCACCAATTTCCTCATTTCCCCTTGCCCCACCTTACCCCAGTTCCAACCTTCCAACTCAGCACCGCCCTCATGACCTGTGCTACCTAGCCAATTTCCTTCCCACTTAACCACTCCACCCTCCTCTTTGACCTATCACCATCACCCCCACCTTCATCTCCCTATCGCACTCTCAGGTACCGGCACCCCCAGCCCTACCCCCTTCCATTTTATCTCTCCACCCCCTTGGCTCACAGCCCCATTCCTGAAGAAGGGCTTTTGCCCAAAACATCAATTCTCCTGCTCCTCGGATGCTGCCTGACCTGCTGTGCGTTTCTAGCACCACACTCTCGACTCCCATGTGATCTAACCTTACTAACCAGTCTACTATGTGGAACTTTGTCAAAGGTCTTGCTAAAGTTCACGGAAACAAGATCCACTGCTCTGCCGTCATCTATCTTCTTGGTTACCTCATCAAACAATTCAATCAATGAGACACGATTTCCCACACACAAAACCATGCTGACTATCCCTAAACAGTCCTTGCCTTTCCAAATGTATGTAAGTCTGTCTCTCAGAACCCTCTCCAACAAATTACCCACCACTGATACCAGGCTCGCTGGTCTACAGTTCCCTGGTGTTTCCTGGCAGCCTTTCTTAAATGAAGGCAAAACATTAGCCAGAGTTCTGGCACCTCATCTATGGCTATAGATGGACTCGAATTGCTAACTTTGCTTTCTCTTCACAGATGCTGCCAAATCTGCTGAGTTTTTTTAGCAATTTCTGGTTATGTTTCAGATCTCCAGCATTCATTGTTCTTTTTTTTTGTTTCATGAGGAATGCTGGTGCTAGCCACCAGCATGGAGTTCAAACTCATTGGGAAAGAAAGATCATCTACTGCTGACCAGGACTAATTGACACTGACACAATCCACCATCAGCTCTCTGTAATGACAGTGCACTGTAACAACTCACCAAGGCATATTCAACATGACCTCCCAAATTCTCATTCTCTAGCACCTAAAGGAAAAAGGCAGCAGGCCCTTGGCAAATTTCCATCAATCATTGTGGCTGAGTCAAAAACCTGAAACTCCTCTCTTTATTCTTTCATGGGATATGGTGTCACTGGCAAGGCCAGCATTTGTTGCCCATTTCTAAGTGTCCTTGAATTGAGTGGCTCACTAGGCTATTTCAGAGGGCGATTAAGAATCAACCACATTGTAGTGCGTCTGGAGTCACATGGAGGCCAGGGCAGGCAAGGATGGCAGGTCTTGTTCCCTAAAGGACATGAGAGAACCTTCAATAACAGCGCTGTGGAAGCAGCTTCACCACACAAGAAGCAGATGTTCAGGAAGGTCGCTTCCCACCATTTTCTCATGGGAATTAGCTATCAGCAAATTGTGGTCTTGACAGCAACGTCAACATCTCATAAATGAATTAAAAATAGGTCGTAGTTAGACAATGCCTTCCATAATCAGAAAGTTATAGAGTTTGGGGTTTGCAACCTCTGAACAAAATCACCTACAAAGACATTTCTAGTAATTTGAAAGAATGGCTTTCATAAGCGAATATTGCTGTGCTGACAGTTGCAGAGTCTCAGAGCTGTCATTTAAATTTGTTCAGCAGTGAATATGGGAATCTATGTAAGTAACTTAGACACAATGTGTTACTTTACGGCAATATTTTGCACATAATGCAATCAGTATTCTTTTTTTTACACTCTGTAAAGCTGAAACAACATATTTCTAAATGTACATACATATATCTGTTATTTAACCCTCTGGTTATTGGAATTTAAATATACTGCAATTTGGAAGAGGCCACTTAGTCCTTTGTGTTTACACCAACTCTCTGAATGATCAATTCACTACTGGCATTCCTTTCTCCCATAACCTGGCACATTTTACCTTCTCAGATAGGAGTCCCTTTTGAATTCTCTAATGGAACCCATCTCTAACACAGACTCAGGAAGTGCATTCCAGATCTGGGCTTTAACCTTTCTCCTTCATTGCATTTTTGCCTCTTTCACCAATCTGCACCATCTTGTCCTTGATCCCTTCACAAGTTAAAAACAGTTTCTCCCCATCCAATCTGTCCCTTGTGAATTTGATTACCTTTATCAAATCTTCTCTCAGCCTTTTCTCTTCCAACATAAACAGTGCCTACTTCTCCAATCTATCTTCACAACTGAAGTTCCTAGTCCCTGGAATCAGTCTCCTAACAGTTTTCTACACTCTCTTAATGCCCTCACCTCCTTTCTCAAGTACGGTAACTAGAATTGAATGCAGAGCTCCAGCTGATGCCAAGCTAGAGTCTTTTACAAGTTCAACATAGCAAAAAACAAAAGTGCTGCAGATGCTGGAGATCCAAGGTACAATTAGTTCTGATATAACACGATAGTTCTGTTCCCTTGCCACCCCACATTATTGGAAAATTGCATAATAACAGTGCCATAGAAACTGATGGGACCAGAATCATGTTATAACCAATGCAGGTAAGGAAAGCTCTGCGCCAGATTTTTCAGTTGCATTATAGCCAATTTGCATTAAAGAAATACATGTTATAGCAAAACTGACTGTATAAAACCAAAGTGCTGGAGAACCTCAGCCAATTTGGTAGCACCTGTGGAGAGAGAAGAAGAATGAATGTTTCGATTCCAATATGGCTTCTTCTAACGAAGCTGGAAAAGTGATGGTTCCAGAGCCATATTGGACTCAAATAATTAATTCTATCTTCTCACACAAAGTTTATCCAGTATACTGATTTTATCACAGTTTAACCTTTTTGCCCTATTGATAAAGTCTAGGACACTAAACGCTTTACTAACATCTCTCTGAGTCTATTCTTATGATGCCATAAGACATCGGAGCAGACCAAGGCCATCGAGACTGCTCCACTATTCAATTAGATCATGACTGCTCTAATAATGCTCAAGAGCATTTTCCTGCCATTTCCCCCTTGATTCTCTTAATGATTAAAAAAACTGTCTGTCTCAGTCTTGAATATACTTAGCGGCCCTCTACAGTAAGAATTCAACAGATTCCCTCCAATCTGAGAGAAGAAATCGCTGTCTTAAATATGTAATTCCTTATGCTGAGATTTTGCCCTCTGACCCTAGAATTTCCCACAAGGAGAATCCTGCACTTTAAATGTTTTGTATACACTTACACTTAGACTTGTTTGCTCCTGCACCCCTTCAAAGTTTTAGCCTTTATTTTATGTTTGTGCTCCACATTCTTCACACCAAAAAGGAATCAATTCACAATCATCTGCATTGAGCTCGCTAAATTGCATACTGTTTAGAATGAAATTAAGATAAAAAAAGACTTACTTTTATGTATTCTACTTCATAAACCCCAAGTTCTTTCCCATCAATAAGGTATTTTTTAAAGATATTTCTTGGTATAATGCAGGAAATGCTTTAGATTCTTTGTGCATAAAGCAGTAAATCGATGTTGACCAGATAATCCATTTTATAAGATTGATTGAGGGATAAATTTTAACCGGGACATCAAGAGTAATTCCCCTGGTTTTTTTTGACATTGTGCTGTGGCATCTTTTATATCCACTTGAGTTGTGTCAGCCTCTGACCCAAAAGACAGTATCACTGACAGTGTAGCACTCCCACAGTAACTGCATTGAAGTCTCATTCTAGAATCTTTCGATTCGTGACTCTGGATTATGACTTGAACTCTATAACTTACGATTTGCAGACAATACTTTTCCACTGAGCCACAATCAATATATTACAGTTTGTATTTACTGGTCGCAGGAAAAGCTCAGCAGGTCCGGCAGCATCTGTGAAGAGAAATCACAGTTAACGTTTCCAGTCTGGTGACCCTTCCTTAGGACTGATGGTAGTTAGGAAAATGTTGGTTTTTATGCAGAAGATAGATTTGGGAGGGGGGGGAGGGGCAAGGAGTAAATGATAGGTGGGGATAAAGCACAAAGAGAGAGATGAACAATTGGACAGACAAAGGAGTGGATAACGATCCAGCTAGGAGAGTGAATAGCAGTGAATAGAGACTGTTAGTGGATAACAATGTGTAATGGCAGGCTATGTGATAACAAGACCTAGTGTGTGTGGTAGGGGGCTAGGACATGGGAGAGTTCAGGCCCTAAAATTATTGAACTCGATATTGAGTCCGGAGGTTTGCAAATGGAAAATGAAGTGCTGTTCTACCAGCTTGTGCTGAGCTTCACTGGAGTATTGCAGCAAGCCTGAGACAGAGATGTTAGCCAGGGAACAGGGTGGTGTGTTAAAGTGGCAGGCAACTGGAAGCCCAGGGTCTTTTTTGCGGGTAGAATGTTGATGTTCTGGAAAGCCGTCACCCAGTCTACGCTTTGTTACCCCAATGTAGGGGACACCACATTGTGAGAAGCAAATGCAGCAGACTAGATTGTGAGGGATGTAGGTAAAGTGCTGCTTCACCTGGAAGGTAAGTTTGTGGCCTTTGGATACTAAGGAGAGAAAAGGTAAATGGGCAGGTGTTACACATTCGGTGATTGCAGGGGAAGGTGCCAGGAGGGTGTTGGGACAGAAGGAAGAGTGGACCAGGGCGTCCCGGAGGGGATGATCCCTCAAAAAACAGTCAAGGGAATATGTGCCTGGTGCTGGCATCTCGCTGGAGGTGGTAATCTTCTAGATGTGGATACTAGTGGGATGGTCGTTAAGGACAAAGAGAATCCTATAGTTGTTGCGCAGGGAAGATAGAGGGTGAGAGAGGAAGTGTGAGAGTTAAGTCTGACCCAGATGAGAGCCCTGTCCCCCGCTGCTGGGGAATCCTTGATTGAGGAAGAAGGTGGACATTTTGGAGGCTCCCTTGTTGGAGTTGGCCTCAGGGGAACACATGTGATGGGTATCTTAGGGCCTAAACTCTCCCATGTCCTAGCTCCTTACCACACACACCAGGCTGATGAAGGGCTTTTGTCTGAAACGTCAATTTTCCTGCTCCTCGGATGCTTTCTGACCTGCTCCGCTTTTCCAGCACCACTCTAATCTGGACTTTGGTTTCCAGCAGGGTAAAAACAATGACTGCAGATGCTGGAAACCAGACTCTAGATTAGATTGGTGCTGGAAAAGCACAGCAGGTAGTCCAGGTAGTCACGGAGGGAACGGTCTTTATGGAAGGCGGAAAGGGGTGAGGGAAATATATTCCTGGTGGTGGGGTCTGTTTGGAGGTGGCGGAAATGTCGATGGATGATTTGGTTTATGCAAAGGTTGGTAGGGTGGATGAGATGCATTGGAGGGCATCTTTAACCATGTGGGAAGAGGTGTAATCCAGGTAGCTGCATCTCTTCCCACCCTACTCCTGCAAAAATGCCATCCCTTATTCCCAATTCCTCCGCCTCCGCCGTATCTGCTCCCAGGAGGACCAGTTCTACCACAGAACACACCAGATGGCCTTCTTCTTTAGAGACCACAATTTCCCTTCCCACGTGGTTAAAGATGCCCTCCAACGCATCTCATCCACATTCCACACCTACGCCCTCAGACCCCACCCCTCCAACCGTAACAAGGACAGAACCCCCCTGGTGCTCACCTTCCACCCTACCAACCTTCGCATAAACCAAATCATCCGCCGACATTTCCGCCACCTCCAAACAGACCCCACCACCAGGGATCTATTTCCCTCCCCACCTCTTTCCACCTTCCACAAAGACTGTTCCCTCCGTGACTACCCGGTCAGGTCCACGCCCCCCTACAACCCACCCTCTCATCCTGGCACCTTCCCCTGCCACCGCAGGAATTGCAAAACCTGCGCCCACGCCTCCTCCCTCACCTCCATCCAAGGCCCTAAAGGAGCCTTCCACATCC
This sequence comes from Chiloscyllium punctatum, assembly GCF_047496795.1. NCBI lineage: Eukaryota > Metazoa > Chordata > Chondrichthyes > Orectolobiformes > Hemiscylliidae > Chiloscyllium > Chiloscyllium punctatum. The sequence goes on from NC_092745.1 coordinate 64,412,844, forward strand.
ATCAAAGTTTTACTTGCACATCCACTAATATCATTTATTGTATCTGTTGCTCCTGATGCGGTCTCCTCTACATTGGGGAGACTGGGCGCCTCCTAGCAGAGCGCTTTAGGAAACATCTCCGGGACACCCATACCAATCAACCACACCGCCCTGTGGCCCAACATTTCAACTCCCCCTCCCACTCTGCCGAGGACATGGAGGTCCTGGGCCTCCTTTACCACTTCTCCCTCACTACCAGACTGGGGGAAGAACGCCTCATCTTCCGCCTCGGAACACTTCTACCCCAGGGCATCAATGTGGACTTCAACAGTTGCCCCATTTCCTCTTCCCCCACCTCACTCCAGTTCCAAACTTCCAGCTCAGCACTGTCCCCATGACTTGTCCTACCTTCCTATCTTCTTTTCCACCTATCCACTCCACCCTCCCCCCTGACCTATCACCTTCATCCCCTCCCCCACTCACCTGTTGTACTCTATGCTACTTTCTCCCCACTCCCACCCTCCTCTCATTTATCTCTCCACCCTTCAGGCTCTCTACCTGTATTCCTGATGAAGGGCTTTTGCCCGAAACGTCGATTTTACTGCTTCTCGGATGCTGCCTGACCTGCTGTGCTTTTCTAGCACCACTCTAATCTAGACTCTGGTTTCCAGCATCTGCAGTCCTCACTTTTGCCTTTGTTATCACATAGTCTGCCATTACATACTACCCATTGTTAGCCACTAATTAATTAATAGCTATTTACTCTCCTAGCCAGATCGTTATTCACTCCTTTGTTTGTCCAACTGTTCTTCTCTCTCTCTGTGTTCTATCCCCACCTAATGTTTACTCCTTACCCCCTCCCCCCACCCTACATTCTGCATATGAACCCACATTTTCTGAGCTACTGTCAGTTCTAAGGAAGGGTCACCGGACCTGAAACGTTCACAGATGCAGCCTGAAGGAAGAAGATGGCTTGGTAACGTCATCTCAGGCTGACATCATGAGGATCAGCAAATCCTTCTATGCCAGTCTGTATGACTCAAAGCCAACCGACAGCGCGACCTCCCAGTCGTTCCTGTCCTCTATCACGGAGGTCTTAGACGACAGAACACGGGAGAGGCTGGACGAGCTGCTATCTCTGGATGAGCTGACCAAGGCCCTCGAGTCCTTTGGAAAGAATAAAACTCCCGGAAGTGACGGCTTACCGGTCGAGCTCTATTCTGCTCTGTGGGTCTTGATTGGCCAGGACCTGCTGGAGGTGTATGTCAGTATGCTTCTGGCAGGTACCATGAGTGAATCCATGAGGAAAAGTATCATCACCCTCGTCTACAAACAGAAGGGGGAGAGGGACGAACTCAGAAATTGGAGACCAATCTCACTATTGAATGCAGATTACAAAGTCTTGGCAAAGGTCATCGCCAACCAGGTCAGGTCTGCTCTGGGATCGATGATCCATCCTGACCAAACCTGTACTGTACCAGGTAGGAAGATCACTGAGAATCTCGCACTCCTCAGGGACACAATCACCTACGTGCAAGACAGTGGGTTGGACACCTGCCTCATCAGCCTGGACCAGGAGAAAGCCTTTGACAAGATATCACATATGTACATGAGAAATGTTCTCTCCAAAATGGACATTGGGGAGGGAATCTGCAATTGGAACAGACTGGTCTACACCAATATTGTCAGTGCCATCTCAATGAATGGGTGAGAATCAGACAGCTTCCCAGTCAGATCTGGAGTCAGGCAGGGCTGCTCTGTCTCTCCTGCTTGTGTGCTGCATACAGCCATTTGCTGAGTCCATCAGGCAGGATGCGAGCCTGAGAGGGGTGACTATTCCTGGTAGCGGGGGCCTGCAGGTTAAGGGCTCCCTGTACATGGATGATGTCACCATTTTCTGATCGGATCTGCTGTCTGTGCACAGACTCATGTGCATATGTGACCAGTTCGAATGGGCCTCAGGGGCCAAGGTCAACCAAGGCAAGTGTGAGGCCACGCTCTTTGGGAACTGGGCCGACCAATCCTTCATCCCCTTCACCGTCAGGATTGACCACCTGAAGGTGCTGGGTATTTGGTTCGGAGGGTCTGGGGCGTGCGCCAAGTCTTAGGGGGAGCGTATCAAGAAAGTGAGGCAGAAACTGGGCAGATGGAAGCTACGGTCGCTCTCCATCGTGGGAAAAAACCTGGTCATCAGGTGTGAGGCACTGTCATTGCTGTTATAGTAGCACAGATCTGGCCTATTCCCAGAAACTGTGCCTCTGCAGTCACCCGGGCCATCTTCCATTTTATATGGAGATTGAAGATGGACCGGGTCCGAAGGGACTTGATGTATAAAGATCTGGCCAATAGGGGAAAAAAACACAACCAATGCCACCCGCACCCTGATGGCCACCTTTGTGTGTGGCTGCATCAGGCTGTGCATGGATCCCCTGTATGCAAACACCAAGTGTCACTACGTATTGAGGCTTGGTGTTGCAAAGGATGGACCTGGCCTTGCTGCCACAGAACGCTCCAAGTAGTTGGACCGTTCTGTATCACCTGTCCTTCGTGGAGAAGTTTATGAAGAAAAAGACCTTTGACCACAAGTCCATCAGGAAGTGGTCAGCACATAGTGTCCTTGAGACCCTTCGGGAAAAGGAGAGGGCGGATCCTATCGAGCGGTTCCCTGAGCAGACTGTCAAAGCCATTTGGCAGAACGCCTCATCGCCATAACTTTCCAACAAGCACCAAGACATGGCTTGGCTGGTGGTGGTAAGGGTTCTGCCTGTGAGATCCTTTATGCAGGCCCAGACTCTCTCCCACACCGCATGCTGCCCTCGAAGCGGCTACAGAGGGGACGAGACTGTCACACACCTCCTTCTGGAATGTGCCTATACAAAGGAAGTCTGGAGAGGAATGCAGTGGTGTTTGTCGAGGTTTGTCCCGAGCAGCGCCATGATGTGGGACTCCGTGCTCTACGGCCTGTTCTCCGGGACCTACACTGAGATGAACATCAACTGTGCCTGGAGGATCATCAACTCGGTGAAGGACGCTCTCTGGTCTGTCCGAAACCTGTTGATCATCCAGATGAAGGAGTTGACCCCGATTGAGTGTTGTGGACTGGCACATTCCAAGGTCCAGGACTACGTGTTGAGGGACACGTTGAAGCTTGGGGTAGCTGCCGCCAAGGCGCGGTGGGGAAAGACCACGGTGTAACATCTGCCTGCCTGACAAGAACAGGGGGCTCACCCAGTCATTTGGGCTCCACTGACACCTCAGCAGAAGAGCTGGATAGGAAATGTACAGACTTGTATATATGAAAAATAAATTTCCATGTCTGTATGTAAAGCAATGTAATGTGTGCACAAGAATGGCATGACCAATTGTATAAAGATCCAAATAATTTTATGAATAAAGTATGTTTTTGAAATAAATAAGAAGATGCTGTTAGATGTGCTGAGCTTTTCCAGCAACTTCTGTTTTTGTTTCTGATTTACAGCATCTGCAGATCTTTTAGTTTTTACTTTGTATTTAGTGGTGGCAAGTTGTCTAATTTATGAAGGAAAGGTCAATTGATATGCAACACATTCCCTTCGTAAAGGTAGATATTTCTGGCTCCGTTTACATCTCCCTTTTTCCTAAGCATTGTTTTACTTTTGTGATTTTTGTGGTCTTCAAATATGGCACAGCATTGTTTGAAAAACACCTTTTCTCACTTTTGTACGACTTCTCCAAAGATTTGTTGTGGGGTTGGTGGCATTAGAGGAATGAGATGTCTTTCCAGAAGAACACTTTTTCTAAACTCAAACTGAAAATGTCCACCGTTAGAATCCCATGATGAATTGTTTGGTGTAGACACTTGTCACAGAGTGGTGTCAGCTTTCTCACATTCTGTTTCAGGGATGAGCTTGATCTGAGGTGATCTGAATCTTGATATTTAGATCAGAGTGGTGCTGGAAAAGCACAGCAGGTCAGGCAGCATCTGAGGAGCAGGAAAATCGATGTTTTGGGCAAAAGCCCTTCATTGGGAATTTTGATATGTCTATTCCTTGAGAAGGGGAGGAGAAGATTACATCTTGCTATAAACTGGCTGACATGTGGAAACGTTCTAGTTTGTGACTCTCAAAATGCAGAAAATGAGTTTGCACCGCACATTTCTGTGTTTGTCTGCACAGGATAATATCAAAGTCTCCAAAGGCTCACAGTGTGTTGCACTAATTTTGTTCCTGAGTCTAGTGCCTGTGCGTGTGTGTAGCCATTGGAGTCATTTTTCATAATATCCATTTTTCATATTTCCTTTGGAATATATCCAAAGGGTAAATTTTTGAACTTCATTCATCTACGAATCAAACAACCTCATCTGAATTCGAAGACCAAATGATTCCAGATGTTTGTCCCCGTTTACATTATGATTGAGGCAATTTGTAAATCTGAGCTACCTGCTTTGATGAGAATATGCTCCTGCTCATCATAATGAAGGACATTCATTTGGGATTAGAAATTGTTTTCTTATTTCTGGAAACGACATCCAACTCTGCTGGCTAACTATAATCTAGATTAGAGTCATAGAGTCATAGAGATGTACAGCATAGAAACAGACCCTTTGGTCCAACCCGTCCATGCCGACCAGATATCCCAACCCAATCTAGTCCCACCTGCCAGCACCCGGCCCATATCCCTCCAAACCCTTCCGATTCATATACCCATCCAAATGCCTCTTAATTGTTGCAATTGTACCAGCCTCCACCACATCCTCTGGCAGCTCATTCCATACACGTACCACCCTCTGCGTGAAAAAGTTGCCCCTTAGGTCTCTTTTATATCTTTTCCCTCTCACCCTAAACCTATGCCCTCTAGTTCTGGACTCCTCAAGCCCAGGGAAAAGACTTTGTCCATTTATCCTATCCATGCCCCTCAAAATTTTGTAAACCGCTATAAGGTCACCCCTCATCCTCCAACGCTCCAGGGAAAACAGCCCCAGCCTGTCAGATTCTTTTGAGGGCAGGTCCCCAAGATCTCTGATATTCCCCCTCTATGCTGCACTACTTATAGTGGATTTGAGGAACACGTAAGAACAAATGGCTCACTAGATTCAGTACTAATCATTGAAAAACTTCCCCTACTTTCATAATTTTCAAAGTTGCAGCATTTGCTTCTGGAATTATTTTCCCACAAAGAATGTGGAGGTTTGTTGACTGTTGCTTGATTCGATCTTATGCTGGTGAATACCATTGCTTTCGGTGTTAATACTCCCCCACTCCGGAGCAAGTATATAGGCCATTGTTCGAAAAATGCTTTAAACAATCTGCAACTTCCAAAGTTGGTGCACCAGACCCAGGGCTGAAAGCATTACGTAAGCTCGGCCATCAGCTAAACACAACACAAACTGAATTATGGCCAATTTTATCACTGCTCTGACCAAGTAACTTGCAACATCAGCTGATTAAATCTGTCACTATTGGGCTGATGATGAGATGATGGGTGCGGTTGATGTATCAAAGTTGTTTTGATGTTTTTTGTATTTGCACTCATCCCTTGAAGGACAGTTATGGAGTTGCTGGCTGACATATTGAGCAGTCCAAACCGTGAGTGCTGTTTCCGTAGCCGTGATCATTGTTATCTCAACTGATGGTGTGTCTCATGCTGCAGGAATTTTGAGTGTTCACACAAAACTACATGATTATGGAGTCAGGCCGTGAGTGAGGACGACTCCACCCCCACCACCTCCATCCACACACACATACATAACCTGTACAGCTATCAATTCCCAATTCAAAGCCTGAACTCTGCTCTCCAACCACAAGACTGTAGCTTCTGACTCAAAGAGGCAGGAATGCCTTTTTTTCATTCGTTCATGGGATGGTGATGCTGTTGGCTAGGCCAGCATTTATTGCCCACCCCTAATTACCCTGAGGACAATTTACAGACAATCACATTGCCGTGGGCCTAGAGTCACAGGCAGGCCAGGTAAGGATGGCAGTTTCCTTCCCTGAAGGACGTTCATGAACCAGATGGGTTTTTTCAACAATTGACAATGGCTTCATGTCATCATTAGACTCTTCATTCCAGATTTTTTGTTGAATTCAAGTTCCACCATTTGTCCTGGTGGGATTCAACCCCAGGACTCCAGAACATGACCTGGGTCTCTGGATTAACAGTCCAGCGGTAATACCTCTAGGTCACTATCCCAGCTTGAAGGGACCCCAAGGTTCACGCGATACGCAATTGCTCATTCAGATGTAGAAATATGTTGTGAGGCAGATCCTTTCAATTAAAAGTTTTAATTTATTGATAACTGGGGAAGCTTATTCTGTAGTGCATCACATAATGTCACAGCTAAACCATGCATGCAGTTTCATCAATGACAAGTGCATTCAATGTCTGAAAGTACAAAAATGATGCGCTCTCGACGGGCTGATGTTAAAATTGACAAATGACTGCATTCAGATAAAGCCCATTCAGTTCAGAAGCATTGGGCTTTGTTAGTAATCATCACTCAGGCCTTGGAATTCAGTTCAGATTTACTGTTAGAGATATTGAACGAGTAATGGAAAGGTACAGATAAAGTATAATTACGCCAGAGATTTGATCCTGATCATTGAGAATTCCTGAATTATCAACAGCATGTTGTGGCTAACTGTGATGATAATTTATCAGGCTATAGCAGGCAATCTGCTGTAGGCATAGTTCCAAGCTTTGCTGTTTCCTTGCATTTTATGAAAAGCAGCAGAATCCCTATTGAACAATAGTGATGCTACCATCACATCAATCCACCCTGTGTATACAGCACTTTGGAAGCTCCTTAGGCCAGCACCTGTGGTATATGTTTCTCAGCAGATGTTGGTTTTGGTTTGGAGCTGAAGAACTGTATTGAAGAATGGCTTTCTTTCTGGTGCTCGGATTCAGGAGGGGCTTTCCGGCAAACTCTTTAATCTGTGTGCTCTCTACCCAAGTCTAAAGTCATCATCAAAACAAGTGAAGCTTGAACCTCTTGGCCCTCAATACCCTTCTGTAGTCTATAAACAAACCCTACACTTTGTTTCTATAAAACTACATTTCATCTTGTACCTGATGTTTGAAACCTCCAATAAAAGACTGCTAGATGTCACGAGTCATATTTGCTTCATGGATTGCATTCCTGGTAAACATCCATCTGGTTATTTCTCCAAACTGGTCTCTAACTTTTTCAGTTGTCCCACTTCTAACAGTTGCATGCCAGGTGCCCGTGTTAACTGATTGACTTGGTGCTTTCAGATGTTGGTTCATGTGGGTTTTCTTGGATCAGATGCTTTGAACAGATTGGGTGGGGAAGCAATATTCCTCCTTCAAGCATCTGCAAAAATGGAGTAGAGACATATCAAACTGTCATTGGGCTGAAGATGTTTGTGACACTGGTTCAGGGTTTAAATCCAACATGCCAACTCAGTGCAGTTAATACCCCTACTGCTTCTTGGCATCACTGAATATTTGCAAAAGAAGCAGTGACATAAAGGTGTGCATTTATATAGCTTCTCTCACTACCTCGGGATGCCCCAGAACATTTTATAACTGATAAAGTAATTTTGAAACGTAGTTAGTACAGGAGACTTGGCAACAAATCTGCATCTCGCAAAGCCTCATAACCGGCAAAACTATAGTAAGCAAACACTTCTGTTTGTCAAAGAGTAATCCTTGGTCAGGACACCGATGAAGACAGCACCACATTGCTTCAGAATAGTGCCCTGAAATCACTGGTTACCATCTGAGGGGAGAAAAGGATGATCTCAGTTTAACAGCTCACACAGAAGACAGCATACACCGATATTGTAGCACTACCTCAGTACAACAAATCTGGTGTGTGAGGCTAAATTGTTTGTCTAAGCCTCCGGGGTGGATTGTTAACCGACCACTTCCTGACTCGGGCAAGAGAAAACTGCCTCTGAGCTCAGTCAAACATCGAAATACCGCAGGCACCTCCCTTGCTCCAAAAGGAACAAAACTAACAACACTCAGTCTTGCATTCGTGAAGGAAAACTTTGGCGTTATCATTTCCTTTCATTAACATGTCATTTGAATGCGCTTATCCATCTGTGGTTGGGCAGATCCAGCAATTAAGTGTAATTCCTGATGGAAACAACAGATTCTAGTCAAATGCCTTCCCATTGTATTTAGCTACCTCCGCTGACCCCACCCCCTCCCCCCCCCAAAAAAAAGCTGGGAAACAGCAGAGAAGTATACTCTTGTACCTAAATTACTTTCCACGCTTACGTTAGTGCAGATCAAGATGAGTTCAAAATGAAGGCAGCTGACCTACTTAACGTGATTATTTTATAAACAGAGGATTTTCCCTGCCCTGTCTATTGTGTGCGGTATTTGGAGATAATTCTTCATGGCCAGAGCTTTACTCTGGTGCTACACATCTGCTCCTTCTCTGTTCTCTCTGATGGCTTTGCCTGAATTGCTAACAATTGTTGGTGCTGCAGTGAATTTCACTCGGTTAAAGGCCAGTTTGATATTTTAAAACCCACAATTTTGAGGCCAGTCCCTATGATAATTATTTAAAATAGCCATCGCAGAAAACCTCATCTATGAGGACCGGAGGAAACGTCATGCACCACCAGACTATAAACAATAATTATTGCAAATTCCTGACTTTGGCTGGGCAGTTGCCTGGAGATAGCCCACAAGTAAAACTGAAATGCGGTCAGACTTGAGTCCGGGGTCAAAGACCAATTCTTATGAATAAATGTGCATGAATTACGAAAACAAGCTGCACTTTCAACAGTCATGAACAAGTTTTCAGTTCACTTGCAAACTATAGTACTAAACAGCCATGTTTGGGGGTGGGACGCTTGTTGAACATAACATCGCCTATTAGAAACATGAAAGTGCTGAATATACTCATAATCCTGAAGTTTGACATAGAACTCGCAGCACAATCTTCGAAGCTCAAGATAATTCAACCGCCCCCTCACCCACCAGGATATTAATTCATTCTCCCAAAGACAAGGGTTCTGCCTTCTGTGGGATTATATCTGTTGATTCATGAAGGCTTCTAACATTTATAACCCTCTCCCCCTCTACCATAACAAAAATGTGTAAGTTGCCAGCAAATTTCCTTCAGAACAGAAACACAGCGCAGGAGCCGAAGGGGGAGAGAGAAAAAATATGGCATTAGGTGAAGTTTCAAGAGGGCTGTGAATATTCCAAAATAGCCTAGTTCCCTCTAATATAAAAGACAATTGCCTCATCGTTGTCCATTTTCGAGTGCATTACACACCTATAATTCTCAGCTCCAGCACTTAATACAGAACCTTCCGAGCCAAGATAAACACAGCTGTTGAATGTCTTCCACAACTGCACAAATAATAAATCTGGAGTTGGCTTCGCGCAACTGAGGTAGATTTCTCAAGGACAAGGGTTATGTTTACTCTCGTGAAACAGGCAGGTTTCAGCTCTCTGCAAACAAAGGTCTCAAGTTTTTGTCTCTTCCCCTTGTGCTGCAGTGCACACGTCCATTTCGGTGTTAAAGGGAACAAATCACTTGGTCCCAGCACAGATTTGTATCGAACCAGCACAGTCAAGTTCACTGCTTGGTTTGGCAAACCCGGCTCAGATTACTTCCTAGGGGAAAAGGTCCAACTGCGATGTTGACTTTGAGTCAAGTTCTGTACAAAAACCTGCTTTATGCATCATGTAATACTAGTAGCCGTATAGCAGCACGTACGAAAAGGCAAATCCAAACAACTCCAAAATGTTTTATTAACCGAGTGAACAAGGCGCTATTGAACTCATAAAGTTCGGTGCCCTTATCTCAAAATTCTGACAAAACACAGACACACAGCCACTAACGGGCTTCTCATTTAAAAAGAATGACTTACTGAGGAAAACATGTCAGGAAACAGCGATACAAAATTTGGACTATAAGTGTGGGTCAAGGAGTCTTTGTTTTTAACCTTGTCAGCACAATTTAAAACAAACACCAAGATAACCCAGGTTTGACATATATAAAAAAAACCCATCAGCATCGTAAGGCGTGTTGGTATGTGGAAAACAAGCTCGCTTGTGTCGTCACAGCCTTTAACCGGAGTAATTCAGGACTGGCCTGGATTTGCAGCTGCTCCGTGTCATCCCTCATCGGATGTTTGAATGGGAAGCATTTTATTTCTGTACTGGCTTCCTTCCTCGCCTGAGAGTGTGAAGGATTGACAGACTCTGGTTGGGTCATACAGCTTCCTGCTTTCCCCCAGCCCCGCCTCCACCGCTGCTCCATCAATGTGTCCACGCTGACGGCTCCAACACGACTCTCCAAAACCACTTGAAAATCAAACAGACCTGATTCAGCTTCAGTCAATCGGTCCTTCCCCGCCCCCGTCTCCAAGATTTGTTTTTTTTTAAAAATAAGTAACGTTTAAGCAAAAATGCAGAAATATTCAAAGCAAAACACCATCAATGTTTTAACGTCCTGATGCATTTTTCTCCTGGGCACCGGCCTCCACTCCCTGGTCACCTCAGGAGAACCTTGGAGCAGTGGCCACCAAACGACGGAAGCTGAGGCCACCCTCTGGGCGGGACCTTGAAGCATTGAAAGAGACTTTTCACCTTTCACGTGGAGACTTCTGACTTGACCAGCTGTGGGGTGGGGGGAGGAAAGGGGTGTTTGTATTTCAAAGTGAGGCCTGCAGATGCTGGAGATCTGAGGCAATATTAAAATGGTGCTGGAAAAGCACGGCAGATCAGGCAGCATCCGAGGAGCAAGAAAATCGACGTTTCGGGCAAAAGCCATGAAGTCGATTTTCCTGCTCCTCATGCTGCCTGACCTGCTGTGCTTTTCCAGCACCACTCTAATCTTGTTGGTATTCAATAGCAGATACACCAGAGTCCTAAAATGGATTGTCAATGACTTTGGGAAATCTTCATAAATCTCTGAACGGTGCAGTTAGTTGAGTGGTACTAGTTAGAATATAGGATAGATTATCATCTATTGTAGGAGTACAGGGGAAAGCTTTTACAAACCTCTTATAGCAGCATCTTAGGTACAAGTACGTAGGTACAATTCTTGGATGCAGCCGCGGAATACAGGTAGTTGCATTACTAACAGAGTTGAAAAATAAATTAAAAATAGGACGTAATTAAAGGGTTGACATTGCACCAAGGTAGGAAATTTCAAATGGACATTACCATGTAGCAGCTCAACATAGGGGCCTCTGCATGGGGCCTGACCACTGGCACCAGACCCCAATCCAGCAGTTACCCCGCTCCGCCCCAAACCTCCAGTCTGCTCCGTACTGGCACTCAGCTGCTCCACACGGTAAGTTCCAAGACTGTTCCACCCTCCCCGTGCCGGTCGCCAGGGCTTGTGGCCCTCGCAGTGTACCGGGTTCTGCTGCTGGCAGTGTTCTGGGTCTCACTGTCCCGAAGACTTGCTGCCTGTGCCTGTTGCTGCGCCAGGATTCATCTCCGGTGCTACGCGGAAAGAAGAAGAAAACAAAGAGAGAAAAAGAGAAAGAAAAAGTACAGACGGAGCATAGAAGCTCCGACAGGACCATCCTATTCTGCCGGCAACCTCTTTCAAAATTTGTCAGAAGCTGCAAGTCTGGTCTTCCTGTACTTTACTCTGACAATGTCCTTAGCTCCGAGAGAGTCCTACTTCCATGGTCAGAGGGAAGCTGACAGGAAATACTGAAGGCAAGCAAATAGCATTGCTGAACAAGTGTGATTGTTTGGTGCATTAATATCAATGTCTTTGCTCTATACTTCAGCATTTGGTTTCACTTGGACGGTTATTTTTAGGATTAATAATCTGGCGTCACATTGCTGTAACATATCCAATTATGTGACTACATCACTAAGGTTCAGGTTGCTGGCTGCACTACCCCACTAGATTTCATACCATCCGTCAATGAAGGATTGATCAAAGTTTGGTGTTGAACAGGAATGAATTCAACATTGTCCACCTCCAGGACTTTGGAAGGTTCAGGGTATTTTTGATGCCTTCACACTTTCAAATTGATCTTTCAGGTTTCTCAACCTCGGGCTCTTGGCTCTGGTTGGATGTATTTGACAAGGTTTGCTCAATTGACCGCCTTTCTACAAACAGCCCACCCCACATTCCCACCACTGGCTGCCCCTTATGTTCACCATCCTCACGATGCCTCACTGAAGCAGAAAGCTGTCTGAGCCTTTTCGGGAAATGTTACCAGCCATAAACAAACCAGAAGCTGATGCTTTGATCCCAAAACTCAACTCTGACCTCCTCCCATCGGACCTTGGAAATATGGAGGCAGGACAAAAGGGTGGGGAGCCAACCTGCTGAAAGAACTGACAAAGAGACGAAGGTAGGTGAGGACCTGGATATGATCATTATTATGGAAGAGTTAGTGTTGGGCAAGCTAATGGAGCTAAGGGTTATGACATGGGGTAAACCCCTCTGCTCATTTAAACCCAACAATCAGAGAACCTCACCTCACACCATCGTCTGTTAAATTTCGAGAGGCGAAGAACTATTTCCAGATTTCACTGTTTAAAGTAAAAATTAACAATTTTATTCTTTAATTCCATCAGAGAACATTAAACCCTCAACTATTTATAACTCCTTTCTCTTAAACCTATCTTTTACCTCCCACTCTACAATACTGGTCTGATAAAAAAAAATTAAGATAAAAAAAACCACATTTTAAAACCAGCCAGGTTTGTCGATTCTCCTTTGTTGGTTTTCCTCTGTAGTTTGTTCTCTGTATTTTCCTGGGTTGTCTTTTCTTCGGTTTCTGCTTCACAACTTTCCGTATGGACAGGTACCTTTCAGAGAGATATTCGGCTAACAGTCTGTACTTGTTGGTGCTCTCTGCAGTTCTCCCTTAACTGTTCAAAATGTCTGGTTTTGTACCCCAAAACATCAGATCATTTCATTGGTTTGATATCATCCTAACAGTAAAATTCAAATTCAATTGGAAGTTTGCTCTCTGGGGCATAATTTAAACTGATTAGCCGAATTTGAATTTGTTTTTGTGCCATGGCAATGCAGCTCCAGCTGTTTGTATCAACCAAATGTTACAATTTTAAATTGTTCAGCACATTCTGTGCATTTAGTCAGTCCTTGCCAGCTTCCTCTCTCTCTAAAAGGTACAGTACACACCTACACCTTCATAACATAAGGATAGACAAGCCTCCTGGCCCTGACAGAATGCATCCCAGGGTACTAAAAGAGATGGCAGGAAAAACAGCAAGTGCACTTGTAATTTTCCAAAATTCGCTGGACTCTGGGGCAGTACCCGCAGATTGGAAAAACAGCAAGTGTGACGCCACTGTTTAAAAAGGGAGGTAGACAAAAGATAGGGAATTATAGACCAGTTAGCTTAACCTTACATGGCTTGGAGAGGGTGGACGCTAGGAAATTGTTTCCGTTAGGCGAGGAGACTAGGACCCGTGGACACAGCCTTAGAATTAGAGGGGGTAAATTCAGAACAGAAATGCAGAAACATTTCTTCAGCCAGAGAGTGGTGGGCCTGTGGAATTCATTGCCACAGAGTGCAGTGGAGGCCGGGACGCTAAATGTCTTCAAGGCAGAAATTGATAAATTCTTGATGTCACAAGGAATTAAGGGCTATGGGGAGAATGCAGGTAAGTGGAGTTGAAATGCCCATCAGCCATGATTAAATGGCGGAGTGGACTCGATGGGCTGAATGGCCTTACTTCCACTCCTATGTCTTATGGTTTTATGGTCTTAACCTCTGTAGTGGGGAAGATGCTTAAGTTTATTATCAAGGAAGAAATAGCACAGCATCTGGATAGATAGTGTCCCATTGGGCAGAAGCAGCATGGGTTCATGAAGGGAACGTCATAGAGTCATAGAGATGTACAGCATGGAAACAGTCCCTTTGGTCCAACTCGTCCATGCTAACCAGATATCCCAACCCAACCTAGTCCCACCAGCCAGCACCCAACCCATATCCCTCCAAACCCTTCCTATTCATGTACCCATCCAAATACCTATTAAATGTTGCAATTGTACCAGCTTCCACCACTTCCAATGGCAGTTCATTCCATACACATACCACCCTCTGCATGAAAATATTGCCCCATAGGTCTCTTTTATATCCCTCCCCTCTCACCCTAAACCTATACCCTATAGTTTTTGGATCGTGCACCCTTGGAAAAATACCTTGTCTATTCACCCTATCCATTCTCCCCAAGATTTTACAAATCTCTGTAAGATCGCCTCTTAATCTCCAATACTCCAGGGAAAACAGCCCCAGCCTGTTCAGCATCTCCCAATAGCTCAAATCCTCCAACCCTGGCAACATCCTTGTAAATCTTTTCTGAACCCTTTCAAGTTTCACAACATCTTTCCATGCTTAACTAATCTGTTGGAATTCTATGAAGACATTATGAGGAAGGTAGACAATGGGGACCCAGTAGATGTGGTATACCTACATTTCCAAAAGGCCTTCAACATAGTGCCAAATGAGAGACTAAGGTAAAGATGCATGGCATTCCGGGTAAAGTATTAGCATGGATGCAAGATTGGTTGACGTACAAGAAGCAAAGAGTGGGGATAAATGAGTGCTATTCTGGTTGGTATTCAGTGACTGGTGGTATGCCTCAATTATTCACAATTTACATCAATGATTGGGAGCTGGGGACCATGTGTCATGTGTCAAAGTTTGCAGATGACACGAAGATGAGTGGCAGAGTAAAGACTACAGATGACTGTGGGTAAGTGGAGCTGAGGCCACAAAAAGATCAGCCATGATCTTATTGAATGGCGCAGCAGGCTCCAAGGGCCAGATGGCCTACTCCTGCTCCTGGTTCTTATGTTCTTACATTGCTTAATTTTGAAAACAAAAGACTTTACCGGGGTATTGGTCATTGTTGGCAGGACTTGCATTTGTGATTTTACTCCTAATTGGCCTTGAATGGAGTGGCTTGCTAGGTCAGTTGTCAGGCAGGCATGAGTCAGCCCATTACTGTGGGTCTGGAGTCACAGTAATTCCAGACAGGCAAACAAGAGCTGAATTCCATCCATCAAGGTTATTAATGAACCGTACAGGTTTTTACAACAACTGATGGCAGTTATCACAGTTACTATTACTGAGACTGATTTCATAATACAGTTTATTCATTAGATATTTTGTAATTAACCAGTCAGGCATGCCTCTGGAACAGATGAGAATTGAGCCCAGGACTTCTAACTCAGAGGTAGGGAACTTACCACTGCAATACAAGTTCCCTGACCATTTTTTAAAATTTAAGCAATTTTTCCAGTCGACCTGTTCAGAAATATTACTACACCTCTCTGGAGCAGGTGGGAATTGAACCCAACCCCGCCCTCCCCCCAGTCTAGGAGTAGGAACACTACCTGTGCACCACAAAACGGCCCCGAGATGTTCATGCTTTTGTCTGTTTTCTGGTTGATGACTAGTAACTACGTTAATTATTTTTCTAATGAACCTGTGCAGAGATGCTACCACACACCTCTGGAGCAGGTGGGACTCTCCCAGGTCTCCTGCTCCAGGGTAGAGACACAACCACTGCACAACAAGCGGGTCCAACATTTACTTAATCTATTTAGTAACACTCCAATGAATGCCTCTGCATGTTTTACATGACCCAATGTTAACAAAGTTACATATACTGACAGCATCACGACTAATTCTTCAATAACTATGGACTTTGAAACCAAAAACAGTAAATTCTGATGTATAAGACATCAAGAATTGTTTACGTTTTAGAACATGGCTCACTAAAATGTGTTACATGATATTACAAGGTGTTGCATTGTATTTGTGATTTGATGCTGATTTTCCAGAAGAATGATATTACTGCCACTGGCTAAGTGAAAGGTGTTAAGGAAATGAAGAACTCCCACTGCAAAGTCAACCAGGATTGCTAATTCTTTATTGTTCCCCTAAAGTTCTGGGATTGAAAAATCTCCAGGACACTTCTAAAAAAGAATTACTAGAGGAAAGTCAGAGGGCTCTTAAAAAATGTTTCTTTAATTTTGTTGTGTAACATCAACAAGAGGGCTAAATATTTACTTTTGATTTTTAGTCAACAGATAGTCAATATGTTCAGAGATGAAATTACAGCCCTCTAGTGCAGATGGGACTTCAACCCAGGTATCTCAGTCCAGGGATAGGGACATGACCACTGCTCCATAAGAGAGCTTTATCTCCACCCAATCTTTACTCCTTATCCGCTCCCCCCACCTTACCTTCTGCATAAATTCCAACTTTTTCCTAATTACCATCAGTTATGAAGAAGGGTCACTCAACCTGAAACGTTAACTCTGATTTCTCTCCCCAGATGCTGCCAGACCTGCTGAGCTTTTTCAGCAATTTCTGTTTTAGTTTCTACACAAAGGACTGTTGGATCAGAACCACCATCTCACCATCCCTCTCCTCCACTTCCTATAATGTTGGGGTTTGGGCATCTCCTCAACTATACCCCCCAACCCTACTGCACTAGCCCACCTCCCCCATCCTACAACACATAAAGATATGCATGCACGTGCACACCAGACATCAGCACTCATTTTGGAGCTACACCCACACATTTCTTTCTCATTTATAACTCTTGACTTCATTCCTTTCTCTGCTCACATCCCTCATTCATGCTATTGGTAGCTGGGATCTTGAATGTTGGTTGGCCTTCCACATCCTCTGTAAATTTGGGGAATCCTGTAATTTGCTGCTCTCTCTTTACTTGATTCCACTGTATTTGGTGAACTACACGGCACGGTGGCTCAGTGGTTAGCATTGCTGCCTCACAGCGCTAGTTTCAATTCCTGTCTCGGGCAATTATCTGTGTGGAGTTTGCACATCCTGTGTCCGGGTTTCCACCGGGTACTCCAGTTTGCTCCCACAGTCCAAAGATGTGCAGGTTAGATGAATTGGCCATACTAAATTGCCCGTAGTGTTAGATGCATTAGTCAGGGGTAAATGTAGGTGAATGGGTCTAGGTGGGTTGCTCTTTGGAGGGTCGGTGTGGACTTGTTGGGCCGAAGGGCCTGTTTCCACACTGTAGGCAATCTAATATACTATACAAAATATAATACATTGGCTGACAGTCAAGCAAGGTCTTGATTTTAAAATTCACATCCTTGTTTCCAAATTCCCTGGAGCTTCACTACTCCCCGTCTCCTCTGTGATATCTATATTTCTCTAATTCTGGTCTCTTATGATTTCCCAATCTGAATTGTTCCTTCATTGGTGGTCTGGTCTTTACTGCCTAAGTCTTTCCTCTGCAAACTCCTGACTAAACCTTTTTACCTCCCTGTCCTGCCTTAAGATGCTCCTTAAAAACTTCCTCTTTGATTGAGCTACTGGTGAACAATCTGAATATGTTCTTATGTGATCAGTGTCAGATTTCATGTTGGATGCTTTATTATGCTCAAGTGATTTAGAAGTACAAGTTATTCATGTACCACAATGAAATTAATGAAACATATTTTGAATAGGCCTATGACTTTTCTCTAATAATTCTCTTGCAGAAGTGTCCTGGAGACTTTTGGAGAACAATGACTCAGGAACTTGCAGTGGGAGTTCTTCATTTCCTTTACACTTCTCACTTAGCCAGTGCCAATAATTTCATTCTGTAAAATCAGCACATTATATAGCCTTCTGGAAAATCAGGATCAAATCACAAGTACAGTGCAACACTTTGTAATGTCGTGTAACACGTTTTACTGAGCTGGGTTTTAATATGCATACATTTCTTGATGTCTTATGCATCAGAATCTATTGCTTTTGGTTTAAAGCCCATAATTATTGAAGAACTGTTTGTGATGCTGTCAGTATTAGAAGCAACATCATCTTTCATTTATATAATTCCTTTAACATTGGGTTATGTACGATATGCAAAGGGATTCATTGAAGTGTTACTAAATATCATTTAACACCAAGCTACATAAGTAAATATGACTGTAGGTGAAAGTGTAAGTTATTAAAAAGTGCCTTAAAGGAGTAATCAGGTGAAAGTGTTTCGGGAGAGAATCCGAAAGCTAAGAACCATCACACTTTAAAGCACACAATTAATGGAGATGAATTAAGAAATTGAGATTGAATAAGACACTAGCATTGGAATGTTCAAAGTACTCAGAAAGTGTAGGGATGGAGCAAGTTAACAGGGAATCCTAACAATCTTGGCAAAGGCTGTTTAAAACCTTCAGAATGACCTGACACAGATCACTCACAACTAACACTATCAACAAATATGCTGGGTGATAACAGCACTAATCATTGATATCACATTAAAGTACGAATTTGCTTTTCAGTGCACGGTTACCCAGGCTTGCATTAAGATATTGGGGCATTTGGAAAACCAGAGATTTCTTTATCCTTTCATGTGTCATAGCCGTGAATCATAACCTTGAATCTATGGAACTTTAACTACAACACGTGGTTTCTTAAATAAAGGACAAATAGTTAAAAGTTAACTGCAGATGTAAATTCATTGGCTGCTGGATAATGAGAGATTGTGGAATGTCACACCTAATGAGGTGTCAAAGAAGCTTCAAATAGTGGAAATGTGCTTCATATTGAACATATAATCGCCTGGGAGTATCTTGGACTGTGAATATGATGGTTGAAAGAAAGAACAGTCTGTTTGAGAGACATATTTGTGTTACAGCTCCATCCCCAACCTCCACTTTTTCAATAATACACATGGAAAAAAGGTTAAAAGCAAATTTCAACTCTGGCCTGTGAGTGTCTTGTTTCATTGTCTGTTGACTATGTGCCCCGAAGCTTACAGGTTTGAGAACAGCCATTTAAAGACACCTGCACTGTGGGCAAAGAAAAGGTATACTCTATCAATGCTGCCAGTCAGCCATAGCCAAATGAAATCAGGACAAAAGAATTTTAATTATCCTATAAGGCAAAGCATCTCAAAATTGATCGTTCAGCTACAAATGTCAATATTATTAGCACCATCCACTGCAACAGCTGCAACATTTAACTATCCACTCTTCACAAGGAACTCAGAGACTGATTTGCACACCTTAATTAACATTTCTCTTTTTAGACTTGCATGTGTGTTGTGCTACTATTCCATCTTATGTTTATAAATTAATAAATTCACATTCCAAAAGGAGAGAAAAGAGCTGACGTTTCGAGTCTAACTGACCCTTTGTCAAAGCTCAAAAAAGGGGATCTCATTTCCTCTGGATGCCTCCCCCCCCACAGCTTCGAACCTCATAGTCTCCCAAACCTGGATAGCCCGTTTCTACCTACTCCCCAAAATCCGCAAGAAGGACTGTCCCGGCAGGCCCATTGTGTCAGCATGCTCCTGCCCCACTGCATTTATTTCCTCCTACCTCAACTCCATCCTCACTCTCTGGTTCACTCCCTCCCCACCTACATCTGGGATTCCTCTGATGCCTTGCGACACCTTGACAGCTTTCAACTCGCTGGCCCTAACCATCTTCTATTCACCATGGATGGGCAATCTCTTTACACCTCCATCCCACACCAAGATGGCTTGAAAGCTTTTCGGTTCTTTCTCGAAATCAGGCCCGAACAATCTCCATCCACCACCACTCTCCTCCGTCTGGCTGAACTTGTTCTCTCTCTCAACAACCTCTCCTTCAACTCATCCCATTTTCTCCAAATCAAAGGTGTAGCAATGGGTACCCACATGGGTCCTAGCTATGCCTGCCTTTTCATGGGGTATGTGGAACATTTCTTGTTCCAGGCCTACCCAGGTCCCCTCCCACAACTGCTTTATCTGTACATCGATGACTATTTCAGTGCAGCTTCATGCTCTCGTCCTGACCTGGAAAAATTCATAAACTTCGCTTCCAGTTTTCATCCCTCCATCACCTTCACCTGGTCCATCTCCGACACTTGCCTTCCTTTCCTTGACCTTTCTGTCTCCATTTCCGACAATGGTCTATCCACTCATATCCATTACAAGCCCACTGACTCCCACAGCTATCTGGACTACAGCTCTTCTCACCCTCCATCCTGTAAGGACTCTAACACTTTCTCTCAGCTCCTTCGCCTCTGCTGCATTTGTTCCGATGAGGCTACTTTCCAAAGTGGTGCTCTTAATATGTGTTCCTTCTTCTCCAACTGTGGCTTCCCACCTACAGTTGTTGACAGGGCTCTCGACAGCGTGCAGTCCATCTCCCGCGCCATGACCCTCACCCCCTCCCTCCCCTCCCAGAACAAGGATAGGGTCCCTCTTGTTCTCACCTTTCACCCACTAGCCTTCACATGCAAAGAATAATCCTCTGCCATTTTTGCCAACTCCCAACACAATGCCACCACTAAACACATCTTCCCTTCCCTCCCCCTGTCTGCATTCCGCAGAGATTGTTCCCTCCAGGACAACCTAGTCCACTCCTCCATCACACCTAACATCTCTCCCATCGCACATGGCACCTTCCCATGCAATCGCAGAAGGTGTAGCACATGCCCCTTTATCTCTTCCATGCTCACCATCCAAGGCCCCAAACACTCATTTCAGATTAAGCAGCGTTTCACTTGTACCTCTTTCAATTTGGTCTATTGCATTCGTTGCTCCCATTGTGGTCTCCTCTATATCAGAAAGACAAAACGCCGACTGGGTGATCGCTTTGATGAGCACCTTCGGTCTGTACACAATCAGGTCCCGGACCCTCCTGTGGCTTGCCACTTCAACACACACAATCCTGCTCCCATGCCCACATGTCTGTCCTTGGCCTGCTGCAATGTTCCAGTGAAGCTCAACTCAAACTGGAGGAACAGCATCTCATCTTCCGACTAGGCACGTTACAGCCTGCCGGTCTCAACATTGAATTCAACAGCTTCAGATAATTTTATTTCATTTATTTTATTTATCTTTTTTTATATATTTTTTCACTGTTCTGTGCTTCTTATTTCTTGATTGTCTCTCTTTCTCTCGCTCCCCACTCTCTCATCACCCTTTTCCTCTCCTCTTCCCCCTTTGCTACCCTTCTCCCCTGTTTTCCATTTTGCCTCTGCTTCACCCCTACCCCTCCATCCTCCATATATTTTTTCACATAACACTGGCTTCAGCCTTGGTCATTCACAGCTCCTAATCTCCCTATAATCTCTCTATGCACTGTCATTGTCACCTCTTTATTGCTACCTTTGCTTCTGGAGCCATGACTCACCTTCTCTCAGCCTTGTATAAATACCTCCCTATTTCTCCCCGTTTTTTTAGCTTTGACAAAGGGTCAGTTAGATTCAAAATGTCAGCTCTTTTCTCTCCTTACAGATGCTGCCAGACCTGCTGAGATTTTCCAGC
The DNA here is from genome assembly GCF_047496795.1 of Chiloscyllium punctatum. Classification (NCBI taxonomy): domain Eukaryota; kingdom Metazoa; phylum Chordata; class Chondrichthyes; order Orectolobiformes; family Hemiscylliidae; genus Chiloscyllium; species Chiloscyllium punctatum. The sequence continues at coordinate 64,434,033 of NC_092745.1, forward strand.
ATTTTCTCTTTTGGTTTCAGATTCCAGCATCCGCAGTAATTTGCTTTTATATGAATAAATTCACACTGTTTGTTAATTCAAGAAAGCCTCATTAAATTGGCTCCTTTTAAACATAAGTTCATTTGGGTCCAGGAGGAAGGTATGCACAAAAGAAAGGATCCTGTTTCAAATTAACCCTGTTGGAACTCAACCGAGGGAGTGGGTGAATGACCCAGTGGACTAAGTTCACTATCTTTACCTGGTACCTTTATGATTTGAGGTATCCTGTTTGGAACAGTGCTGGATTGGGGAACCTTGCTTTGGGGATTGGTGATAACAAATTAATTGAGTGTATTAATGGCTAGATCATCACTTTATTTCCAGTCCTAATATTGAGTAACTTGCTAGGCTATTTTAGATGGCAGTTCAGTTAACCACAATGTTGTGTATCTGGAGTCACATATAGGCCAGACCAGGTAAGGATGGCAGATTCCCTTCCCTAAAGGACATTAGTGAACCAGATGGGTTTTTATAACAATCAATAGGTCGTTTTCATAGACACCACTGCTAGCAAATTGAAATTATAACATCTTCCCAGAGAAAATTGGAGAATTATTTGAAGCAGAGGAATACAAGGCTGTGGTGAGAGGACAGTATAGTAGGATTCCTTTGATAGTGAAGAGCCAGCATAGGTGCAATGGGCCAAATAGCATCTCTCTGTGCTATGAATACAGCTGTAGATGGTTGAACTGCAGGTATTGCTGATGTTGCATCGTTTTTATTGCAGAGCAAAAATCAGTTTGAAGTACATCAAGGGGCGCGTATGCAGAGCTCTTGGACACAGAACTTACTGAAGTGAGCTGGGGCTTTCTCAGAAAACATTGATTTTTGGCACTCTAGTTTTCTATCATGACTGTAATTCTGATGTTCCAGCCAAAAGTAACTTCTCCTGGAAGGGTGACAGATATAAAACTAAAAGCAGTTGTATGAGCTTCAGTATTACCTCATTGGGTGCTGTAAATCCTGCTCAGATTAAACCCTGTTAATGTGTGAACTGACATCTCGTAGCATACACACCATTAATAATCCCAAGATGGCGTGCGTATAGTATGTAGAACCAGCTTAGCCTTGCTTGTGTCCCTGAACCATAGGAGAGCTAAGGTAGATGCTGGACTGCTGTACATGAGTTAAGAGCATGTTGATCGAATAATTTCAAACAAGTTCTCTAGTTTAGCAGTTTAAGGAGTGGTTATATTATATGCTGAACCTAACACGAAGCATTCACCAGTTCACAAAGGAGGGAAAATCTGCTACCTATTTGGTTGATACTGTGGCTGTACCTACACTACATGATTGAACAGTGAATATGTAACAACACTACATAGAGTCATAGAGATGTACAGCACAGAAACAAACCCTTTGGTCCAACTCATCCATGCTGACCAGATATCCCCACCCAATCTGGTCCCATCTAATCTAATCCAATCTAATGGCAGCACCTGGCCCAAATCCCTCCAAACCCTTCCTATTCATATACTCATTCAGATGTCTTTTAAATGTTGCAATTGTATCAGCCTCCACCACTTCCTCTGGCAACCCATTCCACACACGCACCACCCTCTGTGTGAAAAAGTTGCCCCTTAGGTCTCTTTTATATCCTTCCCCTCTCACCCTAAACCTATGCCCTCTAGTTCTGGACTCATCCCACCCCAAGGAAAAGACCTTGTCGATTTACCCTATCCATGCCCCTTATGATTTTATAAATCTCTATGAGGTCACTCCTCAGCCCCCGACACTGTAGGAAGAACAGCCCCAGCCTATTCAATCTCTCCCTAAGCTCGATTCCCCCAACCCTAGCAATATGCTTGTAAATCTTTTTGAACCCTTTCAAGTTTCCCAACTTCCTCCGATAGGAAGGAGACCAGAATTGCATGCAATATTCTAAAAGTGCCCTAACCAATATCTTGTACAGCTGCAACATGACCTCCTAACTCCTGTACTCAATACTCTGACTGATAAAAGGAAAGCATACCAACTGTCTTCTTCACTATCCCATCTACCTGCTACTCCACTTTCAAGGAGCTATGAATCTGCACTCCAAGGTCTTTGTTCAGCAACACTCTCTAGGACCTTACCATTAAGAGTATAAGTCCTGCTATGATTTGCTTTCCCAAAATGCAGCACCTCTCACTTATCTGAATCAAATTCCATCTGCCACTTCTCAGCCCATTGGCCCATCTGATCAAGATCCTGTTGTAATCTGAGGTAACCTTCTTCGCTGTCCACTACACCTCCAATTTTGGTGTCATCTGCAAAATTACGAACTGTACCTCTTATGCTCACATCCAAATTACTTATATAAATGACAAAAAGCAATGGACCCAGCATCGATCCTTGTGGCACTCCAGTGGTCACAGGCCTCCAGTCTGAAAAACAGCCTTCAACCATAACGCTTTGTTCTCTACTTTTGAGCCAGTTCTGTATCCAATTGGCTAGTTCTCCCTTTACATGATCGAACACTGTGGGTGATTTGACACTATGTGGTCTTCAACAGTTCAATAACAAAGCTTTTCAAGGGCAATTAAAGAAAGATGATGAATGCTGCCATTGTCAATGATGCCCACCTATTATTGAATGAAGACAAATCTTTAGAGGCAAGTTGTAGTTAAAAATCTCACACCAAGGTTGCTGACTGTGATACATTCTTGGAATAAATTTATTTTACTTGTTCATGGGATTTAGGTTATTGTTATTTGGGCCAACATGTTTTGTCCATTCCTAACTGTCCTGGAGAAGGGGATGATGATCTATCTTCTTGAAGTCTTTCAGTGTATGGACATGCAAAGTGCGATTCGGAAAAGATTTCCAGAGTTTTGACCTGGGAATAATGAGACTGCATGTCCATATATCCATGACCATATAGATCTATGTCCTGATGATGTGTTTACTTGGAGAGGAACTTACTTGTGATGGTATTCCCATGTATCTGTTATCATATAGCCTCTTGGTTCCAAGCAACTGTCTCTATAGTTCCACCAGAGATATCTCAAAACTTCTTACTTCTGGCATGTTGCCTTTTCTCACTTAGAATAAAGTGATTAAATTCATAATTATCTGAATTATCTGATTGAATTATTTCTATCTTTTTTTCCCATGAATGAAATTTTTATCACTAATAACGTACATGTTCAATATTATTTTTGAAACTCCAGTATTCATTGCCGAGATAATATTTTTCTCTTGAGTTGCTTGCAACAGTTCTTGGGAGATTAGTCTTCATATTGTGGAGGACCCTGGGCAATGTTAGAGCATTGGTAACTGTATCTGATGCACGGACAAAAATCTTAACCTTCATTTTCCTCCACCTGCAATATCTTTTTAACATTTTCTAATGCCCAGAGGCATTCAACAAAATCTGTTAAAATAAATAGGGTCTTTTAATGGACTTGCTCGAACAAATTATGACACATCTGAAGCAGATAGGACATTATGCAGGATCTCCTAAAGAGACTACCATTGTGCCACATGACCCTTTTGATAATGTGGCACTATTCAATGCAGGAGCAGTCACACAACTGCTTTGAACATCGCCCCCATAATAAGTAGGGGAGCCTAAAAATCATGCATTTGTCTATTATCACAAACTAAATTGTCTGAGCTACTTTGAAAATATATTGCTTGTTTCCATAACAATAACAATTGCAAGCTGAAATCATTAAAGCAGAACTGCAATACAGGAGCATGTTTTGCTGGATAAGGTAGCTAAAGTTTGTGCTTTCACTTGTAAGTGACTGGTTTCATTCAATCTGTTAAATGCTGTCCATTATAGCTGAAAATGTGTTGCTGGAAAAGCGCAGCAGGTCAAGCAGCATCCAAGCAGCAGGAGAATCAACGTTTCGGGCATGAGCCCTTCTTCAGGACTCATGCCCGAAACGTCGATTCTCCTGTTCCTTGGATGCTGCCTGACCTGCTGCGCTTTTCCAGCAACACATTTTCAGCTCTGATCTCCAGCATCTGCAGTCCTCACTTTCTCCTGCTGTCTATTATATTCTTGCTGCTTCTTGCATTCACTTCCCACATTTGCCCATAGGTGCTGACTTCTCTAATCATGATTGGGTGGACTCAGTCCCTTACTGGCAAGTAAAAACAAAGGGACCTTGACTGAAAGTGTCTCAGGAAAACTAATGGGTTTGAGAACATGACCAGCCTCTACAGCTCATCGATTAACAGACCACCCACTGACATGGTATACCTGTCAAAATCTTTAAATATGGGGAGCTGGGGTATAATACAAAGAACCAATCTTAATAACCATCAAATCTGTTTACTGCCACTTTCTGGAAATGATAGCAGTAAAAACGACAGCAAATTTTGAAGTAAGTTTGTTCATTGACTCACAGCAGCAACAAACTTCTCACTTCAGAATAGTGCTTACAACGTTCCTGTAGAGGAATAAAACAAAACATAGTTAGACATGCTTCAGCAAGTTTCTAAGAGGCAACAGATAATGCTTACAAGAAGCTGTGTGATATATGTCTGTTTGTTCTGTATAATGTCTTGAGGGATGAGCTCTAAATGAACGAAACTGTCATGCCAACTCTCAGAAACTGACACCACACTGTCAAACATCTTTTCCTTGAGTTTGCTTGTGACCAGCAGTGAGAAAAGGAAATGTCTGATTGATTGATACTTCAGTAATGTCCAGTTTTACACCAAAATATCTGATTGATATTGACAATCCCAATGTCAAAGTTACACCAATTAAAGTATAAGTGCCTACATTTTTTTATGTGCATGTTGTGTGTGCATGTGTGTATGTGTGCTTGTGTGTATATTCACACATGCTGGGTGCAAAGTTTTAAACTGGCACTCATTTGAACTTTAATCATAATTTACAAGATTAAAGAAGTCATGACATTATTTCCTGCGGCAGACATTCATTGTTTAATATATGTCAAGGTAAGGTAATTATAGATGTTGTTTTACAGTCAATCAGCTGATATATTTACTCAAAGATGCTAAACACCTCTCGAACGCCTGCAGTTTGTCTTAACATGTACAACATTGTAACAATGGGAGGGATGAAGGGATATTTGATCTTTTCAACAGAGTTGTTCTAAGTCTTTGCTCTATCCTGGGCCAGAGTTCCTTCCTGGTATTTAATTTCTTCTCATACATTAAACTACTTAAGAGACAGCCTTCCCTCTTCAGTTAGAAAATAAGCAGAACTGAGGCCTGAGGCTTTTTGTGTATGACTTTATAACTGGATACCCAGCCAGCACTGGTTATTATTTTACACTAAATTAGAGAGCCCGATATAAAAACATTGTCAAATAGTTGGCAATACGTTAAAGGCTGTTGTTCTATCATAGGATCGCATTGACATTGAAATGCTTGAGGTTTGTTCTGACAGTTAATATTATCAAAACTGTTCAACTAAGAAACCAATGTGTAATTCAACACCAGCTGCCCATTATATGATAATTATTCTTGGACAAAAAGGATTCAAAGATGTAGGACTCTTTGCATAGGTGGCTTTAGAACAAAAAACAGCTTCTTTCATGCCACATGATGTAAGTCTGCTTTATCAGGAAACCACAGGGAATGAATAATGAAAGTACAGCACATTCCAAAGGGATGATCAACCACTCAGGGGATGTGAGCAGAATAATCTTTGGTCTATTTGATCAGGTCACTGTAAAATGAAACCATGAAAAGATTTTCTGCAGTTTGGATTACAGCTCATAGCAATCCATACAGTTTTTACTGTCACATCACCGTATGTAGGTCCTTCCACTGTGCGGCTATATCATACACCATGTGAAGAACACAGAGCAAACTTTTTCTTAATTCACTCACAGGCTGTGGAGTTGTTGGCTAGGCCGGAATTTATTGCCCTTGAGAAGATGAAGGTGAACTACCTCCTTGAGCCCATGTCGGGGCAATAGGAAGGGAGTTCAATGATTTTGACTCAGCGACACTGAAGACATGGCAATATATTTCCAAGACAGGATGCTAAGTTTTTTTAAAATTCATTCATGGGAAGTGGACATCGCTGGCTGAGCTAATGTTTCTTGCCTAAACCTTGTCAGGGTCCATAGTATTTGCAGTATCTGATGCTTTGAGCTGTGGAATGAATCTGTGTGCTGAGCTCTTCCATCGTTGTGGGCAGGGATATTTGTGGAGCCTCTTTCTCCACTGAGTTGCTTTTTGTCCACCACCATCCACAACTGGACATGGCAAGACTGCAGAACATAGATCTAATCTGTTGGCTATGGGATCAGTTAGTTCTGTTTATCACATGCTGTTTATGCTGTCTGGCATGCAAATAGTCCTGTTTGGTAGCTTCACCCAGGTTGATACCTCATTTTCAGGTATGCCTGGTGCTGCTCCTGTGGTGCCCTACCTCACTCTCCATTGAACCAGGATTAATCCCCTGACTCAGCAGTAGTGGGGAAGTTAGGGATATACTGAGCCAAGAGGTTATGTATTCACCTTAAAGCCCGAACTGCTGTGGTCTGGAGTCAATGCTCGAGATAACAGCATTCTGGATAATCCAAGATGGAGGATGGGAAAAATTTCTGGCTGTAAGAGCTGCTCCTTTTTTTGAGGTATTTTAGGTGTTGGAGGTGATTTCCTCAAATTCCAGGAGTAGCAATTACTGTTTTATATGCTGTTGCATAGCTTTGCAACTTTGGAAAAAAAAAGACAAAACAAACAGCAGTTTAAAAGGGAGAAGAGCAGACAAAGGAAGCACATGGTGAGGACAGTGCAGGAGAGAGAGAGAGAGACGGAGAGAGACGGAGAGAGAACCTGCACAGTTACCGCCTTTGCTGTTTGAATTCGTGTATCGCTGGACATCGAAGTGCATCTGGGAAAATTAACAAACTGTGAAATTCACAACTAATCTTGGAGGAACTGTTGGGCGAAGTTCACAGCACAGAATCAGATAAGTTAATTGTAGTTTTAAGTCTGTCCAAGAGAAAGGCTGCAGTAGTGAGTATAGTGGATTCTTTCTTGATTTTCTGTTTTTTGGAGAAAAGTCTCTTGATTAAACTTAAAATATAAGCCATATCTATTAATTTAACCTGGGGCAGTGTTTGTAGAGGAATAAGACAGTGTTATTTTCTGGGTCTGTAAATTGTGAAGGAGCAAAAATGGCCTTTGTAGTGATATGTACTTCTTGTCAGATGTGGGAGTTTAAAGAGAGTTTAAGGGTTACTGCGGATTATATCTGCCATAAGTGCTGTTGGATGCGAATCTTATCAGATCGAGTGGATTGGTTGGAGAGACAGATAGAAGCGATGAGGAACTTGCAACAGCAACAGTATGTGATGGATGGCAGTTACAGGAAGGGGGAAAGTCTCAGATACAGTCACATAGATGGGTTAACTTCAGGAAGGGTAAGAGAGGTAGACAGCTAGTGCAGGAGTCTTTTGTGGATATACCCATTTCAAACAGGCATGCTGTTTTGGAAAATGTAGGGGGTGATGGATTCTCAGGGGAACGTAGCACGAACAGCCAAGTTTCTGGTATTAAGACTGGCTCTAATGCAACCAGGGGTATGTTGGCTTCCAAGAGATCAATTGTTTTAGGGGATTCTGTAGTCAGAGGTACAGACAGATGTTTCTGTGGCCAGCAGAGAAAAAGCAGAATGGTGTGTTGTTTCCCTGGTGCCAGGATCAAGGATGTCTCAGAGAGGGTGCAGAATGTTCTCACGGGAGAGAGGGGCCAGCAGGACGTCATTGTCAACATTGGAACCAACGACATTGGAAGGGAAAAGATTGAGATTCTGAAGGGAGATTACAGAGAGTTAGGCAGAAATTTAAAAAGGAGGTCCTCAAATGTAGTAATATCTGGATTACTCCAAATGCTACGAGCTAGGGCAGGAATAGGAGGGTAGAGCAGATGAATACATGGCTGAGGAGCTGGTGTATGGGAGAAGGATTCACATTTTTGGATCATTGGAATCTCTTTTAGGGTAGAAGTGACCTGTACAAGAAGGACAGATTGCACCTAAATTGGAAGGGGACTAATATACTGTCAGGGAAATTTGCTAGAACTGCTTGGGAAGATTTAAACTAGTAAGGTGGGGGGGGGTGGGACCCAGGGAGATAGTGAAGAAAGAGAACAATCTGAGATGGGTACAGCTGAGAGCAGAAGCAAGTCAAACAGTCCGGGCAGGCAGGGACAAGGTAGGACTAATAAATTAAACTGCATTTATTTCAATGCAAGGGGCCTAACAGGGAAGGCAGATGAACTCAGGGCATGTTTAGCAACATGGGACTGGGATATCAGAGCAATTACGGAAACATGGCTCAGGAATGGGCAGGACTGGAATGTTCCAGGATACAAATGCTACAGGAAGGATAGAAAGGGAGGCAAGAGAGGAGGAGGAGTGGCATTTTTGATATGGGATAGCATTACAGCTGTGCTGAGGGAGGAAATTCCCGGAAATACATCCAGGGAAGTTATTTGGGTGGAACTGAGAAACAAGAAAGGGATGATCACCTTATTGGGATTGTATTATAGACCCCCCCAATAGTCAGAGGGAAATTGAGAAACAAACTTGTAAGGAGATCTCAGCTCTCTGTAAGAATAATAGGGTGGTTATGGTCGGGGATTTTAACTTTCCAAACATCGACTGGGTCTGCCATAGTGTTAAAGCTTTAGATGGAGAGGAATTTCTTTAGTGTGCACAAGACAATTTTCTGATTCAACATGTAGATGTACCTACTAGAGAAGGTGCAAAACATGACCTACTGTTGGGAAATAAGGCAGGGCAGGTGACTGAGGTGTCAGTGGGGGAGGAGACAAAGTCTTTTCCCTGGGGTCAGGGAGTCCAGAACTAGAGGGCATAGGTTTAGGGTGGGAGGAGAGAGACCTAGGTTGCTTTGTACCTAAGATGGCGCAGTAAGTGGCAACATTTTCACGCAGAGGGTGGTACATGTATGGAATGAGCTGCCAGAGGATGTGGTGGAGGCTGGTACAATTGCAACATTTAAGAGGCATTTGGATGGGTATATGAATAGGAAGGGTTTGGAGGGATATGGGCCGGTTGCTGGCAGGTGGGTCTAGATTGGGTTGGGATATCTGGTCGGCATGGATGGGTTGGACCGAAGGGTCTGTTTGCATGCTGTGCATCTCTATGACTCTAGGGCCAGCGACCATAATTCTATTCATTTTAAAATAGTGATGGAAAAGGATAGACCAGATCTAAAAGTTGATGTTCTAACTTGGAGAAAGGTCAATTTTGATGGTATTCAGCAAGAACTTTCAAAAGCTGATTGGAGGCAGATGTTCATAGGTAAAGGTACGGCTGGAAAATGGGAAGCCTTCAGAAATGAGAGAACAAGAATCCAGAGAAATTATATTCCTGTCAGGGTGAAAGGGAAGGCTGGTAGGTATAGGGAATGCTGGATGACTAAAGAAATTGAGGGTTTGGTTAAGAAAAAGAAGGAAGCATATGTCAGGTATAGACAGGATAGATTGAGTGAATCCTTAGAAGAGTATAAAGAAAATAGGAGTATACTTAAGATGGAAATCAGGAGGGCAAAACGGGGACATGAGATAGCTTTGACAAATAGAATTAAGGAGAATCCAAAGGGTTTTTACAAATATATTAAGGACAAAAGGGTAACTAGGGAGAGAATAGGGCCCCTCAAAGATCAGCAAGGCAGCCTTTGTGTGGAGCCACCGAAAATGGGGGAGATACTAAATGAATATTTTGCATCAGTATTTACTGTGGAAAATGATATTGAAGATATAGACTGTAGGGAAATAAATGGTGACATCTTGCAAAATGTCCAGATTACAGAGGAGGAAGTGCTGGATGTCTTGCAACGGTTAAAGGTGGGTAAATCCCCAGGACCTGATCAGGTGTACCCGAGAACTTTGTGGGAAGCTAGAGAAGTGATTGCTGGGCCTCTTGCTGAGATATTTGTATCATCGATAGTCACAGGTGAGGTGCCAGAAGACTGGAGGTTGGCTAACGTGGTGCCACTGTTTAAGAAGGGCGGTAAAGACAAGCCAGGGAACTATAGACCTGACCTCAGTGGTGGGCAAGTTGTTGGAGGGAATCCTGAGGGATAGGATGTACATGTATTTGGAAAGGCAAGGACTGATTTGGGATAGTCAACCTGGCTTTGTGCATGGGAAATAATGTCTCACAAATTTGATTGAGTTTTTTGAAGAAGTAACAAAGAAGATTGATGAGGGCAGAGCAGTAGATGTGATCTATATGGACTTCAGTAAGGCATTCGACAAGGTTCCCCATGGGAGACTGAGTAGCAAGGTTAGATCTCATGGAATACAGTGAGAATTAGCCATTTGGATACAGAACTGGCTCAAAGGTAGAAGATAGAGGGTGGTGGTGGAGGGTTGTTTTTCAGACTGGAGGCCTGTGACCAGTGGAGTGCCACAAGGATCGGTGCTGGGCCCTCTACGTTTTGTCATTTACATAAATGATTTGGATGTGAGCATAAGAGGTACAGTTCGTAATTTTGCAGATGACACCAAAATTGGAGGTGTAGTGGATGGCAAAGAGGGTTATCTCAGATTACAACAGGATCTGGACCAGATGGGCCAATGGGCTGAGAAGTGGCAGATGGAGTTTAATTCAGATAAATGCGAGGTGCTGCATTTTGGGAAAGCAAATCTTAGCAGGACTTATACACTTAATGGTAAGGTACTAGGGAGTGTTGCTGAACAAAGAGACCTTGGAGTGCAGGTTCATAGCTCCTTGAAAGTGGAGTCGCAGGTAGATAGGATAGTGAAGAAGGCGTTTGGTATGCTTTCCTTTATTGGTCAGAGTATTGAGTACAGAAGTTGGGAGGTTATGTTGCAGCTGTACAGGACATTGGTTAGGCCGCTGTTGGAATATTGCATGCAATTCTGGTCTCCTTCCTATCGGAAAGATGTTGTAAAACTTGAAAGAGTTCAGAAAAGATTTACAAGGATGTTGCTAGGGTTGGAGGATTTGAGCTATAAGGAGAGGTTAAATATGCTAGGGCTGTTTTCCCTGGAGTGTCAGAGGCTGGGGGATAAATCTCTTATAGAGATTTATAAAATCAGGAGGGGCATAGATAGTGTAAATAGAGAAAGTATTTTTCCTTGTTGTGGCTGTACAGGACATTGGTTAGGCCACTGTTGGAATACTGCGTGCACTTCTCCTTCCTACAGGTCTCCTTCCTATTGGAAAGATGTTGTGAAACTTGAAAGGATTCAGAAAAGATTTACAAGGATGTTGCCAGGGTTGTAGGATCTGAGCTACAGGGAGAGGCTGAACAGGTTGGGGCTGTTTTTTGTGGAGCATCGGAGGCTGAGGGGTGACCTTAGAGGTTTACAAAATTTTGAGGGGCATGGATAGGGTAAATAGGCAAAGTCTTTTCCCTGGGGTCCAGGTGTCCAGAACTAGAGGGCATAGGTTTAGGGTGAGAGGGGAAAGATATAAAAGAGACCTAAGGGGCAACTTTTTCACACAGATTGTGGTACATATATGGAATGAGCTGCCAGAGGATGTGGTGGAGGCTGGTACAATTGCAACAGTTAAGAGGCATTTGAATGGGTATATGAATAGGAAGGGTTTGGAGGGATATGGGCCAGGTGCTGGCAGGTGGGACATCTGGTCGGCATGGACGGGTTGGACTGAAGGGTCTGTTTCCATGCTGTACATTTCAATGGCTCTGTGATTCTATGACAAAGGGCTGTGCCTGGGTGGTTGAAGAGAGGTTGGCTGATTGGAGGTTCAGTTGCAGTTTATAGTTGAACGGCATGGCTGATCTCTGAATCTGATTAAACTGTCCAACACTTTGCTGGTAAGTACATAGAGCTGTTGCAAGTCTCCACCCTGATCTCAGGGTTAAAGACATTTTCAGAGTATCCTGGGCAGCAAGAATCAGCCAACAAAAGATTAATTATTGCAGTTCCAACGTATGTCAATACACCAGAACCTATGTAGGGACCTAATGTGTATCTTTCAATGCATCCTCCAACATCTGGAGAATGAACAATGTATGGCCTATGCATGGCCTCAAGAACAGTTTCTCTTTCCCCATTATTCGACTTCTGAATGGGCCTCTCAAATTTCAAATCTAATGTTGACCTTGCTCTTTGTGCATTGTCTCTACAGCCATGACATTGCATTCCTCGCTTGGTACTATTACCCTTTTGCAGTTTACATGGTATGACCTGTCTGTACTGCAGGCAAAACAAAACCTTTCACTGTACCTATGTACATGTGAGAACAATAAATCAAATCAAATCAGTATTGCAGAATATAACATGCAAAGACTCGCACTTTCGAGGTTACTGCTGTTGAGGAGAAACTTCCTGTGAATATGGTTAAAAAAATCCTGACTCTGGTGAGTATTTTCTAAAGAAAGAATGTTGTATAAGTAAAAGTACTCTCTCTCCTTCCTCATCAGCTTAAGCATGTTCCAGAAATGGTACCAAGTACAATCGGAAGAATCAAATTCTCTCCCTGAAATTTCAGTTGATCATGGGCAAGTGGTTTGATTTGATTTGATTTATTTTTGCCACGTCTACTGAGGTACAATGAAATTTTTTGTCTTATGTGCTTTACAAGCAACATATAGGCAACAAATGCAGAACATTTGATGAAGTTTGATTCCCATCAGCTACCACAAAAGCAAACATGTATCAATGATAGCAACATTAACTTGCATTTATATCAAACCTTCACTGTTGTCAAATATCCCAAGATGCATCACAGAAGGGTTACCAAAAAAAATTTGACTGAGTCACAAAAGAAATATTTGGACAAACGGCTAAAACTTTGGTCAGAGGTAGGTTTTTGAGTGTATTTTAAAAGAGAACAATAGAGAAGTTTAAGCAGGGAATTCCAGAGCTTAGGAATTCCAGGCAGTGCTAACCTTAAGGATGAGCAAGAAGCTAGAATTAGAGAATTGCAGAGGTCAAAGGGGAGAAGATTATGGAGAAAGAGAGAGAGGTGAAATCATTGAGTGATTGGAAAACAAAAATGTGAATTTTGGAATAAACGCTGTAATATCGGCATTAATGGCTAAAAGCATGAAAGAAAATGTTTAAATACAATTCAAAATTTCTTGGCAATTCTTGAAGCCTTTTTGAAATGAGATCCCATCTCAATTGTAGAAACCTGTTGGTTCAGATGTTTCAGATTCTGAAGATCCTACTGTTTTAAAAGCCTGCACTGATTGGTCACCACCTTTCCGCTGAAGCGATCACCAGGAGAATATCATCTGGCAACCAAATGCTTTGCTGTGTTTTGACAAAGCATTCCTTCAATCGCTAAACACAATACTGAGTCACCACAAAGCTTGGTAAGACAATTCATTAATGGTTCCTGGCAGACTATTTCCAAACAAGTGCATGATTAGATTCCAACCAGTCTTTTCTGTCAAAGTGTTTGTAATCACCTTCAGAATTCCTGCAAGTTGAAATTTAGAATTCTAGAACAGCAGAACATTGATGGCAAAAAAAAGAGCATCTCTCCACTTTAGGCCATTGGCTGTAGACCAAATCAACCATATCAACCATGAAGTGAACTCTGTGTGACCCCCCCCCCCCAAGCTGCAGCACACCTTTTGCAACAGGTTTGCTGTGGCTCTCATCCTGTCAATCAAATTTAAGTGTCAATCAAATTCAAATATACATGTTCAGGATTGTCTTGCACCATTGGGGAATTTCCGGTTAATTCCTTGGCAATCCTGTGAAAAACTCAGGAAAAAACTCATATAAGCTTTGAAATTCTTCATTCTTTTGAATATTTTTATTCACTATAAAAGTGTTGGACATGGGGCCTAAAGGTCAGTTGGATGCAAGTGGTCATGCCTCTAAAGATCAGCTTTGTTAAGAGCTCTACTAAGATGAGGGATTTTGTAATAATTATGAACTATTCAAGATGGGCTGAAGAAGAGAGTAGGCAAAAGTGAGGACTGCAGATGTGGAGATTAGAATTGAGAGTGTGGTGCTGGAAAAGCACAGCAGGTCAGACAGCCTCTGAGGAGCAGGAAAGTCGACGTTTCAGGCAAAAGCCCTTCATCAGGAATGAAGAAGAGAGTAAATCAATCTAAAACCCTTCAGCTAAAGCTGAGACAAATGAACACAATGTGGAAAACAGGTGTATACGTATAACCCAAAATAGTTTCACAATTACAATTCCTGATTATGGCTCTCAATTTAAAATGTAAATTATGGTTTGGAAAGGGAATGGGAAGAATCAGCTCAATTTTTCCTCTCCAGCAATTTCCGTTTCAAGATAATTCAAAAGAAGATTTGAACCTTCTGTCTAAAGAATACTGATTAGCATTTCCTCACGAGAGACAGCGAAGGCCAAAGTGAAGGAAAGCCAATCACTGCACCTTACAACCTTCTGACTTTGGGCAAAACGTCACAAAACAACCTTGCAATTACATGAAACACAAAAAGGGCCTCAGTGAGACTGCTCATCCTCTTCACCTTAATGCTTTATACCATAGGGCTCCATGGCCTGACAGGATAGTGGAAGCTATTTCAAAAGGGTCTTAGATCTGTAGGAAACTTTGCAGTAGTTTCAGGAACCAGTAGGAAGGAGTAGGGTTAATTGGATAAATTTTGAAAGAGTGGGAATAATTCAATGGGCCAAATGACTCTTGCTGTGCTGTGTAATTCTAGTATTCAGATGGGAATGAACCCTTTCGATGGTTGTCTTGATTTACATGTTCAGTTGACATAAGAGGTTTCCACAATTAGTCGTTTGTGGCTTGCATTCAACTGTCATAACATTATCAAGGTACACTCTGTCCTGTGGCTCATTTGTGACCTATAATTGCAATCCTTAAATACAAAAGAATTTTGATGATTGCAAGATACAGTCATGACATAACCCAAGCATTATTTTCTGGCAATGAACCAGTTATCTTTTGCATTGATTATGTGATGATTATTTATTCACCTGCTGTCATGCATCACTAACATTCCCTTGGGCATTGCAATGACAACTGCTATCAGCAGAGACAAAAACCTGCCAAGAACTGAACCAAACTATATTATGCAGCTCAAAATCCATATTGTAAAACTATATTTACACTGGAGTGTTTTCAAGCTTGTAATCGACTTGGAGAGGGAGTGGGAGGTTTCAGATAACTGTTTAAAATCACGCCAGCTTTGCTGTTCTGATTCGTCACTTTACCTCAATGAGATTACTGCCTTTTAATTATTTCACACTTTTGACGTGAGGATTTTACGATATAGTGGTTTTTTTAGAAATCATGGTGGGCTCATGTGCTATCCTGGATTTGATGGTGTCATTACTGAGACTGTGTTACACAGACATTATTGCTGTGGCAACAGCCAAGGCTGTCTTCACATGCTGCCATTGTTTGCCACTCGCTGAGATCGAGGGAGCAAGGAGGATCTTTTTGGAAGTCTCAAATGAATAGCATTTTGCCTAATTTAATATTTTTCTTATCTGACATTGTTACATTATGTCTGGGCACATAAGACACTGGGAACACATTACTGCTAGTTGAAGGATTATTGAACATAAAGCATCAGTGGAGAGCTCAGCACAAAACATTGCATGAATTGGCAGTTACATGCCATACCATGCACGTCCGTGCTATGCAATTATACCAGTGTGATGTCCTGATGACGTTTTAAATGAAGCCTCTTCAGATTAAACATTAAAACCAATTGAACAACATGAGCAATTCATGATTTGCTTACCGAATCCTACTGTTAGGAATGTTCCGATGAACACTCAAAGCACAGCACATTTGCTTATTTCCCTAATGCTTATGTTGAATCTGTTAATCTGAGGAGGGCTCTGTTAAATTTCAAAACAAGGGGTCAGCCTTTACGAAGAACAAGGGAAAACTGCATGAATGAGGAATGTGTAGTTGCTGCCACAGAGGTAGTCAACCGTTCACTTTAACACTTGCTTCATCTTTCCTCTTATTTCTGAATTTTATTTGTTACATCTCCAAAAAAGAAGTTGTTAATTTTATCATTACACAGCGAACATAGAACATAGAACATTACAGTGCAGTACAAGCCCTTCAGCCCTCGATGTTGTGCTGACCTGTGAAATTAATCTGATGCCCATCTAACCTACACCACTCCATTATTATCCATTTGCATGTCCAATGCCCATTTAACTGCCCTTAACATCGGCGAGTCTACTACTGTTGCAGGCAGGCCGTTCCACACCCCCTACTACTCTCTGAATAAAGAAACTACCCCTGATATCTGTCCGAAATCTATCATCCCTCAATTCAAAGCTATTTGCCCTCATGGTAGCCTTCATCATCCAAGGAAAAAGGTTCTCACTGTCCACCCAATTTTAAACCCTGCTTGTTGGACTGTTTGTCCGCAAATGATGTACCTTAAAAACTAATAGATGGATTTCAGTAAAAAAACGTTGATACTTGAATAGGACAGAAGAAATTATTTTTTTGCCAAAAATAGAGACGCAAATCCAAATCATAGAAGCATAGGAAATGGGAGCAAGGGTAGGCCATTTGGTATCTCAAGACTGATCCACCATTCATTTTGGTCATGGCTGGTTATTCAACTCAATAACCTGTTTGTGCTTTTCTCACATATCTTGGATGCCCAAGTGTTTTATCCAACTCATTCTTGAAATCATACAACGTTTTGAGCTCAATGTTTTTCTGTGATAGTGAATGCCTTAGGCTCGCCATTCTCTGGGTTAAGAAATTTCCCCTCATCTCTGTCTTAACATCTTTATCCTGTATCCTTAGAGTGTAACTCCTAGTTCTGGATTCCTCAACAATCAGGAACATCCTTCCTGCATCCCATACCTAGTCCGATTAGTCTTTCATAGGTTTCCATGAGATTCCCCCCCATATTCTTCAAAACTCTAGAGAATATAGTACCAACCATTTCAACCTCCTTATATATCATTCCTGCCATCCCGGGATCGTGGACTATTCTTCTCGGATTCATTAACAGTAGGAATCATTTCCTTAAGAATGTTGTGGCTTTAGCGAGTTTTGAGAAGATTTGTAGCTCAGGTTGAGGTTCTGGCTGTAAGTTAGTTGCTGAGCTGGAAGGTTTATTTTCAGATGTTTTGTCACATCTGAAACATCTAGGTAACATCATCTAGGTAACATCATCAGTGAGCCTCCGGTGAAGCACTGGTGGTAATGGCCTGCTTTTGTTTCATGTTTAGGTTTCCTTGGGTTGGTGACATTATTTTCTATGGTGATGTCATTTCCTATGGTGATGTCATTTCCTGCTCTTTTTCTCAGGATGTGGTAAATGGGGTCCAAGTCAATGTGTTTGTTGATAGAGTTCTGGTTGGAATGCCATGCTTCTAGGAATTCTCATGTGTGTCTCTGTTTGGCTTGTCCTCAGATGGATGTGTTGTGGCTTGTTGTATTTAGAGTGTGAATGATTATTATTGATTTTATTTTCATTGTCTTGGTGCTGTGATGGCATTTGGCACACCTTTCAAAATGTGAGCAGAGTTTTTAGAGCAGAATATTGAACATGGATTGGCCTGAAATTTCTTCAGTGAAATTAAATCTCTAAATAAAAACATTTTTTTGTTTCAGCTTTGCAGTTAACGAGGCATGGAGACACCTCAAAGAATAATAATGTAATAACATTAAGTTGACACAATATAGAAGAGGTGTATGCTCCTGCAAGAGTTCCTTTCACTTATTGTTCATTCATTCATCTCAATTGTGTCTTGACACAAGACAATGAAAGTTGGAAATATATTAGTATGCTAAAACTAGCTGAAGGAACTGCATTGGCTAAAAACTAAATGGTTGAATGCTGTTCTTACTACATTCAGTTAGCGAGATTGTTAATAATCTAATTCATGTGGAGAATCAGTAGGGCTCCACTTACTCAATATTACCCCCAGAATCTTTACCCACACTCCACCAACCCCAGATGACATCCAGTGCTAAAATCAACTTGCATTTATACAGCACCTTTAGCATTACAAAACCTCCTAAAGCACTTTGTGGAATGTTAACACTGAAATATTACAGTAAGTGATAAAGCATTTGGTTGAATAGTTTGGTTTTATGAAGCATCTTAAAGAAGGAGAATTATAGCGATGCAGAGAGGTTTAAGGAAGGAATTTCATAGCTTAGAATCTTGACAACTGAAGATGCCATTCAGAACTGGAAGAGTACGGATACTTGGGATTGGGTGGGGAGAAATGGGGAGTTATAGTACTAGATGAGATGACAAAGATTTGGTGGGGAAAGGAGGGCATGGAGGATTTCAAAAACAATGATAGGAATTTTAAGATTGAGGCAAAGTGCAACTGTCAGCCAGTGTTGGTCAGTGGTCAACAACCGACAGTGAACAAGACCTTGTGCAAATTAGAATACAAGACCAGGATTTTGGATGTGCTCAAGTTTACAGAAGGTAAGATGCTGGCCAGGGGACAAAGCCATTGATTTCAGTAACTGATGAATTAAGGGGCAGAGTTAGGTGATGTTATGGAGATAAATGTAGGTATCTTAAAGATGCCATGGATTGTTGTTGGAAGCTGATTTTTGGGATCAAAGACAACACCAAAGTTGTGAATAGACTTGTTTGGCTCTAACCATGGAAAGGGATGGAATTGGTAACCAGGCAGTGGAGTTTCTGGCACCTTCACCTAATTTATCCAACATTAAACCAAGATTCCTAATTCATATTGCTCCTGCCACTCATCCTAAAGCCCATAACTCACAAATCACACTCTCTGAATCAACTCATGGAAGATACTCAGACCTAAAACATTCTGATCCAGTCCATTGAGCAATTCAATTCATTTCTCTTCAGTTCACCTTCTCCAGATTTCACACAAACACTACACTTACTCCCAGGACATGTGTAAATTAACCTTGATTGATTTATCTGCATTATCTCCAACACTAGACAAAATAAGAATGTTCTTCTCCATAATCGAAGTTGTGTCTCTGTTGCATTTGTACACATTACGTAAATAATTGCCTTCTGAAAAATCTTAATTGCTGTAACATCTCCAATGAAATTTGCTGATGCTGAATAAATCAGGAAACTGCTTTCTCCAAATCAACGTGAAAGCTCTGAATAAACTAATACTGCTGAATAAATCATAAAGGCCAAGAAAACTAACCCGTATGAATATGTTATATTGTTTGGGGGTGCCAATTCAATGATAAATATACTGCCTTGGAGATTACCAAATATTATACTTACAATTATGCAGCTTGAGAGTTATTTGATCCAACATGACTTGACAGTTTGTTTTTGCTTGGTCTCTATTCCAGAATTTGTATTCTACTTGTATATTTAACATAGTTCCAATGTTTATAAATTGCTTTCTGATGCTGCCAGTAATTTTTGTGAATTTGAGGCAATACTTGGCTCAGTGACCAGCTGTGACTCAATGGAAGCACTCTTGCCTACGAGACAGAAGTTTGTAGGCTCAAGCCCCAACTCAGAGATTTAAGTATGTAATTCAGCATGATACGTTAGGAGTATTATATTATCAGAAGCATTTATTTTCACATGAGGTGTTAAAGCATGTGCCTTTGCCCTGCCTAGTTCTCCTGTATAGTAAGTACTATTGTAGTAGCTGGAGCATGGCAGCTGAATGATTACTGACTTCCCATGTGGGAAACTTCCAATAGCCTTGGAGGAAGACTTTAAACAACTCTGAGCCTTGAAATCCTGGCTTTAACTACCCCACTTCAGAATGGCCAGCAGCAATCTGAATTGGCTGACTGACA
The DNA here is from genome assembly GCF_047496795.1 of Chiloscyllium punctatum. Classification (NCBI taxonomy): domain Eukaryota; kingdom Metazoa; phylum Chordata; class Chondrichthyes; order Orectolobiformes; family Hemiscylliidae; genus Chiloscyllium; species Chiloscyllium punctatum. Next base: position 64,453,739 of record NC_092745.1, read on the forward strand.
CAAAACAGCAATGGTAGTAATGGAGGTGATAGAGGTGGGAGAATAAATATTATTTATTTAATATTTATTTAAATATAAAAATTGACTTTCAATTATCGAACTCCATTATTCAAATTTTAATACATTGGATCTTTCATGGACTAAGCTGGTTTTGAAAAAAGGAAAATACTGATTTATTTGGCTAGAGTAATTACCTGATCGGGCTGAACAAAGCACATAAATCTATCAGTAAATACAAATTAGTCTCAGCCAAAATTAACATCATGACAAAAAGACATTGAAAGTCAAATCGGTATTTCTTGTTTGATTTGCATTCTTTTGGATATGTTTCATGTACCAGAAATGAAAGCTGCCTGGAGATTATTCAGCTTTGAAAACAATGAAGGCAGACAAGGGGATGCACGAAAGAACTATATTTAGGCAACTGCCTTTGGGCAGAGCAGCAAGAGGAATAAATTTACTTATTTCGCAGAACTGGAAGACTTTCTCTTTCCCTGCTTTTACTTTGAGTTACTCAGGAATCAGTATTCACTGAGAACGCAGGGAAAATTATAAATTTCACTCATGTTAAGGATGCAAGATTGCAATTAAACAACTATGATCTCAATTTAGTACCTTAAAGATACACTAAGAGCTTTTAAACTGCACATTTCTTTACCTTCTTTTTTGTACCAAGTAGTGCCCCCTTTTCAAACTTTATGCATGTGTTTGATGTGCTGCCTCTATTATTTCTCTTGGAATCAGGAAGCAATTTTACTGCTCTTTCTCTCACTTGAGAAAACCATTAATTGGCTGTTCATTAGTTTCCAGTGAGTGAGCAAGCTACATTGTTACTGGAGTGAGATATAGGAATGTACTAAAAGGAATTTTAAAACCTCTGTTGTAGCCAGCCGACAGGGTGAAAAAGAAGGGAGCTGATTCATCCCTCGTCACTTGGTTGGAGCAATGTTATCATCCTAACAGAGGGAGGCAGCAGGTTTGTGATCTGCGGAGCCATTATCATCATCCAGAGTGGTGCCAGAGCTTTCCTTTGAATCTGCTGTAGGAGAGAATGCTGAGCTGTAGCCCCTGCCAAATACTTTATGGGATGGGCAGCGCAATATTTGGGTTAGCTGTACTTGAAACAAGCTGCACTCTTGGGTGAGACTTGTTAATGGGTGGGAAGGAGGTGGACAGGGCTCCATCTATTTCATGAGCTTCTATGCTGATGATGCAGTGGGCCACTTAAAATCCAGCCCCTCACTTTAGCCCTGTGCAACAGAAACCAAGTGTAGCCACAAGGTTTCCCTGTACTCTGGCTGGAGGTCGCCCATGCCAGGCATTTCACCAAATGCATGTCCCAACTCTGCACTGCCTTCTAAACCAAGAATAGTCTCAGTGTCTGAGCAGGTAGCTGCAAAGGAGAGGACGAGTGACAGTGCTTCTTCATCTTCAGAAATCTCATCTTTTTCTACCGTTACTGAGCTTGCAACATTGAATAACGAGGTTGCAGTTCTGAGAGGGGAAAAGCACAAGTGGTCAGGGAAGCAGGGAACATAAGAGGTGCTTCCTTAAACCACATCTAAATAAACAGAATGTGGATGAGGAGAAAGTACCTGAGAGTTCGCTAGGTAAGGGGTGGGGTAGTGGTAAATTTAGAAATGTGTGAGGCTAGTCATTCAGTTGTAAGTTTGTGAATTTGATGATTAACTTGACCATTTCTGTGAGGTCATTGAATTTCTTATGGCAAGGAATCAGACTAGATTGATAGTCATGACTGTCTGGTCCCACTGACTTTGTAAAGTTAGTCTGGCAGAATTCTCTTCTGTACACCTCTTGCATTAAGGCCTCTGGTGTCCCAACAGAGAATCACACAGCATCCCTGTTGCACGATATTCATTGCCCTTGCAGGTCAGTCTTGGTCTGATATCCCCAGCCACTCTCTAACAGCATTGTGGGTGCACTCACAGCACCATGGATTGCATCAGTTCAAGATGGCATCTCACCACGACCTTCTAAAGGACAAATAGGGATTGGCAATAAATGCTGGCCCTACGCAAAATGCCATGAATGAATGAACTATGCTGTAAAGACAATCCCAGCATCGGTTGTAGCCATAATACACTCCCTATCTCCAACTTTATGGGAAGAGGTCTACCTTTAAAAAGTACAGATCATTGTATAAGATAATGGTTCTGAAGGGGCTAATGTTGGAGACTGCATTAAGCATCATCCAATCTGATCCAATCTGATGATGTACCCAGTCCTTGGTGGGGAAAATAGGAATCTTGTTAAAGATCTTGATGGGCCAGACATATCATCTGACTTCTGATAGTCTTAATAATTGTATCTAGACAATGTAACTTGTACCAATTGTTATCAGAAAATAAGTTGCTTCTCATTGTAAAGACAAGTGCCTCTTCTTGTTAAGATTCACGAATGGTTCATCCTGTGCTTCTATTAACCAAACAGGCTCTTTGACCAAATACAGAAAGGGCCTGTATTTGGCCCTACTGAAAAGAGTAGAGTAGAAAGGGCAATTGGCTGTTAGCACCACACCCCAATCATTCTTTGGTAGCAATTTGTTTCACAACACAAACAACATAAGTTACCTTTAATTATATTAGCCTGAAACAGCGTGTTCACTGTTGGGCAGGATGCTGTCATTTGAATTATAAGGCAACTTGGCATTTGCATTGCCTGCAAACAGGTAAGATTTAATTGCACAATGCAATCACTGTGATGTTTGAGGGTGTTTGTGTTTGTTCCTATGAACCGTCAAGTGCATTGCAGCCTGGGTAAACTAGTTATAAACTCTTTAGGCCAGTTCACAATCCAATGAACAACTTACATCCCTTTAATAAGCACCCAGTGAGACCATATCTTGAATCCAATCCATAGTCACAACATTTTTTTTCTCTCCTGTAGCCTAAAGGACCATCTTCAACTTAAAAGAGTAAGTATACCCAAAGGACATAAAAGATCTTGATTTCAGCTGTTTTAGAAGCAGGAATAGTCTGCAGCCATCAGTGCCAGGGGCTGATGAAAAGAAATGAAAAGGGGAGATACTTCCTTCTTAATTTGTTTCATTAAGAGTGATTCGTGAGTAGGTAAAACTGTGAGGATTGTAAAAGTTTGTAACTTCATAGGTTGGCATGATCTTCTTCACTGCAAAATATATAGACCATGTGCATATTACATCACAGATGGTTAATGCAAAATGAGGAGCAATGTGTAATATCGGGCAGAGGAAAATAAATAATACTGAAGTCTGAAATACCATTAAACCAGCATTTTAAAAAAATGTTAAAATCTACTGCCACCTTTTCATTCTGAGAGTCACCTGGGAATTCCTGAGCTTTAAGATCCTCATAAACCATGCCATTTTCCTATTGTTAAAGCGAGAATTGAGGATGCTGACGATCTTAAATAAAAACAGAAACTGCAAAAGAATCTCTGCAGGTCTGAACACCTGAAGAAGGGTCACTGGAAGTGAAATGTAACTCTGCTTTCCCTCCATAGATGCTGCCAGACCTGCTGAATGTCTCTTGCAATTTCTGTTTTTGTTACATTTTCCTCGTCATTGTTTAGATGTGGGTTGCCCTAAAGATAGTCGAACCCCCAGGTACTGTTCCCTGCAAACAGAAAAAATGCAAAACCTGCCAATACACCAGCACCTCCCCCCTGCCACCCCCCCCCTCCCCCCACCTCCTCTAGGGCCCCAAACAGTCCTTCCAGATGAGACAGAGGTTCACCTGCCTCTCTTCCAACCTAGTTTACTGCATCAGGTGCTCCCAATGTGGTCTTCCCTACATCAGGGAGACCAAACGAAAACTTAGGGAACTGTTCACCAAGCATCGCAGGTGAGTCTGCAGGGATGACCAGACCTTCCAGTCACAACCCATTTCAATTCCCTGAACCACTTCTTTTCTGACATGACCACCCTTGGCCTCCTCCATTGCCAAAACAAACCACTGCGCCTATTGGAGGAATAACACCTTATCTTCCGCCTGGACACCCTACAGCCCAGAGGACTCAACATTGAGTTCTCCAATTTCAAATAACCTCCCTCCCCATCCTCCTACTCCCTTCCCAGCCTTTCTCTCTTACTACCACTGCTCCCTGCCACCAACCAGATTAATTCCTCCAATTGACCAACCAGGTCGTACCCTCTACCTGCCTTCACCTATCCCCACTTCACCACCCTGCCCCCCTCCACCCCTTTATCTGCAGCTCCCCCCACACCCACACCCAGTCCTGAAGAAGGGTTAAACCCGAAACTTTGATTTCTCCACCTCTTGATGCTGCCTGGCTTGCTGTGTCCTTCCAGCCTCCTGCTTGTCTGCTTCGGATTCCAGCATCTGCAGCTTTTTTGTCTCTAGAGCCATGTCTAATGTCTGCAGGCCAATTGAGAAAGAGGCATATTTCGTCCCCTCAAGAAAGACATTGTATTGCTACTGACAATCTACCATCTTATGTGACCATTTTTCTGACAGTAGTCTGCAGATTATCATGGCTATTCAAGTCCATTATACAACTTGTGTTTCACAGCCTGTAGGTTTCCAGACCAGTGCTATAAACAGGATACCACCATACTCTCCCTGTAAGCTCCTGTCCTAGAGTTTGAAGTCTCTATGGGTCTCATAAACAAACATAACAAATTCTATTGTATTGGTTATTAAAATGCACAGTAAAGTTGAAATAAAAAAGTCTATTTTAAACTTTCCGCATTGTTAAGCTATGCATGTTCAGTGCAACCATGGAAATCTGTTATCTAAACATTCAGATTTGCAGTGGGGCATTTGATTTTGATTTCAAATATTGCTTTTCTCAATCATTAACATTTAATCATTGGGGGGATGGTTTAGCTTGGATGGCTGCTTTATGACATAGAGTGATGTCACCAGTACAGGTTCAATTCCCGCATCGGCTGAGACTACTTTGAAGAACTCTCCTCCTCAACCTCTCCCCTCACCTGAGGTCTGGTGACCCACAGGTAAACCCACCACAAGTCGTCTCTCTCGAATGAAAGTGCAACCCTATCATCTGGTATGACTACGACGACTTTACCTTCTCATACTGTTTAATCTTGTTGCCTTTGATTTGCACCTTAAATAATTTAAAGTAGACTACTGCTATCAAGATCATCCTGATTATCTGTGAACCGCCTTGAGGGGTGTTTTGTATCTTCCTTGCTACTGAAGACTCCTCATATGTTAAGTAGTGCACTATTGGAGGCTGAGTCTATACCTTTCAGCTTCTGCATTAAATCTGCATAAGGTTAAACAAAAAGTAAAGCGCATACTCTGGAGAGACTTAGTGAATGTGGAAATGTCAAACATTCAACTGTTTTGCAGAAGGACAGACCAATTTTAGTTCAGAATTGTGGAGGTTTCTCAAGTTGATTTGCTCTCTAATTATGGCCCAATTTAATGCTGCGTTTTCACAGCTTAAGGTGTCAGAAAGATTGTGTTCATCTATTTGCTCACAGACATGTGCCATATGGGGTGTCACTTCCCAAAATACCAACGAGGAGACTGGGTGGTGGGGAGGCTCAGATACCTGCTTATGACAGTGACAGATTCTTTATTCATTTTTTTTTCTAGTGACTGGGGCCATGATAGCAGACCAGAACATCAAAGTACTTATGGCCAGTGTAGTGATTGTAATGAAGTCAGTCATGTGGACCTCATAGAATAAGAATGCCCTGATTTGGCTGTTAATCTGGTCCAATCAGGGAGTCCTGGCTGATAGATATAGACAAGAGTGACAGAGGTTCTGTTCACTCTGAGAGCTGGCTCTGAGGGAGCTGGATCAGTGTCAAGGACTCTTCATGTGTAAATAAAGGGGGACTTGGTGACGGCATACCGACCTCTGTGGAGTGATTTCAGCCATATTGAATTTTCAATTCTACCAGGCGTTTCTTTCAAAAGGCTGCTATAGCTAAAAGATGACTGTGCATATAAAGTCACTACTGTCTGACATAGGCCTGTGTGGACCCATGGAATATCACACCTGTACAGAGTCAGGAAAACCTCCAATGGAATGATTAAAGCTGAAGAGATAATGGGGAGCTGTCTACCCGCTTCCTGTCAACTCTTGAAGCATCCAGGAGAGCTTTCTTTGTGCCAGAATATAGATGGGACAGTGCTTGACCTAATCCTAGGGAATGAAGCTGGCCAATTGGTGAAGGTTTCAGTGGGTGGGCATTTTGGGATTAGTGACCATAACTCTGTAAGTTTCAAAGCCATTGTGGAATGGGATAAGGATAGTGCTGAAGTTACATGTCTAAATTGGGGGAATTTCAACATCAGGAGACAGGATCTGGCAAACATAGGCTGGGTGGACGCGCAGGAGGCTGGAAGAATACAACAGGCCAGGCAGCATCAGGAGATGAAGAAGTCGATGTTTCGGGTGTAACCAAATGGTTACACCTGAAACGTCGACTCCTCCACCCCCTGATGTTGCCTAGCTTGCTGTGTTCTTCCAGCCTCCTGCCTGTCTACATTGGATTCCAGCATGTGCAGTTTAGTTTGTTTCTCATCAAACTTAGATTGGGAGCAACTACTTGCCGCTAAGTGTATATTTAGAAAGTGGGAGTCTTTTAAAAGTAGTATACTGAGAATTCAGGGCTAACATGTTCCTCTTAGAGCGAAGGGCAAGGGCAGCAAGTCCAGGAACCTGGATGTCAAGGGATATTGAGAGTTTGATAAAAAGAGGGAAGCATATATCAGGTGCAGCATATTAAAAACAGGACAGGCCCTTCAATAGTATAGAGAGTGTAGGAGGTTCCTTAAAAAGGAAATTAAGAGACCACAAAGGAATCACAAAATATCTTTGGCAGATGGGATCAAGGAAAACCCCAAGGCTTTGCCTAAGCTTATTCAAAGAAAGAAGGTTACCAGGGAAAAAGTGGGACCTATTAGAGACCTATGGCAACCTAGTGCATTGAGCCAGTGGATGTGGGTGAGGTCTTCAGTAAATATTTCTGATCTGTATTTACAGACGAGAAAGACATTGTATCTGGGGATTCAGTTGGGATGAAATCAGACAGCCAATTAGTCTGGCATCAGTGATAGGGAGATTATTGGAAAATTTTCTGAAGGTCAGGAGCAAAGGCAAAGATTGATTAGGGATAGTTCACACGGAATGTTTAGAAGGAGATCCTGTCGGACTAATTCAATTGAGTCTTTTGCCAAGGTGATTAAAAAATTGATGAGAGTAGTACAGTTGGTATGGTTTACACAGGCTTCAGGACAGCCTTTGACAGGATCCCACGTAGAAGGTTGGTCTGAAAGGTAAGAGCCCATGGCATCTGAGGCAAGTTGACAAACTTGATCCAAAAACTGGCTTACAAACAGGAGGCATAGCGTGATGGTGGAGGGTTGTTTTTGTAATTGGAAGCCTATGGCCAGTGTTGTGCCACAGGGATTGGAGCAAGAGCCCTTACTGTTTATTATATACATTAACAGCTTTGATGTGAAGGTACAAGGTTTAATTAGTAAGTTTAGAGGTGACACAAAAATTAGTGGTGTTGTTGATAGTGAGGAGGATGGTCTTAGGCTACAGTCCGATATTAATCAGCTGGTAAATTGGGCAGAGAAAATGGCGGGTGGAATTTATTCCACAGAGTGCATAAGGGAAGAACATACACAATGAATGGTAGGTCCCTAAGGAGTACTGAGGAACAAAGGAACTTTAGTCGACAAACAGGAGGCTGGAAGAACACACCAAGCCAGGCAGCAACAGGAGGTGGAGAAGTCGATGTTTCAGGTATCAACCTTTCTTCAGAAGACCCTTCTTCTAACATCCTGCTTGTCTACTTTGGATTCCAGCAGCTACAGTTTCTACAGTTTCTCGAACAAAGAGACTTTGGTGTACAAGTCTATAGATTTCTGAAGGTGTCAGCACAGGTAGACAGGCTGGTGAAGAGGGCATAAGGGATGATTGCCTTTATTAGCTGGGGTGTAGAATATGTCTTATTACAATTTCATAAAACATTGGTTAAGGCATAGATGGAATACTGTGTATTGTTCTGGTTGTCACATGATTGGAAGGATGTGATTGCACTGGAGAGGGTGCAGAGGAGATTCACCAGGATGCTTGCCTGGGATGAAAAGTCTCAATTATGATTAGAGACTGGAAAGGCTGGGTTTGTTTTCCTTGGAGCAGAGAAGGCTGAGGGGAGGAATCTGATTGAGGTATTCAAACTAATGAGAGGCATAGACAGAGTAGATTGTGAGAATCTCTTTTCCATGTCGGATGTGTCTAAGAGCAGGTCACATAAGTGTTTGTTGTTGTGTCACTATAATCTTACCAGACCAGAGGCACTGCTCTCTTTTTAGAGAGAAGCGACTGGTGGTGATTTAACCTCAGGGCCACCAGACCGCAGGCAAGGGAAGAGGTTGAGAAGGAAAGTCCTTCATAGTAACCTCAAACCAATGATGGGAGTTGAGCCCATGCTGTTGGCATCACACTGCTCTCTAAACCAACAATCCAGCCAACTGAGCTACACCGAATCGCAAGTAATAAGTAAGTGTAAGGGGAGGAGCAAGTGGTTTGAAGGAGATTTGAGAAAAAAATGTTTTTCACCCAGGTTGTAAAAATATAGAAAAACTGCTGTCAAGATAACCATAGTGAAGGCTAGGGCTGTAAAAAAATGCCAAATGAGCCATGGATGTAACAGGAAGATCAGGTTGTAGCAGCAGCAGTATTAGCTATACTGTACAGTCCCAGGTTGCTGTCACAACTATTCCTCCACCTTCTTCATCTTTCTCTATGGCCATCTGGAAGAAGACATCAAGTATGCCCCATTTTCTCCAAATATTATTTGTAAACAGTCCTCAACTGGGAGAAGCAAATGATGCAGGGAGGTGGGACTATTACAAATCGGATGGTCTACACCTGGGCAGGACTGGAACCAAAGTCCTAGGGAGTGCTTTTGCTAATGCTGTTGGTGGTGGTGGGGTTCAAAACTAATGTGGCAGGGGAATGGGAACCAAATGAGGAGGTTAGTGGACAGGAGGAAGGTAGTAACTAAAGCCTGTAAGGACCTAGATAATGAAGTCAGTGTGACTGAGGGGAAGAGTAGCCAGGGAGCAGATGATGAATGCAAAGGGACAGGTGGTCTGAGGTTAATTTGTTTTAATGCGAGAAGTGTAGTAGGTAAGGCAAATGAACTTACAGCTTGGATTAGTACCTGTAATATGATGTTATTGCTATTACTGAGACTTGGTTGAGGGAAGGGCAAGATTGGCAACAAAATATTCCAGATTAGAGTGGTGCTGGAAAAGCACAGCCGTTCAGGCAGCATCCGAGGAGCAGTAAAATCGACATTTCGAGCAAAAGCCCTTCATCAGGAAGGGCTTTTGCCCGAAACGTCGATTTTCCTGCTCCTCAGATGCTGCCTGAACTGCTGTGCTTTTCCAGCACCACTCTAATCCAGACTCTAGTTTCCAGCATCTGCAGTCATTGTTTTTACCTAACAAAATATTCCAGGATATAGATGCTTCAGGCGGGATAGAGAGGGAAGTAAAAGGGATGGCGGAGTTGCATTACTGGTTGAAGAGGATATCACAGCTGTGCTGAAGGAGGGCATAATGGAGAATCCAAGCTGTGAGGCAATATGGATAAAGCTCAGAAACAGGAAGGGTGTGGTAACAATATTGGGCGGTACTACAGGCCTCACAGCAGCGAGCATGAGATAGAGGTACAAATATGTAAACAGATTATGGAAAGATATAGGAGCAACAGGGTGGTGGCGATAGGAGAGTTTAATTTTCCCAACATTGACTGAGATTCACTTAGTGTTAGAGGTTTATAGAGTCATAGAGTCATAGAGATGTACAGCATGGAAACGGGAGGCTGCTGAGCAAGGTGAGGGCCCATGGTGTTCGAGGTGAGCTGCTGGGATGGATTGAGGATTGGCTGTCTGACAGAAGGCAGAGAGTTGGGATAAAAGGTTCTTTTTCAGAATGGCAGCCGGTGACGAGCGGTGTCCCGCAGGGTTCGGTGCTGGGGCCACAGCTGTTCGCATTATATATTAATGATTTGGATGAGGGAACCGGGGGCATTCTAGCGAAGTTTGCCGATGATACGAAGTTAGGTGGACAGGCAGGTAGTACTGAGGAAGTGGGGAGGCTACAGAAGGATCTAGACAGGTTGGGAGAGTGGTCCAGGAAATGGCTGATGGAATTTAACGTGAGCAAGTGCGAGGTCTTGCACTTTGGCAAAAAGAATAAAAGCATGGACTACTTTCTAAATGGTGAGAAAATTAATAAAGCCAAAGCACAAAGGGATCTGGGAGTGCTAGTCGAGGATTCTCTAAAGGTAAACATGCAGGTTGAGTCTGTGATTAAGAAAGCGAATGCAATGCTCTTATCTCAAGAGGGTTGGAATATAAAAGCAGAGATGTACTACTAAGACTTTATAAAGCTCTGGTTAGGCCCCATTTGGAGTACTGTGTCCAGTTTTGGTCCCCACACCTCAGGAAGGACATACTGGCACTGGAACGTGTCCAGCGGAGATTCACACGGATGATCCCTGGAATGACAGGTCTAGCATATGAGGAACGGCTGAGGATACTGGGATTGTATTCGTTGGAGTTTAGAAGATTAAGGGGAGACTTAATAGAGACGTACAAAATAATACATGGCTTGGAAAAGGTGGATGCTAGGAAATTGTTTCCGTTAGACGAGGAGACTAGGACCCGTGGACACAGCCTTAGAATTAGAGGGGGTCATTTCAGAACAGAAATGCGGAGACATTTCTTCAGCCAGAGAGTGGTGGGCCTGTGGAATTCATTGCCACGGAGTGCAGTGGAAGCCGGGACGCTAAATGTCTTCAAGGCTGAGATTGATAGATTCTTGTTGTCTAGAGGAATTAAGGGCTACGGGGAGAACGCTGGTAAGTGGAGCTGAAATGCGCATCAGCCATGATTGAATGGCGGAGTGGACTCGATGGGCCGAATGGCCTTACTTCCACTCCTATGTCTTATGGTCTTATGGTCTAAACCCTTCGGTCCAACCTGTTTTGTAGATCAGTATGTAAATAGTCCAACAGGGGAAGGGGTCATACTGGGCCTGGTGTTGGGGAATGAATCTGGCCAGGTAGGGTATTCCTTTGGGAATAGTGATCACAATTCCATGGACAAAGACAAGAAAGGTCCTAAAGGAAGAGGACTAAATTGAGGGAAGGCCAACGATAGCAAAATTCGACAGGAGCTTAGATTGTAGATTGGGAGGTCTGTTTGAAGGTAAATTAACATTTAATCTGTGGGAAGCTTTTAAAGAGAGGTTGATTAGAACGCAGGGCAGACATGTCCCTATGAAAATGAGGGATATAAATGGCAAGATTAGGGGACCATGGATGACTGGTGAAATGTTGACACTAGCTAAGACGAAAAAGGAAGCACACATAAGGTCTAGGTATCTGAAAACAGACGAAGCTTCCAAAGAATTTCGGAAAGGTAGGACCAATTTGAAATGAGCAATTAAGAGGGCTGAAAAGAGGTCATGAAATATCTTTAGCAAATAGGGTTAAGGAAAATTCCAAAGCCTTTTATTTGTACATAAGGAGCAAGAGGGTAACTCAAGAAAGGTTTGGCCCACTCAAGGACAAAGGAGGAAAGTTATGTGTGGAGTCAGAGAAAATGGGTGAGATTCTTAATATATACTTTGCATTGGTATTCACTGGGATGAGGGACACGACAAATGTTGAAGTTAGGGATAGATGTTTTATTTCTCTAGGTCACTTCAGTATAAGGAGAAAGGGTATTCTAAAAGACGTTAAGGTGGACAACTCCTCAGGTCTTGATGGGATCTATCCCAAGTTTGTGAGGGAAGCAAGAGATGAAATATCTGGGGCCTTAACAGATTTATTTGCAACATCGTTGAAGACAGGTGAGGTTCTGGAGGACTGGAGAATTGCTAATGTTGTCCCCTGTTTAAGAAGAGTAGCAGGGCTAATCCAGGTAATTATAGACTGGTGAGTCTGATGTCAGTGGTAGGAAAGCTGCTGGAGAAGATACTGAGCAATAGGATCTATTTTTATTTGGAAGAAAATGGGCTTATCAATGATAGGCAGCATGGTTTTGTGCGGGGAAGATCATGTCTTACCAACTTATTAGAATTCTTTGAGCAAGTGACAAAGTTGATTGATGAGGGAAGGTCTACAGATGTCATATACATGGACTTCAATAGGATATTTGATTCCCCATAGTATGCTAATGGAGAAAGTGAGGTTGCATGGGGTCCATCCATAGCTAGATGGATAGAGAACTGGCTGGGCAATATGAGACAGGGAATAGTATTGGAAGGGAGTTTCTCCAAATGGAGAATTGTGACTAGTGGTGTTCCACAGGGCTCTGTGCTGAGACCACTGTTGCTTGTGAGATACATAAATGATCTGGAGGAAGGTATAGGTGATCTGATTAGCAAGTTTGCAGATGACACTAAGATTGGTGGATTAGCAGATAGAGAAGGGGACTGTCAGAAAATGCAGCAGAATATAGATAGATTAGAATGTTGGGTGGAGAAATGGCAGACACAGGTCAACCCAGGCAAAGGCTTCATGATGCATTTTGGAAGATCCAATCCTAGAGCAAACTATATGGTAAATGGAAAAGCCCTGGGGAAAACTGATATAGAGAGAGATCTGGGTATTCAGGTCCATTGTACCCTGAAGGTGACAACGCAGTCAATAGAGTGGTCAAGAAGGCATACGGCATGCTTTCCTTCGTTGGTCAGGGTATTGAGTATAAAAGTTGGTAGGTCATGTTACAGTTGTATAGGTCTTTGTTCGACCACATTTGGACTACTGCATATAGTTCTGGTCACCATATTACCAAGAGGAGGTGGATGCTTTGGAGACAGTGCAGAGAAGGTATATAAGGTGTTTTGCGTGGTATGGAGGGCACTACCTATGAAGAGAGGTTGAGTTGATTAGGATTGTTTTCATTAGAAAGATGGAGGTTGAGGGGAGATCTGATTGAGGTCTACAAAATCGTGAGAGGTATAGACAGGGTGGATAGCTAGAAACTTTTTCCCAGAGTGCGGGACTCAATTACTAGGGGTCACGAGGTCAAGGTGAGAGGGGAAAAGTTTAGGGGAGATATGCGTGGAAAGTTCTTTACGTAGAGGGCGGTGGATGCCTGGAACACATTGTCAGTGGAGGTGGTAGAGGTGGGCATACTAGCATTATTTAAGATGTACCTGGACAGATACATGAATGGGCAGGGAGCAGAGGGATACAGATCCTTAGAAAATAGGTGACAGGTTTAGGTAGAGGATCTGGATCGGTGAAGGGTGGAAGTGCTGTAATTTTCTTTGTTTGCTCACACATTCCCCAGCTTTTTACACTTCAATAATATTGAAATAATTTGATTTTTGATCCCCTAAACCCATAAACCCAGCATTGTCCCACGTGAAGTTCAGTAATAGCTAATGCAGCGCTGAGAATCTGACACAAGGAAGATTCTTTTCACTCAGGAGATTACAGTCGCTAAATGTTCATTGATCTAATCAACAAAGGAACTCATGGTGATCAGCTTTGTGTATCACACTCCACTTTGGAAGGCCCCAGAAAAGCCCTGTGCTCCCCTAGCTAAAGGTTTCTTGCTGTCCCTATATTTAGAACATTATGGTAGCCAAATTTTGATTATCTTAGTCAACTCAAGAGGCCATGATCAGCTTGGTGTAACACACTCCATATCAGAACGCTCCAGTACAGTTCCACAAAAAAAAAGACAATGTTTTGACATATACATATGCATATACGCATGCATATATGCACATACACAACTCATCCATTGATAGTATATAAATCTATAAGAAAGGTAACCTGAAAGGAAGGACTCCTTCTGAGATTAGTTGTGTTTTAACCAATGCTGGGTGCAGATGAATAAAGAAGGGGAATAAATGGAACTTAAAGACTTGGGATATCCCATCTGAAATTATAACAAATTGGGGAACCTCTCCTGGGGAATTGGTTATATCACTGGCCACAAGCAACCAAAAATTCAATACTACAACTTAACTGTCATGATGTGTCTTCCCAGCCCTGGGTTGCCGGTACCAATATCATAACCAGTGAACCATCAGAAAATATATCCTACATCCCCATCTTTAAATCCCTGCAGATTTCTGCTTGCTACTCCTCTTCTGATAAAGTTACTGTAACGTACAACTGCTTATCCATCTTGAGTTTAGTGGAATGGAAAGAGAGTTTGGTAGCACTCAGTGTCACACTGTACCCTATACCACAGCAGAGTATAATCAAGATTTGTGTCATCGTTGAAGGTTACCAAACCTTAAAGACAAGCTTAAATTGATTATGTAATTTCAATTGGAGAGACCAAATATTATAGTAACCACAAAAGATTATGAATAACTCTTATTTAATATTGGAGAGGGATTGTAGAGCAGAAATATATAACCGCTATATACTACTCTTCCTCAGTTATCTTTCAATCTTCCAATGTTCCCACTGTAACCCTTGTTGCAAAGGAATATCTTACACTTTACATATTTATAAATGGATATGTACAAGCCTGAGAGTGAAATGATTTATTAGAAAATGCCAAATAATCACTCAATCTAATAACACCAAGCAATTCTGCTTCCTCATCTGCACTCAGGTAGCAATCTAATCTCAAGGTTATGTTGTGAAACTTGAAGCCTTAATTGACTGAAATTGGAAAAGGTTTACTCTAACGTTAATAAGACCTCGCTTTTATACATGAAGTCATGTCAATATCATTTACAGCAAGGATACAGTGCACTCAAGATATGTCTTTTCAACCTTGGCATTAGGAATAATGTGTTGAGGTTGGTATTCTTTAAAAACAAGTTTAATATTTAAGATTTATGAATGAGCAGCCATAGAAATGGTCATACTAATATGGCACATATTTTAATAGCAATGTACAAGTTGGTATAAACAACTTCAAATTAGTAAGTCATCAATAGAGGTAATCCCATGGTATCACTTGTCTGACATATTCCAGTATCCAAAATTTCCAGAACCACATGAGATCTTGCTATACTACTTACATATAAATTGTTAATTTCAGTTTTCTAACGATCATTACACTTCTCAATGTCTCCAGGCAATGCAAGTCATTTACTTTGCATTTCATTCAGATCTCTCGAAGTAACAAAGGTAACATTAACATCATATCAAAACTGCTTAGACAATTGTGCAGTTGGTGGCACTGCGGAGTAGGGAAAGGACGTCCCTTGCTATCTTCCAAGCATCTCAAAACTGAGGGGTGACTTACTAAGGTGAGCTTTGTCATGTGGACTGTGTTTTCCTCACGCAGGTTCCAATGAACTGGAAATGCATCAGGTTTTTGAGATAACAAGACCTGGCTGCGGTTTTATGACTGCTTTTTGGAAATTGATCAAGGGATTTGGACATCACAGTCAGGCCAGAAGTTGTTGGCCAACCTTAATTGTGCTGGAGAAGGTGGTGATCAAGGTCCATTTGGGGGCAGGGGTAACTGCACCCATAGTGTTTTAGGGAGGGAGCTCCAGAACCTCCATCCAATCTTTCCTGACTGATCTCTTGTTTGCCTCTAATGTTCTCCCTTTCCATCTCTTTTTTATTCTATCTCTTTCATTTTTCTCTCAATTCCTTTCCTATATTCCTTTGCATCTCATTCATTATCTAATGCCCATTCTTTCCCTCCTATTTATTTTATCTAATACCTGTCTCTTTTCCCGTTCTTTTCACTTGTATCGTTTCTTATTCTAGTGTTGTTTCATTCAGTAAATAATATGTTCTCACTGTGCAGGTCAACAGGAGTTGGCAACAAAGGGGTTCCTAACTGATTGTTGAAGAGGTCAGCGTCTTTGGTTGTACCTCTGTCTTCACTTGTTCTCAATGGCTGGGCAGAGTATTCCCAGCATCTTAATGATTGGCAAATCGATTAGAACAACAGGATGTGATTGGCAGAAATGAGCTTCTTGATGTTATGAGCAAAAGGTACGATTCTCTAACTAGCTTTTGAATAGCAAGACGAGAGGTCTATTTGCACCAATTTACATGAATTAGCATGCTATTATTTTATTGTCACACCTCACTGGTGTGTGGGGCTCCCCCTTCTTCCATGCACCAGTGAGAAACTAGACACTGACTATTCCCAGTATGAAAGTTGGAGCAAGTACCTTGCAAGTCCAGCTTGCTGCTCGCTCTTCCTGATCTCTAACTTGCGGAGCAGCCACCAACATCTCAGGGAATATGACACAGGCAGCGATTGTTCGTGTCACCCAACTGTAGATATTGGCACACAACACATGCCAGCCACACTGCCCCTCATGGTACACCCCAGAAGACATTGAAATACAGTTCTCCACTTCAATACTGCACCTTTGGAATACACCTGTAGCTTTCATTGCGATTCAGCTCCCAGGATCAATTGAGTGCAGGGACTGCCACCTCACTCATGGATTTGATAAGGGCGCAATTCAGGGCACCTCACTTTGCACCTGTGCGAGTGTTCACGGCATTGTTCTGCTTTGTCTTTTTGCACTTTTCCAGAGTTCACAGAATTTCTGTCTTGACT
Organism: Chiloscyllium punctatum; assembly: GCF_047496795.1. NCBI lineage: Eukaryota > Metazoa > Chordata > Chondrichthyes > Orectolobiformes > Hemiscylliidae > Chiloscyllium > Chiloscyllium punctatum. Next base: position 64,470,282 of record NC_092745.1, read on the forward strand.
TGCCTTTTGGACAACAAACACAAACTTACAAAACCTGGCAGATTCTTATGTTTACAGCAGAGATCAGTTGAGGGGTGAACATGTTGCAGTCAATCACCGTGCTACATCAATCTACACCTGCACCACGTATCAGCAGTCTATGTGGCAAACAGACAACATGTGCTCCAGCCATGTCTTAATGTCTACAAGGAGTAGTCCTCAGTTAGACTAAGGGAGACAGCTTTCAGTCAGTGCATCCCAGCACAGTAAGTCAAAGGCGTTGTCCACTAGGGGTGTGGACAGTTGTTTGGGGTGGACAGAAGTCCATATCACCACAGTTCAGGGCATGTATCCAGATTCATCCTGGTAGTCAGCTGGATGAATGTCAAAGGGAGGTTATCAGAGGTTTGTAAAGAAGATGGGGATGTTAATTCTGGGGATTGTAAGCAGCAAACTGGGGTGCAGAGGGGTGAATAATTGTAAAAGGGGAAAGCTCAACACGTAATGGGGGCGGGGGGTGGTGAGGGGGGAAGAGATGATAATCCACTGGAGGACATGGATTACCGTGAGTGTAGGGGGAGTTGGGGAGAGGGGAGGAGGTCAACAGTTGTCACAGCAACCCTACACTCATCAGGGCAACAATGTAGCCCAATGGCTATCTTGTTTGAGCTGTAGACTGTGGGGCAGGGCATTTGGGGAAGCACTCACTTAAACAGGGTTCTAAGATGGCCTGAATCTGAGGATGGTTAACTTGGTTTTTAAATAGAAATATTTAAAATTGAATTTGCAATGAAGTGTCAGCCACGCACCTTGTATACTCAGAGAAGTGATTATTTTTGATTCCCTTTTCACCACGTGCACGATGAAGAAGGTCTCTTGGTGAACAGTACTTGACCTGGTGCACAACTGGGCATTAAAATGGTACTTGTGCCAAATACCTGCGAGGTCCTGATGGTGGTTTACAGGGAAGTTAGGATATGAGGGGAGTCGCAGTGATGTGGTGCCTACATAATGAGGCGAAAAAAATTTGATAAGTTCTGCTAGTGCTCACAAAGAGAAATCCTCCACAAAAGTCGTCAATATTGAAACTTAGCTGATTTCTCATAAAATTCAGCCTAATGTCAGTAATTTCCTGATTTTGTAACTATTTCTCTCCCAGACTATGAGAGAAACGGTGGCATCCTGGTAACATTCCCGTCCTGACAATCCAAAGATCCAGGTTGGCTCTCTGGGGAAATGGCTCCTAATCCCATGGTGACTACAAGTTAAACTGAATTAATATAAACCAGAAATTATAAAACTAGTCTCAATAATGGTAACCACAAATCAATCATTGATTGTTGTAAAGGCCTGTCGTTTACACTGAGATCCACAAGGGAAGGAAGTTTACCTTCCTTATGTCCAACATGTGACTCCAGACCCACTGCAAAATGGTTGACTCCTAGTTGCCTTTTGCATTGATCGGGTCAATGGCAACCAGGGATAATGAACAATGCTGGCCCAAACAAAAAGAGAAAAGAAACAATCGGCTTTTCAGCCAAATGGTAGAATATCCCAGGCCTAGCGATCTTGGCAGCTGTACAGACGTGCTTGCTTCAAAAGCCGACTTCTGTCTGTGACTATCATAATGGGATCAGTAGCGACGGTAACCTTAGCCTCTGAGGGCCATCATTCCAATCTGGCCATCAAACAGACCAGCAGAGATTATTCCCTTAAATTAAAATGGTTGCTGCTAGCTCATAGGCACAGACTGGCACAAGTTACTGGTGATCACTGTACATCGATGGCGACCGTGCAAGCTATTTCTGTGCGATATGCCGCAACACTTGGCTCCAGTTGGCAAATGAGGCATTAGCTCATATGATAAGTTGAAGAGAGCCTTCATCAGTTTTTTTTAATTCTGGCTTAAAAGGCAGGAATTCCTGATGTAAACAAATCTTCCTGCTCCACACGAGGATACATGGCTGCTTATGGAGGGGCCATTTGTCAAAACAACCACCTGTTCCAATTCCTCCAAGTGTGAAGACTTGATTATTCAAACAAAAATTACAATGTTATTGAAAATGTCAGTATCTTTGATTCTGCAGTTGCTATTTTTGATAGTCCATTGTTCTAAACTGTTGTCTCAATCTCTTAACTCACCACCCACCAGTGGAACATAACACATACTGTACCATTTCAGCATAAATGACTTTTCTGAAAGATTGGCTTCACAGATAAAAACAACCAAAAAAAAACATTAAACAACATCATTGAACATCTGCAACAACTAAAAGGGGATGCGAGACAAAACAAGCGAGTAACAAGTGCAGCTCACGTTAAATCAAGACTTACCCAATATCATTCCTGAGCAATGCCTTCACTAGGCAGTAACAATTAAAAAAAAAGAAGAAACTTAGCCTTATATTTGTGACTATTTCTATCTGCCAAAAGGTGCAGTTTGACTCAGTTGAAGCACTCCAAAAATCATGATTTTCTCTCCTGTTCCACCTTAATTTATCAGGGTCAGCAGAGGTTTATGATGTTTGTGGCTGAGTGCAGGCAAGGCCCTTAAATTCATCTCCTCCTTCTCGCTTGTCATTTCCAAAGGCTCCACTGTTCAAATGAATAAGTGCCCAACAAATAAAGATACAAACACCCAACCTCACCTTCATTCTCCCCATTTTGAACTTTCTGCAGCAAGTAATTAAATAGATATTTAGCGAGACAGTTAGAAGAGAACATATATTTCTTCATGGTCATTGTCTTCTGGTCTACCAACAGCCTCCATTACTTAGGTTTTTTGAAAGAGTGAGCCATTTAGTTAGGAAGGTTCGAACTCTAAGGTCACAATCTGTTGCGCTGCCCTGTTCACTGTGCCAGCCAACACTGTAGAAGGCGAGGAATGAACATAATACAATAACATCCTCTTAAAGTTGTGCAAGGTGAATGTAGGCTGGGGAGACCAGGTTGGAAAAGATGGTAGGTGAAAAGGAGTACTTATCTTCCAAAACAATTGTTGCTGCGACCATGAGCAGGTTCCATGAGGCATGGCTACGATAGACAGCTCAGCACTGTTCTCATGACTTGTCCTACCTGCCAATCTCCCTTCCCAACTATCCACTCCACCCTCCCCTCTGACCTATCACCTCCATCCCCACCTCCATTCACCTATTGTACTCTTTGCTACCTTCCCCCACCCTCCTCTCTGACCTATCACCTCCATCCCCACCCCCATTCACCTATTGTACTCTTTGCTACCTTATCCCCAGCCCCACCCCCCAATTTATCTCTCCACCTGGAGGCTTCCTGCCTCTATTTCTGATGAAGGGCTTTTGCCCGAAACATCGATTTTCCTGCTCCTCGGATGCTGCCTGACCTACTGTGTTTTTCCAGCACCACTCTGATCTAGACTACGATAGACCGTGTCAGGGCCAGGACATTAATTTATACTGAGGCTGCAGTGTCAAAGAAGTCACAGAGTACATTTAAGGTGGCAGAAGGATAATTTAAAATACGTTGAAGACAGAGTCTAATAGAAGAAAATACTTTAAGATTGAGTTGAGCTTGTAACAGTCATAAATTAAACAGTAATTTTAGCAGGATGATTTCGTGAGGCTGGAAGCACAGGCACTTACTTTAAAAACCAAAAGAGAAAATGCTGGAAAATCTCAGCAGATCTGGCAGCATCTGTAAGGAGATAAAAGAGCTGATGTTTCGAGTCTAACTGACCCTTTGACAAAGGGTCAGTTAGACTCGAAACGTCAGCTCTTTTCTCTCCTTAAAGATGCTGCCAGACCTGCTGAGATTTTCCAGCATTTTCTCTTTTGGTTTCAGATTCCAGCATCTGCAATAATTTGCTTTTATCCACTTATTTTAAAAGTTGTGCAAGGGAATCCAGCATTGCGTTGGAGACTGCAAAAGGCAGGAAAATGGCCACCTAGCTCACAGAGATGCAGGAAAATTCCATTGGACTACAGATGGTAACATGATGTCCAGAAAGTGGAAAACCACTGTTTGGATTGGAAAAAAAAGGTAGGAAAATCCCCAGTTAGCAGTCCAAAGATACAGTATTGCCATAGAATGGAAATGAATGGCTTAATTAGAAGAAAATACTTCTGTGTTGCTACAATATAGAATTTAGCAGATTTGCAGAGAAGAAAAATATTACAACATTGCTATTATGCAGAGTTCACATGCTTGAAGAGTCCTTAAGTCAAGACAATTAAAATAGTATTGATTTAATGTAAGATTACAACCTTTAAAGCCACCAGCGTTTATCTGTTGCAGATTCATTAAATCTATGAGGTGAACAACAAAACAGCTTTGAGAAGCAACAGATTGAAGCCATTTCAAAGAAATAAGCATAAATAACCATATTAGGAAGGAAAAATACAGTGGTTAATATTGTCGTCTGGATCCACTGTTGGAAATTGGCCAAATGGAATACTGAATCTATCTACTTTATAAGGCAAAATTACTCTCCAGAGACAGAGATGGCTAGTAACGGTGCTGTGTCAGCTTTGCAGACAAAAACTGTACCCAGCTCTGAAAAAAATGCTACATCTGTAAAACTATAGGCCACTTCCAGAAGATATACAAAAATAGGACAGTTTCAGGGCACCAAAAAGCTAAATGCTTACTCATACAGAGAGGTTAATGTAACAGAACCACTTCCTTTGAAAAGGTTACCTGCTTTAGAAAATGTACCTTCATTAGAAAAGATATCTGAGGTATTCATGGGGTAAATTGGTCATTTGACTAATTCAAATTTGATTGAACATGTGTGTTTGCCTAAATAATTTAAAATTTGTTTTAGATGTGAGTGCTATCCAAATGATTTAACTTGATAGAGATGTGATTGTCAGATCCAGTACCATGACAAAGAAACAGATGTTGCTGCCTACAAAGATGAAACTACATGGCACAGATGAAATAAGTCTCAAGAGTAAAGCTATGCAATAACCAACATTGCAACTCAGAGTTTAAGAGAATCGAAAACATGCATATAATTTATAATCAACACATCTCACCTTTGAGTCTGCATGCATGGCTTGACTTCACCATTCTGAAGATAGCAGCAGGAGTTCAATTAGTTCCAAAAGGACAACTGGTTCAGAAACAAAACTCTGTTGACCAACCTGTCAAAGTACAACCATTGGAAGATTTCAGTCAGCTTCCTAAACTTATTGCTAAAATCCAAAAGCCAAAATAATCACTTGAAATTCTCCTTTGTTGACATAAGAAAATTGTTCTATACTCCTTCTGATGAAGAATGATCAGTATCAGTGATAGAGATAATGCTAAATCAGCAAGAATCCTTGAGCATCACGATTATCTTGTTCGCCAGAAAGATGCTCAGAGAGAGTGAATGAAAATGTACGATTGACTCAATTAGTTGAAGTATAGAGCTAATGTACTTCAACACAGATACCTCAGTAGACTGAGCGTAAACATTTCCTTGAACAAAATAGAGATGAACTGCATACACCTTCATGGAAGTCAGGCCAACATCCATTGATTCGGGATGTGGTTAGGAAGTAACTGCCTTGTCTGAAATCTCTGTGTCATGGTATCTTTGTAATTATGCCTCACGAGCTAATATAACTCGTACCCACTGCTATCATGCAACAAACTATGTCATTACATAAGTCAAGTGCCTCTTCTCATTAAGACACAATAATGATTCAGTCCTTATTAAATTGGCCCTCAGACTCAGCATGGCTTGTGTGGGCATGGTTATGCCTCTACCTCTGAAACAGACGGCCCAAGTTCAAAGTCTCACTTGTTGCTAAGATGTATAATGACATCCCTTAATGAGTTGATTCAAAATATTTATAACGTATTTTGATATCCAATATATTTAAGTTCTACATGCTCCAGAGGTGTGTGATAACATCTCCGATCAGATTGATGAGAAAATATCTAGAAAGGGGGATAGCTACAGAGGCTGGCCTACACTATTATCCCTGCTTACAATATTTTGATTTAATTTTAATTAGTTTCTACTGTGTGCTTCCATTGGTCGATTCAATTTTTGCTACCTTGGTTGATGAAGGACTGTCCAAATGCTTATTGTTAATTTAAAAGAGTAGAGGGGAGGCATTGCTCTAACCACAAGCCATTCGTGCATGATACTACAAAGTACGGCCATCCATACAATTGAAAGATGACAAACTTTCTTCCCTTACCTGATATTATCCATTACTCTTATGTTGCTATTCATTAGGCCCAGGTTGGTACAATTGATTGTACCTAGATTTTAATTTCAGCAATATTTATTTCCTTAAAATCCTTCCAATTTATTGTACAGGAATATAACCTGTCCAATTTGGGTATCTGTTTTTTGAGAAATATTGCTTTTTACAATTTATCAGTGGGATTGAAGCATGAATCACATCTAGGTTTATGCAATGTTCCTGCACCTAATGATCCAAAGTCTTGTGAGGTGTAAGTTAGGCGAAAGATAGGAGAGCAGGATTAGGATTAAAGAATTGAAAAACCTCTGACCTTTTCTTTAATTGATCCTTACAATTGTCTCTGTCGAACTCAAGCATAATGAACACCAGGTCTCCACAACATTGAAAGATTTGTTGCTACAGTTTCCTCAGTCCAATGCAAAGATTTCAAATTTATACAGATTTTGTCATTGATTCATGTTGACTGACAATACCGTTTTCAACTTGAGGGGTCAGATATTAATACACCAGGATCTCTTGCTAAATGAGCGATTACAATTTCTCATAAGTAACAATCTGAACATTTCAGAGGAGCCAAGACTGGCAGTCTCATTCAAGACAAGCTGTTATTTTGGTTTCAGTTTTCTGTACTAAAAAGCTGGTAACTTTAACTTTAACGGACACAAACTTTCATAGAATCAGAAACTTTACCACTATGTATATTAACAAGAGATCTATAAAAGGTTTGTTCATATGATTGTGAACTTTTTAAATTTTATTTACATGTAAAACAGAACAAGGAGTTCTGTTGTAAATATATGAATGCATTTTATCAATGTTCAATCATTTACTTGTCCAAAATTTTACTTTTGGATAACTATGTTATATATAACAGGGTTGAGACAAGCTTGATGCAGGAACGGTGTTCCTAATGATGGGGGAGTCCAGAATCGGGGTCATAGCTTAAGGATGATGAATCAACCATTAGGACTGAGATGAGAGAAATTTCGTTGCTCAGGAACTAGTGTGCCTGTGGAATGCACAGCCACAGAAAGTGGCTGAGGCCAAAACTGATGTGATTTCAAGAAGGTTATAGATATAGCTCTTGTGGATCAAGGGATATTTGTGTGTGTGTGTGTGTGTGTGTGTGTGTGTGTGTGTGTGTTACTTGAAAGGTCAAATGGCTTCCTCCCGCTCCTATTTTCTAGGGTCTACATTTTAAACTCTAAACAATGGCTACTCTGATGCACTTCCACTCCTGAAAACAGAAACGATATCTCACAGGGTAGGGTTACCAACACTGCAAAGGTGACCGAGGGGTCTCGAGGAGTTGAAGATAAATTTCTTGGACACAACAGTAAAATCACAGAGACATAAATTTAAATAAAAACTGTTTGTCTATTTCAATTTCGTTCAGAACTTCAGTTTATCTGAGTTAAAAATATTGGAAATGGGGATGAAGTGTTATCAGATAGACAATTAGGAACTATCAAATAGGAAAATGAAGATGTTTTTGCCTCCCAATTGGCTTGGGAAGAATAGAGCACATTTCAATCAGGGATGGTAGCACTATTATGGTGGCATGTGATAACCTAGAGCCTTAAAACATTTAGTGTTATGGACAAGGCCAGGCAACTCAAAACATTGTTAAGCTGGCAGCCCAGACCATAACTTTGCAATTTGTTTCACTAAGCGGACAATGAAAATTACCTGGAGTAAAATTATACAACGAAACACAAAGAACAGAATGAAGAACCCCTACAGAACTCAGTCTATCCAAACTTGACTTAATTATGCTGTTCCAAATATACACAACAGTTCCAATAAGCAAACCCCCTGATAAAAACAGTAAAAATGGAACAAACACTTACAGGTTGAAGTCAGAAGGGCAGAAGGAGAGAGAGAGTTTTACAGCCTGTTTCCACACAGCTGGACTCCTAATTAGTTCTGGACTCAGTTAGACAGCTGACCAATCCCCTTTCATTATACAGGTCACTTCTAAAACATGAGCACTTTGGCCTAAAGTGTCATCTGTTTACATATAAATAAAAAGCCTCCTAAAATCCTTTTTCATCTCTGTACTAAACTAGCCACCTTGGAGCCGGGAAGGTTTTATGCTCCCTCTGAAAAAAAACCAAGGACACAGTATCCTTGAGAAAAGGAACAGCTTTTAGAAAAAGGACCACCTTTGTGACATTAGCAAACAGGAATAAATATCCACTTAACCCGGTATGTTTCTGAATGCTTTCCTAAATCTTGAAACCACATGCATGAATACATTGAGAGCAGAACTTTAGCCATATAATTGTGATATAGGTTACATGTTTGGGTCAGTTCAGACCAAAGGAGAGTGGGCACTTGGGGGAACACCATGAGCGCTCAAATTCTTGCCTGGGAAAGCCCTCAATCAGGATGGAGACGGGTTTCATGTTTGCTGAGATCAGCTGGGTTGGAAACAGAGAGGTTCAGATGAAGATTTGGATTGACTTTGACACTAGCACTGCTGCCTCACAGCGCCAGAGACCTGGGTTCAATTCCTGCCTCAGGCAACTGACTGTGTGGAGTTTGCACATTCTCCCCGTGTCTGCGTGGGTTTCCTCCGGGTGCTCCGGTTTCCTCCCACAGTCCAAAGATGTGCAGGTCAGGTGAATTGGCCATGCTAAATTGCCCATAGCATTAGGTAAGGGGTAGATGTCGGGGTATGGGTGGGTTGCGCTTCGGCAGGGTGGTGTGGACTTGTTGGGCCGAAGGGCCTGTTTCCACACTGTAAGTAATCTAATCTAATCTAATCTAATCTAGTCTATATGGCAGTAGGCTCTGACTGCCTTCAGGAGCAGAATTGCAGTTTGTGCAAAAGCTTTTTGAAACACCAGAGGAAAACAAGATATAACAGAGGTGGTGGAGGCCAGGCACAAAGCTTCTCACTTCATAGACACTGACCTGAATCAAATATGGCAGGCCATGAGGGAGAGGAGAGAAGACAGTTCCCAGTAGAGGCCCCATTATTGTGCAAAACAAAATCCTCTCTGTTCAGCTTTATCTCCCTCAGCTGCAAGAAGGGTCAAGGGGTCTGAAAGGGTTAGAATAAAGGTTTAACTTAGGTATGTGCCTTAAGCACCTCTCACTGTGGTGTAAAATGGGCTCAGTTGAAGGATAGTTTGAGATCTTGAAGGAAAAAGAGCTATCATCGTGGTCCTCCTCAGAGACTCTGAAAGGAGTCCACCATATTAAGATAACTTGTACATAACTACTATCATGCATTAAACTGCTTCTTGTTATTTATCAGACAAAATTTCAATATTGCTATAAAAGGGATACATTTTGTCAAAACTTTTAGTTTGACTCATCAGGTCACTTCAAAAGAATACCAATCAAAGGAAAAAGCAATATTTTTATTGCATGGAAAACAGTACTGATTGGTTGGTGGAAGAGCTGCTGTGGGAATGCAACAGCTAGTGATGGATGACAGTTAACTACCAGGCTCTGTTTAAATTTTAAACTAGTTTGACTCTGATTGTTCAGGGCATTGCACTGAGAAATGAACCAGAAAATGGCTCTTATTTATGAGGTTGAATTGAAACAGGTGGAGTGTGTAGACATGTTCGTTCCTTCAGCATAACTCCACCACCTGCAAGTGCCCCTCCAAGCCAGTCCCAATCCTGTCTTGGAAATATAGCGCCATTCCTTCAGAAGCAAAATCCTAGAATACCCTCCTTAACAACATTGTGGCTTTGCAAGGATTCAATAAGGCAGCTTACCACCAATGAATCAAGTGCAACTAGGGATAGGCAATAAATCCTGACCTCAGTGAACTTCCCACAAGTGAATTAAAAGAAACAAAATAAAAGAAACATGAGATCTTTAAAACCCTTGAGATGAATTGTTCAGTACATGAGAAACAAGGGTAGAGAAGAGAGAAAAAAAAGACAAGCTAGCCTATGATACAGGGAAACAGTAAGACAGTACCATCCAGAAGGTTAGGCAGCATGTGCAGACTCAGTCAGAGCGAAAAGGTGCTGATAGTTTAAAATCGCCAAGAAGTCCGAATTCAGGGAAAGAGTCCTGAGTAGCGTAAGAGAACACCCAGAAGCAGAAAACATATTTATTTGTTTGACAAATCCTAAAGAGTCAGCAAGAAGAAAGCTCCAGGTACTAAGTACTGCTATGGCGCTTGAACTATGGCACCTTTAAACTAGAGACAGTGTGACCCTTCACTAAGTTTAGAGTATGTGTAAGGTTGAGGTCAAGTTGATGGTAAAAAGATTGAATTTTTAGTAGCATGAGGTGTGAACACAGAGAAAGAACCAAAGATCTTCAAGATTAATTACATGCAGTCGTAAATAGAGTCATAGAGTCATAGAGATGTACAGTATGGAAACAGACCCTTCGGACCAACCTGTCCATGCCGACCAGATATCCCAACCCAAACTAGGCCACCTGCCAGCACCCGGCCCATATCCCTCCAAACCCTTCATATTCATATACCCATCCAAATGCCTCTTAAATGTAGCAATTGTACCAGCCTCCACCACATCCTCTGGCAGCTCATTCCATACACGTACCACCCTCTGCATGAAAAAGTTGCCCCTTAGGTCTCTTTTATATCTTTCCTCCCTCACCCTAAACCTATGTCCTCTAGTTCTGGACTCCCCGACCCCAGGGAAAAGACTTTGTCTATTTATCCTATCCATGCCCCTCATAATTTTGTAAACCTCTATAAGGTCACCCCTCAGCCTCCGACGCTCCAGGGAAAACAGCTCCAGCCTGTTCAGCCTCTCCTGTAGCTCAGATCCTCCAACCCTTGTTGCAGATGTGACCAAGATTGAACATGGAAAGAGTTTAAGAATAATAGTTTTGCTTCCTTTATCATCTATCATGAAATGATGTAGCACAAATTTTATTTGTAATCAGTAAAGTGACTGACAATGCTGTGATTCAAAGATGTAGCTATTCCTTAAACAAGGTGCTTTTAAGATTGTTACTTTGTATCTGGCAAGCTGTCAGGTAAAAGATTCTCATTGTAAATTTAGAAAAATCTTTCAGTCAAACTTAAAATTTTCATCTAATGCATAGAAAGTTGGATTGCATTTTACAAGGGTAAAAGGGTAGCCTAGTATTATATACAAGTGCAATTATTTCATCTTTTCTTATTGCTTTTATTATTCAGTTTAGAAGTCTGTTGAAATCTATAGTTCTGAAATCTACTTGTTTACCTGGGTGGCTTTAAGGGCTCTTAGTTGTAATGCCATTGTCTAATCACTTTGCTAGTGCTTGACCATGTTTTTACAGATGGTTTGAAGAATCAGTGTGCTTCCTCAAGATTTTCTCTGGGCTATTTGATTTCCAACAGCTCCCAACTGTTCTGTTCATGGGTGAAGAAGTAAGTGTGAGGGGATTTAAAGTGATTAGAGAGTTCAACTGTACAGAGGTAAGCTACTGATTGCATCAGGACTGCATCCAAAGTTTCCCCATAACAGAGGTGAGCCTTGTAACCTTCTAGTCTGGACTTGATCCTATTTGTATGTCACTTTGAGCTAGGACCCTCAGGATTGAGACAGGATCATAGTGGTAGGTCTGGTTCCTTTCTTACAAATGTATATTTGGCCCCTCTATTAGTTATAGAGAAAATCAGGAGTGAGGGAGATCCAAGAACTATTAGAGTGATCTTCGTTTATTAAAATATTTCTGTGGTTTCAAAAGCTCAAAAATGGAATGGACGGTTTGCATAAATATCACACAAGACTGAGCTACCTTTATTCTAAATAGATCTGTTCACATAACAATGATCCTGAAGCTCATTATGTGTCCTCAAAATCCAGCAGTCATGACAGTCAGATACCTTCACTTGGATTTAAATTTGCAATTATGCTTTAGATGCACCCGCCAATTTGAGAATAATACCAAATTTAATTGTAAGGGATATAAATGCTAGAAAAATCTGTGAGCCCTCTGATAAAAAGCTTTATATTAATCTAAATGTATTTTGAACCATTAAAACGTTTCAACAAAAATGTCCGTTAGCTTGATCTCTGGACAATTTTTAACTGATAAAGACCACTTTTTCCTGAACATTTTATCACAATCACTTCTAGAAACTTATGATTTCTTTTAATTCCACTTTATAGAGTTATTGAGGTTGACAGCATGGACACAGGCCCTCCAGCCCAACTTACCCATTCCACCTAGTGTCCACAATTTAAGGTAGTACCATTTGCCTGCCTTTGGTCCATATCCCTCCAAACCTATCCCATCCATGTACCTGTCTAAATGTTTCCTTAAATTACGAAATTGTATTCGTTTTCACCACTACCTCTGGAACCTGTTACAGACACTCAGAATCCTCTGTGTGAAAAAATTGCCCTTCTGGACCTTTTTCTATCTCTCCCCTCACCTGAAACCTAGTTTTAGGCTCCCCTACCAGGGGGAGAAGCAAGCTTTTCACAATCAGTAACATGTTTGTAATAGAAAGTGGGTTAATGACACTGAAGATTATGTACCCCTGAACTATCTCATTGGCTTTACTGGCAGCGATTGAAGACTTTATCCAAATTAACAATTAATATTACTCTTTTGTGTCCTCAGGGAAGGTTTGAAGGATAGTTTTCAAATGAATCATTAAATAAAGCTATACCTATTCATGAAGGCTGTAAAAATCTGAAATTTTAACTACTACAGCATTCTACAAGAGAAGGTGAGATTTAAAGGGTTTTTTTCCTTGAATTCCCAATCCTCAGGCTGACTGAAGGAACGAATGAATGATTTCATTGTCACATGTGTTTTACAGTGAGAAAAACAGTAAAATGCAACAAAAAGCTTGTCCACTGTTATCACAACCCGGTGCCATTTTGAATAGTTTTAAGAATAAGAAAAAAATAAAAAGATATAATGTAAAGAGAATTAGCAGTTCTGAGCCAGCAATTAATGTAGTTATAAATTCCAAGAGTCTTGTGGAACTGTTGAATGTACATAATGTACCTGCGATGAACTTGCAGATGAAGGTCTCCATTAGTCTGAAGCAGTTTTGGTTGTGGATTATCCCTGAACTTCATAATGCAATTAGGTAAGCCTCAACTGGCTTAATGGGTGATGGTGAAAATCTCCCTTGCAAATAGTTCCACTCCTCTTTCCTCTGGCATCCCTTTTGGGGGGCCCCAGTTTTCAGTTTAGTCTTCATTAAAACCACAATTGCAGCATGAAGCAGAACTACATTGACTTGGCATTATGATTAGAATATAAACACGACTGTAGATCTGTACAGATTAATTGCTACTGTGTAATTTTGTACATTTGATCACACTGAGGTTTTGAATGACTAAATTTGCTGACATTGTATCTATGGAAACAAAGAACATTTGAAGAATCTAGATCAATCACATTTTATGCTGGCAAGCTTTTTTCTACATAAAAGACAGATCACAGTGATTAAGGAATGTGAGATTGAAGACTTGCATAAAGGTGCAAGGGTCTGAAAGGGTTCGTGCTGAGGAGTTTAAACACAGCTAATTATGATGATGTCATACGGACTTGGTGGGAGAATAACTTTGAAGAACCATCCAGCTCCTCCTCCAAGTCTCTGTTACAACATCAATCATAGCAGTGATACCACGTAATAAATTACATCCTTTTTTCTAAAGACAAAAGCCTCTTCTTGTTAGAGCGCCACATGATTTTCCTCTGCCACACCAGACTAAGCAGGTCTTATAGATCCTTACCCTAAAAAAGGGTGGTGGCAACAAATTAACCTAAAGTTAGCAATAGCACAGAGAGCTCACCCAGGATGAGCAGTGCTATGGATTGCTCAGATAACAAAGACAGCACTCCCAATACTGGTGGTTGTTTCTGTGGTGAGCAATACATCTGTACAATGCCACGAAACAAGCACAGAAGGGAGACAAAAGAGGAAGGACAATTCCAAAATTATCATGGTGAAGTATATTTTGACATTTCAGAGAAAGGGGTTGACTTGACTTCAGGCTTCTACTGATGTTTAGGCATTCAAGAACATTTTCATAAAAGAGCTGAAACTAATAGCTTGTGTCATCATGTAAGGCTTGCTCACTGCTGAATAAAATCTATTGAAGAGTTACAATTATACACAAACCCAATTAACATGATGTAACTCATGAAAGGACAGTGTCATCTTAACTTAATATTGATTCATTTGAATAATTCTTTATTCAGCATGTTTCATGCAAAATAAACAAATCGATCAGAATTAGGCTGTATCCCTATGTCGATTGATTGGGCCTTCCTCGTGTACTGTTTGAAAACAAGGGGTCGTCCAAATGAGACATAAAGAATTTCTTTTCTGAGAGAATATTTTGAATTCTCTTCCTCAAAAGGCACTAGGAGAAGAGTTGTTGAATATTTTTAAAGGTGAGGTAGATAGAATACAGATAAGGAAGGGAGTGAAAGATCCTCAGGGAACACAAGGTAATCAGATCAGTCATGATGTTATTGAATGGCACAGCAGTCTGCAGGGTCTGAATAGTCAACTCCTGCTCCTTATCTGTAGATTAGATTAGATTCCCTACAGTATGGTAACAGGCCCTTCAGCCCAACAAGTCCACACCGACCCTCCGAAGAGTAACCCACCCAGAGCCATTTCCCTCTTACTAATGCACCTAACACTATGGGCATTGTAGAATGGCCAATTCACCTGACCTGCACGTTTTTGGACTGTGGGAGGAAACCAGAGCACCCGGAGGAAATTCACACAGACACGGGGAGAATGTGCAAACTCCACACAGACAGTTGCCCAAGGCTGGAATTGAACCTGGGTCCCTGGTGCTGTGAGGCGACAGTGCTAACCACTGAGCCACCGTGCCGCCCTCTGTATGCTCATATATAACTGTTTGCAAGCACCAAACAAACAGAAAATGAAAGGTAGAATTTTTTTTCAGAAATGTGTCCAAAGCATGTCCTGTATCATATGGCAATTCATGGGCTTGTTATTTTCCTCTAGAGGTGGATTTCCGCATCGTGATGAAGTGCACCAGAGTCAAGACTCAGCTGAGGTGTACTATTACTTCACTGGCTGAAAGAAACTGGCTTCAAATGGGAGACAGGATTTTGCTTGAAATTATATGCCACAACTTGAGGGATGTGAGCTCTGTCACCTGAATAAGCGCACTCAAGTAGCATGTTTTTGAAACTCAGATGAACATGGAATGGTGCAGCAAAGAATTAGTGACTGTAACAAATCAAATGTTGTAATAAACATATTCCCAAATACAGCTTGGTCCCAGAGATTCCTGTGCACTGCAATAAAAATGCACTGGAGTTGAATTTGGGTACAAAGCGAAGTTTGGAGCCTGTATCATTTTCACTTCTTTCAAAATTACCAATTTATGTTATTGAACCAAGAATGTCTACAGTGCAGAAAGAGGCCATTCAGCCTTTATCGAGTCCTCACTGGTACTTTGAAGAGCATCCCATCCAGAACCTATCCCCAGTCTATTCTTGTAACCTTACATTTCCTATGGCTAATCCACCTAGCCTACACAACGGGCTTTTGGACTGTGGGAGGAAACTGGAGCACTTAGAGCAAAGCTGGGGAACATGTGTAAATTTCACATTGACTGTTGCGCAAGGCTGGAATCAACCCAGGTCTCTAATGCTGTGAGGCAGCAGTGCTAACCACCATGCCACCATGCCATCCTATGTAAGTCCCACACCCAGAATGAAGGAATACTAGACCATTGCTGATATTGACTGAGGAATTAATGTTGGTCTGGGGACAAGAGGACCCCTTGCCAATCTTCAAGTAATTTTTAAAATTTCACTTTTACAGGCAAAGGAGAGGCTGAGCTTAGCACCTGACCTGAATGTTAGCATCTCCAACAACTAAACCTCCTTCAGTATTGCTCAGGAAAGTCAACCTACATTACAAACTCAAGTCCACAGTGGTAATTGAACCCATGATTTTACAAATGTGCTACTGCATCAAGTGCAAACTACTATATCTAAGAGTTTGTAATCATGGCTGCAACTTCAGGAGTGAATTGCGAAGAATTCTCTTTGGAAGAGAAGTGGGAGTTGGTCAATAGGCACGTTTGGAAATTCTTGGTCTATGAGAGTGTAAGGATGTTTCTGTATGTTAAGTGTAAAGATATGTAGCAGTAAGTTGTTGACCAGCAACTGATACAAAATGTAAAGACACCCAGAAGCACGCTGACCTCCCCAAGCTTTTGGACTAAGTAATGACATTGAATTCAGCAACTACATGAAAGAAGTAAAATAGAACGAGAACAGGAGGAGTGGGTGGCTGAGAATTGTAGCATTTTTCTCATAGCATTTATGGAAAAACCTGTCCTCAGACACAGTGTTGCTTGTGAGTCTGAAAGCACAACATGTTTATCTCACTGAAGTTTGTATTTTGTAAGCAAGATTTTATCTTAACACTCCCCCACATAACATGAAATAAGCTTCAGAAGAGAAACAACTGGCTTCTGCACGCAAGCCTCCCTTCTATATTAATGCTCCATTCACCTAAAAGAATGAACTGACATGTTTTGCCTATCAGTGAGGAGGCAGCCCATATCTTACATTGTACTTCATCACAGCTTGACTTATGGATTCAGTTGAAAAAGCAGTTTTTGCTGCACACTTTGTAAAGATATATCTTACACATCATTGATGATTAGTCTCAAAACATAAAGGTTACTTATAAAACTCCATTTTTTTCACAAAAGCTAGACGCATATATTAATTTGCCTCCAGCATGTCTCACATGTAAAGATTAGCTCAAGTTGTAAACAACTCTACTCCACAAGACTGACAAGCCACTTGCTGTAATCAGTACAACTTGTGTTGATTGCAGTGACACAAGCAAAAAAGAAATGTAAAGGAACAGGGGAGCCTTGCTGTACACTATGTAGATTTTACCTTACTCAGTTTAAATGCATACTGTCCTGTTACCCAACTCAAACACCCATAACTTGATTTGCAAACTTTGCATAAGTCCCTCCAGTGTCTGCGATTTTGGTTTTAAAAAAATCTTAAACCCCCATTTAGATAAAAATTAGAGGCAGAATCTTCCCAGCCTCTGAATGAAGGGGGCATTGGCGTGGAAGTTGTGAGAATTATTCGAAATCCAAAGTGTAGAATCATACAATCATGGTGCTTTTCCAGCATGGTAAAAAGGCCCTTCAGTCCATCATCCCTGCAAGCATCTATCTACTTTAGTCCCACATTCCAACACTTGGCCCACAGCCTTGTATGTTATGGCATTTTAAGTAGGTCTCTTAGTAACTCTTCAATATCTTGAGGTTCCTGCCTCCACCAACCTTTAGGCAGCAAGTTCCAGACACCTACCACCTTATGGGTGGAAATATTCTTCCTCAAATCCCCTCTGAACCTTCTACTCCTTACCCTGAAAATGTGCTCCCTGATTATTTACCCCTCTACTAAGAGGAAAAGTTTCTTCCTATCTATCCAGCCTCTGCCCTTCATACTATTGTATATCTCAATTGGATCCCTCACTTCCCTCCCCCAGCCTTCTCCACTCTAAGGACAACAACATCAATCTATCTCATCTGTCTCCATCGCTGAATCGTTCCTGTCCAGGCAATATCCCAGTGAATCACCCTCTTTAATGGACTCATATCCAACCTATAGTGTAGTGAGCAGAACTGCACACAATCCAGCTGTGCCCTAACTAATTTTATATGCAGCTTCATCATAATCTCCTTGTTCTTATTTTAATGCAGGATGGTGAATAACATTAAGTATCGCATACACCTTCTTAATACCTTATCTACCTGTCCTGCTGCCTTTGAAGATGTATGATCATGCACACCAATATCCCTCTGTTCCTCTATACTTCCAAGGACCCTACCATTCAATGTTTCTTGTTAGTCCTCCAAAATGCATCACTTCACACTTAATCAGGATTGATTTTAATTTGCCACTGTTCAGTCTATCTGACCAGCTGGTCTATACCATCTTGTCATCTCAGGCATTCTTCCTCACTATTTACCATACCACCAATATTTGTGTCATCTGCAAATTTACGAATCATACCTCTTACTTTGTATCTAGATCATTAATGTACATGACAAACAGCTAGGAATATAACACTGAACCCTGTGATACCACGTTGGACACAGGTTTCCAGTCACAAAAACACCTTTCAATTAACACCCTCTGCCTCCTGCCATTTAACCAACAGTCCCCATAGAAGACAGCAACATGTCCCATTTTGCAGTCAAGTGTTGAACAGTGAGGTGAAGATTTCACTTGTGAGCAGCCACAGTGCTATGTGTTTGAATTTGCATGCATGAACGTTCTCATTATTTTATCATCTCAGCCCTTAGAAATGCAATTTCCCTTTCTTCCATCTGTCAAATAGAAACTGGACGGTGACCATTCCTGGTGGGAAAGTCGGGGCAGTAACGCGGTGACTCCAGTTCACAATTTGCTCCTCTGGAACTCTGTCAGTCACAAACATCCTCTCAAGGCATGCTCCATGGGCAGAGAATACACAGACCCCCAGACCCCACGTCTAGCTGGACTTCCAGGTCCCCATCACCAAAGTGGATTGTGAATTACCCTCTCTCATCCATATCCTGAGCAAGTAAAATGAACCAGGTAGGATAACTGTGGGTTGCCAGCACATGACTGGGTGCACAACTATGCTCTGAAGATAATGCCAGTGACAGGAATCTTGGGAGGTCTCCACAGCTGCTAGTATTTCCACCTGCAGTGAATAGGAAACTACGACAAGAGAGTTGCTGTAGGGAAATGGTGGATAGGTAATGGTGTCAGGAGAAAGTGAGGACTGCAGATGCTGGAGATCAGAGTCAAGAGTGTGGTCCTGCAAAAGCACAGCAGGTCAGGCAGCATCCGAGGAGCAGGGGAATCGATGTTTCAGGCATAAGCCCTTCATCAGGAATGAGGCTTCATGAGGTAATGATGTGAGCTTGGGAAACAGCTTGAGAAAACTTGCTAGGGACCACAAAAAGTAACCCTCCGTGAAACCCACCAAAATTGACACCTAGCCAAATTCTGGCAAAATTCAACCCAAAGTTTTCAACATATGGGTGTATAATATCCTTCTGAATAACCAGACAGGACCATCAAACTGTTCATTCGGGTTTGAGAGAAAGAAGATCCTATCTTCGATTAGAACGATCAATCCTTTAATTATCAAACCACAACTTGCCAAATGGGTCCAATTTGGGAATTTAACCTTTTTAGGCAAGACTGCATTAAAAATACACATAACAGGTTACCGTGACTCATCTTCAAGTGCGTCTTGTGAAAATAGCAGCCATAAGAATTCCAAATCAATCTACAAAATTTCAATTGCATTTAAATGCACCTTGCTGACCAGGCATTGACCTATGCTAATTTCTCCTGGTTTATCTCTATGTGTGTGATAGTGCCATTGTGAAGCACTTTGGGCTTTTTTAAGGTGTAAGATAGATGATTGAGATAAAACCAAGAGAAATGCCAATTTTAAAAAAACACAGAATTTTAAAGATAATCAACCATCCAAACTAATTCTATTCTCAGTTGCATATCTAACGAAGCTAACTGCATCATAGTCACACCCATAGAATCCCTACAGTCTGGAAACAGGCCATTTGGCCCAACACATCCACATTGACCCTCTGCAGAGTATCCCACCCAGACCCATTCCTTTACCACTTTACCCTGACCTACACGTTATGGGCATGACCAATTTACCTAGCCTGCACATCCTTGAACTGTGGGAGGAAACCAGAGCAAACCCACGCAGACACAGGGCGAATGTACAAGCTCCACACAGACAGTTGTCCAAGACAGGAATTGAACCCGAGTTCCTGGTGCTGCGTGGCAGCAGTGCTAATCACTGAGCCACCATGCATCCACTTTTGATCGTAGGCACTGGAGCAAGAGAAGCTGCATCAATGTGAATGACATCTTGCACTCTGGAATCATTTATAACAACAGGGTTGGAAAGTGTGCATTTCTGAGTCAGTTGTTGCACTGTGTGTGCTGTCTCTGACCTCTGCCTTGTAGCCTGGCCCTGCCTCCTGAGCTACGTGGCCATTGTCAAATAGGATAAATTCCTGATTTAATTTGACATTGTTTCTGACCCAGGATTATTTTGGATTGTTCATGGATCCAGCAGAGTAGTGGGCGCTCTCCAATTCTACTTCCAACAAGAAGGAAAATTAAGAGAAAATATTACTTTAAACTAGGTCTTGTTATGACAAAAAATAATTGGTCAGGCTCTTTTAAATTCTGAACCAACTGACTTTTATGTTTTCCATAAATCAAACTGAATTATTACAGTATAATGACAACTGAGTTATGAATGCACTGGAAAGAAACCAAATAAAGCTTCCACCTAACCACAAATGCACAAACGAGTAACTAATGTTGCTGGTAACTTCAATTTAACTTTACCTCACAAACACATTTATCATCTGTCAGAAGCCGTTAATGGTTTTTGAGGTAAGGGGCAGCAATTCCTGTCTGTTAAAGACTAGTCAACCATCATTTACAAAAAAATAATTAATCGCTGAGCATAATTTCTGATCTAAACTTTTGTTTCAACAAGAGTATTAATTTCAACAAAAAAGAAATCCAAGAAGGAAGCAGTGGAGTGGAGATGTGGTGGAACTGGGTTCGAAAGCATTTGAGCATTTGAAGGAAATGTGATGGAAAATGGTTGTAAGTGTTGCTTGTGCACACTTCTGACAGCGAGTGCACTGAATCCCAAACTTGTGCGCATATACCAAATGATCTCCAGGTGTTGGCAGACGACGGGGGTCAATGTTTGACACCGTACCACCATTTTGGAGCTCCATGCTTCATCTACCATCCTTTCTTAATCTCAGAGAGTGAAGGCAGTGTTCAAAGGAACGTCAATTACTTTTGGAGTAGGTGCTGGGTTATTTCATAGACTCATAGAGTCATTTGAAACACAAAAGGAGAGTGTTCAGCCCATCAAATCTGTGCAGGATCTCTTGTTGAGTAATCCATTCCACTAGTTTGCTTCATTCAAATGTCTATACAAATTGGTTCTGAAATCGCTGAATTTTCTTCCCCTTCAACCAACCTTGTGTGTGGCGTATCCCATGTCATAACCAATTGTTTCTCAAAAAAGTTCCCTTTCACATCCCTGCCTGATCTCCTGTCCAAAACTTTGAATCCATGTCCCCAGTTCTTGCAGCATTAGCCGGTAGCAACTGCTTTTCTTCAACCATCTCAACTAAATAATATTGAGCATGTCTTCTCGACCTCCTTTTCTCCTGAGGGAACAAACCCGTTTCCCCACACTTGTAGAAAAATCCCTCAGTTCTGCCAACTATTTCTGGATATAACGGTAATTCCAAGTGCTCGAATATTTTCATGACTTGCTTAAATTGCAGTGGTTTATAGGGAGCTGAAATACTCGTATGGTAACTTGCATGAACTCATCACTTCTATACATGGCTGGCTGGGTATCCTTCCTTGAATATGACCGGGAGGTTGAGCGTAGGGCATGCAGAATAGGGTGAGCTGCAGAATTGGGGGAGGGGGCAGAGCCAGGGAATTTCACAATAGTTAGTGCAATCTCCTTCTTGATGGTAGAAACACATCAGCATGTCTCCCTCTCCTGTTAATTCCTAATCCTTCTTTCCACACACCAGCTTCTCCTGCAAAGGAGAGAGATGTATTGCATGAGTCAAAAGCAGAAATTGCTGGAGAAACACACCGCATCTGGCAGCACCTGTGGGGAGAGAAAGCAGAGTTAGCATTTCGTGTCCTGAATCAGTACGCCTGCTTTCTTTGCACAGATGCTGCCAGATCTGTTGAGATTCTTTGGCAATTTCTGGTTTTAATTAAGATTTCCAGCATCCACGGTTCTTTGTTTTATTTTAGGACTTCAGTGAGTGTACACATGATCTGACTGACATGCTTGAATAGATGGCAATGCCTATTAGCTGTGAAGTAAGGCTTCAATGTTTATACAAGCACTTTGTCAGTGAGGGTGAGGTAAAACCTATGGAAGTTAAGTATATGTCCTGATTATCGATGGTTGACAACAGGGCTGTGGTGAATTGAACAATTGATAAGGTCAATTGTACAGTGAGTAGGATTCGTAATTGAAGACCGACAAGGTTGGCTTGAGTGGTCATTTTTGAACTTCATCCTGCACTGCATTCAAGGTGCGTGGAGCTTTGAACTTTGCTGTTATCTCTTATCACCGTGGCTCCAGAAGGTGATGACTTACCTCATCTCTCAAGGTGGCAGTACAGCATTCAAAAACTTTGCTGCCAGAAGGAAGGCCGATGTTGACTAGATACATTGTTTTATATATATAACTATATACACACACATATAGTGTTGACTATACAATATTCAGAATGATCTTATTGCTATTAGAAGCCTTAATACACTGCCCCTATAAAAAGTGCAGGTCAGCTTTAACAGTGAAATGGAACTGACGACATTGTGTACAGCTAAAGAAAAATATCAGAAATGCTGGTGGCTACAAAAAACAGGGAAATGAGCATGTTGCACAAAACTTACCTTGTCTGGGGTCTAATGAACCAGCATGGATTAGTCACTTTTCAGCATTCCTGAACCCATTTTTGTAAGTTATCCAAATTATCCCTCCAAAGATATTAAAAACCCACCAGAAGAAGCTTTCCACAGCAGCCTTTTATCCACTTAATTGTTCATGGGTGTCGGGCATCATTTGCAATGCCAGTACTTATTACTCATGACCAATTGCTGGAGAACCTGGTGGTGAGCTGCCATGTTGAATTGCTGTGATCCATGTGGTGCAGGGACACTCATGGTGCTGTTAGGGAGGGAGTTCCAGGATTTTGACTCAGTAATGGTGAAAGAACAGAGACAAAGTTTCAAGACAGGATGGTGTGTAGTTTGGAGTGGAATGTGCAAGTATAGGTCCTACCAGCTGGTAAAGGTCATGGCTTTTGGAAGGTGGCATCTAAGGCGCCTTTGTGAGATAATGCAGTGGAACTTATAGATGATACATTGTGTATTTATGTAAATATGGTGGATAGTCACTTTGAGAGTCTAATCACATGACTCAATGATGCATTTATTGGCCATTTTGGAGAGGAAGCAGTTAAATTAACTTCACTTCCTGTAGAGTAAACATTTCCTTAATAAAGTTCCTGCTGTTTAATATTCAGCCTCCTGGTTCTTTTTGGAATATGACATGGTAACATCCTGCCAATGGACATTGGTGGTGAAGGGAATGAAGATTTAAGATGGTGACTGTTTTGACCTGGATTTTGATTTCTTGAGAATTGTTGGAGGTACAATTATCTTGACAAATGTAGAGTATGTCATCACACTCATGACATGTGCTTTGAGGTTAGTTACTAGTACTGGAGAATCAGGATGTGAGTTATTTGCCACAGATATTGCAGTATCTGACCTACTCTTGTCACCACAATTAGTACATGGCCAATCCAATTCACTTTCTGGTCAATGGTAGTCCCAGTACATTGATAATGGTAGATTCCGCGATGGTACTGCTATTGAATATCAAGAAGAAATGGTTAGATTTTCTCTTGCTGGAGATGATAATTTCCTGGCAGTTGTGTGGCATAAATGCTATTTATTATGTACTAGCCTAAGCCTGACTGTCGTCTAAGTCTTGCTGTATATGGACACAGTCTCCCTTCAGTATCTGAGGAGTCATGAAAGTATCTAAACACTGTGCAATCATCAGCAAGCATGCTCACTCCTGATCTGATGCTTTCCCAATATTTGTAAAAATCCCATTCCGAATGATATCCCAAGTTGCAAATTTCTATGGCTATTCCTGTTTCCTCACCGAAAAGTATTCATAGTTGTAAAATACTTTGAGATATTTCTCATCATAAAATATGCTATGTAAGTGTTAATTGTTGATGATTCACACTGCTACCAAGTATCACAGACTTTACATAGTTATGTGTCAACAATGTCTGAATGTTTTTTTTCTCTTTGTCGCTGTCCTGATTATTTCAGAGTTATTTATAATCATCTTTCATTTTCAGGTTTGCTTATAGCCAACTTGTCCAGTCTAACATATTGTACATAATGGAATTTGACTGCACATGACACTTGAGTGAATCTGAGCTATTGGATTAAAAGTGCACTTCAGGCAGATTCGGCACCTCCACTACCATTTGAACTTATGTTTAGATATTTTCAAAAAAATTTGATATTTTCAAACAAAATGGGTTTTCCTAATATCTGAAGGTCATCAAAATTTTAATTATGTGCCCACCCAAAAAATGTGATCAGTATCTTTCTTAGTTCAATCTAGTCTCCTCTGCACAACAGCTATTCACTGTCTCTCAACAAAACAAACCCTAAAGTCTTCATATGCTAATATATAAATATCCATGATTTAAGTGTTTTGTGTCAGAATTATCTTATTCAGAAAGAATGCTACATTACTCTGTACAACTCAGAACCGGCAGGAACATAGATCAGAAGGACCAAATGGAACATTTCAAAGTGGTAGAAGATTGTGACAAAAAGCATTGCAGACAATAGTGGCAGAAATGACATAAAACAAGCTGTGCTTTGCCACAATGCTTTGACTGCACGTTTCGTTTTAGAATTTTCTTCCATTCAATGCTTGTGTGAATGAAGAAATGTTCACCTGGATTAATTCTGTCGGCATTAGTAAGGCTATAAGAATTTAAGACGAGTCCACATTGTGCTTGTGTTTTTAAGTAGCAATGGCACATTCTGGTGTTATGCATACATTACCGACTGCCTTCAGCCATTTTGGAACATAAAAACAACAGATGACATGTGAAGAGCTCAAGATGTTTGGAATGTGACTCAATGGAGCTTTAGTGGGGCGTGTGAGTGATGAGATGTGACAAGGAGCTATGAATAGAAACATAGCAGCCCCAGAGGATGAGAATGGGGCAGTGACTGGATGACATCATTTATAATGACAAACCTCACAAAGCCTGCATCAAGAATGTACCATTTAGCAAGGCCCTAAAACCTGAGCTGGCAGTGAATTCATACATTTAATTCAGTTCCCTGGAAAGTATGAGGAAATCATTACATTTTAGTGCATAGTCACTGTAAATAACAAGCTTTATTCTGTAAAATCCTCTATTGAACTACAGTTGAAGTTCTTGGGTTTAATTCCACAGGCAGTCATAAATACATGTTATTTTTTAAAAAAGGTTGACATTCACCCTTTAAATAACCACAGGGTAGGACAAGTCTGCTGTTGCAGTAAATGCTGTAGTAAAATTATACATATTTTATAAATATTCAAGTGTTTCCTTGACCCTTCTTCTAGCTTGAGAGTCTGACCTGAATAGGTGTAGTTATTAATAATAATACTGAAAGGCATTTTGCGCTGGGGCCTCGCTTTAAACCTTACATTAAAAAGCTTTTAAACACCCAGCTGTCACAAGATTCTATTTCATATTTTTGTTTCGTTAAACCCATGGGATTAAGCTAATGGAAACTACGGACTGAAAGTGCACAAGTTTACGTAACTTGCATTTGATGCCATTTCGTTGCTGGCAGATGTACGTTTCAAGCACTGGGTTCTTAACAATTCATGAATTTTTAACAAATACTTTTATGTTCTCAAAAGCAAACGGAAGTGACAAAAGTTTCCAGCTCTGAATATTGCAAGTAGGCTGTAACCAGTGCTGATAAAAGGGGGTGGTAATCAGAATAGGAATCCCTGAATCCATGCGGAGGGACCAGAAAACAACGGATTATTTGATTTATCAAATAAGCACGGATTTGCATTAACAGATGCACAGACTACTGTTTTCCTTCTTGCTATTTAATCCAAATGCATTGTGAGTTTTGAAGGCTGAGTGATTCTTCTGTGATTATCCAAATATGTGTGCACATTTCTGTGTTGTAAACCATAATTTAAAACTGATGATTTGAATGATTCAGTGGAAAAGTACACCCGTGGTGCCTTTTCATTCAAATATGAACCTTAGAAGTGCTTTGTTAATGGCTCCAAGCAATTTATTTGGTCATTACTTGTCTCGCTCGCAGATTCAATAAATACACTTTAGGCTTTTAAAGTTTATTATTGAAAGTACAATAGCCACAATTTCCAGTGTCAGTATAATTTGTATAATTCGACAAAGACAAGAGTTTGCAGCTTCATCTTATTGTTCAATCACCTGTTTGGTGTTTGCCATGTGGGGATGCAGCTGGAAACACTGGCCCGGATTTATACATCTGCCACAGCTTAAAGGGGCAGTGAGTTTCAGAGAACTACGTTCTCTTGACCTTAAGCATCTGTTTTACACAATAAGGATAATATTGATTATTCTTTTGTGTGGAGTTGGTACTGCAAAGGAGAATACATGAAGATAAAAGGACTGGATTTCAGCAGAGCCAGTGAGCTCTTCCATCGTTGAAAAGTCACAGGCAGGCTACCCTCCACCTCACCAGGATGACATGACTGGATTTTTCAGGTGTTAGGCAGCTTGAGCTCACTGTTTGTGTCAGCCCCACATTGGAGGATATCCCACATCCAAGACATAACATACCACTAACATGGCCAGCAGGTTTCCCATCCCAGCAGGCCACTGGAAGTGGTTGGCCACTGCCAGCACTGCAGCCAATCCCAAGCACAGACTCGGCCAGACTGTAGGTCATTGTGATGGCTTCAGTGGGGCCTTTCAGGCAAGGTACAACAAAGGCTGGGGGGGAGCATGGTCACAATCAGAATGGGTGGAAGTGTCCCAACAGGGGTGCGGGGTGACACTTTCTGCTCGGAGAGCCCCTCTGTTGGAGCACATGGTGCATGGACAGATGGGATTCGACAGCCCTAAGACGTGCACCCCCACCCATGAGCCACAGCCAAACTGTGACATTCACCCCTACATGGCATGGATCTCTGCCCACATCCCCTCAAACCTTTCAGTCACTGGAGGAGGCCCTTAAATGGCTATTGATTGGTTTGAAGGTATGTATAGTTGTGGTAAAATACATGTAGCAGTGGAAAGCTAACTCAGAGGCAACCTTCCCCTTCCAAGCGGTACTCAATTTTACTTACCCCCACATTCTGCTGCCTTCGTGCTCTCAGTGGAGAAAATAAGGCATAATATTCTAGCCAGCGCTTTGTCTGGGAACTATTATGAGCCATGTTTCTCATGTCACCAGATGAAAAATTGATTTTCTTGATTTTCTTTTCCCCTTTCTAAGACAACATGGGGAAGATTAGCAACATTGGAACCCTATGAGATCTGAAATGGGGTCAAACAGGACCACATTCTGGCAATGCTTGGCAAATCCTTCCCTCTGCTGCTGTACTGTTTCTTCAGTCTGTTCTGGATGCAGGTTTGCCTACATCCTGAACCTCAACCTGAGCTACAAATCTTCTCAAAACTCTTCAGTCTGCATACAGTCACATACCAGAATGAATAGAAAGTCATTCAGCCTTGCTCTCCTCAGATCCAAAACAGAGGCGCATCAGGTCCTCATCCAAGAGTTGCTCTATGCCAGCAAGACCTCACTAATATTACATACTGAAGAAAACCTTCAACATCAAATGCAGAATCTGTCAACTGTAAAGAGCATTGTTTGACCAGCAGCACCAAGAAGACAAGTGTCGTGGTCTCTGATATTACCATGCCACCAGCCAACAATATTTATCATAGGACACTAGAAGTTTCTCAAGCACTCTGCAACCATCAGCAAATGTGGAGAAAATCCCCAAGCTGAGAAAGAGAGTCTGGAACAACAGCAACTTGACTGAGAGCACTAAACTGTGAGTTTACAAAGACTACATCCTCAGCACACTCTCCACCTTCTATATCATGAACAGGTCAGAACTCGCTACACTTCTGCTCCAAAGACAACTGCAAGCAAGTGGGTGAACATTGGCCATTGTAAGGCAGAGGCTATTGCTACAGGTAATGGTGGTTGAAAGTTTGGAAGAGGTGAGCAGAAACTATCATCTCAGTTGGCCAAAGAAGAGGACCTTGATAAAGCAGAGGCCAGCAAACCAAGCACCTCCTCAGTCCATCACCTTCCTCTGCAGCAAATGTGGCAGAGACTAGGTCAGGAGTCCTACCAGGCAATGTTGAATCCAGAACCGAGCACAGTGCAGACCATAGACAGAGTACTGCCAGAACATCTCCCTCTCTTATGTATACTGGCACACATAAATCTGACCTGTGAGCACAAGAAATTAGGATCTCCCCTAAAATCCAAGATTTAAATGATATTCAGAATGAACTGGTTCTTACATAAGCCTTTGCTATTATGATCATGTCTGTTTTAAACAAAATAAAAGTCAAGTCCCAGTGCTGGCAAAGTGGAACCAACACAGCCTGGTCAATAGCTTAAATCATCAAACTTCAGAAGGTTCATTACATCTGTTAATAATCATACTCTTGAGGATTTTAGTAAAATCTCTCACTTTTCTTCAGAAATTAACCATAATGAAATGTTCTAATGAAATGATGGATTAAGATTGATGGGCTGAATGACCTGCACCTGCTTGTGTATCTGCAGTTGCAAACAATGCCTTAATAGTTCCTGTTGTGCTAATTTATGATCACTAATGCATTCTTTTTTTTTCATTTATATACAACCTGTTGACATGACTTGGGATGAGGATTCCTCATCTAGTAATCCCAGTGATAGCATGACAAGTGTTTGTCTGGTATTGACAGCTGGATGGGGTAAAACATTGCCTCCAACTAAATGTCTGAAGAAAAACCCTCTTCAGCTCTTGTTGGTGTCTAAACTTCTGAACTCTTTGTTATGATCCCAGACCAGACCACCAACGTTATCTTGCGATCCCAGACAAGATCACCAACTCATGTTACGATTTGGTTAGAGACCAGAAATATTTATTTTTAAAGTAGACAATGGGGAAGATCCAGGATACTGACTAAGTGAATAATGCTACAAGATTCCATTTGAACAAACAATACAATGTAAGTTAGAACAGTAATACAATCTACAACACGTGTACAGATTGCATGGTTGCAAATTGGTTCCCTTCTGGAGTCTATGAGTCGACTTGTACGCAAGTTGGAGCACAATTCAAGACAATAGAAAGCAGCCCTTCGTAACTACAAGAAGTGTTCGTATGTTGGGTTTTTAATTGTTAAAAACATGTATGGGATTGTGTTCATAAGTGTGAGTGTTTGCAAGTCAGATGTTCGTAACTCAGGAATCCTCTGTATTTGTAACACATAGATTTCAAATATGGTAAACATAGGTAATGTACTATGATTGAGCACCTCACAATACAATTCAAACAGCAAATGTGATCAAGACAGATGCATGATGGATTTCTAAGCAATTATACATATTAATAATTTATTGGTTTGTTAAATCTCATTAAGCTCCAAAAAGGATTATAATTCTTTACTAGGTGGCCTTGGAACTTAATCTCAAATACTGCTCTGCTATGGACTTTCTCAAGGACCACACTTCTGCCATGGTTAATCAATTTCCTGTCCTAGGTTTACCCTCCCCTGAACTCTGAAATAGCAAGACAGTACTCACTCTTTCAATCAGTTGCATGGAATATTATGGAAAATATTAAAGCAGGAGAGGGCTCAACAGAGGTTATAAAAGTTTCCAGAACAAGTAAAAGGACAGAGAATGTGGAAGGGGTCAGGAATCAAACATCAGGCACAGGAGATGAGGGGACGACAGGGAGAAGGGGGCTGAGGGTGTTATACTTCATTGCACACAGTGTGCGAAATGAGGTAAGTGAAACTTATGGTGCAGATTGAAATAGGCAGATACAATGTTGTAGGTCTCACAGAGATGTAGCTGCAAGGAAACCAGGACTGAGAACTAAATATCCAGGGGCATGCGCCCTATAGAAAAGAAAGGCAGATGGACAGAGGGAACGTGGTTTCCTTGTTAGTAAGAAATTAAATCAATATCAAGAAATGATATAGAGTTGGAAGCTGGAGGATCTGTGTGGGTAGAGTTGAAGAACCTCAAAAGAAAGAGGACCCTGATGGGAGTTATGCATACGCCTCCTAGTAGTCATCAAGATGTGGGGAAGGAAATAAAGCAGGAGATAGCAAAGGCACATATGAAAGGCATTAATACAATGAGCATGGGGGTCATTAAAATATACGTGGAATGGGTAAATCAGGTTAGCAGTGGAATTCAAGAAAAGGAATTTGCGGAAAGTCTACAATATGGTTTTTGTTTTGTAGCAGTTTGTGATAAAGCTTGGGAGGGAACTGTAAGTTCTAGATTTTGTGGTGTGTAATGAAGCAAAGTTGATTCCGGAGCTTAAGTTAAAGAAACCCCTTGGAGGCAGTGACCAGAAAATGATAGAATTCACACTGCAGTTTGAGACAGAGAAGCTGGAATCAGTTGTAATGGTATTATCATTGTGTAAAGGTAAACAAAAGACACGAGGCAGGGCCTGGCCAGACTTGATTGGGAGGGGAGCCCAGTAAGGAAGACAGTGGGGCAGCAATGGCAGGGATTTCTAGGGGTAATTCAGGAGGCATGGCAGAAATTAGGAAGAAGAAACATACCAAGGGAGGTTGAAGCAACTGGAGCTGACAAGAGAGGTCAGGGACAGCATAAAAACAAAAGATAAAGCATACAATGTGGTGAAGATTAGTGGGAAGCCAAAGGATAGGAAACCTTTAAAAACCAGCGGAGGATAAATATAAACACAATGAAGAGGATAGGAAGATAACTATAAATATAAATATAAAACAAGATTGCAAGAGATTTTTGGAAGTATAAAAGCTAAGAGAGAGGCAAGAGTAGGCATTAGATCACTGGAAAACAAGACTGGAAAAATAGTAATGGGGACAAAGAAATGGCAGAAGAACTGAATAGGTACTTTGCATCAGTTTTCATAGTGGAAGGCACCAGCAGAATAATAGAACTTCAAGACAGTCAGGACCAGAAGTGAATACAATGGCCATCACTAAGAGGAAGGTTCTGAGGAAGCCAAAAGGTCTGAAGATAGATAAATCACCTGAACTAGATGGACTATACTCCAGCATTCTGAAGGAGATAGCTGAGGATATTGTAGAGGCATTGGTGATGATTACTGGAGTCAGGGTGGGTTCCAGAGGACTGGAAAATAGCAGAAACAACATCCCTGTTTAAGAAGGGAGGTACGCAGAAGACAGGAAACTATTGACCAGTTAGCCTGACCTCGATTGTTGGTAAGATATTAGAGTCCATTATTAAGGATGAGATTCAGAGCATTTGGAAATGCATGGTATAATAGGGTTGAGTCAGCACAGCCTCATCAAGGGAAGTCATGCCTGAGAGGTCTGTTAGAACCCATTGAGGAGATAACAAACAACCAGACAAAGGAGAGCCAGTGTGTGTGATCTACTTGTATTTCCAGAAGGCCTTTGATAAGGTACCACACGGGAGGCTGCCAGCTATGAAGAGCAGTTGAGGACTTGGGGTCTGTACTTGATGGTGTTTGGAAGAATGAAGGGGTATCTCACTGAAACTTACAGACTACGAAGAGGCTTGAATTGAGTGGAACATGGAAAAGATATTTCCACTGGTAGGAGAGAATGGGATGCGAGGGCACAGCCTCAGGGTGAAGGGATGACCCTTTAGAACTGAGATGAGGAGGAATTTCTTCAGCCAGAGGGTGGCGAATCAGTGGAACCTATTGCCGCAGAGGGCTGTGGAAGCTGTTGTTGGGTGTATTTAAGACTGAGATAGATTCTTGATTGGTAAGGGGATCAAGGGTTACAGGGAGAAGGCCAGAGAATGGGGTTGAGAAACATATAAGTATTGATTTAATGGCAAAGCAGACTTGATAGGCTGAATGACCTGATTCTGCTTCTATATCTTATGGTCTTACGATCATATCTCAAGCTCGTCACTGACAGTCATGCCTCTGAGCTTCTCTCCACCAACCCTCCAACCCCACCACAGGCTCCAGTCTTGCTCAGTACATCAAATAGGAACTCGTGCTGAACTTCTCAACTGTCACTGTCTCAGTTGCATTGAAATATTCTTGCTCGCAGCCTTCCTCAATGCAAAGCTAATGACCTTCCCATTTTCTCAGAGAGAGATAGATAGATAGATAGATAGATAGATAGATAGATAGATAGATAGATAGATAGATAGATAGAGACATGTGCCCAGTTATTCCCAGCTCAGAAGCAGTCTCTTTGATCTCTTCAGTCAAGTTAATTTAAATCGGAAGAAAACAGTTAATCCTTCCTGCAAAATTTCTTGTAAGCTGTGTCTTTAAACTGTCAGAGATCTTTTATGAGAGAACTGGCCACCTTGCATCTCCCATCAATCAGTGAAAACATCTGGTGAAAGATAACTGAGGCAACCTCCACTCCAGGAGAAATGTCTAAAGGACCATCTCAATGACAGAATCTGGAACAAAGACTACAGAACTGCCTTTCAAGGTTTTCCCCATCTGTCCATAACCTATTTCTCTGACTGTGTGTAAGGGTGAGTTTAGAAGGAGATTATGGTTTTAATTAGCAGTATTGTAGGCTGACAGTTTATAACTATTTACCCAAAGTGAGAATCTAACTCCTCGTAATATACATTAGTTCTTGTTCAGTACAGATACCCGGTCCATTCTTTCTAGTAACCTGGGTCTGAAGGTCGGATAAATTAGGGAATTTGCGTACTTTAATCTTTCACTTTTGTGATGACTCCATGAATAGGAACCCTCAGTTTCAAGTACATTACCCCAGTGAGTCATAACAAATGGAGCGAGCCACTGCACACCTGAAATGGCCCCATCTGTGTATCACAGCTCCCTGACCTTCAGTCCTGTTTCCTTTAACCTGCTGTTCAGTGCCTCCCCCCAACACTGTCCTCAGTGACTGTGTAAATCTAACAATACACCCCACTCCAATCCCTGAAAAGAATTGAACGTAACCATCAGAAAACTCTTAGATCAGAGTGTGTTCTCAGTGTGCTCTAACTGTTACAATTCTCAACACATTCTCGCTTCTCTGGCACAACGAGAGTAAAAGGAAATGTCTTTCATCATACCTTCGATTCTCAGTTTCCTTGGTCATCGCTTTATGCTAAGCATATAGATGCAACAGTTTGCTGTCCTGCTCAATTCATATTCGGGTTCCTTTATGATGTACAATGCATTTGGTAAACCACTTATTTCTAACTCTGTCTCTACTTCTCCCACGCTGTTGCCAAAATCATATCTTTTAACTTCAAGGTTTGACCTTTCTGATGTCTATTTATTGACTTCAGCAAATTTAGGTCAGGATTCATATCAATGCCTTGAAATCGCTCTTTGGAATGTGCCACGTTATCTCAACACCCTCCTCCCCATCCCCAAATTCTACTCCTCTCAACAACAATTTATCAATTGTCACATTTGCGCTATCTACAGTTTGATGCAGTTACAGAAGTTGCTCTTTGCACTGGCCTCACCAGTTCACATTCCACATTGTATCTTCTTTCACACTGCTCTTTATTAAAAAACTTGCTTTGACCATGTTATTATCAATCTACCTTTTCTTTGTACTCTTCTTTCTTCCTGCTTGATGTCGAGTTTTGATCTTTGAACCTCCAACTTGCTTTCAGCCATCTTCTTACATTTAATACGCTCTACAGAAACTATTGCACTAACTGTAATGCTGTAGCACTTAGTAAAAGGTCCAAGACTATTTTAACCTGGAAATCATACAAATGATTACTGTTATACATTAAGATCGAATTTTGTCGTTAGAATTTAACATTCAGTTGACTTCATTTCTTTCCCTTAGATATGATCATTATTTTGTACTTCAGCACTTTCCATTAGATTTACAGATTATGTTGATTGAGATGATCGAATCTTTGTCTCACTCACTGCACTTTGGCACACAGAGTCTTGAAAGAAAATACCATTTGCTTTCAGCAAGCTCACCAAGTCAATCAATCTGAAATATGATCAGCAAAAAAGATATTTGATGTTTTTTGTTATGCCATCTGGTTTTCCTTGTGGCTTATTGTTTGACAGCAAAAGTTTCTGAATTGTATTCGAATGATGTTTCTGAACTATAGCATTGATCAGTGTTGCAGAGTCATCACATTTTCCAGTAAGTACATTGATACTCTCAAAAGGTCCAATATCTTTTGTTTTGCCTTCTTTGGACGGATGGGGTGCATGGAGGAGGGCATGGAGAGACGAGAGAGGGAGGGAGTATGGGGATGGTGGTGAGAGGGACATTGACAATTAGTCTCCTGTTCGATCTGTTGTTTGTGAATGAATCCATTTCTGACTCAGAGGCCAGTGTCCTACCACTGAGCCGCATGTTAAACATACAGTGCCAAAAACAAATAAAAGAAAAATAAATCATGTATAAATATAATAACTCTTTTTATGCTGGAGTTGACCTATCTTTGGTAATGTCTCAGAAAGCTAACACATGTAGGTGTGCTTGAATCATTATTTATATTTTCCACTTATGTTCAACTCTGCTTTATTGGGTTAGTGCATGATGACTCAATAAAAGTACAAATAAGCCAATAATTCAGAGGGAAAATATAAGTAAATGATCATAATTATGTTCATTTTTTATTTGTTTTGTAATTTATGAGACACATTTGGAATGGAACTTTATGCTTCCTGTGGTGTATTACTGATCCTCACATATAACTTGATAAATGATTAGCTAAAGATAAATCTGTTGTGATTTATACTTTGTCAGAATTACACTCAATACTACATTAGAGGATGATGAAATCCAAGATGGATTTTAAGATTTGGAAACAATGTTGTTCTTTCAAACAAGAATCTAACATCTGCTGTTAGCTTATTATACCAGAGAGTTGATTTAAAGGGATCCAAATATGATGTAAATTGGAATTCAATTCAAGATAACTGTTTTATGTTTCACATGGCACAAGATAAAAAATGCAAGAATGAAAATTCAGACAATACAAAAGCAAAACAGAAAATGTCAAAAAGTGGCATTCCCTTGCATTCCATGAAATAAACATTTTGAAATGTTTCCTTGCCTGCCAGCATTGAGGAAAATTGCAAAATCAAATAAATGACTGCAGCCATCAGAAATCTGAGAAAAATACTGACAATGCTGGAAGTATTTAGGAGCTTGGGCAGCTTCAGTGGAGAGAGATATACAGAGTTAACATTCCAGGTCACTGATTAGTTTTGAAGTTGATGATGAACAGTTAGCATTTTTCTGACTTAAGAGCCCCAGAATAACTGTTCTGAGCAAAAGAAACCTCAGAAATTTTCCCTCATCTTGAACAACAAGACCACACCCAAACGCTGGAGCATTAATGTACAGCAGCCCAGAATTGAATGGTTCACCTCCTGTTATAGGGCTTTAGTCAATAATGTAAATGTACCACTGATGGGATTTTCATAGACAAAATGTATGCGCTCTCTTCTCTGCCTGTGATGGATGGATTGTGATTTTTCTTATCCTTAGCATGTGTATCCCAATTAACATTCCAACAGCAAGCTTTTGTGAGTTTAAACACAAAAAAAACTTCTCACACACTTACCCCAAGTTAAAATATGACAGCTTGTATACTTATTCTGAACACACATATGCACTCACAAAGATTATTTACAGGCAAACTGCAACAAAATAACATAGTCTCTGGTATATAGTCTTCATTAGCCATGAGGCAAGACTGATGCCTTGAATGAAGGCAATGTTTTAAGGTTGAAGCATGGATCTTGAAGGATTGTCAGTAGGCTGAGTTAGCCCTGTGTCAAATTTCTCAGTTAGTTCTCAAGTGAACATAAAGTTGGAGTAGGCTGTTGAAATCTTTTTCTGTGTTGGAATCTCTCGCTTCAAGATGTTGCTCAGAATAACTTTGGCTGATTGAATTACCTGCAGTTGTTTGATGGCATTCTGGGGGATTTCCAAAATCAGCTTTTAGCTGATTTTAAAAGCAGACTACACATGACTCCGTCATCATGTGATGTTGACAAGTTCAAAGTCCTTTGTCAAATAATGTGGGTGGTCACACTGATTGCACATCCTGTCTTTGGCGTTAATACCATTGAGGAATTGAGACAGCCCAATGCTAGTTGTTTCTGAATGCCCCAATCAATTAAATAATACTGTTAGATTAGCTTCAGGAAAAGAAAAGGCATTGGTTCAGATTAACTTGGAAGGTCCTTTTGTATTAGTCCAACTTTAAATAAATATGATACTCTTGATTGCTGTGAATATCCATAATATATTAGGCATTCGCTTGAAACATAGGACTTGCCTATAGTTCAAATACCAAGGATTGAAGCAAACATTTAAATAATTCGCTTTTTCCAGTTTTATAAGTATTGTGTGAATGTTGATGAATACCACTAAAGACTTGTGCTCCAGAATTAGCCTTGCCCCTAACTAAGCTGATTCAGTAAGTTACAACACTGGCATCTACCCAATGATGTGGAAATTGAACAAAAAGAATTGAATTAAAAAGCAGGACAAGTCCAACCCAGCCAATTTCCTCCTCATCAATGTAGTTTTCATTAGCTGCAAAGTGATGGATGGGGATATCAACAGTGCAATCAAGCAACATTTGCTGAACTATATCCTGCTCACTAGAGCTCTGTTTGGGTTCTGCCATGACCACTCAGATTCATACCTCATTGCAGCCTTGGCCGAAAAATGGACAAAAGAGACAAACTCAAGAGGGGAATTGAAGGAAGATGCCCAAGATATTAAGATAGCATTCAACCAAGTGAGACATCAAAGACCCCTAGCAAAACTGGAGTCAAAGAAAACTGGGTGAGTGGAGTGGGGTGGGGGGGTTGGTGGCAGATGTGAACTTTCCACTGGTTGGACGCAGACCTGGAACAAAGGAGCTTTTTTATCCACTCATGGAATGTGGGTGTTACTGGTTGGGTCAGCATTTATTGCCCATTTCTAGTTGTGCTTGAGAAGGTAATGGTGAGCTGCCTTTGGTGTAGGTATATCCACAATGTCATTAAGGAGGGAATTCCAGGATTTTGCAGTGAAGGAACAGTGATATATTTCAGGACGGTGAGTGGTTTTGTGGGAAACTTGCAGGTAGTCATGTTCCCATGTATCAGCTACAATTACATTTATGGTTGACAGAGGTCAATAATTTCAGTCACAGAACATCACTGCACGGGTTCTTGCTTCATAAATAACGTTCCCTTCGTCATGACGTCAAAGTTGGGAATACTCCTTGATGATTACACAATGTTCAAAAACATTCATGACTGCTCAGAATTTGAAGGTGTCTGTGTTCAAATGCAGCAGGACCTCAACAACATTCACGTAATGCTGACCAAGGGTCCATCTCCACCAAGAGAAAATCGAACAATCACACTCTCATAGTCAATGACATTACCATCACAGAGTCCCCTAATATCGACATCCTGATGAGAAACTGAACTGAATCAGCCATATAAATATAGTGGCTACATGAACAGGTCAGAGGCTAGGAATACTGTGGCAAGTAACCCACCTCCTGACTCCACAGGGCCTGTCTACCATCAACAAGGTACAAGTTAAGAGTATGGTGAAATATTCCCCACTGGACTGGATGACTACTGCTCCAACACACAAGAAATTTAACACCATCCAGGATAAAGCAATCCATTTGACTGGCACCCTGTCCAACAATTTCAAAACTTACTCCTTCCTCACTGATACATAGCACCTTCAGTGTATCCCATCTACAAAATGCATTGGGATAACTCATACAGGCTTCTTAACTGCAATCTCTGCCAACTCAAAAACAAGGGTGATAGATACATGGAAACACCAATTCTACTCCAAGAAACACACCATTCTGATGTGGAATGATATTGATGTTCCTTTACTGTAATGGGGGTCAATGTAAAGAACTTTCTTCCTAATAGCATGTGTGTATGTGTGTACTCACACTGCATGCACTGCAGCAGCTCAAAAAGACAGCTCAAGACCACTATCTCAGTAGTAACTAGTGAGGGGAAATAAATGCTGGCTTCACCAGCAATGCCCACATCCCACGAATGAATAATAACAGTTCACAAGGCTCACCAGAGCCAAAACGTTAACTTTGACTTCTCTTCACGGATGCTGCCAGACATGCTGAGCGTTTCCAGCAACCTCCGTTTTTGTTTCTGATAAAATCATTGCTGATTTTACTGTGGCCTTAATTCCACTTGCCTGCCCACTCCTATATCTTTAAGCTTAGTTTTTAGTCAAGCATCTACCCAACTCTGCCTTAACAATATTCAACAATCCTGTCACTATCTCTCTGGGGATGGGAACTCCCTGACCCTGGGAGAAAATAATTTCTATTCACCTCTATCTAAAATCAGACATCCTGTATTTTTAAAATGGTGTCCCTTAGTTCTGGTCTCTAATATATTGTCCTCTCGGCTTCTACCCTCTGTCCCAGCAAATTACATGCTTCAATAAGATCATGTCTCAATCTTTTAAATTCTAATGAATACAGGCCCAACCTTTCCAACCATTTCTCATAAAATCATTCCCTGATCTCTGTAATGAGTTGAGTCAATCTTCATTGTACTGTGTTGAATGCAATTATGTCCCTCTTTAAATAATGAGACCAAAACTGCACACAATACTTCAGATGTAATCTAGCTGTCGCCAGGGACCTGCAGCAAACCATACCTGCTTTAGATTGCAATCCCCTTGCAATAAATAACAACATTCTACTTGCCTTCCTAATCACTTTCCGTACCTGCATTCACGTACCAGAACACGTACAGCTGCACCTCAGAGTTCTGCAAACTTTCCCCAGATAAATATTATGCCGGTTTTCTATTCTTCTTGGGCAAGTTCATATTTTCCTACATTATAGTTCATCTGTCAACATTTTGCCCACATGCCCTCTCTATAACCCTTAGCCGACTCCTTATGTCTTTTTCAAAACTTCATCTTCTATCTATCTTTGTGTTATAAGTAGATTTAACAACAATGTATTCAGTTCCTTCAACCAACACACTTGGCACTCCATTCAGAATTTATAGCCACACCAAATTTCTGTCTTACCTTGGCATTTAGTGCAGATACATTGCCAAGGAGTTGGTCATGGCTAGCTGCAGCAATCAATCAAGGGGTATTACATCTTGCCGTATGGCACTGTGCTATCTTAATCTCACACCTGCTCCATGTGCCAGTAGCTTATACAGCAAATACACTGCTTGTGCTTCAAGCAAAATGGCCAGATGTCAAAGTCTAAGGGTGTGTGTGTGTGTGTGTGTGTGGTGGTGGGGGGGGGCGAGTGGGGGCGGGGTGTGGGGCGGGGGTGGAGTCCTTAGACTGGTCAAGAGATAAAGCCTTCAGTCAGGGGATCTGGCATGGTTAATCAAGGCCATAGTTGAATACATTCCAGGGGCTTAGTCATCGAGTCATAGAGATGTACAGCATGGAAACAGACCTCTCGGTCTAACTTGTCCATGCCGACCTGATATCCTAACCTAACCTAGTCCCATTTGCCAGCACTCCCATTCAGTTGACCGCTTGAGGCAGTTGGAGTTGGGTGCATAACGCTACACAGTGCTGGGAGTAGGCCACGCTCGGTTCTGTGGGTCCAGGTCAACTGCTCCAGGGATTGACAGTCGGTCAATCAGTGAGCTGCACAGGGATCAGTCAGGATCTGGTCACTTAGCAGTTGGAGTGTCTGTCCAAGTTGCTTGGTGGATTGGCCACAGTCAGTCCAGAGTGTTTGCTCAATGAGAGTCAAGGAGGGATGGGCGCTTGGGCACTACTGCTGTGGTAGAGAAACTGGGGATTGGACGCAGCATGTTGAGGTGCAGAGAGGACAACATTGTGAAGGGGGGACACTAGACATAAAAGGAGCAGGTGAGACAATGGTATATTGAAGGATATAGGCTTACTTTGGGAAAAGTTTGCTGCAAAAGCTCAGATGGTCTAGCAGCATCTGTGAAGAGAAATCAGGGTTAACATTTTGGAGCTGGTGACCCTTCCTCACAACCGTACTGAGGAAGGGTCACCGAACCCGAAACATTAATTTTGATTTCTGTTTGTGGATGCTGCCAGACTTGTTAAACTTTTCTAGCAACCTCTGTTTTTGTTTCTGATTTACAGCATCCGCACTTTCTTTCAGTTTTTAAGTGGGAAAAAGTTGATGGTC
This sequence comes from Chiloscyllium punctatum, assembly GCF_047496795.1. Taxonomy (NCBI): domain Eukaryota; kingdom Metazoa; phylum Chordata; class Chondrichthyes; order Orectolobiformes; family Hemiscylliidae; genus Chiloscyllium; species Chiloscyllium punctatum. The sequence goes on from NC_092745.1 coordinate 64,510,442, forward strand.
ACAACCATTGTAGCTTGAAGGCGGGGGTGGTTGGTGTAATGCAGCATGGTTATGTTGTAGGGTTCAAGGTCACGGTTAATGTTGCAATTTGAAGAGGTGTATGGGAACATGTGGAAGCTCAGTAGTGTGGTTTGGAAGTGCAAGGGGAAAAGGAACAAGAAGGTTCAGAATGGGGGTGTCCTGGGTTGCCAGGGTGAACTCGTGAAACACACTGCCTAGCACAGCTTGCAGGTCATTCCATTCTCATACTACTGGTAGATGTGGATCAGAAAAGGAAAAGGACCATACCTGCAGTGGTGGGGAGGGAAGGGAGTGGTGGTGATTTAAATGGGTTTTCTTCTCTCTGAGCTTATAGGCTCTACTTGTGTCTGATGTGAGACCATTCAGAAAGTCAATAGCTTTAAGCAGGAATTTACACAGTACATGTCATCTGCAATCTCAGTAGTCTGCTTGTGGAATACATGCAGTGTCCAACTGTGTAGGACACAACTCCTGGTCCCAAGCAATCTTAACACAATGTCACTGGTCATTGATTTGAAGATAAACATCTCTGTGAAGCAGAAGTAATCCCAGCCAAAAGTGGGACTCTTGAGTCCAACGTTCTTTCGCTAATTGGCACGCCGACATATTGAGTTGCAATTTCAGATGTCTCTGCCGTGCATGCACCTCAATTCGCACAGCAAAGTGGGTTTCCTCCGGGTGCTCCGGTTTCCTCCCACAGTCCAAAAATGTGCATGTTAGGTGAATTAAGACCATAAGACCATAAGACATAGGAGCGGAAGTAAGGCCATTCGGCCCATCGAGTCCACTCCGCCATTCAATCATGGCTGATGCGCATTTCAGCTCCACTTGCCAGCATTCTCCCCGTAGCCCTTAATTCCTCTAGACAACAAGAACCTATGGGCCATGTTAAATTGCCCATAGTGTTAGGTGAAGGGATAAATGTAGGGGAATGTGTCTGGGTGGGTTACGCTTTGACGGGTTGGTGTGGACTTATTGGGCTGAAGGGCCTGTTTCCACACTGTAAGTAATCTAATCTAAAAGAGAAATTAGAGGGGATTTTGCCTGCAGGCCCACAACTAACAAAGACAATCCAAGGTCTCACGGGCTACATGAGACTAGTAAACTGACTTCCCCTTACCTTGAACTGTAAGTATCAACCAATATCTTCTTTCTTGTGGGGTTGGGGTGAAGGGGATAAGATAAGTTCGATTGGCTGGACAGCTGCTTTGTGAAGCAGAGTGGTGCTGACAGCGTGGGTTCAATTCCTGCAGTGGCTGAGATGCCCATGAAAGATTCTTCTCAACCTCCCCCCCCCCCCCACCGCCCACCCTTCACTGAGGCATGATGGCCTTCAGGTTAAACCACCACCAGTCATCTCTCTCTAATGAGGGAGCAGCCCAATGGTCTGGTAAGACTATGGCAACTTTGCCTTAAACAGCAACACATCTTGCACTTGCATTTGAATGCTGTGTCAGCTGTGCCACCTATGCTGCCCTGAGAACTGTTCCTTTTTGGCTTTCTCTCCCACTCTGTGAAGGGCAACTCTTGCATGCCAGGGTCTGACCTGGTGCACAGCTAACTTTAAAAATGTTACTGACACCAGGAGTCCCCAGCAAAGGCTGCCATTGTTGAGCAGATAAAGAAGCTGAGTGATGTTGAGGCATGGTGCATAGCTAGTGAAGCAAGTGTCAGAGAAAGATCACCAAGACGTACAATCAGAATACCTCCATTAAACCCACCAAGTTTGACACTTGGGTCAATTTCTGGTAAAATTCAACCTGAAGTTTTAATTTTGATACATCTCTCAAATATCTTTAAAATTTGCTTTACAGTTAATGAGTTAAAATGAAAAGCCTTCATTGCTAGATTCAATGTTGGTCATTGTGACAGCGCTAAATTAGGTACCCATTACAGGGCGTTCTGGTATAATATGCATTTTGTCAACATGAATTGGCTATAATGTGATTGACGAATTTGTAGACGTTGTTTGGATAATGTGAATTTTCCATTGAATAGGTATAGCCATTTTCTATTAGTGATCTTCTACAATGCAATTTTCTACAGCGCGAGGTGGCAGAGGAACTCAATTGTCACATTATAGCACACCGACCTGTATCTGTGACTTTAAGCTTTGAGAATCTCCTCATGCTTAGCAATGCTGCTGACCTCTCCAATACTTACTCTGCTTACATTTCATTCCACAAGTGGAGACTGGACAATTTTAGAAGAACAATCAGCTCTTACAACCAATCCTCTAATTAGTACAAAATAGAAAGCACCCAGTGGTGTTATACAGTACAGTAATCCACCAATACCTCTGTCTTACTTCCTGTTGCACCTAACTGTTCAGCATTCCTAATTGACAGGGACGAGTGGAGATTCCTGTGGTGTGCCTGCTCTGTTATTCCCCATTATCAAGGTTCAATTGTACAATGGCATAGTCAGTCACTGCAGCAATATGTCATTGCAGGCTTGAGACAGATCTGGTCTGCCATTACAGACAGATGCTAAACCTAGTTAGAGGTGTTGGGGCAAAACCTGTACTGTAACAGTTGCAATCCCAGTCTTGAAGTCTTAGCTCCAAACCTTGTATTTGCTGTTCTCCTCTACCCAAGACTTCTTTATCCAGTTGTCTGAAGACTTGAGCTGTGATTTTCACCGAGTAATTAGAGCACTTGCAGCCATTTAACTTTGGAGTATTTTTACACTTCTGTGTTAACTTGCATCTTATGTTATTAATATTTGATTGCAGTGAAAGTCATGACATAATACGCAGAGTATGAAAGAACATGTGTACCAGAATGTGCTTGTCGATTGATGTGGTCATCTTCTCCCTTGGGTTGTTAAAAATTTATGCAGTTTCTATTCATCAACAGATTTGGTTTCCAACTGCTGGGATGTATGTCACCACTGTCTGATTTGTATTTTGAACTGGTCACAATCAATGTCAACTTTCTGGGGCCATTCAGCCATCACTCTCACCTTCGCCAGTCTTTGTGAGATTATTTATTTCTTTTATCAATGACTTTCTCTTTAAACACAACCTAGCCTATAGCTTGGCAGCCCCAGATGTGTTTTTAATCAGTTGCTGGATGTGTTGAGCTTCAATTCGTCATCACTTAGCTGAAAACTAGACCTTAAACATAAATTACATTCCCCCTCAAAGATCTCCTTCATGTTTGATTACATAACTTTTAGTGATTGAGAGATTTTCCTGCTTTCTCAGTGTTTACACATGTATTTTCCTTGCCTATTTGTATTCAAAATGCCCCTGTGATAAAGTCCTGCCCATTGTCGTTGAACAGCTTACATTACAGACACGTTTTGACTCTATCAGTGAGGAGTTCCAAAGGTTTTCCATTATTGTCCACACTGAACAAAGAGCCAGGCAGCTCTTAGAAGCTGAGCAGCTCCAGTCAGACCAGTACACAGTTGAAATGTAGACATACAGAAAATAGGTGCAGGGGTAGGCTATTTTCTCCTTCCAACTTGATCCACCATTCAACATGATCATGGTGATCATACAATTGAGTACCCTATTCCCACTGTTTCAACATACCCGTTGATCCATCCAACCCTATTAATGATTTCTATCTCCTTCTTGAAAACATTCAATGTTTTGGCCTTGACCACTTTCTGTGGCAGGGTATTCCACAGGCTCACCCCTCTCTGGGTGAAGAAATCCTTAGAATGGGACCCCTGATTCTGGAGTCCCTCATCATTGGGAACACCCTTCCTGTATTTGCCCTGTCTAGTCCTGTTAGAATTTAACTTCAAAAAGAGCCTTTTCATTCTTCTGTACTCCAGTCAATATATTCCTAACCAATCCAGTCTGCTGTCCCAAGAAAGTTAAATTTGTAAGGCTAATTTGATTCATTTTCTTTCATTTGAAGTTGGGATCTTGCTTTTGCTACAATGTTTCTCTCAAATTTCTTAATATCTATGTCTGTGCTGACATGGCCTTTGGTACTGCCACAGTTATCATTTCAGCTAAATATGATTAAATGTGTTGCATTCCAGGCAGACAGAGGAATTTGTTCCATTCCTTCTAGAAAAAAAAGTTAAGTTCAGTCAACATAGTTGGAATGAAAACATCTTTTTGCTAATGTTTGCCTAGAAGACCATATTGGGCACGTCTGGTCCAGGAGGCTACTTGACCCCATTTGTCTGTCCAAGCCGAAAAAGAGATCGACCTGTCCAGTCCAATTTCCGGTTTGCAGTCTTGAAGGATGTTAGTTTATAGCAAGTTCAAGTGCATATAAATGAAATCATCAGGGTGAACGATCTGCCATTGGCTTACCCTGTTATTCAATTAGTAATTGCTGTACTGAACTATAAAGAGATCTACCCACTTTGACCCAAAGACTGTCTTGTGGATCACTAATTCACTGTTGGACTAAGGACTTGAGTCTGTGTTTGTGTTTTTGGACTGGTGAGTGGAGAGGGTCACTGGGCTGTGATTTTCTCCATGTTCTCTTAATTGACAACAATCACTGGCTAGCTGCACATAATGCTGGATTAGTTGATAGCCAGCTCTCAGAACCAAGGTCCCAAACATACCCTCAAAAATATCCACCTTTAGGCTGACAATTGGCAAGTAACATTTTTTGCCACACAAATGTCAGGCAATGAGCAGCTCCAAGAGAGATTCAAATTACTGACCCTTTGACATTCAATGGCCTCACCATCACTGAATCTACCATTATCAACATCCTGGAAGTTACTATTAACCAGAAACTGACCTGGACTAACCATATAAATACAGAGGTTACAAGAGCAGGTGAGAGGTTACAGCGAGTAACTCATGCTCTGATTCCTCAAAGCCCATCCATCATCTACAAGGCACAAGATGGGAATGTGATGGAATACTTTCCATTTTCCCTGATCATTGTAACTCCAGCAACACTCGAAAACCTTGACACCATCCAAGACAAAGCATCCTGCTGGATTGGCACCAAATCCGCAAATATTCACTCCCTCCACCATCCGGTTCCTTAGACAGCATCTTCCTTAGACAGCACCTTGGCTACCAATCTCTAGAAGGACAAGAGCAGCAGGTATGTGGGAACCCCACCATCTGTAAGTTTCTCTCCAAGCCACTCACCATCGAGACTTGGAAATTATTTACTGTTCCTTCACTGTCGCAAGGTTAAAATCCTGGAATTCCCTTCCTAACAGCATTGCAGGTCCAACTACACCACATGGACTGCAGCAGTTCAAGAAAGCAGCTCACCATTACCTTCTCAAGAACAACTACAGGCAGGCAACAAATGCTGGCCCAGCTGGTGATGTGTAGATCCCATATCCCATGAATGAATTTTGAAAAAGGTCAGTGTTGGATGGAAGTAAACCAGATGGAGAGGTGAATGGTAAAATGATAGAACTTAGTTTACAATGTTATGCTCTGAAAATTATGAGTTTATCATTCAGCATTCATTGAAACTGAGTCATCATATCAAGATTTGTAGCAACGATAGAGGAAATGGTGATTGCATTAACTCTTCTGTAATAATGAATCTTTCCAAATTTCTAGGGATGATAAAGTAAAAGATCTGTGCACAGATACAATCAGATTTTGGAGTCATATCTTCATAACAATAATTGCTAGTGAGAAAAAAAATCTATTATATTAAATGGCACAGAAAATGAACCAAGAGTCACAGTGCACCAGGCAACTCTTGTTGGGAAAAGTGTTGGTGGTGTGTAGATTGGATGATTAGCCTCTGCTGCAACTGGACAGCCAGGGAGAAAATAGAATTGCAGCTAGACCACACTGAGGAATGCCAACCAAGCAAGGTAATCCACAACAGGGTACCATGAATTGTAGAGGGACAGAATGGCTTTACAATCAATGTTGTGAAGGTGGCCAGATAGGTGGGGAGGCAGTGGAAAAAGCCATGTGAAATAGTTGTTTTTATTGGCTGAGGTATGGGTACGGGATCTGGATAAAACACAGGGAGAAAAACTGGCATTTCCAACCATCGCACTATTGGAAACATGTGATTGCACTGACAGGCTATAGAAGTGAGTGGAGGATTTCAGTTATAAAGAAACATTGCAGAGGCTGGAGCAGAGGAGGTTGAGAGGGTGCCTGACTAAAGTGAATAACATATGATGGTTTATACAGAGTGGGCAGGAAGGTCCTATTTTCAGTACTTAGTTGAGAGTCACAAGCAGTGGTGAGAATTGAAGGGTTTTTTTTCCCCAAACAGTAGAGGTTGGGGATTTGCAATTCACTGCATATAAGGCTGGCAGGGGCAAAGGTTTAAAATGTTTAAATGTTCCATTTAGAATGTGACCTATGGAATACAGACTGGAAAGTGGTCTTTTGCATTTTCCTTTGATTGCTCAGCTTAGTCTTGGCATGCAGTTCAGAGACTATCTAAATCCCCGAAACACAGGTCCCCGTGACTGAACTTCATTCTGAAACCAGAGACCCGTATTGAACTGACCCCAGGATCTGATACTCGTGAGGGGCAGGGAATAGCAGGAGGATTTCCCAACTGTCCTGATGAATAAGGAAGGAGGCGAGAGGGGTAGTGAGGGGGACAGAAGGAAAGACAGTGACAGATAGAGGGAGGGCAAGTGAGAGAGAGAGAGAGAGAGCTTTAAATGAGGGCAGAGAAAGATCAGAGGGAGGGAGTGCAGTGAGGGAGAAAGGGAAAAGAGGGAGAGGTAAAGGGGGAAAGGGAGAGAAAGGGAGGGGTAGCTAAAGAATGGGAGTGGACCCTTACTGAGCACTGATAAATAACCTTCCTGACATTTACCCCAGCTCACCTTGACATAATAAAAATGACTTTTTCCTTACCAGGCCATTCAAAAAGGAAGGCTAAGCTTCAGTAAGGTACCCACTTTCTGGCACTTTCACCTTATATGTAGTCCCCCAACTCTTCACTCTGCAATAACATGAAAAACAAGAAAGAAAATTACGTGCTTTTATTTAGAGTTTATTGTTACAATCACAAAAATGGAAAGAATAGAGCTTGGTGTGGAGAAGGAGCAGCCAAAAAAAAAAGACAGATGAGACAATGAACAAAACGCTGAAACAAATGATGCAGAGAGGCAGTCTGAAGTTTAAGTGCAGGGTAATCAGAGTGTGTGTACAAATGTATGAAAACTACTGGTGCTAGATTTCAGAGCAACAGAATGGCCAGTATTGTGGTTGCCTTCTGAACAAATCCAGTTCCATACAGATCAAAACCAATATATGCCAGTAGAACTTGCTCTAGTTTTATATGGGTTTTATACTGGTCGAGATGGCCTTTTTCTTCTCTCTGGGAAATAAATACATATAGCAGAATTTAGGTCAGGTAGGGTAATCTGTTAAAAAAATTCAGATGACATTCCAATTTCTGCAATGTCTTCTCAATATCTGGCTTGAGAGATCTTACATGCAGCACTATTATTTATTATTCAGTAACTCCTGCCATCTCAAAATTTCCACGTGATGAAGAAGGAATGTGATACATACTCAGTCAAGTCCATTTGTATTTACAGCCTCCGACATTCCAGGGAAAATAGCCCCAGCCTATTCAGCCTCTCCCTATAGCTCAAACCCTCCAAGCCTGGCAACATCCTTGTAAATCTTTTCTGATCCCTTTCAAACTTCACAACATGCTTCCTATAGCAGAGAAACCAGAGTGGACGCAGTATTCCAAAAGTGGCCTAACCAATGTCCTGTACACCTACAAACATGACCTCCCACCTCATATATTCAATGCACTGACCAATAAAGGCAAGCAGGCCAAATACCTTCTTCACTATCCTGTCTACCTGTGACTTCACTTTCAAGAAACTATGAACCTGCACTCCAAAGTCTCTTTATTCAGCAACACTCTCCAGGACCTTACCATTAATTGTATAAATCCTGCCCAAATTTGTCTTTCCAAAATGCAGCACATCACATTTTTCTAAATTAAACTCCATCTGCCACCCCTCAGCCCATTTGCTTATCTGATCAAGTTCCTGTTGTTAATAAGCTGAGGTGGAAATCTCTATCCTACTGCAAAAACACCCACCAAATTGCCATGAGTGTGCAAGATGGTGACATGCGCTTTGGTAATATCATTGTTCGGATCTCACATTTTCCCCCCTGCGTGATATGCAGGATTTTCACCGCTTTGAGAGTGAAGTGTAGGAGGCATCACTGCTTACAATATCCAGATCACAATCAGCTGTTGCGGTGTTGAGAGATCACAGTGCTCATGTTTGGAATTTCCATTTAAGAATGGCATTCCGTGTAGGGAAGCTGCCTGTTGCATGAATAATTTATGTACCTCTGATTTTAATTTTTGAAAGGCATTCAGCCTCATAGTTAGAGGTTCAGGGAATTGTTAAGATTTTGATTTCAAAAACTGCTGATTAGGGTATGTGTTCGACTCAAATGCATCAATCGTGTTTTTAAACCAGTTGTTTTGATTCTAAATATTACAATAAACAAAGTAGTTTATTGGAATACTGCGTCCACTCTGGTTTCACTGGCTTGAAATAACCTTCAATAAAATCAAGCTCTGTCTTTCACTATTACCTAAAGAGATTAAAGGTAAGAATGAAAGGGAATTATGTTCAGCAGAGAATTAAGTATTCATTTCATAATAGTAGCAGAAATGGGAAATAAGAAGCCATCAGGTGAAACCATTGTGCGTATACACATTAAGACAATTTATAGTCTCTCTCTCTCTCACTCTTTCTATGGCCTATTTGGAATTGATTTACAGATTTGCCATATTTTATTTTATTGATGGCAGTTATGTTCAGTCAGCCAAAGGAACATGACAACTAATCCTGCAAATTATCAGCAATGTGTATATTGGTTGATGTGATCTCAGCAGTGCACTTCCTGCATGTGTCTAACAAATCTTCTTCGACATATTTTTGAAGTGCTAAACAGAAACAAACACAACATTAACTTTAGAATACTAGTCTAAAAGATCCGATGTAATAATATGAATTCAGCAATTCATTCTTTAATAAATAACCATTTTTGCATCTTTTAACATGAACTGCCAGTAATAGAAACCTGAATAGCATGAGGAAGGGTGTACCAAAGCATTCAATCTAGAACAAGAAAAAATGAGCTATGGGTTGCTCATTTCCTCTGTTGGTTCGTTTCTTTGCATGAGGCAGTGTATCTAATTGCTGTGAGCTTCAAGTGCATTGGGCATACTCTCCCACAATGTGACATAGAGTCATAGAGATATACAGCATGGAAACAGACCCTTTGGTCCAACCTGTCCATGCTGACCAAATATCCCAACCCAATCTAGTCCCAGCAGCCAGCACCCGAAACATATCCCCCCAAACCCTTCCTATTCATATACCCATCCAAATGCCTCTTAAATGTTGCAATTGTACCAGCCTCCATCGCATCCTCTGGCAGCTCATTCCATACACGTACCACTCTCTGCGTAAAAAAGTTGCCCCTTAGGTCTCTTTTATATCTTTCCCCTCTCACCCTAAACCTATGCCGTCTAGTTCTGGACTCCCTGACCCCAGGGAAATGACTTTGTCTATTTACCCTATCCATGCCCCTCATAATTTTGTAAACCTCGATAAGGTCACCCCTCAGCCTCCCAGGCTCCAGGGAAAACAGCTCCAGCCTGTTCGGCCTCTCCCGACAGCTCAAGTCCTCCAATCCTGGCAACATGCTGTAAATCTTTTCTGAACCCTTTCAAGTTTCACAACATCTTTCCGATAGGAAGGAGACCAGAATTGCACGCAATATTCCAACAGTGGCCTAACCAATGTCCTGTACAGTCGCAACATGACTTCCCAACTCCTGTACTCAATACTCTGACCAATAAAGGAAAGCATACCAAACGCCTTCTTCACTATTCGATCTACCTGCGACTCCACTTTCCTATGAACCTGCACTCCAAGGTCTCTTTGTTCAGCAACACTCCCTAGGACCTTACCATTAAGTGTATAAGTCCTGCTAAGATTTGCTTTCCCAAAATGCAGCACCTCACATTTATCTGAATTAAACTCCATCTGACACTTCTCAGTCCATTGGCCCATCTGGTCCAGCTCCTGTTGTAATCTGAGGTAACCTTCTTCGCTGTCCACTACACCTCCAATTTTGGTGTCATCTGCAAACTTACTAATTGTACATCTTATACTCGCATCAAAATCATTTATGTAAGTAGCAAAAAGTAGAGGACCCAGTACCGATCCTTGTGGCACTCCACTGGTCACAGGCCTCTAGTCTGAAAAACAACCCTCCACCACCACCCTCTACCTTCTACCTTTGAGCCAGTTCTGTATCCAAATGCCTAGTTCTCCCTGTATTCCATGAGATCTAACCTTGTTAATCAGTTTCCCATGGGAAACCTTGTTGGACACCTTATTGAAGTCCATATAGATCACATCTACCGCTCTGCCCTCATCAATCCTCTTTGTTACTTCCTCAAAAAACTCAATCAAGTTTGTGAGGCATGATTTCCCACGCACAAAGCCATGTTGACTATCCCTAATCTGTCCTTGCCTTTCCAAATACATGTACATCCTGTCCCTCAGGTTTCCCTCTAACAACTTGCCCACCACTGAGGTCAGGCTCAGCAGTCTATAGTTTCCTGGCTTGTCTTTACCACCCTTCTTAAACAGTGGCACCACGTTAGCCAACCTCCAGTCTTCCGGCACCTCACCTGTGACTATCAATGATACAAATATCGCAGCAAGAGGCCCAGCAATCACTTCTCTAGCTTCCCACAGAGTTCTCGGGTACACCTGATCAGGTCCTGGGGATTTATCCACTTTTAACCGTTTCAAGACATCCAGCACTTCCTACTCTGTAATCTGGACATTTTGCAAGATGTTACCATCTATTTCCCTACAGTCGATATCTTCCATATCCTTTTCCACAGAAAATACTGATGCAAAATATTCATTTAGTATCTCCCCCATTTTCTGTGGCTCCACACAAAGGCCCTCTTGCTGATCTTTGAGGGACCCTATTCTCTCCCTAGTTACCCTTTTGTCCTTAATATATTTGTAAAAACCGTTTGGATTCTCCTTAATTCTATTTGCCAAAGCTATCTCATGTCCCCTTTTTGCGCTCCTGATTTCCCTCTTAAGTATACTCCGACTTCCTTTATACTCTTCTAAGGATTCACTCAATCTATTCTGTCTATACCTGACATATGTTTCCTTCTTTTTCTTAACCAAACCCTCAATTGCTTTAGTCATCCAGCATTCCCTATACCTACCAGCCTTCCCTTTCACCCTGACAGGAATATACTTTCTGTGGATTCTTGTTATCTCATTTCTGAAGGCTTCCCATTTTCCAGCCATCCCTTTACCTATGAACATCTGCCTCCAATCAGCTTTTGAAAGTTCTTGCTGAATACCATCAAAATTGACCTTTCTCCAAGTTAGAATATCAGCTTTTAGATCTGGTCTATCCTTTTCCATCACTATTTTAAAATGAATAGAATTATGGTCGCTGGCCCTAGAGTCATAGAGATGCACAGCATGCAAACAGACCCTTCGGTCCAACCCATCCATGCCAACCAGATATCCCAACCCAATCTGGACCCACCTGCCAGCAACCGGCCCATATCCCTCCAAATCCTTCCTATTCATATACCCACCCAAATGCCTCTTAAATGTTGCAATTGTACCAGCCTCCACCACATCCTCTGGCAGCTCATTCCATACACGTACCACCCTCTGCGTGAAAAAGTTGCCACTTACTGCGCCATCTTAGGTACAAAGCAACCTAGGTCTCTCTCCTCCCACCCTAAACCTATGCCCTCTAGTTCTGGACTCCCCGACCCCAGGGAAAAGACTTTGTCTCCTCCCCCACTGACACCTCAGTCACCTGCCCTGCCTTATTTCCCAACAGTAGGTCATGTTTGCACCTTCTCTAGTAGGTACATCTACATACTGAATCAGAAAATTGTCTTGTGCACACTTAAGAAATTCCTCTCCATCTAAACCTTTAACACTATGGCAGACCCAGTCGATGTTTGGAAAGTTAAAATCCCCTACCATAACCACCCTATTATTCTTACAGAGAGCTGAGATCTCCTTATAAGTTTGTTTCTCAATTTCCCTCTGACTATTGGGGGGGTCTATAATACAATCCCAATAAGGTGATCATCCCTTTCTTATTTCTCAGTTCCACCCAAATAACTTCCCTGGATGTATTTCCGGGAATTTCCTCCCTCAGCACAGCTGTAATACTATCCCTTATCAAAAATGCCACTCCCCCTCCTCTCTTGCCTCCCTTTCTATCCTTCCTGTAGCATTTGTATCCTGGAACATTCCAGTCCTGCCCATCCCTGAGCCATGTTTCTGTAATTGCTATGATATCCCAGTCCCATGTTCCTAACCATGCCCTGAGTTCATCTGCCTTCCCTGTTAGGCCCCATGCATTGAAATAAATGCAGTTTAATTTATTAGTCCTACCTTGTCCCTGCCTGCCCGGACTGTTTGACTCACTTCTGCTCTCAGCTGTACCCATCTCAGATTGTTCTCTTTCTTCACTATCTCCCTGGGTCCCACGCCCCCCACCTTACTAGTTTAAATCCTCCCAAGCAGTTCTAGCAAATTTCCCTGCCAGTATATTAGTCCCCTTCCAATTTAGGTGCAATCTGTCCTTCTTGTACAGGTCACTTCTACCCTAAAAGAGATTCCAATGATCCAAAAATGTGAATCTTCTCCCATACACCAGCTCCTCAGCCATGCATTCATCTGCTCTACCCTCCTATTCCTGCCCTCACTAGCTCGTAGCACTGGGAGTAATCCAGATATTACTACCCTTGAGGACCTCCTTTTTAAATTTTTGCCTAACTCTCTGTAATCTCCCTTCAGAGTCTCAATCTTTTCCCTTCATATATCATTATTTCCAACGTGGACAATGACCTCTTGCTGGCCCCTATCCCCTGTAAGAACATTCTGCACCATCTCCGAGACATCCTTGATCCTGGCACCAGAGTAACAACACACCATTCTGCTTTTTCTCTGCTGGCCACAGAAACGTCTGTCTATATCTCTGACCACAGAATCCCCTAACACAGTTGATCTTTTCGAAACCGATGTACCCCTCGTTGCAATAGAGCCAGTCTCAATACCAGAAACTTGGCTGTTTGTGCTACATTCCCCTGAGAATCCATCACCCCCTACATTTTCCAAAACAGCATGCCTGTTTGAAATGGGTATATCCACAAAAGACTCCTGCCCTAGGTGCCTACCTCTCTTACCCTTCCTGGAGTTAACCAATCTATGTGACTGTATCTGAGACATTCCTATAACTGCCATCCATCACATACTGTTGCTGTTGCAAATTCCTCATTGCTTCTATCTCTCCAACTGATCCACTCGATCTGATAAGATTTGCATCCAACAGGATTTATGGCGGATATAATCCGCAGTAACCCTTAACCTCTCTTTAAACTCCCACATTTGACAAGTAGTACATATCACTGCAAAGACCATTTTTACTCCTTCACAATCTACAGATCCAGAAAATAACACCGTCTTATTCCTCTGCAAAACACTGCACTAGATTAAATTAATAGGTATGGCTTATATTTTAAGTTTAATCAAGAAAGTAATCTCCAAAAACATATAATCGAGAAAGAACCCACAGTACTCACTAATACAGCCTTTCTCTTGGACAGACTTAAAACAACAATTAACTTACTGATTCTGTGTTATGAACTTCGCCCAAACCGGTTCCTCCAAGATTAGTTGTAAATTTCACTGTTTGTTAATTTTCCCAGACGCATTCCGATGTCCAGCGATACACGAATTCAAAAACAGCAAAGGCGGTAACTGTGCAGGTTCTCTCTCTCTCTCTCTCTCCTGCACTGTTCTTATCATGTGCTTCCTTTGTCTGCTCTTCTCCCTTTTAAAACTGCTGTTGTTTTGACTTTTTTTTCCATATTTCCAAAAAATGCAACAGCATATAAATCAGTAATTGCTGCTCTTGGAATTCGAGGAAATCACCTCCAACACTTAATATACCTCAAAAAAAAGAGCAGCTCTTACAGGCAGAAATTTTTCCCATCCTCCATCTTGGATTACCCAGAATCCTTCTGGACTTGTTTGGGGGCTAAAGCGTGCTGAGTCAGTTCGAGAAATTCAAAAGCAGATGGGGTACCCACCAGCAATGACTGAATCTTAAACATATAACTAGGTATACCGGATAAGAGGAAGTTTGGATTTCTGTCAAACAGGTAAATATGTCAAGTGGAAGCTCCTTCCAAAGTAAGGATGCATTTTTTCAGATTACTATAAACTTACAGTTGCCAGGTAAATCAATAGCATCTCAGGGGAGTTTCAGTTTGTGCAGGTTTGGCCAGCTCTTTGAGAACTTGGCAGTTCTCGTCGTGTTGCATTGCCTTTGAGGCTGCCAAAACCTACCTTTATTTCCATCAGACTTCTGGCCCTGACACCACTGTCATGTTGGTTTTATGCACTTTCTAATTGCACCTACCTAGGCCTCCCTTATTCTTTTTGCAAATGCGGGTCGAACTTTCTTCTGAGTAGGTGAAAGTGCATATTGCAGATACTGGAGATTAGAGCCAAGACTGTAGAGCTGGAAAAGCACAGTTAATCAGGCAGCATCCAAGGAGCAGGAAAATTGACGTATTGGGGAAAAGCCCTTCATCAGGAATGAGGCTGGGAGCCTCGGGGATTGATAGATTTCTTCTGATTTTCCTGTGTCAATTTCCATCCTGCACTTAAAAGTTCTGCATTTTAGTAACTATCTGTTCCTCACCTCAAACCATTCTGTTCCTTCTCCCACCACTGAGTTTGGAATTTTCCTTTAGGTGCAGGTCATTTGTAATATCTTCCAGTTCTGAGGAATAGTTTATGCACCAGAAAGCATCTTCTGTTTTCTGAACAAATGTTCCCTCATCTGCTGAGCATTTCCAGTATTTTCTGTTTTTATTTCAGATTCCCAACGACCACAGTATTTTGTCATGTATTCCAAGAGAGCCTACTGTGATCCACCTTCTGTAAACTTCAGCTCATTCAAAAGTCTGCTGTCCATAGCCAGTCTCACATTCATCCAGATCACCCCTGAGTTCGCTCACCTACTGTGGTGGTATGCAAATCCCTCAAAATAAAACTTTCAACCTTCTGTTTAGATTACTTGCACGGCCTCGACCCTTCTCATTGCTGAAACCTCCTCACTTCTGTAATTCCTTTCTCGAACTCTTTGTTCCTTTGACTCTGGATAATTGCAACACTCTCCTCAAATCAACATTGCTGACCATTTTATCGAGTCATACAGTACAGAAACAGACCCTTTGCTCCAAACAGTCCATGCCAAATATAATCCCAAACTAAACTAAACGTACCTGCCTGTTGCTGGCCCATTTCCCTCCAAACCTTTTCTATTCATGTAATTATCTAAGTGTCTTTTAAACATTGTAACTGTGCCCACATCCACCACTTCCTGAGGAAGTTCATGCCAAATGCATGAACCCTTTGTGTGAAAAGAAGTGGTACTTGTGTCTTTTTAAAATCTCTCTCCTCTCAACTTGACCAGATGCCCCTTGCTCTTGAAATCCCTCATCCTAGGTCAGTCACCTCCCATTAACCCTATCTATACCCCTCAAGATTTTATAAACCTCTATAAGGTCACCTCTCAAGCTCCTAACTCCAGTGAAAAAAGTCCCAACCTGGCTAGCCTTTCATTGTAACTCAAACTTTCCACAGCCAACAACATCCTGGTAAATCTTTTCTGAACCCTCTCTAGCTTAATAATATCCTTCCTGTAACAGGGTGACCAAAACTGGACACAGCATTCCAGAGGAGGCCTCAGCAATGTCCTGTACAACCTCAACATAACATCCCAATTCCAATACTTAAAGTACTGACCTTGGTCTCATATCTTTTAGGATTCCTTCCTTAAAACCATCTTCTTGAGTATGACCTTTCCAGTCTTTATATGTATATTTTATTATTGAACCTCTGCTCAAATAGTTCTCTACATGAAAGGTACTTTGTAAATATTGCCAGTGGCCTGATTTGAGATGCTGGTTTAAATTGGAATGCTGCCTTCTGAGGAAGATTTGACAGCAGTAATAATTTCTATTTACTCTATATAGCTCCTTTAAGCTTATGAAAAGTTCCAATAGAATGGATTAGCAATTTATTGTCATGTATATTTTACAAACAAAATACAGTGTAAAGTTTTATAAGTCACCACATCACGACACTTACATTAGTGACAGAAGTCATAAATAAGAAGAAAGAAACAAAAGTTCAATATTGGAGCATCACAAAATAAGATAGGAAACTTGAGAAAAATTGGAGCAAGTAACCAAAATTTGACAAAGAGATGCATTTTAAGAAGTGTACACAACTATTCCAGTGCTGGAATTGAAGGCATGGCTACCAATGGTGGAGTAATTAACATCAAGAATGAGATGAGTGTAAATATCTCATAGAAATATAGTACTGAGATTACAGTGATAGGGAGAGGGAAGGTCCTTTGCTTGACTAGAGCCAATATAGGTCAGTGAGCACAGGGGGGATATGGAATGGGTGTAGTGAGTTAAGACAGAGGCAACAGCATATTGGGTGACCCCAAATTGATGGAAATGAGACATAGGAGAGCAGCCAGAAGTGCATTGAAGTAGTTGAGTCTAGAGTTTTCAAAGGCACAAGAGAGAACTCCATTAGCAGATAAGCTGAAGTTTGGGAAGTTGAGCAATGTATTGGAAGAGGAAATAGTTTTATTTATTGATGATGAAAAAAACATGGTCAGAAGGTGATCTTAGGATCAAATGTGATACCAAGATTATGAACAGAATAGCTCAATTTTAAGCTACAGCCAGGGAGAGGGATGGAGTGGGCAGCTAGCTGGAACTGAAAACAATGTCTTCAGTTTTCCAGGAGGAAATTTCTGCTCATTGAGTAGATTCTCAGATAAGCATTCTGAATATTCAGCAACAGGGAGGAGTTAACACATGGTCATTAGGCAGAGCTGGATATGATTGGCATCCATGTGAAAGCTTTTGCTCTGATCTCAGATGACGGTGCCAAGGGTAAGCAGGTAGGTGGGAAAGAGGAAGGGACAAAGATTGATCCTCAGAAGAACACAAATGGGGTCAGGGGGAGGTGGAGGTGGAAAAAATGGAACTAGGTGAGAGCTATTCAACCGAGCTGGATGACAGGTGAGAGGAAACCAAGCAGCAGGCTGGTATCCAGAAGGACATGAAGGAAAAGTATGCCTTTCTCACAACTAAGCAGGTTGTATTTGTAACTTTGGTAAGAGCTATTTTAGTTCTGTGGCAATGGCAAATCCTATTGGTGTGTCCAGAAATACAGGAATGGATTTGGAAGGTGACAATCCACTTGTGCACTTTAGAGAGGAAAAAGAGGTTGCAAATTGTCTGATAATTTGTAAGGACATTGAGATCAAGGTTTTGTTTTGAGAAGAGGGTGATGGCTTTATAAGGCAATTGGTCTGAAAGAGTTAACTCAGAACTTTTGGTAAAGCTCCATTCACTGATGTGGAAGAGAGAGTCTCTGGCAGAGCTAGTCAGTTCTAGTTTGTTGTTAGTTGTTAATCAATTCTACCGTCTAGCACAGACCTAAATATTATCTTTTAGAAAATAACAATGTCTCTTACCAAGTGTTAATGTTGTTAATCTGTCTTAAACTAATATAACTTGTTGCCTCACTATTACGTAATAAACTACTTCTTGTTACTTAAGTATATGCCTCTTCTGCCAAAGACTTCTTAGTGGTTATTTGCTCACCACTTAATACCAATGAAGCCTTAGTTTCATAAGAAGAGTGGTTGCCAACAAATCTATCTAAAGAAGAAAACCTGGTCCAGGAACTCCTCACCCTTCTTACTGAACATGAGAGTACAGGAGAGAGGGGTGACGAGCTCAAGAAGTGTTTTTGTTGTAGAGCTAGGAATCCAACAGTTATCTTTACATTCTGGGATGATCCTCGAAAACGCGCAGTTTTTGCAAGTGACAATGTTTTAAGTGGTCCAGACAGATGTGGCAATGGGTGGCTAAAACAGCTGTGCACCATATTCTTGCACCCAAGTGAGTGGAGATGAGGGGTTGAGAGAGTAGTGGTTTATTGAAGATTCGGACATCAAATGAGGGTAAGGATATGGTTGAGAAAACCAGTAAACTTTACAACAGCAAGAAAGGGCCACTCTGCGCATACGATTTAAGTCTGCTGTAAAAAGAGCTGCTGCCTGAATACTCATGCAAACTCGGCAATTAAACAGAAAGCAAGCCACTTGACCTTTGAAAATGAATTAAACTAATTTCACAGTTATAATGCAATCTGAACAAAATATCCTCAGGTGGAGAAGAGTTCAGGGTCATGTAATGTGAAATCACTCCTCAGGCTTGCACATTTCATTAAATTACACCTAATCCACATTGAATGTGCCCATCGAAACTGCCATGATAATGCCCAAGTAGGGCAAAGTGGAGATAAGTAAGGAATGAATGCCACCACCCACACAGTCAGAACCCAAACGAAGAACAAAACTGACAGCAAAATGTACCCCATCTGTATTTCTCCCAACACTAGCTGCAAAGGATGTGGTTGTCCTTTCATCTGAAAACAAAAATAAAATACATCAGCCACATATTCAAAGTTCGAATGCAATAACCTTGAGATACAAGGAGGGACAGCTAGTGCTGTGAAAGATGAATCAGTTGTAAACCTGTACTATTCTACAAGGTCTTCACATACACGATAAATATCTACATCAAACTATGTATTGGTTGTGTATACTTAGGCAGACAGGTTGATAACCTTCCTATGATTAATAAAGTTGGCCCACTGGCTGCCAACTTATAAATGTAACTCACCAGTCTGACTTCCCCTGACAATAACAGTTCCAAGATTATTGGCTATTCATACTGCTGTTGGTGTGTCACTCTTTTTTAGAAACTGATTGTTCAGAATGTCAGTAAAAAAGAAAGAACTGACATTTAATGATATCACCTTCTGAGGGGGAGTGAGACTGACTGGATTGCTTGATAGGGCTTGTTGATGAACGTCAATTTTCCTGCTTCTTGGAAGCTGCTTGACCTGCTGTGCTTTTTCAGCACCACTCTAATCTTGACACTAATCTCCAGCATCTGCAGTACCCACTTCTGCCCTGGATTGCTCGATACACAGTTGGTGTGGGCTTAACAGTCTGAATGGACTCGTTCTATGTTATAATAATTCTGTGAATCAATGACATCCTAAAGGACTGTACAAGAAATAGATCAGAGGCTGAGGGGTGACCTTACAGAAGTTTATAAAACCATGAGGGGCATGGATAGGGTAAATTGACAGGATCTTTTCTCTGGGGTGGGGGAGTCCAGAACTAGAGGGCATAGGTTTAGGGTGAGAGAGGAAAACTTTATAAGAGACTTAAGGGGCAACTCCTTCTTGCAAAGGGTGGTGCGTGTATGGAATGAACTGCCAGAGGAAGTGGTAGAAGCTGGTACAATTACAACATTTAAAAGGCATCTGAATGTTTACATGAACAGGAAGGTTTTAGAGGGATATGGGCCAAATGCTGGCAAATGGAACTAGATTAATTTAGGATATCTGTTTGGGCTGGACAAGTTGGACCGAAGGGTCTGTTCCTGTGCTATACATCTCTATGACTCTAGTCACCATTGTAAGAGATTACAAACACAATCAATTTGCACTCAAAGAGCTTTGAACAAATGGCCAGATTATAGGTAGGGTCAAAATCTGATAAGATCTAAAACAAACATGGGAATCCCAATATGCTATTAACCAAATCCATTTTATGCAGGCAGTTCTCACACCTTGTGTTGTTTATTTATTTAAATGATGATGACATGTAGCCAGCATTGAGTGCACTGTTGAGTTGTACAATCAAGTGAGTGCACAAAACAACATATGCATAAGCTTAAATGAATTCATATACATAAGTCAAATCCTCACCTTGTAGAGGGAAAGTCCATTCTGTTTAATGCAGGTACTGGAAGTCATTGGAAAACTGAGTTTGATCTGAGAAAGATACAACAATAACACTCCAGCCAACAGCGTGGGCTTCAAGATTTTTCAATGTTATGCCGGAGGCCTTGATTGAGGAGATGCTGAAGAGGAGAGATGTTGCTGATCCACAGTTGACCAAGCAACTCTGCAGCTAAACTCTGAGATGTAACAAAGTTTGACACCAGCTCTGTTAAGAACTGGATGACTCCTCTAAAGTGGTCTAGACAGGGGAGGACTTGCCCCAGCATACCAGTGGTCATCTTGACCACGTTTCAGGAGGCAGCATGGCTTTCTGTATACATACGCTGCTCCCATCTGTGTGACTTGTGCACCAAAATCAAGGGCCCAATTGTCAGAAGTCAATCTTCACTTGCTAAGATGTTGCTGACACAGTGGACCTGTGAAAAAATGAGGTGACTGTCACCATGACGTGTGTGATGTGCTAAATATTTCCATGCACTAATTAGACATTGGAGAAGTGGAACACTTCCAGTTATCATACATGTCAGAGTAGGCAGTGGCAGTAGCAAAGTAATGAATGTGTAGTTAATAGCACCCAATGTCATGGAAATCTAAATGGTTACTCTTACTGCTTCTCTTTTGCCAGAGACAGAGACAATGAGATGTATTCAAACTCTCTTAGAATACAGAATCTCAGCGAATGGGACTGTGATAATTCACAGATATCTCCACTCCAGCTTGGAAGGAGCCAGAAGCATAAAAAGCTCATGACCATAGTCAACTCCACAGCAATCAGCAATACCATTGTTACCCTGTTCTGCAGTGATGTGGACTCCTGTTGTGAAAACTTCCCCTTTCTTCCTCCTCCCTCTTTCAGCAGCTTGTTCTGCTCTATGTTACCTCTGTTCATTCAAAGTTATAGACCAAAGGGTTGCAAGCACTCATGTTTGGGAGCAAATAATTTGTGCAGACAACTGAAAGTCAGAACAAAGTCTTCTGTGCATGTTGCACACCACACCCTTGCAGCCTTCAAAGACTTCAGACCTCCTAAAAGCCACCAACCCCTTCAACAATTATAGTAGCCATCAAATAAATTAATCAGCAACTAACACAAGATTATTTGATGACTTCTTTGAAATAATATAGTGGGATATCCTTCCTCCCAATTGCCGTATGTTCCCCTCAGCAAAGTTAGGAGAGGGCATTAGTTGGAATCTTGAGCACCAAAATATCAGTGCTGACTTTAAGTCAGTGTTACACACTGATTGACATTTTGATCTGCCGACTCTGGAGAATATTTCATGCACACCATCAGCACATTTCTGTCCCTCACAAGCAATTACTACAGTAAACACTAGCTTGGAAGCAAAATGTCACTTGTACCTGTGAACAAATAGAAGTAATACAGCTGAATTTTATTGCAATGATCAGTTACAGCCATCTAAGGAAACGGTTTATGGCCTCGGTTAGTGTCTAATCTGGAAGATGGCACCTCCAGCAAAGCACCTCCATCTCCTTCAGTACTGAAATATTAATGTAGATTATGTAATTAAATTCAGAAACATGACACTCATTGTCAAAAATCAATCAATTAAGCCACATTTGTGATAATGCTGATTCCTTGAAGTTTTATTACAAAGTCTGTAGTTTTTCTGCGGTATTGCAATTAGCTACTGTGGCTTTTGTTAAGTACACTAGTCATAATTTTTTAAACTATTTTGCATTATCTGGAAAATTAGTTAACCTTGGAAATTAATTTTATAATAATGTGCTGTGAAAATAAGCTTTTGTTCCATAGCATTGTGCTCTGAAGTTACTCTTGCAAATATATCATGACGTTATTCTAATTCATGCATTACTCTGATTCTAATGAACTCTTATAGAAAATATTTTGCATACTTTTCTAGTATATGATTCTAATAATGTTTTAATTATTGAAGCTAGTTTTCAAAAATAAATGCATGTATGTTTGCCAAAACTCCTGCTGAATTATAAACATTGTTAGTGTATTATAATATTTCTCAAAGAACAACCTTTATAGAGAATGTATATAGCTCATATGACTCAAATATTTCCCTTACCAAAGGGTGGAATTAAACCCTACTTCAAATATGATTTAATTGCACATATGTTTAATGCTCAATGGAGTGTTGCAAAATTGTTACTCAACTAATTATGTTCCTTTCCAACCCCTAATTATTGGCTTATGTTGTGTTTCTCTACTTCAGCAGTGTTCAACACCTACAATTATTTCACTGTGTAAAATACAACTTACCAATACCAATTGCCAAAGTAAACTTAATACCTCTTAAAAAAAAAGACTTGTTACCAAGTGCTGATGGGAAAACACAGCTAGGAACAAGGATGCTTCTCTTAAGGAATGGGCTAATTTGAACATTGCCACTAGATGGTGTCTGTTTGAAAATGTTGTAAATGTTGTTGAGGATATGCTTGACTGCATTTTATGATATCATCATCCAAAGCAGGCCTGTGTTGAAAGTTCATAGTCAAGATTTCTCAAACAAAGGACTTGTATTTTAAGCACTCAAAGAGTCGTATAGTAGCTGATGTTCAAGACCAAATCACAAATGTACAATGCTGAGATGATGTTGTTTTGTCGGCTGTGCTTTTAAGTGTACATTTGAATAAATATTATTTTTCAGACGGTCTTGCTTGTTCACAAATCATCTACTTTTGCAAGGATAATTAATGAATGCTACAAATAGCCTGGTTTTGCCATTTAAAAACATACATGATTTCTGTAAAAACAAGCGTTTTCCTTAAAAAGATTTAAAAAAAAGTTATGGTAATGAAAAGCCTGAAAGCAAATGTTCTTATATTAGGTAATGCAATGTTGCAATATCACCTCTAGTAGTCATACCTGAACATTTGAATACAATACTTGGGCCATAATATGGCCAACGAAACAACAGACAAAATTTTAGGTTGGCAGTCATGAAGATTAATAATAACTAAACAGGAGAGTCAGAATGTGTTTTTTGAAAAATTCTGGGCCTTGCAATGTTGTGATTTGATAAAGGCTTATTAATGATAAACATATTTGGCTGAAATTCCTTGTTCTGACATTTTAACTGGGACTGTCTTTTAAAATTAATTTGGTAAACATACATCAAGATGGCAGAGAAATAATTTTAGACAGATGCATGGAGGTTTGGAGTTTCCAGGCACCTCTTTTGTTCTTTAAGTGGGGTTTCTCTGACATTGGCACAAAAGATCACAGAATATTAAGCACAAATTGTTTTCAGAGCAATTTGTGTTTCTGTGGTCTTTTGAGCTGGTTTTTAAAACATCCCCTTAGAAATTGATATTTTCTATAAAACCAACTACACCTCCAAGGCAAATGAGTCAGTATTGAGAGACTGTGTTAATTAAGCTCATTTGTTAACCTTCAAAGAAGCTCCATAAATTAAGCTAGCACTTCTGGGTGTGAGGACATTAATAAGTATATTTTCAAAAGACCTTGAATTGTTATTTGACTAAATATGCACAATGCAAAGAATGCACGACTGTGATTCAATCTAACTTAAAAAAATCTCTATTTCAGTAATGCTCTTTAATTTTAAAACAGGTTACTCAAGGGGTGGGGGGGGATTGACACTGAGATGAACTGCTTATTTTTGTAATCTTCAAATTTTCAGCAATGCCATAGAGTCATAGAGTCATTATAGCTCAGAAACGGTCCAACCAGTCCATGATGACCATAATCCCAAACTAAACCAGTCCCACCTGTCAGCTCCTGGCCCATTTCCTTCCAAACATTTCCTATTCATATACTTATCCAAATGTCTTTTAAATGTTGTAATTGTTCTCACATCCACCACTTCCCCTGTAAATTCATTCCACACATGAACCACTCACTGCGTAAAAAAGTTGTTACTCATGTCTTTTTAAAATCTTTCTCCTCTCACCATAAAAGTATGCGCCCTAGTCTTGAAATCCCCATCCTAGCACTCACCGTATCTATACTCCTCATGATTTTATAAGCCTCTTTAAGGTCACCAATTAACTATTACAGTGATATCAGACTTGGGTATATCAAGGAATACTTTTTAAAGCAACTTTCTTTTAAAGAATTGCATATTTGTAAACCTATCCAGTTGGCATGTTAACTCATTCTATTTCTGAATTCACACTTTCAATCTATTGAATAAGAAATGAATGTCATAGTTGATCTACGCTTGGTGAAATATGGAATGAAATTTTATTTCTGTAAATGAAATCTAAACTGTCTACAAAGCAGATAAAGGCAGACAGCTCACCATCGCTACGTTATTCACTGTTCTTTGAATAGTCACATCTGGAGTGCACACTTTTGGTCTGAATGTTAACCAATTTATTATTCAGCAAACCACTGAACTGGCTCATGTAACCCCTTCACATACCATGGGGATTCAGTATAGTCAAAGTGTCTCAAGGGAACTTATTGGTTCTTGTTCGTTTTAAGATTTCATCGCATCAATTCCTTGTGCAACTTCCTCTTTCCATCCCCTGTATTGCACCTGTGTGTGCTCTGTTGTTGTCTTCTGTAATGATTCAATGCCACAGGCACAATATGTTAATACATACTTGTCCAAAGTAAAACTAATACCTTGGTTGCTATGCTGGCCACTTTCCTGGGGAACCAGCTCTTCTGGAGAGGTGATTCAGATGATTAAATGTACCAGCTTTCCCTTTATGCTCTGTATAAGTCTCAGCTGAAGTCCATTCACAATCCAGGTCATGGTACTGAGGGGAAGATTATCAAAAAGCTACTTTATTGAAAGAATGAGGATATTGTATGTTTGGTGAGTAATATACATCACATTTAATTCAATTCCTTTCACAAACCACATACCACTTATACAAAGTAACACTTTTCAAGGATGTTAGGCCCGGTCTGTTTTAAAAGCTCTACAAGAGGCAAACACAGAACAATCATCATCTTTGTGGCCGTGATTGCAAAGTCTAATGATTTGCAAATTGTTCCACGTGACTGGATTAATTATTCTGCTGCTATACGTATACAGCCCGTGTAAGGGAAAAGTGAAAAGACTTAACTGTCATAGGAAGATGCCAGCCTATGGGGAGACAGTAGGCCTGTGAGATGAACTTTGAATTGTTCAAACAGCAGCAGAGCCAACACCGGGCTGAGCTTTAATCCTATGATCCACTGGTGGTGGGGAAGCCTATCAGCACTTTTGGAAACTAGAAGTTTGGAAAACACAAATGTCAGTGACTTTTTAATACATTAATATCAGAGTTCCACATTTCAGGTTGACTTTGTGGGCAGCCACTAATCCCCTTTCCCGCCCCCATCCCACCCTTCCTGAAAGAGATCCGGAGGTCCTGGTGGTTGGTGTGTGCTGGAGAAGAGGACCATCCTCAGGACTGGTGAAGGAGGCCACACTGCCAGGGCTGACCACAGTGTGGAGGATCGCTCAGAACTGGTGAAATAACTCAACTGAGGCCCTATATTTACACCAGCACAGTATACTGGCTGTGGCCAGCCAGCTCAGAGTCAGTCCCCTTAAGCGAGGAGATCCTGAATCCCCTATTTATATTGGTCAGTCAGGGTTCCCTGATTGGCCCAGGTTAACATCCCCAACAACCACCTGGATTCAATGACTACAGCTGCAAAAAGGATGTAAGTGACATTGGGTGCTCTATAATTGTACCACCCTCTCCTCTCTGTTGACTCATAATCACTGTAACTCTGTCAGTGTGACAACCTCCCACCATGGCTTGTGGTCTGCCTCTTACCCCATTACACTCAGCATCTTCTCCCAATGGCTCTCGCCTACCCAATTGTCCCCCTCCCCCAACTCATCCCTCCTTGCCTTCTGCATTTCCTACACCCTCACACCGGCCCAGCTCACTGTCCTTCCTCCAGTAACAGATGTGCCGGCCACTTGTCTTACTCAATCCCTCCCTTTCTCTCACTGTAGTAGAAAATGGCCCAGAATAGGGTGGAAAGAGCCAAGATGGGCAGTGGCATGCCTGAAATTCCTGTCCTCACTCCCCATCAGGGGAGTAATCTAAAGCCGAG
This sequence comes from Chiloscyllium punctatum, assembly GCF_047496795.1. Taxonomy (NCBI): domain Eukaryota; kingdom Metazoa; phylum Chordata; class Chondrichthyes; order Orectolobiformes; family Hemiscylliidae; genus Chiloscyllium; species Chiloscyllium punctatum. Next base: position 64,536,414 of record NC_092745.1, read on the forward strand.
GGTGTTGTACTTGAATGCATGCAGTATACGAAACAAGGCAAATGAGTTTGTAGCACTGATTGAAGATGACTTTCGGTGGGATGTTACTCATGCAACCCCCTACACATGAACAGCACAGAGGTGGAACGAGCAGAGAGTGTCAGGATCCTGGGAGTGGTTATTCACAACAAGCTTTCTTGGACTCTTCATGTGGACACACTGGTTACAAAGACCCAACAATGTCTCTTCTTCAAGCAGCTGAGGAAATTTGGCATGACGGCGAATACCCTTGCCAACTTTTATAGGTTCGCCATCGAGAGCATTCTGTCTGGATATATCTCTACCTGGTATGGCAACTGTACCATTCAAGATCGGAGATGGTGACAGAGAGTGGTGAACTCAGCCCGGAGAATCACAAAGGCCAACCGTCCATTTATAGAATCCATCTACCAGGCCCGCTACCAAGGAAAGGCTGCCAGTATTCTCAAAGATCCATCCCATCCTGGCAATGTTTTTCCACAACCTCTATCATCGGGGAGAAGGTACAGAAGCCTGAATACACCACCAGCTGGTTTCGAAACAGTTTCTACCCTACTGTTGTTAGAACACTGAATGGACACACAAACTCTTAACATTCGCTTGTAACTTCTTGTTTTTGCTGCTGTTTACCTATTATTTACTATCTGTGCTACTTAACTCTGTGATCTGCCTGTATTGCTCGCAAGACAAAGCTTTTCACTGTGCTTCGGTACACGTGACAATAAATTCAATTCAGCTCCTATGTTGTGGGTATCACAGAGATGTGGCTGCAAGGGGATCAGGGCTCGCATCCAAATGTACACATCCTAAAGGACAGGCGGATGGACAGAGAGGGGGGGGGGATTATCTTTTTAAAAGAAATGAAATTAAACTGATAGCAAGACGTGATTCGCAGTCAGAGTCTGTGTGGGTAGACTTAAGGAATTGCAAAAGGGAAAAAGACTTTGATGAGAGTTATGTCCAGGCTTCCTAACAGTAGTCAGGATGTGGGAAAGAAAATAAATCAGGAGACAGAAAAGGCATGTAAGAAAGAGTCTACTACAATAATCAGGGGAACTGCATATGCAGATAGACTGGGAAAATCAGGTTGGTTGTGGATCTCCAGAAAAGGAATTTGTGGAATGTCTAAAACATGTATTTTTTGGAGCATGTTGTGGTATAACCCAAGAGGGAACAGGCTGTTCTGGATTTGGTGATGTATAATGAGGCAGAGTTGATTAGGGAGCTTAAGGTGAAGGATGGTAGAAGTTGTAGATTAGATTCCTTACAGTGTGGAAACAGGCCCTTCGGGCCAACAAGTCCACACTGACCCTCCCAGACCGATTTCCCTCTAACTAATGCACCTGACACTATGGGCAATTTAGCATGGCCAATTCACCTGGCCTGCACATCTTTGGACTTTGGGAGGAAACCGGAGCACTTAGAGGAAATCCACACAGACACAGGGAGAATGTGCAAACTCCACACAGACCTTTGCCTGAGGCTGGTATTGAACCTGGGGACCTGGCACTGTGAGGCACCATGCTAACTACTGAGCCGCCGTGCCGACCCCAAATTAACCCTCCAGTTTAGGAGGGAGAAGCTGGAGTCAGATGTGATGTTATTACAATTGAGTAAAGGCAACCAACAAGATGAGGGAGGAGCTGGCCAGAGTTGATTGCAAGGGGAGCCTAGCAGGGAATGTCATGAGTTTCTAGAGGTAATTTGGGAGGCAAAGCAGAAATTCATCCCGAGGAAGAAGCAACATACTGAGGAGGGGATGAGGCAACTGTGGCTGACAAGGGAAGTCAGGGACAGTATAAAAACTAAAGAAAACATATTCAATAAGGTGAAGATTAATGGGAAGCCAGAGGATTGGGAAACCTTTCAACACCAGCAGAAGATAACTAAAAAAGTAATAAGGGGAAAGAAGATGAAATTTGACAGCAAGATAGCTCGTGATATAAAATAAAATTGCAAGAGTTTTGTTTTAGGTATAGAAAAGGCAATAGAGAGGCAAGAGTGGACATTGAACCACTGGAAAATGAGGCTGGAGAAGGAGTAATGAGGAACAAAGAAATAGTGGAGATACTGAGTAGGTATTTGCATCAGTTTTCATGGTAGAAGATACCAAAAGTATACCAGAACTTCAAGAGAATCAGGGGGAAGAGATGTGTGTAGTGGCCATCACTAAGGAGAAGGTGCAGGGGAAGCTGAAAGGTCTGATAGTGGATAAATCACCAAGATGGACTGTATCGCAGACATCTGAAGAAGATAGCTGGAGGAGATTGTAGAGGTATTGGTGTTGATCACTGGAGTCAGGAAGGGTCCCTGAGGACTGGGAATGTCTAATGTAACATCCTTGTTTAAGAAGGGAGGGAGGCAGAAGATAGGAAGCCATAAACCGGTTAGCTTGACCTCAATCGTTAGTAAAATTTTACAGTCCATTACCAAGTATGAGATTACAGAATACTTGATAGTGCATGGTAAAATAGGGCTGAGCTAACAGGGCTTCGTCAGGGGGAGGTTATGCCGGACACATCTTTGAGGCGGTAATAAGCAAATTAGACAAAGGGGAGCCAGTGCATGTGATCTATTTGGATTTCCAGAAGGCTTTTGACAAGGTACCACACAGGAGGCTGTTAAATAAGCTATGAGCCTCATGGTGTTAGAAGCAAGGTACAGGCATGGATAGAGGAATGGCTGACTGGCAGAAAGCAGAGAACAGGGATAAAAGGGTCTTTTTCAGGATGGCAGCCAGTGACCAGTGGAGTTCGACAGGGGTCATGATGGGACCACAACTATTCACGTTATAAATTAACAATCTGGGCAAAGGAACTGAAGGCATTGTTACTAAGTTTCCAGTGTTGAGGAAGCAGGGAGGCTGCAGAAGAGTTTGAAAAGAGGGGAAAGAAGTGGCAGATGGAATTCAATGTGGGAAAGTGTGAGGTTACGCACTTGAAGGAAGAGCAGAGGCATGGAGTATTTTATAAATGGGGAAAGGCTTCGCAAATCCGAAGCATGAAGGGACTTAGGAGTCCTAGTTCAGGATTTTGTTAAGGTTAATATGCAGGTTCAGTCAGCAGTTAGGAAGGCAAATGCAATGTTGAGTGGGCTGAAATACAAGAGGAGACATGTACTAAGGCTGAATAAGGCTCTGGTCAGATCACATTTGGAATATTGTGAGCAGTTTTGAACTCTGTACCTAAGAAAGGATGTGTTGGCATTGGAGGGGGTCCAGAGGAGGTTTACAAGAATGATGTTGGGGATGAAGGCTTGTCATATGAGGTGCAGTTGCTGACTTTGGGTGTATACTTGATAGAGTTTAGAAGGAGTTTAGTGGGCAGCACGGTGGCACAGTGGTTAGCACTGCTGCCTCACAGCACCAGAGACCCGGGTTCAATTCCCGCCTCAGGCGGCTGACTGTGTGGAGTTTGCACGTTCTCCCCGTGTCTGCGTGGGTTTCCTCCGGGTGCTCCGGTTTCCTCCCACAGTCCAAAGATGTGCAGGTCAGGTGAATTGGTCATGCTAAATTGCCTGTAGTGTTAGGTAAGGGGTAGGTGTAGATGTAGGGTATGGGTGGGTTACGCTTCGGGGGGCGGTGTGGACTTGTTGGGCCGAAGGGCCTGTTTCCACACTGTAAGTAATCTAATCTAAATATCGAACTGAAGAGGGGGATCTGATTGATACTGAGAGGCCTGGATAGAATGGATGTGGAAAAGATGTTTCCACTACTAGGAGAGACGAGGACCTGATGGCACAGGCTTTAAAACTGAGATGAAGAATTTATTCATCCAGAGGGGGGGTTAGTGTGTGGAACTCATTGCCTCAGATGGCTGTGAAGGCCAAATTACTGAGTGTATAGATAGGTTCTTGATTGATAAGGGGATCCCAAGGGTTATGGGCAGAAGGTGGGAGAATGGGGTTGAAAAAGATCAGCCATGATTGAATGGCAGAGAAGACTCAATGGGCTGAATGGCCTAATTCTGCTCCTTTATCTTCTGGCCAGAAACCCTTACGTACTGTCTACCACCAAAGTCAGGGTGTTTGCAACTGTCGATGACCCAACTTCCTGCTGTGCACCCCTGTCCTCATGCTCTACTTTCTCCCAACTTTATACGTTGAGTTGGCTCCCTCACAAATTCTGCCCCCTCTTAACCTCAGTATGCTGCCTTCAATCCCCACAATCGACTTTCTCGATGACCAGACTACGGCTCCTGGGAAGCCTCTCTGGACTTTCAGTGAACATTCTCCCTGGTCAGTCCACAGGCCAGCCCATGACTGACTGACCAGTCACCTGAAAATGCTCAGCTCCCCGACTGACTTACTGCTACTTTGTGATCCGGTTGGATTTAACCTGCAGGCATGACTGTGGCCCATTCCCTGGACTGTCATGATATTGAAAACTCCTGACGCTGATCACCTCAAGATCCTGAGTGATCACATCCAAGCCCCTGTACTGTTATTAGATGATGTCCTTTACTGACTGTAACAGCCATCCCCACCACCAAGTAACAACTGAGGGACACTCCTCTTAGATTTCCAGACAAGCCTATTATACGTGAAGCAGATGCAGTGGGTTTGCTGCATAAGCTGCTAACACATGCTGTAGGTGTGACATTGACATGGCACCAAACAGCAATGTGGCCACCTCTTTGACTGATCTCTGCTGACAACCATGGGAAGCTGTCTTGCTTTGTGTCTACACTGAAGTAACAAGGTAAGACAGAAGTACATTAAAGTTGTAAATCTAGAGCTGGAAAAAGTACAGCAGGAAAGTCGACCTGAAGAAGGTTCCTGCCCAGAACATCGATTCTCCTGCTCCTCTGCTGCTGTTTGACCTGCTCCACATTTTCCAGCTCCAACTCTGACTTTCCAGTGTCTGTAGTCCTCACGATCTGCAACGGTTGTAAATCTAAATGATGTGGCAGTGTCCAAAAAGGCAAGGCAATCCCTGAGATCCTGTGAACATGCAAAAAGTTGCAAAGTGAATGTGCACTGAAGACAGCAAGCTCAAGAGACTTGAAATACGCCCTGCTCCAATCCATAAGATGAATCCATGCCCCTACGGGCAAAGTCACCAGGTGGTAGCATTGCACTGAAAGGTGTCCCTGAGCTCCAAACTGCAGTATTGAAGCAATGAACTAAATTGTAACTGGGTCAAGATGAAGCATGGTGAGCTGGTGAGGCTGGTGCACATCCAACCTCCTTGCACAAAGGATGCAGATGGGCGCTGCCTGTGGAATGTGCCTTGGGATGTTGGGGTATGCTGGCCAACACTAAGGCCCAGGGGACCATGTAGTCAGCCAGGTCAGGAATTGACCCTGTGTAGTTTCTCTGCACTGTTTGCTGAAATAACAAAGTGCATATAAAAGAGGTGAAGTTACCTCTCACTGCTCAATAGCGAGAATCCTGTCTTTTGGGCGGAAAATTGGACTTATTATAACTGACATCACGAATCTCATTTTTCCAATCATACTGTGTTTTTTTTTAATTCACCGACCCTGCCACTGCCTACACCACGATGTGGAGGTGATGGTGTTGGATTTGGGTGGACAAAGTTAAAAATCACATAACACCAGGTTATAGTCCAACAGTTTAATTGGAAGCACTAGCTATTAAAGCGCTGGTGGAGTCACCTGATGAAGAGGCAGCGTTAGTGCTTCCAAACAAACCTGTTGGACCATACCATGATGTTGTGTGATTTTTAACATTACTTGCACCATTCCAGGGACTGGGAAGATTCCATCCTTCCTGATTAACTAATGTGAGCAAGCCTGAGGGCCACTCACATCCCTTATTTTCCAGCCCATCCATTGAAAAGAGGCTGCCAGGGAAAATGAAGCATAAGTACAGTTGTTGAAACAGAACCAAAACCCACAAGCAGAGTGGCAGAAAAACGTTCGAAATTATTCAGTAGCTCTGGCAGCATCAGTGGAATGAGAAACAGAGTTAATGTTTCAGGCTGATGACCTTTCATCATGCCCACAAATCAAATTCATCATTACAGCGAGCCTCAGTCATTGGTGTGTGGGCTTTTGAGCAGTCTTAAAGTTAAAAAGCTTTTTTTAAAATAAAAGTGCAAACACACCAAAGGGGCTGTATACATGTCTATATTATATATATGAAAGGAACTGACTACGGTGAGCCAATGTAAGCATTAAATAGTTTGTACAGCATTTTTAAGGACATTTCCAGTTACTTCCTAAGGATCACTCAGTTAGTGAATAGGACTGATTCATTGAAAATTTTTTTTTTATATATATATAAAGCTCATTTCCAACCATACTAATCAAACTGCACTACGTTACTCATTCAAGGAATTATTTGTAAAGCAAGGGAAAACCTAGGTTCACAAGCTTTCAAAATGGTGCGACCATGTGCCTACCCCTTTATGATGTTCTTCAGTACTTCCCAGAGCTGGTCTTTGGGTACTGAATCCCTGCAGTTTAAATCTGCTGAGGTTGCATCACAAAGCATAGCCTGCAAATATTTGGCTAACGATGTCCAAAGTTAATGACAATGAAGCCAGCCTGATTCAAACTAGTCTGGGCCAGTTTAATGAATATGGGAAGTTACAATAAAAGTCCTATGAATTAAGTTCAATAGAAGAATGGTCCTTTTGTCCAGGCGTGTGGTGGTAGCAGAGGGTGAAACACTCACTTTTAAATAGACTCATATTATAACAGTAGGCTCTTGTGATCCTTCTTGTGCTGGACCCATTGACCAACTTCGAGTCAAAGTTGCGTACAGTACACTGTAGAGATTTCATGTAACGTCAACAAGGCTCACTTCAAGACTTGCGACTCCAAACGTTTTCACACAAACAAATTTGTTTTTCGCTAGGCCAAAGAAAATGGAAAGAAGGTCTCACTGGATAATGAAAGGGGAATATGTGCCTCCAGCAATGAACAGTGAGTGAGGGGACAAAGAATGAAACATTAGCAGGACCCAACTAACACTAAAGGTCTGAATCTTGTGATTTTGTTTTTGGCTAAGTCTGAGATGAATCAAAAGTTTTTGCAAGATTTCTCATCATTTTTTATCAAATTTGCTTATCAAAATGCTCACCCTGCCCCTGCGGCCCCTCTCACGTTTGATTCCCGTTTCATTTTATCATGCACTGTTCCTGGAACAACTCACCACTCAGTGGATATCTGCCCAAAGACTAGCGTCTCTTCGTACCACCTTTAAAAGGCTGCTGAGCGTCTGGACGAGCACTGGCACCTTCAAAGCCGCCCCGCTCATTGACGGATAAAAGCTGAACATGGCAGAGAAGAGGAAAATGGCACTGCAATTCTCCACCAGGGATTGGGAAGTCCCCTGGCAGTGTGAAGGTGAGGAGTCTTCTTCCTGGAGAACCAGCAGAGGTGGTCATGCCACCAGACCCTGCCTGCCTGGTGCTAGGTTGTCACGGGATCCAGTGGCTTCTCCAAGGTGCAAGGGAATAGCCAATAGTGTAGGAGAAAGGTCAATGACTATGCCTGTTCTGCCAGGCTAAGCATCATGGTCTTCTCTCCACCGTTTCTCTCGCTATCTCTGTGGCTGCACCCACTTCCCCCCAAGATCATGCTCTCCCATTCTCACTATCGCCTCACTGACTGTCACCTCCCCCAGCCATCAATACAACTTGTCCTTATGCCCTCTGCACTGTCTCCTTGCCCTCTCGAAATATCTCACTCCCTGCCCCCATCTGCACCAAACCCACATGCCGCCTACATTGTCTCACTCATTCCCTCCCCTGTCCTTTCCCTCATTACTGGTGAAGAAAGCTCAAAAGAACTGGCGAGGCACTATGGATGGGGGAAATCCTTGCCCTCGCAGCGGTAGACTAGAACCATCCTGCTTCCTTTCTCACTAATCACCCCAAATAAGTGATAACCAGACATGAACACAGAGTGGAGATGGTATGGTCAGCTCGTTGCTTGCTCAGAGTGAGCTCAGTGTAGCAGATAAACAAACTGCAGAGCATGGGCAGGGGCATGATCCACGGGTACTGGCCACACACACACACACACACACACACACACACACACACACACACACACACACACAGACTCTCACACACAGGCACACACAGACACACACACACATAAACAGACTCACACACATGCCATACACATATACCACAGAGAGAGACAGAGAGAGACGCACACACAGACTCACACACCACACACACATACACCACACACACATATAACACACGCATATACCACACATACACACCTATACCACACACACACACACACCTATACCACACACACCTATACCAGACACACCTATACCAGACACACACACCTATAACACCCACACACATACACCAACACCACAAACACACACCTACACCTATACCACATACACACCCCTATACCACGCACACACAGCTATACCACACACAACTATACCACATACACATCTATACCACACACACAGACCTACACCACACACACAGACCTACACCACACACACACCTATACCACACACACACCTATACCACACACACACCTATGCCACACAAACACCTATGCCACACACACACACCTATGCCACACACACACATCTATGCCATACACACGCACATATACCACACACCCACACCACACACCCACACACCTATACCACACACACAAACCTATACCACACACACAGCTATACCACACACACACACCGATACCACACACAAACCTATACCACACACACAGACCTACACCACACACACACACACTTACACCACACACACACCTATACCACACACCGACCTATGCCACACACACACCTATACCACACATACACCTACACCACACACACACCTATACCACACACACACACACACCGATACCACACACACCTATACCAGACACACACACCTATAACACCCACACACATACACCAACACCACACACACACATCTACACCTATATCACACACACACCACTATACCACGCACACACAGCTATACCACACACACATCTATACCACACACACAAACCTACACCACACACACAGACCTACACCACACACACACCTACACCACACACACTCCTATACCACACACCTATCTATGCCACACACACACACACCTATACCACAGACACACACCCCTATACCACACACATACAGCTATACCACCCACACCTATACCACCCACACCTATACCACACACACACAGCTATACCACACACACACACACCTATACCACACACACACAACTACACCACACATACAGACACCTACACCACACACACCTATACCACTCACACCCACACACACACCTACCTATAGCACACACACACCTACACCACACACACACAGCTATACCACACATCGCACACACCCCTACACCTATACCACACACACACACCAATATCACACACACATATACCACACACATACACCTATACCACACACACACCCCTGTAACACACACACACACCTACACCTATACCACACACACACCTATACTACACACACACACCTATACCACACACATACACCGACACCACACACACCTACACCAGACACAAACACCTATAACACCCACACACATACACCGACACCACACACACCTACACCAGACACAAATACCTATAACACCCACACACATACACCTATACCACACACACACCTATACCAGACACATACACCTATGCCACACACACATACACCTATGCCACACACAGATCTATACCACACACACACCTATGCGACATACCACACACACACTCCTACACCTATACCACACACACACCTATACCTATACCACACACACACCAATACCACACACACACCAATACCACACACACCTATACCACACACACACAACTATATCACACACAAACACACACCTACCTATGCCACACATACACACACCTATACCACACACACCTATACCACACACACACACCTATACCACACACCTACCTATGCCACACATACACACACCTATGCCACACACACACATATACCACACACCCACACACCTATACCACACACACACCTACACCTATACCACACACACAAACCTATATCACACACACAAACCTATATCACACACACACCCCTATACCACACACACAGCTATACCACACACACCTATACCACACACACAAGTATACCACACACACACACCCCTATACCACACAGAAACAGCTATACCACGCACACACCTATACCACACACACACACACCGATACCACACACACATCTATACCACACACACACACACTTACTCCACACACACATCTATGCCACACACACATACACCACACACCCACACGCACATATACCACACACCCACACACCTATACACCACACACCCATACCATACACACACCTACACCTCACACATACCTACACCTATACCACACATACACACCTACACCACACACACACCCCTATACCACGCACACACAGCTGTACCACACACACATCTATACCACACACACAGTCCTACACCACACACAGACCTACACCACACACACAGACCTACAACACACACACACCTATACCACACACCTACCTATGCCACCCACACACACCTATGCCACACACACACAACCCTATACCACGCCCCTATACCACGCACACACACACCTATGCCACACACACATCTATGCCATACACACACACACATATCTCACATACCCACACACCTATACCACACACGCATCTACACCTAAACCACACACACACCCCTATACAACACACATACAGCTATACCACACACACCTATACCACACACCAATACACCTGTACCACACACACACCTACCTATACCACACACACACCTATACCACACACCTATACCACACACACATATTCCACACATACACACACACCTATACCACACACACACCTATACCACACACACACACCTATAACACACACACAGCTGTACCACACACACCTATACCACACACACACATACCCCCTATACTACACACACAGCTATACCACACACACACCCCTATGCCACACACACACCCCTATACCACACACACCTATACCACACAAACAGACCTACACCACACACACACACCTATGCCACACACACAGACAAACACCTATTCCACACACACACCTACACCACACACACACTGACACCACACCCACACATCTATACCACACACATCAATACACCTATACCACACACACACACACACGCACACATACCTACCTATACCACACAGACACACAACTATACCACACACCACACACACCCCTACACCTAGACCACACATACACCTATACCACACACACACACCTATACCAGACACACACACCTATACCACACACACACCTGCCTATGCCACACACACACCCCTATGCCACACACACACCCCTATACCACACACACACACAGCTATACCACACACACACCCCTATACAACACACACCTATACCACACACACACACACCTATACCACACACACACACACCCCTATAACACACACACACAGCTATACCACACACATACCCCTATATCACACACACAGACACACACCTATTCCACACACACACCTACACCACACACACACACCTACACCTATACCACACACACGTCTATACCACACACATCAATACACCTATACCACACACACACATACCTACCTATACCACACAGACACACACCTATACCACACACACACCTATACCACACACACATACCTATACCACACCACACACACCCCTATACCTAGACCACACACACACCTATACCACACACAGCTATACCACACACACACACACACCTACACCACACATACACACACCTACACCACACACACACCTACCTATACCACACACACACCTACACCACACACACACCTACACCACACACACACACCTATACCACACACACACACCTATACCACACATCACACACACCCCTACACCTATACCATACACACACCGATACCACACACACACACACCTGTACCACACATACACACCTACAACACACATACACACAAACCTACACCTGTACCACACACACACATACCTATACCACACACATATACCTACACCACACGCACACACCTACACCAGACACACACATACACCTATACCACACACACACACCTATACCAGACACACACACCTATACCACACACACACATACACCTATGGCACACACACCTACCTATGCCACATACACACAGACACCAATACTACACACACACCTATACCACACCCACACCCACACTTATACCACACACACACCTATACCACACACACACCTACACCTATACCACACACACATATATCACACACACATACACTCCTATATCACACACAATCACACATCTATACCACACATACACATCTATACCACACACATACCTATACCACACACACACCAATGCTACACACACACCTATACCACACACCACACACACACACCTATACCACACCTATACCACACACACACCTATACCACACATATACCACACACACCTATACTACACACACCACACACACACCTATACCACACACACACACACACTTATACCACACACACCACACACACACCTATACCACACACATCTATACCACGCACACACATATCTACCACACACACCTATACCACACATATACCACACACACATATACCACACACACATCTTTATCACACACACATCTACCACACACACCTATACCACACATATACCACACACACATCTATACCACACACACCTACACCACACACACACCAACACCACACACACACACCTACACCTATACCACACACACAGCTATACCACACACACACTTATACCACACACACCTATGCCACACACACACCTATGCCACACACACACATCTATGCCATACACACACCAACACCTATACCACACACACACACCTATGCCACACACACACATCTATGCCACACACACACATCTATGCCATACACACACATATACCACACACACATATACCACACACACATCTATACCACACACACCTACACCACACACACACCAACACCACACACACACACCTACACCTATACCACACACACAGCTATACCACACACACATCTATACCACACACACCTCCACCACACACAGACCTACACCACACACACACACTTATACCACACACACCTATGCCACACACACACCTATGCCACACACACACATCTATGCCATACACACACCTACACCTATACCACACACACACACCTATGCCACACACACACACATCTATGCCATACACACACATATACCACACACACACATACCACACACACATATACCATACAAACACACACCTATACCACACACACACACACCTATACCACAGACACACACACACACATACCACACACACCTACACCACACACACACCAACACCACACACACACACACCTACACCTATACCACACACACACCTATACCACACACACACACAGACCTACACCACACACACACTTATACCACACACACCTATGCCACACACACACCTATGCCACACACACACCAACACCACACACACACACCTACACCTATACCACACACACAGCTATACCACACACACACAGACCTACACCACACACACACACCTATACCACACACACACACACCTATACCACACACACATATCTATACCACACACACACCTATACCACACACACACACAACTACACCACACATACAAACACCCCTACACCTATACCACACACACACACACCACACACATACACCTATGCCACACACACACCTATACCAGACACACACACCTATACCACACACACACATACACCTATGCCACACACACCTACCTATGCCACATACACACAGACACCAATACTACACACACACCTATACCACACACACACCCACACTTATACCACACACACACCTATACCACACACACACACCTACACCTATACCACACACACATATATCACACACACATACACTCCTATATCACACACAATCACACATCTATACCACACATACACACCTATACCACACACATACCTATACCACACACACACCAATGCTACACACACACCTATACCACACACCACACACACACACCTATACCACACACACACCTATACCACACATATACCACACACACCTATACTACACACACCACACACACACCTATACCACACACACACACACTTATACCACACACACCACACACACACCTATACCACACACATCTATACCACGCACACACATATCTACCACACACACCTATACCACACATATACCACACACACATATACCACACACACCTATACCACACACACATCTTTATCACACACACATCTACCACACACACCTATACCACACATATACCACACACACATCTATACCACACACACCTACACCACACACACACCAACACCACACACACACACCTACACCTATACCACACACACAGCTATACCACACACACACAGACCTACACCACACACACACACTTATACCACACACACCTATGCCACACACACACCTATGCCACACACACACATCTATGCCATACACACACCTACACCTATACCACACACACACACCTATGCCACACACACACATCTATGCCATACACACACATATACCACACACACACATACCACACACACATATACCACACACACACACACCTATACCACACACACACACACCTATACCACAGACACACACACACACATACCACACACACATCTATACCACACACACCTACACCACACACACACCAACACCACACACACACACACCTACACCTATACCACACACACACCTATACCACACACACACACAGACCTACACCACACACACACTTATACCACACACACCTATGCCACACACACACCTATGCCACACACACACATCTATGCCATACACACACCTACACCTATACCACACACACACATATACCACACACATATACCACACATATACCACACACACACACACCTATACCACACACACACACATACCACACACACATCTATACCACACACACCTACACCACACACACACACCTACACCTATACCACACACACATATACCACACACACACATATACCACACACACACACACCTATACCACACACACACACATACCACACACACATCTATACCACACACACCTACACCACACACACACCAACACCACACACACACACCTATACCATGCACACACAGCTATACCACACACACAGACCTACACCACACACACACACACTTATACCACACACACCTATGCCACACACACACACCTATGCCACACACACACATCTATGCCATACACACACCTACACCTATACCACACACACACATATACCACACACACATATACCACACACACACCTATACCACACACACACATCTATACCACACACACACATATCTATATCACACACACACTTATCTATATCACACACATATCTACCACACACACCTATACCACACATATACCACACACTCATATACAACACACACCTATACCACACACACATCTATACCCCCCACACACACCTATACCACACACACACACCTACACCACACACACACCAACTCACACACACACACCTACACCTATACCACACACACACACACCCCTATACCACACACACACCCCTATACCACACACACAGACCTACACCACACACACACACCTATACCACACACCTACCTATGCCACACACACACACCTATGCCATACACACACACATATTCCACACACCCACACAGCTATACCACACACACACACCCCTATACCACACACACATATACTACACACACAGCTATACCACACATACCTATACCACACACGCACACCTACACCTATACCACACACACACCTATACCACACACACACACACACCCCTATACCACACGCACAGCTATACCACACACACCACTATAACACACACTCCCCTATACCACACATGCACGCATACCACACACACACACACCTATACCACACACACACCCCTATACCACACACACACCCCTATACCACACACAAACAGCTATACCATGCACACACCGATAACACACAAACATCTATACCACACACACAGACCGACACCACACATACACACACTTACACCACACACACACCTATAGCACACACCTACCTATGCCACACACACACCTATACCACACACACACCTATACCACACACACACCTATACCACACAGAAACAGCTATACCATGCACACACCTATACCACACCCACACACACACCTACCTATACCACACACACACCTACCTATACCACAAAAACACCTATACCACACATATACACCTGTATACCACACCCACACACCTGTATACCACACACGCACCAATATACCACACACAGACACCTGTATGCCACACACACACCTGTATACCACACACACCTATACCACACACACACACACACCTATACCACACACACATATCTATACCACACACACACACCTATACCACACACACACAACTACACCACACATACAAACACCCCTACACCTACACCACACACACACACCACACACATACACCTATGCCACACACACACCTGTACCACACACACACACCTATACCACACACATACACACACACCTACACCAAACATACGTACACCACACACACACCTACACCACACACACACCTATACCACACACCTATACCAGACACACACACCTATACAACACACACCTACACCACCCACACACATATAACACCCACACACATATGCCAATACCACACACACACACCTATACCAGACACACACACATCTATACCACACACACACATCTATACCACACACCACACACACACTCCAACACCTATACCACACACACACCTATACCACACACACACTCCTATATCACATATAGACACACACCTATACCACACACAAACACACACCTATGCCACACATACACACACCTATACCACACACACACACCTATACCACACACAAACACACACCTACCTATGCCACACATACACACACCTATACCACACACACACACCAATACTACACACACACCACACACACACCTATACCTATACCACACACACACACACCTATACCACACACACCACACACACCTATACCACACACACCACATACACACACCACACACAGATACACCTACACCACACACACATATCTCTATCACACACACATCTACCACACACACACCTATACCACACACAAACACCTATACCACACACACACACACCTAGACCACACACACATACACCACACACACCTACACCTATACCACATACACACACATCTATACCACACACACATATACCATACACACACCTATACCACATATATACCACACACATCTATACCACACACAGACCTCCACCACACACACACACCTACAACTTTCCCACACACACATCCGCCCCCCCACACACACCTACACCACGCACACACACCTACACCTATACCACACACACACCTATACCACACACACACCTATACCACACACACACAACTACTTGTACGACACACACACATCAACCAATACCACACACACACACACAGACCTACCTATACAACACAAACACACTTACCTATACCACTCACACACACACCTATACCACACAAACACAGCTATACCATACACACACATTAACCACACGCACACCTATACCAGACACACCCCTATACCACACACACACACCCCTATACCACACACACAGCTATACCACACACACACCTATACCACACACACACCCCATACCACACACACAGACCACTATACCACACACATACCTTTTCCACACACAGACACAAACCTATACCACACACACACCTACACCACACACACACCGACACCTATACCATACACACACACCTATACCACGCACACCAATACACCTATACCACACACACCAATACACCTATACCATACACACACACCTACCTATACCACACACACACACCTATACCACACACCACACACCCCCTACACCTATACCACACACACATATACCACACACACACACCTACACCACACACACACCCCTATACCACACACACACACCTATACCACACACACCCCTATACCACACACACAGACCTCCACCACACACAAACCTACACCACACACACACCGACACCTATACCATGCACACACACCTATACCACACACGCACACCTATACCACATACACCAATACACCTACACCACACACACCAATACACCTATACCACACACCACACACAACCCTATACCTATACCACACACACGTATACCACACACACACCCCTATACCACACACACACCTACCTATACCACACACACACACACACAGATGCCATACACACACACACCTATACCACACATCACGCACACACCTACACCTACACCACACACACACACCTACACCACACACATACCTATACCACACACCAATACACCTATACCACACACACACACCTATACCACACTCACACACACACACACCTATACCACACACACACCTACACCGCACACACACCAACTCACACACACACACCTACACCTATACCACACACACGTCTATACCACACACATCAATACACCTATACCACACACATATACACACACCTACCTATACCACACAGACACACACCTATACCACACACACATACCTATACCACACACCACACACACCCCTATACCTAGACCACACACACACATATACCACACACACAGCTATACCACACACACACACCTACACCACACATACACACACACCTACACCACACATACACCTACACCACACACACACCTATACCACACATCACACACACCCCTACACCGATACACAACACACATATACCACACACATACACCTATACCACACACACACCTGTACCACACATACACACACACCTACTCCTGTACCACACACACACACCTATACCACACACATACACCTACACCACACGCACACACCTACACCAGACACACACATACACCTATACCACACACATACACCGATACCAGACACACACCTACACCTATACCACAAACACACACCTACACCTATACCACACACACACCTATACCACACACATACACCTATACCACACATACACCACACATACACACACACCTACACCTGTACCACACACACACCTGTACCACACACACACACCTATACCACACACATACACCTACACCACACACATACACCTATACCACACACACACACCTATACCACACACACACCTACACCTATACCACACATACATATACCACACACACTCCTATATCACACACAATCACATATCTATACCACACACACACCTATACCACACACAAACACACCTACCTATGCCACACAAACACACACCTATACCACACACACACACCTATAACACACACACACACAGCTACACCACACACACACCTCTATACCACATACACAGACACACACCTATTCCACACACACACCTACACCACACACACACACCTACACCTATACCACACACACACCGACACCTATACCACACACGCACGTCTATACCACACACATCAATACACCTACACCACACACACACACACACACCTACCTATACCACACAGACACACACCTATACCACACACACACACCTATACCACACACCACACACACCCCTAAACCTAGACCACACACACACCTATACCACACACACATAAACCACACACACAGCTATACCACACACACACACACCTACACCACACATACACACACACCTACACCACACACACACCTACCTATAACACACACACACCTACACCACACATCACACACACCACTACACATATACCACACACATACACCTATACCACACATACACACCTACACCACACATAAACACACACCTACACCTGTACCACACACATCTATACCACACACACACCAATACCACACACACACACCTATACCACACACACACCTACACCTATACCAGACACATACCTATACCACACACACACCTATACCACACACACACCTACACCTATACCACACACACATATATCACACACGATCACACATCTATACCACACACACACCTATACCACACACACACACCTATACCACACACAAACACACCTACCTATGCCACACACACACACCTATACCACACACACCTTTGCCACACACACACCTATACCACACACACACCAATGCGACACACACACCTATACCACACACCACACACACACACCTACACCTATGCCACACACACACACCTATACCACACATATACCACACACACACCTATACCACACACACCACACAGACCTATACCACACATATACCACACACACACACACCTATACCACACACACCTATACCACACACCCCACACACACACCTATACCACACACACCACACACATCTATACCACACACACATATCTACCACACCCCTATACCACACATATACCACACACACATATACCACACACACCTATACCACACACACATCTTTATCACACACACATCTACCACACACACCTATACCACACATATACCATACACACATATACCACACACACATCTATACCACACACACCTACACCACACACACACCAACACCACACACACACACACCACACACACACACACCTACACCTATACCACACACACACCTACACCTATACCACACACACACACCTATACCACACACACCTATACCACACATATACCACACACACACCTATACCACACACACCTATACCACACATATACCACACACACCGATACCACACACCCCACACACACACCGATACCACACACCCCACACACACACCTATACCACACACACCACACACATCTATACCACACACATATATCTACCACACCCCTATACCACACATATACCACACACACCTATACCACACACACATCTTTATCACACACACATCTACCACACACACCTATACCACACATATACCATACACACATATACCACACACACATCTATACCACACACACCTACACCACACACACACCAACACCACACACACACACACACCTACACCTATACCACACACACACCTATACCACGCACACACAGCTATACCACACACACACATCTGTACCACACACACACCTATACCACACACACACACATCTGTACCACACACACACGTCTATACCACACACACACATACCTACCTATACCACACAGACACACACCTAAACCACACACACACACCTATACCACACACATACAGCTATACCACACACACCTATACCACACACCAATACACCTATACCACACACACACATACACCTATACCACACACACACACCTATACCACACACACATGTTCCACACATACACACACACCTATACCACACACACACACCTATAACACACACACAGCTGTACCACACACCTATACCACACACACACACACCCCTATATTACACACACAGCTATACCACACACACACCCCTATGCCACACACACCCCTATACCACACACACAGCTATACCACACACACACCCCTATACCACACACACAAACCTACACCACACACAAACCCCTATACCACACACACAGACACACACCTATTCCACACACACACCTACACCACACACACACACCTACACCTATACCACACACACACGTCTATACCACACACATCAATACACCTATACCACACACACACATACCTACCTATACCACACAGACACACCTATACCACACACACAAACCTATACCACACACCACACATACCCCTATACCTAGACCACACACACACCTATACCACACACACATATACCACACACACAGCTATACCACACACACACACACACCTACACCACACATACACACACACCTACACCACACACACACACACACCTACACCACACACACACACACACCTACACCACACACACACCTACCTATACCACACACACACCTACACCACACACACTCACCTATACCATACACACATATACCACACACACTCACCTATACCATACACACATATACCACACACACATCTATACCACACACCCCTACACCACACACACACCAACACCACACACACACCAACACCACACACACACACCTACACCTATACCACACACACACCTATACCACACACACACATATACCACACACACACCTATACCACACATATACCACACACACATATATCTATATCACACACACACACTTATCTATATCACACACATATCTACCGCACACACCTATACCACACATATACCACACACACATATACAACACACACCTATACCACACACACATCTATACCCCCCACACACACACCTATACCACACATATACCACACACACACACACCAACTCCACACACACACACCTACACCTATACCCCACACACACACCCCTATACCACACACACACACCCCTATACCACACACACATCTATACCACACACACAGACCTACACCACACACACACCTATGCCACACACACACATCTATGCCATACACACACACATATACCACACACCCACACAGCTATACCACACACACATATACCACACACACAGCTATACCACACACGCACACCTATACCACACACACACAGCTATACCACACACATACCCCTATACCACACACACAGACACACACCTATTCCACACACACACCTACACCTATACCACACACACAGCTATACCACACACGCACACCTACACCTATACCACACACACACCTATACCACACGCACAGCTATACCACACACACCACTATAACACACACAAACCTATATAACACACGCACGTATACCACACACACGCATGTATACCACACACACACCCCTATACCACACACAAACAGCTATACCACGCACACACCTATACCACACACACACCGATACCACACAAACATCTATACCACACAAAGACCTACACCACACATACACACACTTACACCACACACACACCTATAGCACACACCTACCTATGCCACACACACACCTATACCACACACACACGTATACCACACACACACACCCCAATACCACACAGAAACAGCTATACCATGCACACATCTATACCACACACACACCGATACCACACACACACCTACACCACACACATACACTTACTCCACACACACACATCTATGCCACACACACATCTATGCCACACACAAATACACCACACACCCACATGCACATATACCACACACCCACACACCTATACACCACACACCCATACCATACACACACCTACACCTCACACATACCTACACTTATACCACACAAACACCCCTATACCACGCACACACAGCTGTACCACACACACATCTATACCATACACACAGACCTACAACACACACACACACCAATGCCACTCACACACACACCTATGCCACTCACACACACCTATGCCACACACACACACCTATACCACACACACACACACCAACTCCACACACACACACATATCTATATCACACACACACTTATCTATACCACACACATCTCTACCACACACACCTATACCACACATATACCACACACACATATACAACACACACCTATACCACACACACATCTATACCCCCCCACACACATACCTATACCACACACACACACCTATACCACACATATACCACACACACACACACTCCTACACCACACACACACCAACTCCACACACACACACACCTACACCTATACCACACACACACACCTCTATTCCGCACACACACCCCTACACCTATACCACACACACACCGATACCACACATCACACACACCCCTACACCTATACCACACACACACCGATACCACACACACATATACCACACACATACACCTATACCACACACACCTGTACCACACATACACACCTACACCACACACATACACCTACACCACACGCACACACCTATACCAGACACACACACCTATACCAGACACACACATACACCTATACCACACACACACCTATACCAGACACACACACACACCTATACCACACACACACACCTATACCAGACACACACACACACACCTATACCACACACACACACACACCTGTATACCACACACACACACACCTGTATACCACACACACACACACCTATACCACACACACACCTATACCACACACACCTATACCACACACACCTATACCACACACACCACACACATCTATACCACACACACATATCTACCACACCCCTATACCACACATATACCACACACACATATACCACACACACCTATACCACACACACATCTTTATCACACACACATGTACCACACACACCTATACCACACATATACCATACACACATATACCACACACACATCTATACCACACACACCTACACCACACACACACCAACACCACACACACACCAACACCACACACACACACACACCTACACCTATACCACACACACACCTATACCACACACACCTATACCACACATATACCACACATACACCTATACCACACACACCACACACACCTATACCACACATATACCACACACCCCACACACACCGATACCACACACCCCACACACACACCTATACCACACACACCACACACATCTATACCACACACACATATCTACCACACCCCTATACCACACATATACCACACACACATATACCACACACACCTATACCACACACACATCTTTATCACACACACATCTACCACACACACCTGTACCACACATATACCATACACACATATACCACACACACATCTATACCACACACACCTACACCACACACACACCAACACCACACACACACACACACACACCTACACCTATACCACACACACACCTATACCACGCACACACAGCTATACCACACACACACATCTGTACCACACACACACCTATACCACACACACACATCTGTACCACACACACACCTATACCACACACACACGTCTATACCACACACATTAATACACCTATACCACACACACACATACCTACCTATACCACACAGACACACACCTAAACCACACACACACACCTATACCACACACACACACCTATACCACACACATACAGCTATACCACACACACCTATACCACACACCAATACACCTATACCACACACACACATACACCTATACCACACACACACACCTATACCACACACACATGTTCCACACATACACACACACCTATACCACACACACACACCTATAACACACACACAGCTGTACCACACACCTATACCACACACACACACCCCTATATTACACACACAGCTATACCACACACACACCCCTATGCCACACACACCCCTATACCACACACACACCCCTATACCACACACACAAACCTACACCACACACAAACCCCTATACCACACACACAGACACACACCTATTCCACACACACACCTACACCACACACACACACCTACACCTATACCACACACACACGTCTATACCACACACATCAATACACCTATACCACACACACACATACCTACCTATACCACACAGACACACCTATACCACACACACATACCTATACCACACACCACACATACCCCTATACCTAGACCACACACACACCTATACCACACACACATATACCACACACACAGCTATACCACACACACACACACACCTACACCACACATACACACACACCTACACCACACACACACACACACACCTACACCACACACACACACACACCTACACCACACACACACACCTACACCACACACACACACACACACCTACACCACACACACACATATACCACACACACACCTACCTATACCACACACACACACACACCTACACCACACACACTCACCTATACCATACACACATATACCACACACAATCACCTATACCATACACACATATACCACACACACATCTATACCACACACCCCTACATACCACACACACACCAACACCACACACACACCAACACCACACACACACACCTACACCTATACCACACACACACCTATACCACACACACACATATACCACACACACACCTATACCACACATATACCACACACACATATATCTATATCACACACACACACTTATCTATATCACACACATATCTACCGCACACACCTATACCACACATATACCATACACACATATATAACACACACCTATACCACACACACATCTATACCCCCCACACACACACCTATACCACACATATACCACACACACACACACCAACTCCACACACACACACCTACACCTATACCACACACACACAACCCTATACCACACACACACACCCCTATACCACACACACACACACACACCTACACCACACACACTCACCTATACCATACACACATATACCACACACACTCACCTATACCATACACACATATACCACACACACATCTATACCACACACCCCTACATACCACACACACACCTATACCACACACACACATATACCACACACACACCTATACCACACATATACCACACACACATATATCTATATCACACACACACACTTATCTATATCACACACATATCTACCGCACACACCTATACCACACATATACCATACACACATATATAACACACACCTATACCACACACACATCTATACCCCCCACACACACACCTATACCACACATATACCACACACACACACCAACTCCACACACACACACCTACACCTATACCACACACACACAACCCTATACCACACACACACCCCTATACCACACACACATCTATACCACACACACAGACCTACACCACACACACACCTATGCCACACACACATATACCACACACCCACACAGCTATACCACACACATACCCCTATACCACACACACAGACACACACCTATTCCACACACACACCTACACCACACACACACACCTACACCTATACCACACACACAGCTATACCACACACGCACACCTACACCTATACCACACACACACCTATACCACACGCACAGCTATACCACACACACCACTATAACACACACAAACCTATACCACACACGCACGTATACCACACACACGCACGTATACCACACACACACCCCTATACCACACACAAACAGCTATACCACGCACATACCTATACCACACACACACCGATACCACACAAACATCTATACCACACAAAGACCTACACCACACATACACACACTTACACCACACACACACCTATAGCACACACCTACCTATGCCACACACACACCTATACCACACACACACGTATACCACACACACACACCCCATACCACACAGAAACAGCTATACCATGCACACACCTATACCACACACACACCGATACCACACACACACCTACACCACACACATACACTTACTCCACACTCACACATCTATGCCACACACACATCTATGCCACACACAAATACACCACACACCCACACGCACATATACCACACACCCACACACCTATACACCACACACCCATACCATACACACACCTACACCTCACACATACCTACACTTATACCACACACACACCCCTATACCACGCACACACAGCTGTACCACACACACATCTATACCATACACACAGACCTACAACACACACACACACCAATGCCACTCACACACACACCTATGCCACTCACACACACCTATGCCACACACACACACCTATACCACACACACACACACCAACTCCACACACACACACATATCTATATCACACACACACTTATCTATACCACACACATCTCTACCACACACACCTATACCACACATATACCACACACACATATACAACACACACCTATACCACACACACATCTATACCCCCCCACACACATACCTATACCACACACACACACCTATACCACACATATACCACACACACACACACTCCTACACCACACACACACCAACTCCACACACACACACACCTACACCTATACCACACACACACACCTCTATTCCGCACACACACCCCTACACCTATACCACACACACACCGATACCACACATCACACACACCCCTACACCTATACCACACACACACCGATACCACACACACATATACCACACACATACACCTATACCACACACACCTGTACCACACATACACACCTACACCACACACATACACCTACACCACACGCACACACCTATACCAGACACACACACCTATACCAGACACACACATACACCTATACCACACACACACACCTTTTCCAGACACACACACACCTATACCACACACACACACCTATACCACACGCACAGACCTATACCACACGCACACATACACCTATACCACACACACACACCTACACCACACGCACACACCTATACCAGACACACACTCCTATACCAGACACACACATACACCTATACCACACACACACACCTATACCACACCCACACACCTATACCACACCCACACACATACCTATAGCACACACACACACACCTATACCACACCCACGCACATACCTATAGCACACACAAACCTATACCACACACACACACACCTATACCACACACATACCTATACCACACACACACACACCTATACCACACACACACCTATACCACACCCACACACACATATCTATACCACACCCACACACCTATACCACACCCACACACCTATACCACACCCACACACACCTATACCACACCCACACACCTATACCACACCCACACACATACCTATAGCACACACACACCCCTACACCACACCCACACACATACCTATAGCACACACACACCTATACCACACACACACACACCTATACCACACACACACACACCTGTACCACACACACCCCTATACCACACACACACACCCCTATACCACACACACGCCTATACCACACACACACACCCCTATACCACACACACGCCTATACCACACACACACACCCCTATACCACACACACACCTATACCACACCCACACACACATACCTATACCACATATACACACACATACCTATACCACATCCACACACACACCTATATCACACACACACCTATACCACACACACACACACACATACCTATACCACATATACACACACATACCTATACCACATATACACACACATACCTATACCACACACACATACCTATACCACACACACATACCTATACCACATCCACACACCTATACCACACACTCACACCTATACCACACACACACACTTACCTATTCCACACAAACACCTATACCACACACACACCTATATACCACACATAAACCTATACCACACACACACACATACCACACATACACACATACCACACACACACCAGTATACACACACACACACCTATACCAGACCCACACACACACGTATACCACACACACACACTTGTATACCACACATACACACACCTGTATACCACACACACACCTGTATACCACACACACACCTGTATACCACACACAGACAAACCTGTACACCACACACACACCCCTACTCCACACACACTCACACCTATACCGCACACCCACACCTATACCGCACACACACACACCTATACCAGACCCACACACACGTATACCACACACACACACACACACATATACCACACACACACACACACACACACGCCTGTACCACACACACACCTATACCACACACACACCTATACCACACACACACCTGTATACCACACACACACACACACCTGCATACCACACACACACCACACACACACATACCACACCCACACACACCTATACCAGACTCACACACACACACGTATACCACACACACACACACGTATACCACACACACACACACACCTATACCACACACACACACACACCTGTATACCACACACACACATACACACATCTATACCACACACACACACACCTATACCACACACACACACACACCTATACCACACACACACACACACCTGTATACCACACACACACACACCTGTATACCACACACACACACACCTATACACCACACACACACACCTATACCACACACACACACACATACACCTATACCACACACACACACCTATACCACACACACACACACACCTATACCACACACACACACCTATACCAGACCCACACACACACCTATACCACACACACACACACACCTGTACCACATACACACCTATACCACACACACACACATACCTATACCACATATACACACACATACTTATACCACACACACATACCTATACCACATACACACACCTATACCACACACTCACACCTATACCACACACTCACACTTACCTATTCCACACAAACACCTATACCACACACACACCTATATACCACACATACACCTATACCACACACACACACACCACACACACACCAGTATACACACACACACCTATACCAGACCCACACACACACGTATACCACACACACACACTTGTATACCACACATACACATACCTGTATACCACACACACACCTGAATACCACACACACACCTGTATACCACACACACACAAACCTGTATACCACACACACACCCCTACTCCACACACACTCACACCTATACCGCACACCCACACCTATACCGCACACACACACCTATACCACATCCGCACACACCTATACCAGACCCACACACACCTATACCACACACACACACCTATACCACACACACACACCTATACCACACACACACCTATACCACACACACACACCTATACCACACACACACACCTATACCACACACACACACACCTATACCACACACACACACACACACATACCACACACACACACACACACCTATACCACACACACACACACCTATACCACACACACACACACACCTATACCACACACACACCTATACCACACACACACACACCTATACCACACACACACACACATACCACACACACACACACACACCTACCACACACACACACACACCTACCACACACACACACCTATACCACACACACACACCTATACCACACACACACACCTATAGCACACACACACACACCTATAGCACACACACACACACACACCTATACCACACACACACACACACCTATACCACACACACACACACCTATACCACACACACCTATACCACACACATACACACACACCTATACCACACACACACACACACACACACACACACCTATACCACACACACACACACCTATACACCACACACACCTATACCAGACCCACACACACACCTATACCACACACACACACCTATACCACACACACACACACACCTATACCACACACACACACCTATACCACACACACACCTATACCACACACATACACCTATACAAGACCCACACACACACCTATACCACACACACACACCTATACCACACACACACACACCTATACCACACACACACACACACATACCACACACACACACACACACCTATACCACACACACACACACCTATACCACACACACACACACCTATACCACACACACACACCTATAGCACACACACACACACCCATACCACACACACACACCTATACCACACACACACACCTATACCACACACATACACACACACCTATACCACACACACACCTATACCACACACACACACACACACCTATACCACACACACACACCTATACCACACACACACACCTATACCAGACCCACACACACACACCTATACCACACACACACACACACCTATAGCACACACACACACACACCTATACCACACACACACACCTATACCACACACACACACCTATACCGCACACACACACCTATAGCACACACACACACACCTATAGCACACACACACACCTATACCACACACACACACACCTATACCACACACACCTATACCACACACATACACACACACCTATACCACACACATACACACACACCTATACCACACACACACACCTATACCACACACACACACACACCTATACCACACACACACACCTATACCACACACACACCTATACCACACACACACACCTATACCAGACCCACACACACACCTATACCAGACCCACACACACACCTATACCACACACACACACCTATACCACACACACACACCTATACCACACACACACACACACACCTATACCACACACACACACCTATACCACACACACACACCTATACCACACACACAAACACATACACACCTATACCACACACACACACACCTATACCACACACACACACACCTATACCACACACACACCCCTATACCACACACACACACACCTATACCACACACACACACACACCTATACCACACACACACACACACCTGTATACCACACACACACACACCTGTATACCACACACACACACACCTATACACCACACACACACACCTATACCACACACACACACACATACACCTATACCACACACACACACCTATACCACACACACACACACACCTATACCACACACACACACCTATACCAGACCCACACACACACCTATACCACACACACACACACACACCTGTACCACATACACACCTATACCACACACACACACATACCTATACCACATATACACACACATACTTATACCACACACACATACCTATACCACATACACACACCTATACCACACACTCACACCTATACCACACACTCACACTTACCTATTCCACACAAACACCTATACCACACACACACCTATATACCACACATACACCTATACCACACACACACACACCACACACACACACATACCACACACACACCAGTATACACACACACACCTATACCAGACCCACACACACACGTATACCACACACACACACTTGTATACCACACATACACATACCTGTATACCACACACACACCTGAATACCACACACACACCTGTATACCACACACACACAAACCTGTATACCACACACACACCCCTACTCCACACACACTCACACCTATACCGCACACCCACACCTATACCGCACACACACACCTATACCACATCCGCACACACCTATACCAGACCCACACACACCTATACCACACACACACACCTATACCACACACACACACCTATACCACACACACACCTATACCACACACACACACCTATACCACACACACACACCTATACCACACACACACACACCTATACCACACACACACACACACACATACCACACACACACACACACACCTATACCACACACACACACACCTATACCACACACACACACACACCTATACCACACACACCTATACCACACACACACACACCTATACCACACACACACACACACCTATACCACACACACACCTATACCACACACACACACACCTATACCACACACACACACACATACCACACACACACACACATACCACACACACACACACACCTACCACACACACACACACCTATACCACACACACACACCTATACCACACACAGACACCTATAGCACACACACACACACCTATAGCACACACACACACACACACCTATACCACACACACACACCTATACCACACACACACACCTATACCACACACACACACACCTATACCACACACACACACACACACATACCACACACACACACACACACCTATACCACACACACACACACCTATACCACACACACACACACACCTATACCACACACACACCTATACCACACACACACACACCTATACCACACACACACACACATACCACACACACACACACACCTACCACACACACACACACCTATACCACACACACACACCTATACCACACACACACACCTATAGCACACACACACACCTATAGCACACACACACACACACCTATACCACACACACACACACACCTATACCACACACACACACACCTATACCACACACACCTATACCACACACATACACACACACCTATACCACACACACACACACACACACACACCTATACCACACACACACACACCTATACCACACACACACCTATACCAGACCCACACACACACCTATACCACACACACACACCTATACCACACACACACACACACCTATACCACACACACACACCTATACCACACACACACCTATACCACACACATACACCTATACAAGACCCACACACACACCTATACCACACACACACACCTATACCACACACACACACACCTATACCACACACACACACACACATACCACACACACACACACACCTATACCACACACACACACACCTATACCACACACACACACCTATAGCACACACACACACACCCATACCACACACACACACACACCTATACCACACACACACACACACCTATACCACACACATACACACACACCTATACCACACACACACACCTATACCACACACACACACACACACCTATACCACACACACACACCTATACCACACACACACACCTATACCAGACCCACACACACACACCTATACCACACACACACACACACCTATAGCACACACACACACACACCTATACCACACACACACACACCTATACCACACACACACACCTATACCGCACACACACACCTATAGCACACACACACACACCTATAGCACACACACACACCTATACCACACACACACACACCTATACCACACACATACACACACACCTATACCACACACATACACACACACCTATACCACACACACACACCTATACCACACACACACACACACCTATACCACACACACACACCTATACCACACACACACCTATACCACACACACACACCTATACCAGACCCACACACACACCTATACCAGACCCACACACACACCTATACCACACACACACACCTATACCACACACACACACACCTATACCACACACACACACACACACCTATACCACACACACACACCTATACCACACACACAAACACATACACACCTATACCACACACACACACACCTATACCACACACACACACACACACACACCTATACCACACACACACCCCTATACCACACACACACACACCTATTCCACACACACACACACCTATACCACACACACACACACACACCTATTCCACACACACACACACACACCTATACCACACACACACACACACGCACCTATACCACACACACACACACCTATACCACACACACACATATACCACACACACACGCACCTATACCACACACACACACGTATACCACACACACACACACCTATACCACACACACACACACACACACCTATACCACACACACACGTATACCACACACACGTATACCAGACCCACACACACACGTATACCACACACACACACATGTATACCACACACACACACACACGCCTGTACCACACATACACACACCTATACCACACACACACCTATACCAAACACACACACCTATACCACACACACACACACACCTATACCACACACACACACCTATACCACACACACACACCTCTACCACACACACACACACCTATACCACACACACACACACACACACACCTACACCACACACACACACACACACACACCTATACCACACACACACACACACCTATACCACACACACACACACCTATACCACACACACACCTATACCACACACACACCTATACCACACACACACACCTATACCACACACACACACCTATACCAGACCCACACACACACCTATACCACACACACACCTTTACCACACACACACACACACACCTATACCACACACACACACACCTATACCACACACACACCTATACCAGACCCACACACACACCTATACCACACTCACACACACACATCTATACCACACACACCCACCTATACCACACACACACATACACACACCTATACCACACACACACATACACACACCTATACCACACACACACCTATACCACACACACACACCTATACCACACACACACATACACACACCTATACCACATACACACACACCTATACCACACACACACACACACACCTATACCACACACACACACACACCTATACCACACACACACACCTATACCACACACACACACACGCCTGAACCACACACACACGCCTGTATACCACACACACACCTATACCACACACACACACATCTATACCACACACGCACACCTATACCACACACACACACACCTATACCACACACACACCTGTATACCACACACACACACCTGTATACCACACACACACACACACACACACCTGTATACCACACACACACACACCTATACCACACACACCTACACCTATACCACACACACACACACCTATACCACACACACACATACACACACCTATACCACATACACACACACCTATAGCACACACACACACATATACCACACACACACACCTATACCACACACACACCTATACCACACACACACATACACACACCTATACCACACACACACACACACCTATACCACACACACACACACACCTATACCACACACACACACACCTATACCACACACACCTACACCTATACCACACACACCTACACCTATACCACACACACACACCTACACCTACACCACACACACACACCTATACCACACACACACACCTATACCACACACACACACCTACACCTATACCACACACACACACACCTATACCACACACACACACACCTACACCACACACACACCTACACCACACACACACACACCTATACCACACACACACACCTATACCACACACACACACCTATACCAGACCCACACACACATCTATACCACACACACACATACACACACCTATACCACACACACACACCTATACCACACACACACACCTATACCACACACACACCTATACCACACTCACACCTATACCACACACACACCTATACCACACACCTATCTATACCACACACACACCTACCTATACCACACACACACCTACACCTGTACCACACACACACACGCCTGTACCACACAGACACACACGCCTGTATACCACACACACACACCTATACCACACACACTCACCTATACCAAACACACAGACCTATACCACACACACACACACCCCTGTATACCACACACACACACACCTGTATACCACACACACACACACACCTGTATACCACACACACACCTATATACCACACACACACACCTATATACCACACACACACCTAGACCACACACACACCTATACCACACCCACACACACACCTATACCACACCCACACACACCTATACCAGACACACACACAAGTATACCACACACACACACCTATACCACACACACACACACGCCTGTACCACACACACACGCCTGTATACCACACACACACCTATACCACACACACACACACATCTATACCACACACGCACACCTATACCACACACACACACACACCTATACCACACACACACACCTATACCACACACACACACACCTATACCTCACACACACACACCTATACCACACACACACACACACCTGTATACCACACACACACACCTGTATACCACACACACACACCTGTATACCACACACACACACACACACACACACCTGTATACCACACACACACACACCTATACCACACCCACACACACCTATACCAGATCCACACACACATCTATACCACACACACACACACACCTACACCGGTACCACACACACGCACGCCTGTACCACACACACACACGCCTGTATACCACACACACACACCTATACCAAACACACACCTATACCACACACACATCTATACCACACACACATCTATACCAAACACACACACCTATACCACACACACACACACACACCTATACCACACACACACACCTATACCACACACACACCTATACCACACACACACACACCTATACCACACACACATCTATACCACACACACACACCCCTGTATACCACACCCACACACACCTATACCACACCCACACACACCTATACCACACCCACACACACCTATACCACACACACACCTATACCACACACACACACACCTATACCACACACACACACACACGCCTGTACCAAACACACACGCCTGTATACCACACACACACACCTATACCACACACACACATACCACACACACACACACACCTATACCACACACACACATACCACACACACACACACCTATACCACACACACACATACCACACACACACATACCACACACACACACCTATACCAGACCCACACACACCTATACCACACACACACACCTATACCACACACACACACCTATACCACACACACACACACCTATACCACACACACACACCACACACACACACCACACACACACACACACACACCTATACCACACACACACACCTACCTATACCACACACAAATACCACACACACACACATACCACACACACACACACCACACACAAACACACCCACACACACCTATACCACACCCACACACACCTATACCAGACCCACACACACACCTATACCACACCCACACACACACCTACACCACACACACACCTATACCACACACACACCTATACCACACACACACACCTACCTATACCACACACACACATACCACACACACACCACACACACACACACACACCACACACACACCACACACACACACACCACACACACACACACACCTATACCACACACACACACACCACACACACACACACCACACACACACACACCTATACCACACACACACACCTATACCAGACCCACACACACCTATACCAGACCCACACACACCTATACCAGACCCACACACACACCTATACCACACACACACATACCACACACACACATACCACACACACACACACCACACACGCACACACCACACACACATACCACACACACACCACACACACACACCTATACCACACACACACATACCAGACACACACACACCTATACCACACACACACACCTATACCACACACACACACCTATACCACACACACACATACCACACACACACCTATACCACACCCACACA
Source organism: Chiloscyllium punctatum (assembly GCF_047496795.1). Taxonomy (NCBI): domain Eukaryota; kingdom Metazoa; phylum Chordata; class Chondrichthyes; order Orectolobiformes; family Hemiscylliidae; genus Chiloscyllium; species Chiloscyllium punctatum. Next base: position 64,575,310 of record NC_092745.1, read on the forward strand.
CACCTATACCAGACCCACACACACACCTATACCACACACACACACACCTATACCACACACACACCTATACCACACCAACACCTATACCACACCCACACACACCTATACCAGACCCACACACACACCTATACCACACACACACACCTATACCACACACACACACACACACACCTGTATACCACACACACCTATACCACACACACACACACACCTATACCACCCCCCCACACACACACACCTATACCACACACACACACACCTATACCACACACACACCTACCTATACCACACACACATACCACACACACACACATACCACACACACACACACCACACACAAACACACCTATACCACACACACACACACCACACACAAACACACCTATACCACACCCACACACACCTATACCAGACCCACACACACACCTATACCAGACCCACACACATCTATACCACACACACACACACACACCTATACCACACACACACCTATACCACACCCACACCTATACCACACCCACACACACCTATACCAGACCCACACACACACCTATACCACACACACACACCTATACCACACACACACACCTATACCACACACACACACACACACACACACCTGTATACCACACACAGACACCTATACCACACACACACACACACACACCTATACCACCCCCCCCACACACACACCTATACCACACACACACACACACACACCTATACCACACACACACACCTATACCACACACACACACACCTATACCACACACACACACCTATACCACACACACACACCTACCTATACCACACACACATACCACACACACACACATACCACACACACACACACACACACACACACACCTATACCACACCCACACACACCTATACCAGACCCACACACACACCTATACCACACACACACACCTATACCACACACACACACACACACACGCCTGTACCACACACACACACCTGTATACCACACACACACACCTATACCACACACACACATCTACCTATACCACACACACATACCACACACACACACATACCACACACACACACCACACACAAACACACCTATACCACACACACACACACACCTATACCACACCCACACACACCTATACCAGACCCACACACACACCTATACCAGACCCACAAACACCTATACCACACACACACACACCTATACCACACACACACCTATACCACACACACACCTATACCACACACACACACCTATACCACACACACACACGCCTGTACCACACACACACACCTGTATACCACACACACACACCTATACCACACACACACACACACCTGTATACCACACACACACACACACACACACACCTATACCACACACACACACCTATACCACACACACACATACACACACCTATACCACCCCCCCCACACACACACCTATACCACACACACACACACACCTATACCACACACACACACCTATACCACACACACACACCTACCTATACCACACACACACACCTACCTATACCATACACACACACCACACACACACACATACCACACACAAACACACCTATACCACACACACACACACCTATACCACACACACACATACCACACACACACACACACACCACACACACACACACACACCCACACACACACACCTATACCACACCCACACACACACACACACACCTATACCACACCCACACACACCTATACCACACCCACACACACACCTATACCACACACACACACATCTATACCACACACACACATCTATACCACACACACACACACACACCTATACCACACACACACCTATACCACACCCACACCTATACCACACCCACACACACCTATACCAGACCCACACACACACCTGTACCACACACACACACCTATACCACACACACACACCTATACCACACACACACACCTGTATAGCACACACACACCTATACCACACACACACACCTGTATACCACACACACACCTGTATACCACACACACACCTGTATATCACACCCACCCACACCTATATACCACACCCACCCACACCTATATACCACACCCACCCACACCTATACCACACATGCACCACACCTACAGACACACACACATACACACCCACAGATGCATAAGCGCACATAGAGACACACATACTGCACACACACACACAGACAGACAGACACACACAGACACACAAAGCCACATATACACTCAAACCACACACACGGGGGACACACACAGGGACACACCACACAAACAGGCACACACACAGGGACACACCACACAAACAGGCACACACACAGACACACATACAAACGCAGACACACATACACAGGCTCACACATACTCTCACACTACACACCCACACATATAGTCTTACACCACACACATCCATGGTGGCACCTATCTGTTGCACTGACAGTGCACTCTGGAAGTATAGATTTGATGTTGGGCACACTGGCAGCTAAGTTTGAAAGGCTACAGCAGGAACAGATTGCTTGCAGGGACTGACACCCAGCTCATGGCTGGCACGGGCTATATCTCGGGGCCGCTCTCTTCCACTCTTACTTCATGCCTAATAAACACTCACTTTGCCTTGTCATGCCTTTCCGAGAGTGCAGCCAAATGACCATGCCCTATCTCTTGCTGATCAGCAGTTCCTTAGTTAAGTGGTGTACATCTTGCTGCATGTAGAGCGCTACATTGGTTTTACACCTTCAACATGTGCCAGCAGCTTATGCGACTAACACATTGCATGTGCAGCAAGAAAGCAAGGTTCTCTCTAAGTCTCCAGCAGGGGTGGAGTGCCAGCTCCATGGGGGTAGTCAGGCGCAGTCAGGTGTCTGGACAAGAAGATGTTGGTCAGGGGTTATGTGCTTCCACAGCCCAGAGAATGGGACACAGTCAGTCCTTTAGCTCCACAGCAGCCAGCCCAGGGTGACATTTAGGGAGGCCCCAGTCAGGGGGTCTGGGCAGGTTCGACTTTGGGATTGGGCCTTCAGGCTTGGAGGAAGCAGGGGGCGGGATTATAATTGTGGTGTGGGTGGTGGGCAGCAGCACCTGCAAGGGTGAAGCTTGGCTGGGAAGAGGCTAATGTGGTAGGGGATGCCATCGGCAGTCAGCAGCACACTGACTTCAAGGGAGGGCCAATACATGACCACACCAGGCATGGTCGCCTCATTTACCAGGGACTGGGAGGGGCAAGCACATGTAGGTAGGATTAGTGGGGCCCTGGGGAAATGTGTGAAGTCGGTGTCACTAATGGAATGGTGACTAGGTATTGATGTGAATGTTTGGGTGTGCATCAACACAATCAGGTTGAAGCAGGAAGCCACTAGCAGCCTACATTATGTCCTTAAATCTTAGGGTCAACCTTAAAGCTACAACTGTCTGATCCACAGGTGATAACATAACCATTAACCCAAGTTAATGTTAAGTATTCATTACATTTTTCCGAATTCACTCTTATTTTCCTCATCTGTTCTTCACAAGACGCTTTATTTCGAAGTTGCTTGGAAAATGGGTAGTGTAGAAAACTGTAATTTGGACATCGCTACCTTTGACATTTTTACCACAGGAACGAGAGAACATAGCATGTCCCAACTGCACTCAGTAGAAACGGAGTTCTTTCCTTTGGCTTTTAAAGTGCAAGTTAACATGGGAAAGTCAATGCAGTGTGCATACAGGTCTGGACATTAACAGCAACAAGGACTTTCTTGCAATCAACACTGAGTTTGTAGCTAAGACTTAGCACAAATAATCCTCTCACCATGTTGGTTTATAAGAAGTCAGGAAGCTTGCAGTCATGGGCATGAGTAATGTCGATAAATGTGGTGAATTGGTAGTATTACAAATTAGGCCGATGACAAAACAAAGCATCAAGTGACTCACCAGAACAGGACACACTCTATGTGATATCGTACAAGGTGATTGCAAGAATAAAACAACTGGGAGTGTTATCTTTCAAGGCGGTTAGAGTGAATTTTTACTGCCTGTGAAGGAAATAGTGTCTATGAAGGAAAAGAATAAAGACCATTTTAATGGCAACCTCTCAAAACACATTGTAAAAATTTGATTGTGAAACTTCTGCAGCAACTGCACTCAGCAATCTTTGACATTACAATAGTAGACAGATAGAGGAGTTTAATGTTGCATTATTTGTAGATAAAGCCTATAAAACTGGCACAACCACAAACAGTGCACACATCAGTGTCAATCCTAAAAGCCCCTTCACTGACAGCACTTCTGAAAGAATCAGGTTTTGAAGAGGAGGGCTGTAAATTCAGATCATTTACTAAAAATGATGTACAGTCATTGGGTTCAGCATTACTTACAGGTCAGTTGCTGAAAATGACCCATTTGTTATTGTCAATTTGAGGATGTTAATGTTAAAGTATTTAGTCATTGTGCTCAATGTTTGTTTTAATAATCTGTTGATATACTGAAATAATTTACGTAATGGTACAGTGAATAGAATCATACTGAAACCAGATCTATGTCCTATTTACATTTTGGGCTAAACACCTTGAAGTATAAAATCAATTGATGCAAGAATGGTTGAATACTGGTAGGATTTTTTCACAAAACAAAACCCGAACTGCATAAAAATATAAGAATGGCTGTCAGTTTTTTTATTGTTCATGTTCACGGCCTAATTAAATTGGAAAGGCAAACCAAAGGTTTCAGTGATTATCAGCCGCAAATATTATTTGCCCAAGAGGGCAAACAGAGGAGGTGATGGATGAACATGTAAGATGGGACACGGGGCAGCAGAAATTTAAAAAAAGTGGGCGGCACGGTGGCACAGTGGTTAGCACTGCTGCCTCACAGCGCCAGAGACCCGGGTTCAATTCCCGACTCAGGCGACTGACTGTGTGGAGTTTGCACATTCTCCCCGTGTCTGCGTGGGTTTCCTCCGGGTGCTCTGGTTTCCTCCCACACTCCAAAGGTGTGCAGGTCAGGTGAATTGGCCGTGCTAAATTGCCCGTAGTGTTAGGTAAGGGATAGATGTAGATGTAGGGGTATGGGTGGGTTACGCTTCGGCGGGGCGGTGTGGACTTGTTGGGCCGAAGGGCCTGTTTCCACACTGTAAGTAATCTAATCTAATCTAAAAAATTCTCAAAGAATTACCTGTACCCACATTACTCTGGCTCCAGAGTAAGAGTGAACTGACAGATTTAGTAAACAATGGACATAGCAACTTCCACTTGCTAAACAGGTACAAACAGGCTCCTGATATGTCCATGGTATCTGCACATCAGCTCTTTTCCAGGAAATGCATTGCTTCTTATGGCTGGGTAAGGTACGTTGGGTGGTATTGGCTCCCATTTCTTTAACTCTCTCTTGGTCGGTCACAACAATTATTTTTCATTCACCGAAGAACATAAAAGAGGAGCAGGGGTAGGTCATTCAGCCCCTCGAGTCTGCCTTGCCATTCAACATTGCACATACCCATGATCTGCCTCAGGCCTTAACCCCTTTCATGCCATCTCAACATAGCCATCAGTTTCCTGATCTTTCCAAAATTTACCTCCTCTTTCAACACTTTCAGTGATCTGGCCTCCACAGGTCTCTGGGAAACAGAATTCTAAGCATTCACTACTCTCTGTGAGGGAGAAAAAAAATTCCTTTACATCGAGTCATAAAAACAGACCCTTCAGTTCAACTCGTCCACGCCGGCCAGATATCTCACTCTGAAATCAGTGTCCCTTTACTCTGTAACTGTTTCCTAAGTTGAGATTCTCCCACATCTACTCTGTCAAGCCCCCTCAGAATCTTGTAGGTTTCAGTGAAACCACCCCTCCACATGCAGCTATCGCACTTCAATTAAATAGCAATTCGCTAGACAGTGAAGGATCCAATTAGCAAGTGTTTCTTAAGGGAAAAATTATAAAAAATTGACATCAGGTCAACACATGAACTCAGGTAATAACATTTCAAGGATAAACGTCTGTGTTGGAATCCCTACATTGTGGAAACAGGCTTTTCAGCCCATTGAGTCCACATTGACCCTCAGAAGAGCATCCCACCCAAACCCAAACCCTCTGTCCTGTAACTCTGAATTTGCTATGGCTAATGCACCCAATCTACACACCATGGGCAATTTAGCATGGCCACTCCACCTAACCTGCACATCTTTGGACTGTGGGAGGAAACTGGGGCACCCAAAGGAAACACACGCAGACACGTGGAGAACGTACAAACTCCACACACTCAGTCACCTGAGGGTGAATTTAAACTGGGGTCCCTATCACTGTGAGGCCACTATGCTAACCACTGAGCCACCGTGCCACTCTAGAGACACAGAAAATAATGCTCATGCTGTTAAACAGCCCTTAGAGTCCTCGCGATGTTAGCTTCTTAACCTGAGACAACAATTGTTTGAAGATTGATTTATATCCTCAGCAGTAGATTATCGCTCTGATACATCTTTAAGCTCTCCTTGAAGGGCTGCTCTTCTAAGTTGCTCTTTCATTGAGTGCTGTTTTCTACAATGAGAAGAATAGGGAGAGAGTGAGAGTGAGTTTGCCAGGTTCTGCTATTCCAAACAAATGTTCTCATCTGAGCTGAACAGAAAGCATCCAGTAATAAACCAACTTGGGAAATTAACCATTCATCAAGAACTCAAACATATCTACAGATGTTGCTCCTGTTACAGCTATCAGTTGACCAATAACTCATTGTGCTCTTAGGTTAAGAATTTAACACCTCAAGGACTCTAAGGATTGTTTAATTGCATTAAACAATTTTTGCGTGCAGGTTTATTATTCTAAAAATGATAAAACATTTGTTATTTATAAAAAAAAACAAATTAACAGAAGGGAACCGATTCCCTGGTCAGATTAAATTTGGGGGCTTGTCCAGGACGATGATAAAAACATTGGAGTTCTTTCAAAGCTTTTTGAAAAAAAATACTGAAAATGAAAGGCTTTCTTGACTCTCTAAAGTTAAATGTGTCAAAGATGTCCACGTCCAACGTTGATTCTTTGATAAGAACTGGTTGAATTAACTTAGGAAAAATGGTCCTTTGAAGAATTTAAAGGAATAGCTTGGAACTTAAAAGGTGTGGTTCCACTTGTAAAAAAAAGAAAATCAGGCATTTGCAAAGGGTGAGAAAAATGCGGACGGTGAAACAGGTTAATTAAAACTGGAACAGCTAAGATTGGAGCTGGAATTCTAAAAAAAAAAGAAATGGAATGGTGCAGGAAAAAGGTAGTGAGAGTCAAGAGGGGAAAGAAAGAATTCCAAGAAGGAAAGTCGAGAATAGAGTTCCAGCTGAGGCTGGAAATGGAGTATTTCAGTGAAAGAAGCTCTCCTGGGGGAACAATACCTAACTCAGTTTTCACATTGAAGCATTAAGTGTTCCCGTTTAAAATTAAGTTTGATAAGGAAGAAGTAGATGTTTCCTTTACCTCTTTTAAAGTTGTTAACACAGCAGTCAAAGCGACCAATCCAGCAATGGACATTGCTATTGCAGAGCATACTTGCATGGAAGGTACACACAAAAATTAGACCCTCATAGCTAAGGAAGGTTCCACTGACTATGAGGCAGCAACATGGGCAACTTTAAGTGCATATCAGTTAGTGTCAGAGTTTTATATGCAACAATTCTGCACCCCCCAGAAACCAGACATTCCTCGTCAGATTATGCAGCTTGCTTTTGCACACTAGACACAGGCAATTAAACTTGAAGCTGCTTACAGATGCCTTCATGAGATAATTCTCTTTGAGGGTTTCATGAATGGCCCATCCTTTGCCAACCAGACACATGTGGAGGAACAGTCGGTAGCAGTGATTGATTAAAGCGAAATTGTTACTATATTTGGCATGTCTACTCAGTATACCTGCAGCTGGGGAGGGGTTTAAAGAGAGAGGAGCTGAAGGTTTAGATAGATGGATTGGCTGGAGAAGTTCAAAGGCCATGGGTTTCTGGGGAACACTACCCAGAAGGGAATGTGGACATTTGAGGTTCACCAAAAATAAAATGCTGGATCTAAGACTCACTGCTGTATCCTTCCATCATGCTGGAGATAACAATTGTATAATGGAGCTGAAAATGGCTGCCAGCACACCTGGAGTGAACAGGTAAGTATTTTGTTCTGTGAGGGAGGGATGCTGTAGTTTTGAGTGATGTAAGTCCCTTCAAAAGGCAACAGCATTACACACTCACAACAAAAGGAAAAGATAGTTTACAGTCTTTTGTGATTTCTTGATGCATAAGTGAAAGACTGCTGTGAGCACTAGATGCTTGTATGTGAAGCTTAGGCATGAATTTAATGGGAATGTGGTGTCCAAATCCATGATCCACACACTCAATCGCAGCATTGGGAATCAATCCTATCTAATGGCTGTGGTACAAAGCATTGAGATGTAGAAAGATTCACCCTGCTTGTCAAAGTTGCAATCACCTCCATTGTTGCTGGAGCAGCCAACTTCACACCTTGGACCATGAAACTTTGTGTGGTGTCAAGGATACCTCGGCTCTTGCCCGCAATGTTGTCTTTATTTCCATCCCTCAGCTCTGGGTTCTGCGTACTGGGTCGTTTGGATCCTTATCTGACATTTCTGGGCCAAATAAACTAAACCGTACATGCAGCCTCCGACGCTCCAGGGAAAATAGCCCCAGTCTATTAAGCCTCTTCCTATAGCTCAAATTCTCCTGGCAACATCCTTGTAAATACTTCCTGAACCATTTCAAGTTTCACAACATCTTTCCTGTAGCAGGGAAACCAGAATTACACACAGTATTCCAATTGTGGCCTAGTCAATGTCCTGTACAACCACAACACGACCTCCCAACACCTATACTCAATACGCTGACCAATAAAGACAAGCATACCAATTGCCTTTTCTGCTGAAGCCTATGGGAAAACCCTGCTCAAATGTCCTGTAACCAATGTGAAGTTTTATTTTGTTGCATATATCTTCAATGCCTGTTATGCAGAACACCTGATAATGAGTCCTATACAGTCCAATGGAGCTGAGTGTTACACAATACTAGTGGATTCCATGCTTCCCTTTTCATTAGACCACTGCTTAAGGTGGATCACTGTCTCTATTGAACAAATCTTCTTGTTTCTTTCCTGATCGAATGTGCAACTCAAGCTTCATATCAGAACTCTATTAAAGTCTTAATGCACTGACCAATATGGGAATTGCCCTGTGACAGAAGCACCGAGAACTCAAAAAACAACTGAAATATTCATTACTGCTAAGAATACAGTTAAACAACCATGGTCTCAGATTAAAATCTTATGCATCAAGAAATCACAAAAGACTGTAAACTATCTTTTCCTTTTGTTGTGAGCACTATCCTTTTTTATAACTCTGTGTGTGTGCATCTGCTTGACATTGTGTCTTTGTTACTTCTCTCTGGATTAGCAAAAAAATCAAATTTCATTCATGCTAGAAAACCATGTAATTGGCACCATACTGTCACAGTAGACATTGGGTAACTATATCTTTAAAGAAGAGACATAAAGCCTCATGCTAAAAAGAACATAAATCCTGGCTCTGGTCAACCAAAGAGGTTGAAAAGGGCCATAAAACGTAGGATCAGAAAAAGGCTATTCGATTCATCAAATCTGCTACACGATTCAATGAGATCATAACTGATCTGATAATCCTCAACTCTACTTTCCTGCCTTTTCCCATAACCCTTAATTCCTTAAAATGTGACGATCTCAGTCTTGAATATACTTAATAATTCAGGCTCAATAGCGTAAAGAATTTCACAAATTCACCATCCCCTACGAAAAGAAATGCCTCCCCATTTCTATCTTAAATTGGCAACTCATTCTGAGATTATTCCTTCTGTTTCTAGACTCTCCCAATAGGGGAAACAACCTGTCCCCATCTATCCTGTCAAGTCCCCTCAAAATCCTTTCTGTTTCAATCAAGTAGCTGCCGGTTCTTCAAAACTCAAATGAGTGAAATCTTCCCTGTCAGTGGAATCATCCTGAGAGCCATTCCAAAAAGTGACTCCTTGTTATTTTCTGGCAACACTGTCTGCATCCGTGTCACCCCAGAGCTGGTAAATTTCTACCCTGAGACCAATTTTGATGTACCCATTGTCTTCAGAAATTGCACATGTATACAGCTTCACTCTAGAAACAGGTCTACTATCTAGAATGGCCATCTACAATTGACACGGGTTGGAGAGTTCAAGTTGCTGCTTCTTAGGTTGACAATATATCACATGGCATCCGGAATTCTTCCCTGATCCTGAAATGTCTTGTCTCCCTCTTGGCACTCCCGCCTCGATCAGCAGAAATACTCGGCTTGTACTTCAGCAGTTGTGTGCTGGCAGCTCTCAAATATTTCTTTTGTAATATTTTTGATTCACCGACTCTTAAAAATATGGTCTAGATTTTAATCATAAAGTTTAGGTGGACTCTGATCCTCAGGAATTTTGCCAAGTGTCCACTTAACAACTATGATTTGGAGATGCTGGTGTTGGACTGGGGTGTACAAAGTTAAAAATCACACAACACCAGGCTATAGTCCAACAGGTTTAATTGGAAGCACTAGCTTTCAGAGCACTGCTCTTTCATCAGGTGGTAGTGCTCCGAAAGCTAGTGCTTCGAATTAAACCTGCTGGATTATAACCTGGTGTTGTGTGATTTTTAACTTTGTACACTTAGCTAGTTTCACTCTGGTGCAGTCCTCGCAAAAGTGATTGTTTGCAAGCTCTCTCCCTCCAGCAGCGGCAAATACTTCGTTGCTACTGCTTCAAACTGCAGCTGTTGACCATTTAAAAAACAAATATATTCACTTACACAACTAACCTGCACATTGCTTGTCCAGTTAACGACAAACAAACTGCAATACTGGATGGACACTGAATTCTCATTCGTCTAATGGCTCATTCATGGTTGTAAGGTTAGCTGTAGATCTTTGCTGGCATAACAAAGATGTGTGTGTTTGGCAAAGATGCATTTCTCAGGCAAATTCCTGCTGCCTTGGGAAAGCAGCCAACATAATCAAAGACCCCCTCCCACCCTAATTATACTCTTGTACATCCTCTTCCATCAGGCAGATGTTTGAAAACCCTTACCAACAGATTCAAGAACAGCTTCTTCCCTATATTCTGCATTTTCTTCTATTACCCTGATGTACTTATGTATGATTTGCCTGGTTAACAGACAAAACAACAGTTTTCACTGTATCTCGGCACATGTGGCAGTAATAAATCAAATCAAAAAAGAGATTCATGAATCAGATGAGAGGGAGATATGTCACGCAGCGAATATAGAATATATTTTTAAGGGACAAACTCATAATTTCAACACCATATATGACTTGGTGATCTACAGGTCTCACTCTTCATCTTACTGAGCCTGCCCTCCCACAGGACGGCGCACTGAGGGAGGCATGTGACAGTACATCCAAATTGTTGAGTTTGAGTTCAGACATGCCTGTGATTGTACTATGTGTTTACAGAAGCTGTAATAAAGGTTTATTGAATTTTTCTGTACTACATGGCCCATATTTCATTCATATGGTCTGGGAGACAACATAAGCATCACATCCCAATAGGTGAAGGTCATGAGCTACTCTACCACTTCACACCCGGAGGAATTCTTTGATTTAGTTGTCTCGATCACCATAAGCCCACTTGGTAGCACTCAAGATGACGCAGGGGGTGACCCCCCCATGAAGATGATGAATTCCATGAAGTTCAGGAATGGATATTACAGCATATCCCCCTCACACACACATTAAAACAAATCATCCAGATTCACTTCAAAAGGCTACTCCACCTTAAAACATATTTGACACCTCTTCTTTTAAAGTTTCCAATTTATCAAAACGAAATGACCTTGTCTACTAAAACTCTCTTCACATTGGCACTTGCAACAACTCAAAATGGGGGACAAGAGAAACTTGAAACCTGTTAGATTCTTCAAGTTAGTGAGCCACTGGAGATTGCATGCACTGTGTAAGGAAATCATTGCAAAGAACCACGAGTACTAAAGTGAATCTTTAGTTAATGAGCAGTGAGATATCCTTAGGGCAAAGGATCTGTCAAAATTGCTGAGATTTCCAGATTCATTAAATTCAATTTCACACAGTGGGACTGGAATAGAATCTCTGGGTTACTAACTGAGAATTATTCACCCACAGAAACATTACAAAGGAGTTCAATCTCATTCTCATACAACAACCCCACCTTTTGAACTGTGTAACAGCCATCAACATCACGCAATAATGACTGCGTACGACAGAGAGTATTGGCTCACTATTCAGTGGTCAGTGCAAATGCCAACTGTACTCCTGTAGCTGCCCTGGCCGTGGGTAACTATCCCAGCAGAGATTTTTAATCAAGCCTAGAACCTTCCAGGTTTGTTTGCAGATGCTTCAGAATAGAATGGGAACGATGTTTTTCACTGTCTGGGCTCCCACCAGGTGCCAGAGACATCAAGCAAATGAACGGCGCCCTGCAGCGCCAACTAGGAAAGAGTGCCCTTGATTTTCCGTGCCTGAGCTATTTGTGTGGCATGGGCATATTTCTGGCACAGGCTTGCCCCCAGCAGGGCCTTACATTGGGGTTAGGAGGGGGTGGGGGAGGGCTGAGAGGGGGATGGAAGCAGGTGTAGAGTTGCAGGCTGGAACAGCTTGCAGCTGTGTTCCAGGCCTGAGGCACTGGGACCTTCTGGTTGTTGCTGGAGAGATGGGGGAACTAACTGTTAGCATCTATGGCTGCTCACTCTGAATGGAATCACATTAGCATTAGGGCATTGGGCCAAAGAAAACAAATAGTTGTTTATAATTCCAAGCTGTTTTCTTGCACTATTTTCACCTATTGCTCCACAGCACCAGAAAACCGGTGAATGTAACATTTCTTGACGTTGGGTTCATTTTGTTCCACTGCATACTTCATCATTTTAAGCAATTTATCAAAGTTTTATTGCACAGGATTCATGATCATGAAATCAACTTGACAGTAACGCCTCTATGATTCCAAGGATGTTGAGACAGTGATTAAAAAAAGATTTGAACACTATTTTTTTTTCTAGAGAGTTTTGCGGCTGTGTGCTTTGGCTCTTCATACTGTGAACTCTTTTGATTGAAAAGATGAAATGTACCATGCAAGCAACAAAAGGAAGAGCGTTTTGGACAGAGGGCCGTGAGATCAAAGTAGACTCGTCAACAGTATCAATTAAACCCCCCGTCTCCTTCTGAAATATAAGAATTGTGCAGAGCATGCAGTTTACAAAATAGTTAAATACAGACTGTAAAAACTAAATCCGATCAGATGCTAAGAGGAACGAGGAATAAAAAAGAAAGTGGAATGAGAAGAGGAACAATTCCCTATCCCACCTCCTTTATCTCACCCTTTATCCCTCTACACTTATAGTAGCTTAACATCTACTAAGCGATTTTCCATCTCCCAGCAAGAGTCTGCTTAACTTTGCTCAAAAAACTGTGTTTTACGATTCTTTCCTTATTTCATCAAATAGACTAAGATTAGAAAATACGTTCTTGATGTATTTATGAGTATAGTTCACAAATGGACAGAGCTGGTTCAAATTTTCAGGCTAAATGGATAACTAAAAACAGAGAAAACCGTACAGATTGGGAATGCATCAATCTTTGGCACTTCATCCTGTATAAAGAAAAGAGAATGATCTGGAAAGCAGGTTTGTTCTTGTATTAACATTGCATGTTTGAGGCACGTATCTAAGGATTTATTCAAGCAAAATGTTTAGATTTTCATCCTGTACTATTTGACATTCTGTGAAGTAAGGAGCTGCTCTGTGTGCATTATGAGATGAGACAAAAGGGCTGAAACATTGCCTAAAGGGGTGCATGAGTGAGCACTACAGTAATGTGCTATAATGCCTTAAAGCAAAGACTATGTGCATCATTGCACAATGAGGTCATTGCATTGACCCTTTCGGTACTGAATGTCAATTGTAGTTTTTGAAACAAACACATATACATGCACGGTATTTCAGTGAACAGCTTCACAGAGCAAGGCTTATACTTCGTTTAGTAGAATGTTCTAGTTAATACACAGTACAGGACCTTACCACATACGTGTAACAGAAAAGGAAGCAATCCTCGTGTTGCGCTCTATGTTTGGTGTGGGTCCTGCTCCAGCAGCGCACATCGCGTTCAAAACCATGAGTACGTTCTGCAACCTTTGGAGACCTTTGTGCTGTACTGGAGTGTAGAGCTACCCAGGGTGATTTGGAGTTGTGCTGTGTACAGACTATCAGAAGATTAGGACAGGGAGCGAAGGGTTGACGAGATGCACAGGGCAGAACCTAATTGGGTTACGGCGGTTGTGTGAACAGTCTGTCAAGCCCCATCACTATGTTGGAAGCATCTCGCTCCATCTTTTATTCTTTTGACAAGAGACATGGCATGTTCTTCATTATATAATACTGAGTTGAGGAGGATTATTGTTTGGGAAGCACCTTGTTATTGGCCCAAATCACCCCGTTAATTTTCAGCTTCCTAACTTACCAAATGCAGACCAAGTTAGTCATTAATGGAAAGACCTCAGACCACTGGCTCTCGGGAGGAGACCAGTCTCCTGCTCAGGCCCAAGCAGGAGAGCAGCCTCCTGGTGGGTTCAGCAACCAGGGAGTTTGTCCCCATGCACAGGGAAGGGTAGGAGCAGCAGGCAGGGATGTGGGGCACGAAGACCCTCACTGCCCAGAAGCTGCAGCAGGGTGGGGAGTCACATAACTGTGTCTGCCCCATGGACAGGTTGGCAGTGCCAGGGAGAGGGGTAGGTCCAGACCACTCAGGGGCTGCTATGGGCATGCAGAGCACGGATCTACACTCCATCGCTCCTGCCACTGGGACCAAATGCGGACTGGGGAGCCTGGTCCATTCTCCAGGTAGGTCCCTTCCTCATAAGCAGACAAGGCAGTGCCAGGAGGTGCCCAGTGAAGGAACAACCACACGCTTGACCCTCAGAGGGTCCATCCACCTCATCCTGCCTGTCCCCCTCAAGTTTCAGTTGAGGCAGAAGATCCACAGGTTATCTGCCCCATCCAGGCACAAGTGCCCCAGGGGTTACCAAATGGACGTTCATGGCCAACAGGCTTCAGAACAAGCAGGCTTCTTCCTTCAGCCAGCTCCAGAAGCTGGGACAACACAGAGATGTAGTGGCAAGACGAGGAAGAAGAAAACTTATTCAAGCCATTTTTTTGGCACAGGCAACAATATTTATAAAAACATTCACTGTTTTGGCTTTGCATCTGATATTTGTCTCTGTGTGGCCCCGGATGTAACATTTCTAGCATGATCTCTCACTTCATGTCTATGCAGAATATACCCATGGCTCAGTGTCTGTGTTGACAACCTACTGTGGCATCTGTGAGCGAGAGAAACAAGCTGCGTGCAGGGCAATGCTTCCTGCTAATACCACTCTCCCTCGTCCTACAACATCTCCACTCTTTTCATGGTTTTTGCACCCAAAAGTGTTAATGTGAAGGAGGTGATCAGCGATGTTTGGACAGGGGAGTGTACAGCAAACAGAGAGCCAATGCATTAGGATGAGCTGGGATTAGAGACCTCACAGGGCTATGTCCTGTACAGTGTGAGGGGCCGTGTGTAAATTTGTTTTCCTCTAAAGGGATTTACAGCAGTGGGTCTTGCAGTGGGACCACGCCAAGTGTGATCATTTATCAGCCCCCTCTCAAAATGGGCTGCTATTGATTGTGGACAAATTTCACACACCCCTATCCACATGACTCCTTGTCATCCAAGCCTTACTATATTACTCCCTTGCAGATATTGTCGCCCATTTCACAACTGTCACCCCCTTCACCCCCAGCCCACAGTCCTGAAGAATAGGTTGGCTTGTCTTCCTCCCCGGTAGAGGCTCCCTCCTTAATTTCACCTTCCTACCCAATCCCCCTCTCCCCTTAATTTTTTGCAGATGGACCTGACAGACCGACGGTGACCCACCCCCTTAAGTAACCAGACAGCTGGAGTGAGGCAGTGGAGAACTGCTAGAGATTAATGAAGACAGGATTGATCAGCAGGCGAGGTGAGGTGCGAGTGACAGCCCTCGACATCAGGTCAACATCTGACCGAGTGGGTGGCATCAAGGACTTCCAACAAAACTGGAGTCAGTGAGAATCAGGGGCAAATCTCTCCGCTATTGGGGGATCCTACTTGACACACAGGAGGATAGTTGTGGTTGTTAGGGGGTCAGTCAACTCAGCTCCAGGACATCTCTTCAGGAGTTCCTCAGGGCTGTGTCCTAGGCCCCTGATCATCTTCAGCTGCTTCATCAATGACCTTCCCTCCATCATAAGGCCAGAAGTGTGAATGTTTGCTGATGATTGCATAATGTTCATCACCATTCGTGACTCCTCAAATACTGAAACCATCCATGCCTAAGTACTACAAGACCTGAAACAATTTCCAGGATTATGCTGACAAGTGGCAAGTAACATTCATGCCAAACAAATACCAAACAATGAGCATCTTCAACGAGAAAGAATCAAACTCATCCCTTGACATTCAATGGAATCGTCATCATGGAATCCTCCAGGATCTATAGGTTACAGTTGACCAGAAAATGAACTGGATGAGCCATATCAATACAGTGGTTACAAAAGCAGGTCAGAGGATAGGAATCCTACACTAGCACCACATCTACATGCGTTCAGTCTTCCACTGCCAATGCTCAGCAGCAGCAGAATGTACCATCTGCAAGATGCACTGCAAACATTCACCAAAGCTCCTTAGACAGCACCTTCCAAACTGACAACCACTCCATCTAGAAGGACAAAGGCAGCAGATACATGGAAATACCATCACCTGCAAATTCCCCTCCAAGCCACACACACCACCCTGACTTGGAAATATATCACCATTCCTTCAGTGTTGCTGTTCAAAATCCTGGAACACTCTCCCTCGTGGAACTGTGAGTTTACATACAATACATGGACTGGGTAGTTCAAGAAAGCAGCTCACCACCATCTTCTCCAGGGCAACAAGGGTGGGTAATAAATGCCAGCCCAGCCAACAACACCCACAGCCCATGATTGAAATTAAAAAGCAGTGAGATTAAGCTTAGAAGAGAGCAAGGGCTTGGAATTTGGATGAGTTGGAGTTGGTGCAGGTGCAGATTGAATGTCGGAGGCAGGTAAAGAGGTTGTTGGAGAAGTTCAATTTTGTGGTAAGCAAAGTTTGGATAAAAACTTCAGTGGTGGGGAAGAGGTTTAGATAGAGTTAGAGGTGAAAAATGTGCAGTTTGGAGTCTACTATGATATGCATTTGAAGTTCAGCTCAAGTTTATCTGGTCAGACCACATTTGGAGTATTGTGCACAGTTTTGGGCTACGTATCTCAAAGGATATAATGGTTCTGGAGTGTGTGCAGAGGAGGCTCACAAAAATGGTCCCAGGAATGAAAAGCTGAACATACGAGGGATGCTTGAAGACTCTGCATTTAGACTCGATGGAGGATGAGGAGGGATCTAATTGAAACAAACAGAATACTGAATGGTCTGGACAGAGCGGATGTTGGGAAGATGTTTCCATTGGTAGGAGAGACTAGGACCTGAGGGCACAGCGTTAGAGTAAAGAGAAAACCCTTTAGAATCGAGATAAGAGCAAACTTCTTCAGCCAAAGAGTGGTGAATCTATGGAATTCACTGCCACACAAGGCTGTGGAGGCCAGGCCATTGATTATATTTAAGACTGAGAAAGATAGGTTCTATAGGTTCTTGAGTATCAAGGATTACAGGGAGAAAGTGGGAGATTGGGGTTGAGAAACTTATCAGCCATGATTGAATGGCAGAACAGACTTGATTGGCTGAATGGCCTAATTTCTGTTCCTATGTCTTATTGAAACATTTGTGTTTGGCATTATCTAGTTTAACCAAGAAAGGGCATGGAGTTAAAATTGGGACAGTCGTATTTATTGGTAATATTGAGTGGTAAAAATGTATTAACAATGCTGAACTCTCATCATCTGGTGTGAGTATCTACGAACATTCATGAAGCAAAGATAAAAAAAAGCTGACTTAACATGGCTACATGATCACCTGACAACAGATTGTGGCAAGTCCGGGAAAAATTGTAGAATAAAAAAAAACCTGCTTCATTGATATGACCATTTTATCTTGATATTAACACCAGGCAACTGAGTCAGTGTTATGGAAATCACATTGTCTGTTTTAGTTCATACTTGTTTGGTAAGTGTACATATTTGGAGATGAGAGGCTCACCTGCTGGTAAGTGACCTTGGAAAGACAACGGAACTAGACTTGGAATTTATAAATAAACTATATTTCAATGACTGGTTTTCAGCTACAGAGAAAGAGAAAAAGCATGAATTTGCAACAGCAGAACTGGAAGGCCTACTCTCGCTCCTTTGGTTCTTTCTCACCATCATATCTTGGAAGACAATGCTCAATGAAAAAGCAAATCAGGAAAACAACCATTCACTGAGTACTCAAATACATCAAATAATTCCACTACTGCTGAGGATATAAGTCAACCAATAAACTCTAATCTTAGAATAAAAATCTAACATGTCGAGGATATCCTCTTAAACTGTGTAACCTTTAGTCTTCCTGTCAAAATCAGTTCATTATTCAGATGAAAGTACCTAACAGGTTCTTATAGGTCTGAACAAAATTAATACAAGAAGACACTTTCATTTAACATGAAGCAAATTTATTAGCTTAATGTATTCAACATATGAGATATATGCAAACTAATGAGTGATTCTGTTAGCTTAGACTACATACGCACAAACAAGATTCTCACCCTGTCTTCTGTCAGGAACTTTGAACATGTTGACACTCAAGAGTTCTGACTCAGACTCTGTGGCATCAGTTTTGCGAACCACATTCCAATGTTGAAAAGACCAATGAGCAAGGCAAAGTTCCTGATATTAATACTATTCTGAATCTAAGGTTTGTGCTGAATCTCCATTTTCTAATGGCTGCATTACTTTTCCAACCTTCAAAACAAGCTGTAAAACAAATTCAAGTGGCCCCATGTAACTGCACAACAGGATGGTTCTCACATATTATTCAGTGTCACATGGTTACCTCCCAGTCAAAACAGGCTGTGTTTGCATTAGGCCTCTTTCCCATGCACTTTTTCCACTTTCCTTCAATTGCTCATTGCCATGTGTAATTAACCTTTAATGATTAACTCTTAATGCTCTGGTATGAAGACACTTTTAAGCCCAACATTACAATCAAACACTCACACCTATTTTAAACTTAGTACCTGTATGCGAATGTTTGTGATGTTTTGTTGTAAAATTTTTCTCAGGATTAGTAATAAAATTCCACTTTCACTGGCACTGTAATTAGTGTCTCCATTTTTATTTAGTTAACCACATTTTGAATTGATGCAACCATGTAAAAGGAAATTGCAATATTTGCTGAAACCAACTGAGATGTTGTTAACAAAGACATCTTCACACTTTGTTGTAACAATATTTCTTGGTGAAACTAAAATAAGTCAAGTTTTGATTTTCTGAACATTCACATGGATGTCGGTTTATTCTATTGATTGCTTGATACATATGGAATCAAGGGGTGGGGAGTGGGTGGTGATGCATAAAGAAAAAGGTAGACACAGTAGAATCATATACTGGATTAGTGGTGCTGGAAGAGCACAGCAGTTCAGGCAGCATCCAACGAGCAGTGAAATCGACATTTCGGGCAAAAGCCCTTCATTTTTACCTTACAGTAGAATCATGCCAGCCTCTATAGTAACAGGCCTCACATCCAATGAGTGAAGCAGAGGAGCTGGGACATGGAAGGAATTTTGGAGTATGCTTCATATAACTGCGAAAAATAGGAGGAGAAATCACAAAATAATAAATGAATTATAGGTACTTTTTTCTTTTTGTGACTCCTCATATGTATACATATAGGCCCACAAGTGTATCAATAATAAAGACACGCAATCTGAAGGTTTTGGATCACTTTAATTTTTCACACATTCAACATTAATGTATTCGGAAAATGATGGCCTAAGAATAAAAGTATAGATGAGCACCTGTAATGTAAGCAGGTGAATTTCCATGGAAGAAGATGATTTAACAGTATAAATGTATAACGCAGCCTGAAATTCAAATCGGATGGTCAGACCAGGAGCAGTAATGGTAATGGTAATGGGATGTTCAACCTGATTTTACCATTCCAGAACTGAAAATTGGTTGCTCACCGTCTTTTTTTGTACGCTGCATTTAGTCCTTTCAACTGGATGGAACACTAAAACCATTAGAATGTTCAGATGCTAACTTTCAATCATGGGATGATATTGTGATGGAATTAACTTCCACAAAATTAAAACTGAAATATGAATGGAGATGTTATACCTATGGTAATCAATATGGAAAAGGCAAGAGCCATTGGCTTACGTCGATATGCAATTTTCTTCAAGAAACTAGAGTTTGAGGCTCATGGAGCACATGTGGTAGACAACATGGAGCCATTGACTAGGTGACCTCTGGTAAATCCATTTGAAGAGATCTGAACAACCAATTTGAGTGAAAGCTATGATTCTGCAACCACTCATCACAATTCCGCAGCGACATCCCTGCAAATAGCATTTGTTAAGCTCTCAGTAGAAATGGAAATAATTCTACTAAATTACGGTGCCTGCTTTTCGATTCATATAGTCAGATTATTGGCTGCAGCAAGTCGGGGCATTTGGTAAGGGTTTAAAAGTTGATGGATAATTTAGCTAAGTAGAGAGTGAAAAATGTTTGGGGCTTACCGTCAGGGTTGATGGATTCTGATTCATTCAGTTTGAGACATTGAAGTTTGAGCTCAATCATTCATCACTATTCTTTTCACTGTCCCTCACATTGTCACATCTGTATACACCATGGATTGATGTACCAGTGTAACGTTGAGAAGGCTGTTCATTTTCCTACTAAAATCTTGCAACGTGTTACACAATCAACATGAAGCAATACAGAAATAACCACAGAGTTGGTAATGAGAGGTTTTGGACTGTAACATATAGAATCAATTGTATAAATGTGGAGTAAATAGTCACGTAGATCTCATGGCTGGGAAATGAAACAAATCACACAGAAGTTTACACAGTATTCAGGCATTCTGTTCCAATTCTGGTGGAATGCAAGCCCAGCAGTCCACATCTGCTCAAAGATTTCAGACCTCCCTTGTGTGTGATAAATTATCCACTAACAATTCATAGCCTCAAGGCTGAAGCAAGCAGAGAGGAAAGCTATACATCAATATGGTAGGGACCAAGTTAATGCACTGCCTAAGAACAATGGCCCCAAATGTCTTGTGTTGGGGTGTTTCTCAAATTAAAAGCACTCTCTGGGATGATGCCCCTCATTCCCGAGGAGCTTTTGGATGGTTTGCTCATTTGCCTGCAGTGGTGTACACCCCAGTACTCCGGGCAATAGCTTGAATATCTGCTATTACAGAGGTGCCAGGAAGTCAGGTGTCATTGGGCTGCCCGGGAGTTGGACTTGTCAAGCAGGAGCTGGGGAGGTGGTGGGATGGCTAGAGAAAAATTGGGATGTATTTTGTGAGTGATTTCCCTCTGGAAAAGAAGAGTTGGCTACTTGCCCGTCAACCATACTTCGTCACAAAGTTGCCTTTAAAATAGGAAAAGAAATTGCAACTTCTTTTTTAACGGTGCGGGTCAGTATTTAAATAGGTGGCCCCCTCTTCTGTTCACTGTGGTATTATTATGTCTAGGCAAAAGTGAGGACTGGAGATGCTGGAGTTTAGAGTCAAGAGTGTGGTGCTGGAAAAGCACAGCAGGTCAGGCAGCAACCGAGGAGCAGGAGAATTGACGTTTCAGGTACCTGATGAAGGGCTCTTGCCTGAAACATTGATTCTCCTGCTCCTCAGATGCTGCCTGACCTGCTGTGCTTTTCCAGCACCACACTCTCAACTATTATATGTCTAGACTGACGAGGCATACCAGTGATTTTGTTTGTTCAGTGGAGAGTACTGCTCACAATGAAGTCTCTTAGTGAAAACAAACATAGATTGGGTGCACTTTGCTGAACACTTTGCCAGTCTAAGACTGAACTCCTAGTGGCCTTGGCATTTTTGTTCTCCATCTTGTCCACAGTCTGACCTTTCAGTCCTCAGCTTCTCATAGTGCTTGAAGTAGGGCATTGTGGTGGCTCATTGGTTAGTGCTGCTGCCTCATAGCAGCAGGGACCTGAATTCAATTCCAGCCTTGGGCGATTGTCTGTGTGGAGCGTGCATTGTGTCCCATTGTCTGCATGGATTACCTTTCGGTGCTCCTGTTTTCTCCCACAATCAAAAGATGTGCAGTTTAGGTGAATTGGCCATGCTAAATTGGCCATAGTGTAGGTTAGGTGCATTAGTCAGGGGTAAATGTAGGGTAATAGGGTAGGGGATTGGGTCTGGGTGACTTTCTCTTATATATAGGAGGGTCAGTGTGAAGTTGTTGGGCCAAGTGGCCTGTTCCCACACTATAGCGATTCTATGATTCAACACAAAAAGGAACCTTTCATCGGATATTTTACAGCCTTTTGGACTTAACATTGAGTCCAACAATTTTACCAACATATTTTCCACCTCTCCTCCCACCAACCTCCTACTTGTTTTGTTCTGTATGTTTTAGTCACAATCTTCCTTTTGTTTTGTTTTTCTGATTTGGATGGTAACTCTTCATGAATCAGCTCTTCACATCTCTCCTGTTTGCTCTTCCTAACTGCCCTGGAGAAGATGATGTTGAGCTGTCTCAGAACTTAAGGACATAAGAACTGAAAAAACAGCAATTTAGCCCCTCAAGCCTAATCCACCATTTAATATGATCGTGGCTGATTTCATCTCAGCCTTTACTCCACTTTCCTACCTACTCGTCATAACCATTCAACCTGTCACTAATTAAAAAGATGTCTATTTCTTCCTTAAATTTACTTCACTACACTCTGGGGTAATGAATTCCATATATTTAGAATCCTTTGACAGAAGCAATTTCTTCTCATCACTGTTTTAAGTCTGCCTCCCCTTATCCTAAAACTATAACCCCTCCTTCTCGATTGCCCTATAAGAGAAAACATCCTGTCTACATCTGCTTTGTCACTTTCCTTCAGCAGCTTGTATACCACATTTAGCTCTCCTTTCATTCTAAACTCCAAAGACTAAATGCCTAAATGGCTCGATGTCTCTTCATAAGACAAACCCCTTACTTCCGGAATCAATCCAGTGAATCTCCTCTGAACTTCCTCCAACACGACAAGATGCATCTTCATTAAGGAGACCAATACTGTATGAGATACTCCAGATGTGTTCTCATGAATGTCTTCTTGAACTGCTGCAATCCTTGGATGGTAGGTACACCCTGAATGCTGACAAGAGCGGAATCCTAGGATTTTGACCCAGTGACTGTGAAGAAACGCAAGGCGATATAGTTCCAAGAGTGGCTTGTAACTTGGAGAGGAATTTGCAGATAAGAGTATAAGGTTAAGGAGCTGAAGTAGTCCTTTCAGCGCATTGAGCTCACTCTGCTATCAATGAGTTTGTGACTGATCCAATAATCCCCATCTCCACTTTCCTGCCTTTTTCACATAACCCTTGAATCCCTTACTGATTGAAAACCTGTCTATCTCAGCCTAGAATACACTTAATAAACAAACCTTATCAGCCTTTTGTGATAAAGAATTCCACAGATCCACAATGCTTTGAGAGATGAGATTCTTCCTCACACAATTTTGGAGAAGATTTGTTGCTCAGGTTTAGGTTCTGGTTGTAAGTTTGCTCTCTGAGCTGATAGATTTGTTTTCAGATGTTTCGTCACCATGCTAGGTAACATCATCAGTGAGCATCCGGTGAAGCGGTGGTATTTTCCCGCTTTCTATTTATGTGTCTTGGTCTCTTAAGGTGGGTGATATCACTTCTGATTCTTTTTCGTGCAAATTTCACAAAAGAGGTGAACAACAAAAGACTCCCCTTCCTAGATGTCACAGCACAACAAAAGGTTTATGGAGAACTGTAGACCAATGTTTACAGGAAAGCAACACACAGACCAGATACTTAACTGTAGGAGCAATCATCCCAACACTCGCAAATGGAGTTGCATCAGGACATTATTTAAATGGGCCACAACACACAGCAGCACCCAACACCAAAGACATCTTGGAGATGACTACCAGTCTACTCTGACCCCTTGGCATCATGGTAGCCCACTAACTGACCAACACTCAGAAACAGCTACTGATGAACCTAAAGGACCCTATACCAACAACCAGCAAAATGAATGTCATTTACAAAATACCATGCAAGGACTGTAACAAACACTACATTGGACAGACAGGCAGAAAACTAGCCACCAGGATACATGAACACCAACTAGCCACCAAAAGACATGACCCACTATCACTAGTATTCTTACATACAGATGAAGAAGGACACCACTTTGACTGGGACAACACATCCACCCTAGGACAGGCTAAACAGAGATATGGGCGGAATTCCTAAAGGCCTGGCATTCAAACCAGAACTCCATCAATTTGGACCCTATTGACCAACCTTGAGAAAAAGAACTGGAAATAATAAGAGACCAAGACACATAAATAGAAAGCAGGACAGAACACCAACGCTTCACCGGAGGCTCACTGATGGTGTTACCTCACATGGGGATGAACCATCTGAGAACAAACCTACCAACTCAGTGAGCAAACTTACAATCAGATTCTTCCTCGTCTGGACAACCACTGTTCAGTGTGTGGTCTAGCTAGTGCCTTGTATAATTTTTAAAAGACTTCCCTTTTTATAAACCATTCCCTTTGAAATACAGGCCAATATTTCCTTTTCCTTCCCTATTACCCGTTGAACTTGAATGCTAACATTTTATGACTCATAGATGAGAACTCCCAGATTTCTCTGTGCTGTCGCATTCTGCAGTCTGTGTCCCTTTGAACAATATAAGCTCCAATATATTTTCTACCAAAGTGCATAACCTCACAGTTTCTCACATCATATTCTATCTGCCAAATTTTTGCCCACTCACTTAACCTGTCTGGAGAGTATTTGTATCACTCTCACTTGCCTTCCAACCTATTTTTGTGCCATTCATAAACTTGACCATTGTGCATTCACGTTCCTCATCCAAGTCAGTAATGTACATTGTAAGTAATTAGGTTCCATTGTATCTGCTGCTCTTATCCTCTTAGGTGGCAGATTTTGATTGTTTGGAATTTGCTGTCTGATAAGCCTTGGTGAATTGCTGTATACAGTACAACTGCTGTTAGTATGTGTTAGGTGGAGGGGCTAATAATCAATCAGAAATCTTTGACCTAGACGGTGTTGAGTTTCTTGAGTGATGTTGGAGCTGCTCTAAATGGGCCTTGTAGATGATGGACAAGCATTGGGGAGTCAGAAGGTAAGGTACTTAGAGTCATAGAGTCATAAAAATGTACAGCACAGAAACATACCCTTCAGTCCAACTCATCCATGCCGACCAGATATTCTAACCCAATCTAGTCCCACCTGCCAGCACCAGTCCCATATCCCTCCAAACTCTTCCTATGCATATACCCATCCAGGTACCTTTTAAATGTTGCAATTTTATTAGCCTCCACCGATTCCTCTGGGAGCTCGTTCCATTTACGTACCACCCTTTGAATGAAAAACTTGATCCTTAGGTCCCTTTTATATTAGATTAGATTAGATTAAATTACTTACAGTGTGGAAACAGGCCCTTCAGCCCAACAAGTCCACACCGACCTGCCAAAGTGTACCCACCCAGACCCATTCCCCTACATTTACCCCTGCACCTAACACTACGGGCAATTTAGCATGGCCAATTCACCTAACATGCACATTTTTGGGAGGAAACTGGAGCACCTGGAGGAAACCCACGCAGACACGGGGAGAATGTGCAAACTCCACACAGCCAGTCGCCTAAGGTGCGAATTTGAACACAGGTCTCTGGCACTGTGAGGCAGCAGTGCTAACCACTGTGCCACCGTGCCGTCTTTCCCCTCTCACCCTAAACCTATGCCCTCGAGTTCAGGACTCACCCACCCCAGGGAAAAGACTTTGTCTATTTATCATTTTCATGCCCCTCATGATTTTATAAACTTCTATTAGGTCACCCCTCAGCCTCCGACACTCCAGGGAAAACAGCCCTAGCCTATCCAACCTCTCCCTATAACTCAAATCCTCCAACCCTGGAAACATCCTTGTAAATCTTTTCTGGACCATTTCAAGTTTCACAACATCTTTCCGATATTAAGGAGACCAAAAGTGCATGCAATATTTCAATAGACTTGCTGGAAAGTTCTGATCTATGGGAACCCCAGGTTATTTATGAAGTATAAGCATATTGGAAATGGGGTGAAAATCGACTGTTAGACTGAGTATTTAGAGGTAAGCGGTCAAGTGATGATACCTCCAGGAATAGAACCAGTAAGAGCTGGAAAACTAGTTGGAAATTTCATATTCAGCCTTGTCTTCTTTTACCCACTGGCCTCCGTAGGGTAGGCAGAGATCCATTCCTTGCTAAGCCGTGAAGCAATCCTTGAATTAGAGCATGGACTCCATATAGACTGGTCCTGGCCTAGTTTCTGAATTTTCTGGTATAACCTAATGTTGTCACTATGGAAAGGTACTGCACGCATTTATATTTTCAAGGTTCAGTTTTCCTAGTGATTAATAATAGACCTTGTTCAAGTTTGACCTCGATCTAAGGGGAGGAACACCCCTTTTCAATGCTGCAAGCTCTCCTGTAGAGAGCATCTAAAACTCAGCAAACATATGAACACCTTCAGGCTAAGCTCCATATGGTTCTATACTACAGTGTGTAGGTTTACCTTGTCTGTCACACTATATAGGGCAGTTGGTAAATAGGGCAATTTCTGTGGCAAATTGTGATGTACCTTTCTAATGAAGTCAGAGTAACCTTTTTAACTACAATTTCCATTATGATGCAAGACTTTGAGATGTGTATTGCTGACGGCTCGTATTGGCCCCCCCAGTCATCAATGAATCTGTAGTTTATAGTCACAGAGTGGAAGAAGCAATTGTGTAGGTATGTGGGAGGTGGAAGGCAAAGGTGCATCATATGCAATGTGGGTGTAGTTTAACATTACAACAGTCTATTTCTATTGTCAACTGTGAATTAGTAACACCAATTTCTCACAGATAGAAATAACATGAAAGTATTGAAAACAATTTTCTTAAATATTTGAGTTTGGTTCATGAATAACCTGATGTGACATTATTTGTTTTGTTGCAAAGAAGTGATTGCATAAACAACCTCTTTATAACATTTTTTTCTCCACCTTTGTGGATACAGTGAAACCACATTATAGAAATGGTTGGCTGAATTAGGGTTAAAATTCATGATCATTTTATAGCAACCCCTCTGCCCCTTTTTCCTATTTAAAACAATTCTTATCTGGCAAACCGTCACGCTGAACAACGTCACATCAATACGCACATTTCATTCAAACTGAAGATCTAAATCAAAATTCGATACTTTAATGTAATTCTTTTCTTTTTTTACAAGTTTTTTTTTACAAGTCTACCCAGGGTGATACTGCTTGTTCGCAGCATCACTGGAACTGAATACATGATCCCACTTTCAGGAAACTCTGAACAAAATGCCTTCACTACGGTTAACTCCTGAAGAGTATGGGTTCCTCATTACATCTAACACATTCTTTCCTCCAGTTGTGAGCTCCTTCAACACTAGCCTTTTGTCCATCCTCCACTTCATTTGTCCCACTATTTACCATCACGCCTTCAGCACATATGCCCCAAGCTTTGTAATTCCCTCCTCTAAAACTCTCTGTCTTTCTATCTTCCTTAAAGCCACACACAATGATGAAACCTTTGGTCATCTGTTTGAATGTCCTTCCCTTTGGCACATTATCTTTAGTTGTCTGATTGTGTTTATGTGAAGTACCTTGGGACATTTAACTCTATTGAAGGCACTATATATAAATATTTCATAGAATGGACAGTCACCCAAGGCTGGGATTGACCCAAGGTTCCTGGAACAGTGCTAACCATTGAGCCATCATGTCACCCAATGGGAGTTGTTGTTTGGTGGGCAGTTGAATCTTCATAGAATGAACATTCAAATGGAATCCTAGCTATGGCACTATGTTGTTGGGACTAATGGGATATGGGAGTGTGATGTACCTTCTTTCTTGTAGGGCTATATAAAAGGGGAGAAAAAATATGGTCATCTTGTTTGTTAGTTGTCGCTTCAATGGTAACAAAATCAGAAGTCTGGAAGCAGATCACCATCTTGGAAAATTTGGTTACAGAATGATGGGGAGAGAAGGAGAAAGGGGTGAAACAGTTTTAAATCAAAATACTCAATGGCACTCTCTCATACGACACTGAAGAACAGCAACATTAGACACTCAAGTCTTTGTCTGGACTCTAATCCCACAATTTCAGATAGGAAGCTAAGAAAGCCAAGGTGCCATTCTGAGGAACCACCTGAATAATGCCATGTTCATGGAGAAGCCAGATCAAAGTCTCAGAAAAGTGCTAAGAGCTAGCAGTGGGCTTTGGGGAATCTGCTAGCTGAATAGATTGTACAGCTTTGTTATTGTTGTGATTTCTTCTTTGGTTCCCATTTGTTTTAATTTGTTAAGTCAGATTTGTTTTAATTCCAACAGCCCTAATTAAGGCAAAATCAAGAATCTCACTTTGAATGCAGACTTATACTGGCAATTTGGTTTATTGAGTTAGTACTGATGAATCAGAAATCTGTTTCCAACAAAGAAAATAAACATTTTCTTTTCTTTATTTTGAGAAGCTGATGAAATATTTTGTTTACAGTCATTTACTTCCTCTTCCTGGCTCTCCCACACCACCCTATTTCCCCCCTCCTCCTCATCTTCTATTTTCAGTTGGAGTGAGTGGGTGGGAACCTGTATACAGATGTCCACCAGTACCCCTCTTGGTTTGAGTATCGGGAGATGGTAAACCTTGTTTGATTCATTTGCTAAATTATCCTCTAGCACATAAACAGGCACAGAACAGCAAAAAGACGTATGACCCCTGAAATCCCTTCCTTCAGAGAACTTAGAATAGTATAGAACAGGAAAAGGCCCTTTGGCCCATCATGTTTCTGCTGACCATGATGCTATTCTAAATCAATCCCAGCTGCCAGCACAGGGTCCATCTCCCTCTATTCCCTGCTTGTTGATATACCTGTCTGAATGCTTCCTAAATGTTGCTATCATATTTATTTCGACCACATTTCTATCCCAGTCCAGGCATTCACGTTCCTCATCCAAGTCAGTAACGTACATTGTAAGTAATTAGGTTCCATTGTATCTGCTGCTCTTATCCTCTTAGGTGGCTGATGTCGCATGTTTGGAAGTTACTGTCTAATGAACCTTGGTGAATTGCTGTAGACAGTACAACTGCTATTAGCATGCATTAGGTAGAGGGGCTAACAATCAGTCAGAAATCTTTGACCTAGACGGGTTTGAGTTTCTTGAGTGATGTTGGAGCTGCTCTAAATGGGCCTTGTAGATGATGGACAAGCATTGGGGAGTCAGAGGGTAAGGTACTTGCCAGAAAGTTTTGATCTAAGGGAACCTCAGGTTATTTATGAAGTATGAGCATTTTGGAAATGGGGTGAAAATAGCTGTTAAACTGAGTATTTTGAGGTAAGTGGTCAAGTGATGATACCTCCAGGAATATGACCAGCAAGAGTTGGAAAACTAGTCGGAAATCTCATATTCAGCCTTGTCTTCTCTTATCCCCTGCCTTCATAGGGTAGGCAGAGATCAATTCCCAGCTAAGCTGTGAAGCAATCCCTGAATTAGGACATGGACTCCATATGGGCGAAAGTGAGGACTGCAGATGCTGGAGATCAGAGTCATGCTGGAAAAGCACAGCAGGTCAGGCAGCATCTGAGGAGCAGGAAAACTGACGTTTCAGGCAGTAGCCCTTGATAAGAAATGAGGCTGGGAGCCTCCAGGGTGGAGACATAAATGGCGAGGGGAGCTGGGTGGAAGGTAGCTAAGAGTGCAATAGGTGAATGGGGTGGAGATAAAGGTGATAGGTCAGAGGGGAGGGTGGAGAGGATAGGTGGGAAGGAAGATTGGCAGGTAGGACAGGTCATGGGGATGTTGCTGAGCTGGCAGGTTGGAACTGAGGTAAGGTGGGGGGGGGAATGTTCTGACACAGAAGATGAGGCGTTTTCCCACCAGGTGTCGGGCGGTGAGGGAGCAGCGGTGGAGGAGGCCCAGAACCTGCATGTCTTCAGCAGAGTGGGAGGGGGAGTTGAAATGTTGGGCCTCAGGGCAGTGGGGTTGATTGGTGCTGGTGTCCCAGAAATGTTCTCTGAAGCGCTCTGCGAGAAGGCGTCCAGTCTCCCCAATGTAGAGGGGATCGCATCAGGAGCAATGAATACAATAAATGACATTTGTGGAAGTTCAGGTGAAACTTTAATGGATGTGGAAGGCTCCTTTGGGGCCATGGATGGAGGTGAAGGTGGAGGTGTGGGCACAAGTTTTGCTATTCCTCTGGTGGCGGGGAAGTTGCCAGGAGGGAAGGGTGGGTTCTTGGGGATGTGGACCTGACCAGGTAGTCATGGAGGGAACGGTCTTTGCGGAAAGCGGATATGTGTGGGGAGCGAAATATATTCCTGGTGGTGGGGTCTGTTTGTAGGTGGTGGAAATGTTGGCGGATGATGCATTTTATGCGGGGGTTGGTAGGGTGGAAGGTGAGGACCAAGGGGTTTCTGTCCTTGTTGCGGTTGGAGGAGTGGGGTTTGAGGGCAGAGTTGCGGGATGTGGATGAGATGCGTTGGAGGGAATCATCAACCACGTGGGCGGGGAAATTTTGGTGTTTAAAGAAGGAGGCCATCTGGTATGTTCTGTGGTGGAACTGGTCCTCCTGGAAGCAGATATGGCGGAGGCGGAGGAATTGGGTATATGGGATAGCATTTTTGCAGGAGGCAGGGTGGGAAGAGGTGTAATCCAGGTAGCTGCGGGAGTCAGTCGGTTTGTAAAATATGTCAGTGTTGAGTGGGTCATCATTGATGGAGTTGGAGAGGTCCAGGAAGGGGAGGGAGGTGTCAGAGATGGTCCAGGTGAATTTAAGGTCAGGGGGAATGTGTTGGTGAAGTTGATGAACTGTTCAACCTCCTCGTGGGAGCATGAGGTCCTGCCGATGCAGTCATCAATGTAGCGGAGGAAGAGGTGGGGAGTGATGCTGGTGTAACTACAGAAGATGGACTATTCTACATAGCCGACAAAGAGACAGGCATAGCTGGTGCCCATGTGGATGCCCATGGCTACTCCTTTTGTCTGGAGGAAGTGGGAGGATTCAAAGGAGAAATTGTTAAGGGTCTGGACCAGTTCAGTCAAACGAATGAGAGTGTCGGTGGAAGAATACTGGCGGGAACGTCGGGAGAGGAAGAAACGAGGGCTTGGAGGCCCTGGTCAGGGTGGATGGAGGTGTAGAGGGATTGGATATCCATGGTGAAGATAAGGCGTTGGGGGCCGGGGAAACAGAAGTCTTGGAGGAGGTGAGTGGTTCTGGCCTAGTTTCTGAATTTTCTGGTGTAACCTATTGTTGTCACTATAGGAAGGTACTGTATGCATTTTTATTTTCAAGGTTCAGTTTGCCTAGTGATTAGTAAAAGACCTTGTTCATGTTTGACCTTGACCTGAGGGGAGGAACACTCTTTTTCAATGCTGCAAGCTCTCCTGTACAGAGGACCTGGAACTCAGCAAACATATGAACACCTTCAGGTTAAGATCCATATGGTGTAAAATGTTTTCCTTGCAGATCTACTTTAAGCTTTTGCCCCTCACAATAAACGTAAATGCCCCAGTATTTGAGATTTCCAGAGAATAGGGTTGAGGAGTTCAAAACCTGAGGGCATAATTTTAAGGTGAGAGGAGAAAGATTTAAAAGAGACATGAGGGTCAACGTTTTCACACAGAGGGTGGTTTGTATGTGCAATGAACTGCTGGGAAAGTGGTAGATGCAGTTACAGTTACAACGTTTAAAAGATATTTGAACAGGGACATAAATAGGAAAGATTGAGAGAGAAATGGGCCAAATGCAGGCAAAAGTGGCTAGTTTTGTTTGGTAAACTTGGTCAGCATGGACGAGTTGGACCAAAGGGTCTGTTTCCATGCTGTATGACTCTATAACTGTATAAGACTCCAACTATCCACTGTATCCACGCCTTTCATAATTTTATATACTTCACCCCCACCCCCAGCCTCCAGTGCAAACAATCCAAGTTTGTCCAACCTCTTCTTATAGCTAATGCACTCCCAAACTGGTAAACTACTTTTGCACCTCTCCAAAGCCTCCACATCTTTCCTATATTACAGCAACCAGAACTGCCCACAGCACTCCAAATATAGCCTAGGTAAAGCTTATACAACTGCAATATGGCTTGCCAACATTAATACACATACTTCAACCTTTCAGTTCCTTATCATAAACTCAACCCAGTATTGTAGATATTCCAGCTGTACTGACGTGTGTCTGCAAAAGCTGAAACACTGCCACTATTTCTTCATTCATTCACAGGGTGTCACACTCCCTGGCATTTGTTGCCTATCCTGAATTGACCTTGAATTAAATGCCTTGCTTGACCATTGGAGAGGTCAGTTAAAAGCTAAACACAGTGCTGGGTGGCTGAAGTCAGATGCAGGGCAGGCCAGATTTCCTTCCCTATAGGATATTAGAGAACAAGACACATTTTCATAGCAACTACTATTAAGACAAGTTCCCACTCCAGATCATTCATTAATAATTTGCACTAACTAATAAACTCCTTTCATTGTCATTGGTGGGGTTTGAACCAATGCCACCATTGCCTCAGGGTTTATAGTCTAGTGATGTTAGCCCTATGCCACCACCTCCCAGTTGACCTTATCCTCAAGCTCAGACACTTAGCAGCTTTAGATCATTCAGACACAGTCACCAAGGATCAAGAAGGGAAAGAAACTCAATGACAAACTTCTTTCAGTCTGTATGTGGCAAAGCGGCAGAGCCTTTTCTTTAATAATGTTTATTCAGGACGGTCTTGCTAAAACATCACAGCAAAGAATAAAAGTGTAAGTAAAAGCAACAGAATCAAGGATTGAGACCAGACTGGATTAGAAACCAGTTTACTCAGCACATACAAGGTATAAGGTTAGATTTAATTTAAGGGAATATTTTCTGAAAAGAAACATCTCAATTTCTTGAATATACTCATTCTTGTGGTTAATTCGTTATTTTAATTGTGTACAGCTTCCAAAGCAGATTTGCATATATCCAGGGAGCACAATTGTGGTGGTTACATAAAATGGCAATGTGGGTTTTTACCTTCCTTCTACAGGATGTGGCCAATGCCTTGTCCATTCCTAATTGCCGTTGAGAAGGTGGTGATAAGTTGCTATCTGAAACTACTCCTATCCATGTGATGGAGGTACACTGTGCTGTTAGGGAGGGGATTCCAGAATTCTGATCCAGCAACACTGAAAGAATGAGGACATAGCTTCAAGTCAACATGGTGAGTGGCTTAGGAAAGAATTTACAGGCAGGGAGATAGGGGTTTCCCATGCATTTGCTGCCCTTGTCCTTCTAAGTCATGGATTTGGTGAAAGGTGCTGTTGAAGGCACCTTGGCAAGTTACTGCAATGCATCTTGTATTTGAACAATTTGTTGTCACAATCCATTTAGGTAGAGAGAGAGTGAGTGCTTAGGGTGAACATTAATTTGCCAATGTGATTATTGGTTCAATTTCTTTCATGTTATTAGGCAGTCAATAAAATATGTTTGCTATTTTACTGCTTAGAAGTAACGAGTACAATACTCTTTAAAATAAGCTTCAAATTGGTCACTGAAATTCAAGGTCACACTCAAGGTTTCCTCTTTGGTAAGTTCCCTATCTTGTCAGAGTCAAATTATTTCCTTAGAGAGAGGATAGGAGTTGCTCTGGGCACCATGAGAATCTCTTTCATACCTCAACAGTGACAAATATCCAATGTCCGTACAAATATGTAATTCTCCTCCAGTCTCGCAGTGCTGGTAAACAATTTATGACCAGAGAAAGACAGTATTGAAATTATATTTACATTAATTCTAAAGCACCTAACTACACTGTGTTTTTTTAACTTGTTTGCAAAAATGCAATGTCACATAGGTTATATTTGGTGTGTTACCTTTCCTATTGAACAAAATAGCAATATTTTTGGTTTAGGGGAGTGCAGAGCTGCTCCAGGAAGTTTTGTCAAAGCTAGAGTGTGTCAATCCAAAGGCTTTTTTCTTTTTAATGATTATCAATCACACTCCCGTTCAAAAAAAATCTGTTTGAACAGAAAATGCACTGGTAAGTCCATTCAATGGCAATGTACAGCTGTTGCTGTATCAATCCTTTCATTCCTTGAAATAAATTGCACCAGTATTTGTGTGAATTAAGACCCTGAATAGTGCAATGAAAGCAACCATTATACCAGTAATTGTGTCATTGCACTCCCTTCTATTTATAAACAAAACTATACAGCACACAAAAGACTTTCATTTATTATCTTAGTGTTCTCTTAAGATATACAACTACATTGGAATCAGAGGTTGGAAAATGTATCCCCCTTGCTTCCACCAATCTCATTGCTGCTTAATGTCAATCTGACATGAGCTTGGCAATGTAATTTGGCACATTAACCTTTACAGATTAACTTAATAACAGGGAAATCTCTTGTGGCTTAAAGTGTTAAAGTAGAATACGTAGATGCCAAACCATTACTGAAAGGCAAGGAATATGCACTTCCTATTCAGACACAGCCAAGAAGCCACTGACAACAATAATAGTTAAATAGTTGAGAATTTTTCTCAGAAAAAGCAATATTAATGACATTTAATGGCTCAATAGTAGCACTGTTGCTTTGCAATCAGATGTTACGGGTTGAAAACTCATTGTGGAGACTGGAACATGCAATCTTGGGGCAGGGTTGTGGAAAGGCAGATCTATCAGAAGTACTGATGTCCAAATGAGACTTTAAACTGAGGCCCTATTGGTCCTGTCAGGAAGATGTAAAATATCCTGTGACATTCTCTGAAGACGAGAAAAAGAACAGAACAGATGAAGTTCTGCATTTATTCATCAAGCAACAACTTTAAAAACAAAAAATCTAGCCATTAGGTTCTGATGTATGTAGAATCTGGCTGTGCATAATATCACTGCCACATTTCCTTGTGTCACAGTGCTTCGCCATTAAAATTAATTGGCAATGCGAGGGACTATATAAAGTGAAGTCCTTTTCTTGTTTCTCTGTACTAAACTGTTTGATTAAAATTGTCATGCTTCAGCGTAATAACTGAATTATATGCTGAGAATCCAGTGGATAGATGTTTTCTATGCCAAAAATAACATATGTTTAACTAAAAACATGAGAAAGATTAAAAGTCATGGAGCTGTACTGTCAAATGAATTTAACATATGGTCTAACATCAAATTATTCGATCTTCACGCTTGGAGTTTGAGTGAATGGAGAGAAATCAGAAGCTGAGGTAACTTCAGCACATTATACTGTCACATGGATCATGAGGTTACATATTGAATATTTACCTGAGGGTTAAATGAAGTAAAGTGGGAGGACGTTGGTGATGAGCAAACATAATAGTATAGATCATTTGGGCTAAGTTGCTAGTTTCTGTGCTATAAATTCAGTGTAATCTCTTAGGCATCAAATTATGTTTCAAAGAGTGGGTTAAATGTGGTTTCCAACTGATGAATTTCAATGGGATATGTAGAGGGCACCAGACTAGGATGAGATCAATATGACATTTAAATGCTGAGTGGGCTAAACCACATCACACACAAATGAAGAAGCTGTAAGACTGTATTTCTTGTATCTGGGAGGATCACAGCAGTGCGGTGATCTATTTATACAGTGGCATTTTGTATGGTGTGTTTGAACAGTGCAAATGCACGTTTTGTGGTTAGCGAGCTGGACTAACTTGTCCTGTGGTAGTACATGAATAAGTTACTCAGGTCATACAACATGGTCACCATGCACGTGGGATGCAGATGAGCAGAAACTCAGGAAAATAAACATAGCAAACAGGGCAGTAAGAAGGTTGCAACTGAAGATATAAAAGGCCAAACACAAATCCTGCAATTTCAGCAAGAAGCCACAATCACTGAAGTCATGAGAGGTCCCAGTCTCCAAACCATGTTTTCAATGACCATGGCATTGCCCCAGAGAGTCATGTAGCAGATGGAAGTATGGTGCTTTAAATGCCCAAATATCAGAACTCCCAAATTAAATTCAAAGAGAACTTCAGGCAGCTTAATATCCCTTAAACCAAAGACCAGGCATATTGGATAATGGTTCATCCTTTATCTGTAAGATGGATCTCTTGACTATGCAGCATTTGATTAATAATGCATTGGGGTGCCAGTACAGGTCAAGGCCAGTCCAATCTTCATGAAGTGCATGAGAGCCAAGGAGTCTTGGAAGCACAAATGAAAATTAAACCCATATTCCCATTAATTCATACCTACTTCAAGCGCCGATGCAAATGGTCCTTAATAATATTAAACGGAATAACCGGTGAGACAGGAGCTTTTTCAATATCTGCAGACCTACAACTCTAAAAGACAAGGCAGCAAATATGAACAGTATCTGTAGGCAGGGTTTGTTACCTACACATTGAGAACTGGGCTGCTCAGGGTCAAATTAGAGAGGCCTTGCTTTATTGCCTGTTATTGGTTTCATACAAATAGCTCTCTGAGCTACAGCGAGATTGCTGTCATTGCATCAACCCTAGAAGAGAATGAGTACAAAATCAAATAAGCAACAAAGGAGAGAGAAAGAGAATGAGGGAAATAGAAAGAGAAAAGAAAAGGGAAATATTAGCAAGTACGGCCAAGAGCCAACAAGAGAGGGAGATAACAAGTGGAGCAGACAAATGAGAGAGAAATGTAAGAAAACCAAAAGGTGAAGGAAGAGTAAGAAATTGGAGAAAGAAGGAAATGTCAAATAAAAGACTGAGAGATGGAAAAATAGGCAAAACACAAAAATTAGGTCTGGATCTGGAATTAGAGTCAGCGGTCAGTAAGAATGGGCAGAAAGTAACCTCATCTCGTTTTCCTGTTTGCAGCAGATAACTGTCCTTATATTGCACGTTCTAGTCTATACTATTGTCAGATTGTCAGGGAGCCTGTCTGTAATCATTAAAGCATGATGCCAAATTGTTTAATTGGTATAAAAAGAGTCTATTTCCCATTGACATTCTGATATTACCTCATTAGGTCCTAATCATGAAACTTCCTGCCTGGTCCTCAGGACAAACAGTCAGCTGAAGACAGCCCAAAACCAAGGCCATGTGAAGGGCTTCTAGCTACCTCATTAGCAGCAAACAACTACTCTCATCTTTGCATGTCAGGGCACACCTTTCCCAGACATTACGGGAAATCCTACCATCCAGAAAATAGTCCAATTTTACTTTTATGGACTACTTTTGTGGTCATTCGTTGCTCAACAACCAATGTGCAACATAGACCATCCAGTTTCAGCAGAAGCACGAACTATTCAACAGAAGGCTTCAGAAAGGGTGTACCCCAACAGCACTTGGTCTATAAGGGACTTTTTAATTGACGTATTACAGCATTGGGGCTTTGTGCAATGCTAACAAGTGATTCAGCCTTCACTCTCACTGTCAGAACATTATCGAGTTACATTAATGGTGTCAATGGCTTGTAACTTTTGGGCTCTCTGGTATTCTCATTATCGTCAATCTAAGTTTTAGGCACACAAAGACCATGTTCATTAGACCACATTGTATGCATCTGCTCAGAACGCCATGAGAATCAAATCAGACCATAAATTCTAATTGCTTTGCAGCTGCTCATAAAAATCACATGCTCTCCAAATCTGCATTGTTGTTCTTCACAAGAAGTCAGCTTTGTAAAGCAAAGAAAGCACTGCAATCATTGGAAATTTTCACCAAATAAATTGCTCTGCAGCAACAAGCTTGCGAATACAAGATTGGCAACAGTCTTCCATTCACCATTTGCATTGTCAGCCTGACAACAAAATATTCAGAGCACTTCAGGCTTTTCATTTATACCTCGAGTGAATTGCAATGCAACAAGAAATCCAACTAATTACAAAATTATGACAAGTAAATTCCTACTTAATGTTGCCAAGAGCTACATTTTGGAACATTAACGACAAATACAGTAGAGTAACATTCACACCACCCAAGTGCCTAGTAATGGCTATCTCTCACCAGAGAAGATCTAAATTTCACCATTCGACATTCAATGGCACTTCTAGCACTGAATACCCCATTATGTTTGAGGTTGCCATTGACTATAAACTGAAATGGACTAGCCAGGTGGTTACAAGAGCCGATCAGAGGCTAAGAATCCTGCAGTGATTAACGCACACCCTGACTGCTGAAAGTCTATCCACCATTTACAAGGAGCTAGTTAGGAATACGCTGTGTGTTAGAGTGCAGCTTCAGCAACAGCCAAGAAATTGCATGGCCCAAACAAAGAGCAACCCATTTAGTTTAAACCCCCACATCCACAAACATTCACTCCTCACTGCAGCAGCAGGAGTGTCTGCTATCAATATGCACTGTAGAAATTCACCAAGACTGTTTAGATGGCACTTTCCAAACCCACCAGTATCTAGAAGGACAAGGGCAGCAGACACATGGGAACACCACCATCAGCAAATTTCCCTCCAAGCCACTCACCATCCTGAGTTGGAGATATATTAGCATTCCTTTACCATTGCTGGGTCACAATTTTGGAATTCCCTCCCTTAGGACATTGTGGGTCAACCCACAGCAAGTGGACTGCAGTGGTTCAAGAAGGCAGCTCACCACCACCTTCCCAAGGGCAGCTAGGAACAGGCAATAAACGCTGGTCAGCCAGTGACACTCACATTCCTCAAGTGAATAAAAAAAACACACCACCTGCAAGTTCCTCTCCACCCAATGACCCTACTGATTTGGAAATATATTGTCACTTCTTCAGTATCACTGGATCAAAATCCTGGAAGTCCTTCCCAAACAGAATCGTGGGTTTAGCTACACAAAATGGACTGCAGTGGTTCAAGAACACATTTCTCACATCATGAAGAATTTTAAAAAGCGAGGGGGATCATTTAGCCCATCATGTCTATGCCAGCTCTCCAATGACTGGTACCCTCCTGTTGCTACCTCATTGCCCTGGAAATGATCACTTCATCTACATTTCTTGGGCGGCACGGTGGCACAGTGGCACAGTGGTTAGCACTGCAGCCTCACAGCGCCAGAGACCCGGGTTCAATTCCCGCCTCAGGTGACTCTGTGTGGAGTTTGCACATTCCCCCCCGTGTCTGCGTGGGTTTCCTCCGGGTGCTCCGGTTTCCTCCCACAGTCCAAAGATGTGCAGGTCAGGTGACTTGTTGGGCCGAAGGGCCTGTTTCCACACTGTAAGTAATCTTATCTAATATCCTACTAAAAGATATTTAGCATTTTCTTCCAACATGTTCTCATTCCTAAAAGAACTCACTGCATGCTCTTTCTTTCCCCTCATTGCCTCACTTCATTGTTTTGTAAAATTACTCAAAACCTGTGTCTCTGGTTACTGACCTTTCAACCAGTGAAACTGGCTTGCTCCTACCTGCTTTAATAAAGCCTCGAAAATTTTGTAGATCTCTGTAATACCTTATTGTGGCCTTCTTCGTTGTAATGGTCTCAGCTCCTCTGGTCTAGCATGTATACTATTTTAGAGAATAAGACTCAGCTGGAGCAAATCTCAACTTCCTTTCATTATATTTGAATAAATAAAGGCTACTGCAGAGCAAGCTGTTAAATACTGTTTCTGTTCCTTAAGTAGAAAGTGCATATTGATCAATTCTCGTCTCTTCCCAGGTTTATCACTGTTCAACATTGCTCAAAATGTTAAGCTCATGATATATGCCTCCACATGAACTCACAGATTCAACCTAGCACAGACCAAGCAAGCTGTATGTCAGAGCTTTGTTCTTAATCGTCTTTTGTAGCTCTGAGCCACGGGAAAAATTTCATAATTCTCCAGGATCCTTTTATAGCTTCAGGATATTTCAAAACATTTTATAGTCAATGACATATTTTGAAGAAGTAGTCAGTGTTATTGTTTCAAGTGATATTTTGAAATGGCTGCTGCAGACTGCACACAAAGCCACTGACAACAAAGGTGGTGGTCACGTGACTGCAGCATGCCAGTCAGTTCCCTGCGTAGAATTGCAATTCTCCAAATATCCCCCTTTTCATAAAGAAAAACCAAAAATACTCGCATGCACCATCATTTGCAATTTCAAGTTACACAAGCAACCCAATCATCATTCATTAACAAAATTGCATGTTAACCATGTTCATCCATCCCTGCACATGTTTTGCATATATTGTTAAATTATGCAGCTCTCCTCATGGTACACATATACATTGTCATTGAATTTTTATTTGATATTTGATTGTCCTGAGGATAGTGTTGCTTCTCTAAAGAGTATCATTCCTGTGGTGTGTGCAGTTGCTTTGGTTACTGTTGTTACTGATCCATTTTATTACCTAAATGTTATTATTCCTGCAGTATTATTCTATATCCATAGCTAGGCTATGGTGGATGCCTTATTATTGATCTGTATTTTGCATAGGTGATGAGATCATGTTTCTTGCTCATGAGCCTACTGTGAATGTACAGCTTTCCTGGTTGAATGTAGATGTCTGCAGTTTCTGCAGTATTATATATTGCAGTATGTGTGGTCAATTCTCATCTCTGAGTTAACTCAGCCACATTAGGGAGATTTAAACAATCCTAGGATAAGTACATGGATGATGATGGGATAGAGTAGGAGGATGAGCTTAGAATAGTTCACAGGTCGGTGCAATGTTGAGGGCTGAAGGGCCTGTTCTGCTTGTATTGTACTATGTTCTATGTTCTCTAACATTATATTGAATTGTTCAAGGTCACCACAGAACATAGGTGACAACGATTGACACAGATTCCAAGTTGCCAAGATAATTGTTGAGAGCACTGAATGTCTGCACTGTGATTCACTCTGCAATGCTCAGCTCTGGCAAGGATTTGGCAGTTTCACCAAAGTGAAATTTGTCTTTCTGTTGTTTCACTTTGCTTTTGTCACTCACAGCTTGCACAGGTAGGAAGAGAGATGGAGATTTAAGGCAGAAATTCAGGGAGCGAGGGTGGAAACTTAGAGCTAGAACAAACAGAATTGTTGTCTCTGGCTTGTTGCCTGTGCCATGTGCTAGCGAGGCAAGGAATAGGGTGAGAGAGGAGTTGAACACGTGGCTAAGGGATGGTGCAAGAGGGAAGGGTTTGGATTCCTGGATAATTGGGGCTCTTTCCAGGGTAGGTAGGACCTCTACAAACAGGATGGTGGGAAATCATGTCTCACAAACTTGATTGAGTTTTTTGAAGAAGTAACAAGAAGATTGATGAGGGCAGAGTGGTAGATGTGATCTGTATGGACTTCAGTAAGGCGTACGACAAGGTTCCCCATGGGAGACTGATTAGCAAAGTTAGATCTCATGGAATACAGGGAGAACTAGCCATTTGGATACAGAACTGGCTCAACGGTAGAAGACAGAGGGTGGTGGTGGAGAGTTGTTTTTCAGACTGGAGGCCTCTGACCAATGGAGTGCCACAAGGATCAGTGCTGGGCCCTCTACTTTTTGTCATTTACATAAATGATTTGGATGTGAGCATAAGAGGTACAGTTAGTAAGTTTGCAGATGACACCAAAATTGGAGATGTAGTGGACAGCGAAGAGGGTTACCTCAGATTACAACAGGATCTGGACCAGATGGGCCAATGGGCTGAGAAGTGGCAGATGGAGTTTAATTCCGATAAATGCGAGGTGCTGCATTTTGGGAAAGCAAATCTTAGCAGGACTTATACACTTAATGGTAAGGTCCTGGGGAGTATTGCTGAACAAAGAGACCTTGGAGTGCAGGTTCATAGCTCCTTGAAAGTGGAGTCGCAAGTAGATAGGATAGTGAAGAAGGCATTTGATATGCTTTCCTTTATTGGTCAGAGTATTGAGTACAGGAGTTGGGCGGTCATGTTGCGGCTGTACAGGACATTGGTTAGGCCACTATCGGAAAGATGTTGTGAAACAAGGGTTCAGAAAAGATTTACAAGGATGTTGATAGGGTTGGAGGATCTGAGCTACAGGGAGAGGTTGAACAGGCTGGGGCAGTTTTCCCTGGAGCATCGGAGGCTGAGGGGTGACCTTATAGAGGTTTACAAAATTATGAGGGGCATGGATAAGATAAATAGACAAAGTCTTTTCCCTGGAGTCAGGGAGTCCAGAACTGGAGGGCATAGGTTTAGGGTGAGAGGGGAAAGATAGAAAAGAGACCTAAGGGGCAACTTTTTCACACAGAGGGTGGTACGTGCATGGAATGAGCTGCCAGAGGATGTGGTGGAGGCTGGTACCAAGTGCAACATTTAAGAGGCATTTGGATGGGTATATGAATAGGAAGGGTTTGGAGGGATATGGGCCGGGTGCTGGCAGGTGGGACTAGTTTTGGTTGGGATATCTGGTCGGCATGGACAGGTTGGACTGAAGAGTCTGTTTCCATGCTGTACATATCTATGACTATGACTATGACCTGAACTACAGAGATACCAATATCCTGGGGGGAGAATTTGCCAATGCTCTTCGGGTGGGTTTAAACTATTTCAGCAGGGGGATGGGAACTGAAATTGTAGTTCTAGTATACAGGAGGTTGAGAGTAGTGAGGTCAGAAGGTTTCAAGTTTGGGAAAAGGCACCAGCAAGCAAGAAGTTGATTTGAAGTGTGTCTACTTCAACACCAGGTGCACCTGGAATAAGGTGGGTGAACTTGCAGCATGGGTTGGTACCTGGGATTTCGATGTTGTGGCCATTTCAGAAACATGGTTAGAGCAGGGACAGGAATGGTTATTGCAGGTTCTTGGATTTCGATGTTTCATTAAGAACAGAGAAAAAGGTAAAAGAGGGGGTGATGTGGCACTGTTAGTCAAGGACAGTATTACGGTTGCAGAAAGGATGTTTGAGGACTCGTCTACTGAGGTAGTGTGGGCTGAGGTTAGAAACAAGAAAGGAGAGGTTACCCTGCTGGGAGTTGTCTATCGGCCTCTGAATAATTCCAGAGATGTAGAGGACAGGATAGCAAGGATGATCCTTGACAGAAGTGAAAGTGACTGGGTAGTTGTTATGGTGTCTTTAACTTTAGAACATAGAAAAATACAGCGCAGTACAGGCCCTTCAGCCCTCGATGTTGCGCCGACCGAAGCCTACCTAACCTACACTAGCCCAATAACCTCCGTATGCTTGTCCAATGCCCGCTTAAATGACCATAAAGAGGGAGAGTCCACCACTGCTACTGGCAGGGCATTCCATGAACTCACAACCCGCTGAGTAAAAAATCTACCCCTAACATCTGTCCTATACCTACCACCCCTTAATTTAAAGCTGTGTCCCCTAGTAACAGCTGACTCCATACGCGGAAAAAGGTTCTCCCTGTCAACCCTATCTAAACCCCTAATCATCTTGTACACCTCTATCAAATCTCCGCTAAACCTTCTTTTCTCCAATGAGAAAAGTCCCAAGTGCCTCAGCCTTTCCTCATACGATCTTCCGACCATGCCAGGCAACATCCTGGTAAACCTCCTCTGCACTCGTTCCAATGCCTCCACATCCTTCCTGTAGTATGGCGACCAAAACTGCACACAATACTCCAGATGAGGCCGCACCAGAGTCTTATACAACTGCAACATGACCTCAGGACTCCGGAACTCAATTCCTCTACCAATAAAGCCCAGTACACCATATGCCTTCTTCACAGCACTATTTACCTGGGTGGCAACTTTCAAAGATCTGTGTACATGGACACCAAGATCCCTCTGCTCATCCACACTACCAAGTAGTCTACCATTAGCCCAGTAATCCATCTTCTTGTTACTCCTACCAAAGTGAATGGCTTCACACTTAGCTACATTGATTTCCATTTGCCACCTTACTGCCCAGCTCTGCAACTTATCTATATCGCGCTGTAACCTGCCACATCCTTCTTCGCTGTCCACAACTCCACAGACTTTCGTGTCATCCGCAAACTTGCTCACCCAGCCTTCAAGCCCCTCCTCCAGGTCATTTATAAAAATGACAAACAGCAATGGTCCCAAAACAGATCCTTGTGGAACACCGCTAGTAACTGCGCTCCAAGATGAACCTATACCATCAACTACTACCCTCTGTCTCCTTGCAGCCAGCCAATTCCTAATCCAAACCTCTAATGCACCCTCAATGCCATACCTCCGTAGTTTTTGCATTAGCCTGCCATGGGGTACCTTATCGAACGCCTTGCTAAAATCCATATACACCACATCTACTGCTTTATCCTCGCCCACTTCCTTGGTCACCTTCTCAAAGAATTCAATAAGGTTTGTGAGGCATGACCTGCCCTTCACAAAACCATGCTGACTATCCTTGATCACATTATTCCTATCCAGATGTTCATAAATCCTATCCCTTACAATTCTCTCTAAGACTTTGCCCACAACAGAAGTGAGACTGACTGGCCTATAGTTACTAGGGCTATCCCTGCTCCCCTTCTTGAACAAGGGAACCACATTTGCTATCCTCCAGTCTTCTGGCACTGTCCCCGAAGACAATGACGACCTAAAAATCAAGGCCAATGGCTCCGCTATCTCCTCCCTAGCTTCCCAGAAGATCCTAGGATAAATGCCATCAGGCCCAGGGGACTTATCTATTTTTATCCTTTCCAGTATTCCCCAGACCTCTTCCCTACGTACCTCAAGGCCATCCATTCTATTCACTTGTGACTCAATATTCACATCAGCAACAGTGTCCTGTTCCTGAGTGAATACTGATGAAAAGTATTGATTTAGTGTC
Organism: Chiloscyllium punctatum; assembly: GCF_047496795.1. Taxonomy (NCBI): domain Eukaryota; kingdom Metazoa; phylum Chordata; class Chondrichthyes; order Orectolobiformes; family Hemiscylliidae; genus Chiloscyllium; species Chiloscyllium punctatum. The sequence goes on from NC_092745.1 coordinate 64,620,185, forward strand.
TCACTGATCTCCTCCGCCTCCACACACAACTTCCCACTACTATCCTTGACTGGACCGATACCTACCCTAGTCATCCTTTTATTCCTGACATACCTATAGAAGGCCTTTGGGTTTTCCCTAATCCTACCAACTAAGGACTTTTCATGTCCCCTTCTCGCTGCTCTTAGCTCTCTCTTTAGATCCTTCCTGGCTACCTTATAACTCTCAATCGCCCCAACTGAACCTTCATGCCTCATCTTTACATAGGCCGCCCTCTTCCCTTTCACAAGGGATTCCAATTCCTTATTAAACCACGGTTCCCTCACAAGACCCTTTACTCCCTGCCTGACTGGTACATACTTAGCAAGGACACCCATTAGCTGTTCCTTGAACAATCTCCACATATCATTTGTGTTCTTCCCTTGAAGCCTATTTTTCCAATCCACACATCCTAAGTCATGCCTCACCGCATCATAATTTCCCTCCCCCCAGCTATAACTCCTGCCCTGCAGTGCACACTTATCCCTCTCCATCACTAGAGTAAAAGTCACCGAGTTGTGGTCACTGTCCCCGAAGTGCTCACCTACCTCCAAGTCTAACACCTGGCCTGGTTCATTACCTAGAACCAAATCCAGTATAGCCTCACCTCTTGTTGGCCTGTCTACATATTGTGTCAGGAAACCCTCCTGCACACATTGGACAAACACCAACCCATCTAACGAACTCGAGCTATAGCTTTCCCAGTCAATATCTGGGAAGTTAAAGTCCCCCATAACAACCACTCTGCTACTTTCATTCTTCTCCTGAATCATCCTCGCAATACTTTCCTCTACTTCTCTCGGACTATTAGGAGGCCTGTAGAAAACTCCTAACAGGGTGACCTCACCTTTCCTATTTCTAACCTCTGCCCACACTACCTCAGATGGCAAGTCTTCCTCCATCACCCTTTCTACTGCTGTAATACTATCCTTGACAAGCAATGCCACACCTCCCCCTCTTTTACCCCCATCTCTGACCCTACTAAAACATTTAAACCCTGGAACCTGCAACAGCCATTCCTGTCCCTGTTCTACCCACGTCTCTGTAATGGCCACAACATCGAAGTCCCAGGTACCAACCCATGCTGCAAGCTCACCTACCTTATTTCTTATACTTCTGGCATTGAAGTATACAAACTTCAAGCCACCTTCCTGTTTACAGGCACCCTCCAAATATTGACTGGGAATACTATAGTTTGAGTACATCAGATGGATCAGTTTTTGTCCAATGTGTGCAGGAGGGTTTCCTGACACAGTATGTAGACAGGCCAACAAGGGGCAATGCCACATAAGATTTGATACTACATAATTAACCCCTGTCCAGGTGTTAGATTTGGAGGTAGGTGAGCACTTTGTTGATAGTGACCACAATTCAGTTATGTTTACTTTTGCGATGGAAAGGGATAGGTATATACCACGGGGCAAAGAGTTACAGCTGGGGGAGAGGCAATTACGATACAATGAGGCAAGATTTAGGATGCATAGGATGGGGAAGGAAACTGCAGAGGATGGACACAATTGAAATATAGATCTTATTCAAGGACCAGCTACTGTGGGTCCTTGATAAGTATGTACCAGTCAGGCAGGGAAGAAGTTGTCGAGCGTGGGAGACGTGGTTTACTAAGGAAGCTGAATCTCTTGTCAAGAGGAAGAAGGGGGCTAATATTAGGAGGAGATATGATGGCTCAGTTAGAGTGCTTGAGTATTACAAGTTAGCCAGGAAAGACCTAAAGAGAGAGCTAAGAAGAGCCAGGAGGAGACATGAGAAATCATTGGCCGATAGGATCAAGGAAAACCATAAGGCTTTTTAAAGGTATATCAGGAATAAAAAAATGACTGGAGTAAGATTAGGGCCAATCAAGGACAGTAGTGGAAAGTTGTGTGTGGAGTCAGAGGAGATAGGGGAAGCACCAACTGAATACTTTCATCAGTATTCACACTGGAAAAAAACAATGTGGTTGAGGAGATACTGAGATACAGGCTACTAGACTAGATGGGATTGAGGTTCATAAGAAGAAGGTGTTAGCAATTTTGGAAAGAGTAAAAATAGATAAATCCTCTGAGCTGGATGGGATTTGTCCTAGGATTCTCTGGGAAGCCAGGGAGAAGATTGTCGGGCTTTTGGCTTTGACCTTTGTGTCATCATTGTCTACAGGAACAGTGCTAAAAGACTGGAGGATAGCAAATGTTGTTCCTTTGTTCAAGAAGGGGAGTAAAGACAACCCTGGTAATTATAGACCTGTGACCCTTACTTCGGTTGTGGGTAAAGTGTTGGCAAGGGTTATAAAAGATAGGATTTAAAATCATCTAGAAAGGAATAAGTTGATTAGGGATAGCTAACCAGGTTTTGTGAAAGGTGTGAGGTGCCTCACAAACCTTACTGAGTTCTTTGAGAAGGTGACCAAACAGGTGGATGAAGGTAAAGTGGTTGATGTGGTGTATATGGATTTCAGTAAGGTGTTTGATAAGGTTCCCCACGATAGGCTATTGCACTAAAATACAGAGGAATGGGATTAAGAGTGATTCAGCAGTTTGGATCAGAAATTGGCTAACTGAAAGAAGACAGAGGGTGGTAGTTGATGGAAAATATTCATCCTGGAGTTCAGTTACTAGAGGTGAACCACAAGGATCTGTTTTGGATTCACTGTTGTTTGTCATTTTTTAAATGACCTGAATGAGGGCACAGAAGGCTGGGTTAGTAAATTTGCGGATGACAGTAAGGTCGGTAGAGTTGCGGATAGTGACGAAGGATGGTGCAGGTTACAAAGGGACATGGAGAAGCTGCACAGCTGGGCTGAGAGGTGGCAAATTGAATTTAATGCGGAAAAGTGTGATATGATTCATTTTGGAAGGAGTAACAGGAATGCAGACTACTGGGCTTTTGGTAAGATTCTTGGTAGTGTAGATGAGCAGAGAAATCTCAGTGTACAGGTAGATAAATCCTTGAAAGTTGCCACCCAGGTTGATAGGGTTGTTCAGAAGGCATATGGTGTGTTGGCTTTTATTGGTAAAGGGATTGAGTTTCAGAACCACAAGATCATGCTGCAGCTGTATGAAAATCTGGCGCGGCCACACTGGAGTATTGTGTACAGTTCTAGTCACCGCATTATAGGAAGGATGTGGAAGCTTTCGAAAGGGTTCAGAGGAGATTTACTGGAATGTTGCCTGATATGGAGGGAAGGTCTTATGAGGAAAGGCTGAGGGGCTTGAGGCTGTTTTCATTAGAGAGAAGAAGGTTGAGAGGTGACTTAATTGAGACATATAAGATAATCAGAGGGTTAGATATTTTGGACAGTGAGAGCCTTTTTCCTCGGATGGCGATGGCTAGCACGAGGGGCCATAGCTTTAAATTGAGAGGGACAGATATTGGACAGATGTCAGAGGGAGTTTCTTTACTCAGAGAGTAGCAGGGGCATGAAACGCACTACCTACAACAACAGTAGAATTGCCAACTTTAAGGGCATTTAAAAGGTCATTGGATAGGCCTATGGATGAGAATGGAATAGTGTAGGTTAGATGAGCTTCAGATTGGTTTCACAGGTAGGCGCAACATCAAGGGCTGATGGGCCTGTACCGTGCTGTAATGTTCTATGTTCTATGTTCTATCTGTGACTACTCTTGGCTTCAGCAGCATTGCTGAAAGAGTAGCTTGTGAGCCATGTGACATTCACCTTTGAACTGGAAGATTTTCCATGCCTTCAGTAGGCATGCTCAAGGACGACATTGTACAAGTCTGTGCTGGATGTTCTCAACTTTTTCACAATCTCTTTGGCAGTTTTTACAGCTGACTCAGCTTTTCCATTTGACTGGGGATATTGTGGCGATGATGTTTGGAGGTGTATTTCCTAATCTTTTATGAAACCGATGAATTCTTCACTTGTGAATTGAGGGCAATTGTCACTCACCTCACGATGTCAGGAATGCCATAATGACTGAAATTATTTTCTCTGGTCATTGTTGACATCAGCTAGTTTATTTTCAAATGGTCAGAATAAAAGGCTGCTGCATTCTAATCATCATGCCATCACAGTTCCCAGCATTGATTTCTGATTTTGAAAGTCACTGCTGCACATGGACCTCAGAGGTCCATGCAGAAGAATAAGAGAAAAGGAATGTAACTTTAAAGATGCTTTGGATCAGATAGAAGTGGTTTGAGGAAGATTCTCAAAGTGGTTTGTGGTCAGTCTGCACGGTAACTTTGTCTCTCCTGACCAAGTATTGGTTACATTGTTCACAAACAAAGACAAAAGACAAGCTGTTTCTCAACCTGAGTACAGTATCTTTTAATATCCTCCATGCAAACACAACTTGTTATATACTTACTGCAAAATGGTTGAGCATTGGTTAATGCTCCAAGTCATATAACACTGGCAGCACTCTGCAAAGTAACTTCCTTTTTGATGCTGTAGGAACTCAGTACTAGTGCTGTCGTCACTAGTTGTTAGATACTAGTGAAAGTTGCTTCCACTTCCTGGTACCACTTGCATGTTCTGAGCAGTGATCATGCATAGACGTTCACAGTCTGATGACAGAATAGTTAGGATCTTTGCTAGATAGGTCGTGGCTCCAATGAATCATTATATTGACTTCACCTCTGGTGGCTGCTGTATTTCTCCAAGCCCTCACATTGTCAGGACCTGGGAAAAGTCCTTTTGCTGTCAGTACATGACCTATGTGCTTGTCTTCAGGCATTTTCGATTGTATTCTCTTCCTATTCAGTTTTAGGTTTGCTGCTAAAATCTCATTAGTAATTGCAATAGAATCTGATTGAGGTCTGTGATGGCTTTTTCCGTTGTATTGTTGCATCCATAGATCATCCAAATATCTTCCATGAGGGAGGATCACTGACTATCTCGAGTCATGTTGAAACCCTCCTGGAGCACTGGAAATATGAAACAACTTGCAGAATCGCCTGCATCTCCCAAATGGCATCCAGAATATAGTTAACTAAACAGTGCTTTCATCCAGCTTTCCATATGAGTAACCATTGAGGGGAATGAGGACCTGTACCTCGGTAAGTTGTGGCAAATGACTTCAGTGGTAGCATGTAGTACTAAGACCTCTTCAAAACTTTACTGAAATCTTTTGGATTTATGCATATCCTCAGTTTTCTAGATTTTCACTGATACTATGCTGCTAATCCAATCTGTAGGAACCTTCCCTTTCTCGCTTTTCTATTGTCTTTTTGGCTGGACTTGAGGGCAGTTGGAACTCTACTTGGCAGATGCTGATTTGGTTTCTCACTCTCATCTACTTTGAGATGATATTCAATAGGAAATAATGCAAGACCTGTAAAAACATCCATAATCCTTTAGGATCTGTTCAGTTGTCAATGCCATCATGGTCTGTAAAATTCTGCAAATTTCTTCTGGCATGTTAATGGCGCAAAATTTAGACTTGCTTCAGCTTAGACCAGTTCCAGTACCGTACAACCCAGATGGCCTCCTTCTTCAAAGAAGGCAATTTTCCCCCAGACATGATCGACGATGCCCTCCACCGTATCTCCTCCACTTCCCGCTCCTCCGCCCTTGTGCCCCGCCTCTCCAATCGCCATCAGGACAGAACCCCACTGGTCCTCACCTACCACCCGACAAACCTTCATATACATAGTATCATCCATCGTCATTTCCTCCACCTCCAAACGGTCCCCACCACCAGGGATATATTTCCCTCCCCTCCCCTATCAGCATTCCGAAAAGACCACTCCCTCCGTGATTCCCTCGTCAGGTCCACACCCCCACCAACCCAACCTCCACTCCCGGCATCTTCCCCTGCAACCGCAAGAAATGCAAAACTTGCGCCCACACCTCCCCCCTTACCTCCCTCCAAGGCCCCAAGGGATCCTTCCATATCCACCACAAATTCACCTGCACCTCCACACACATCATTTACTGCATCCGCTGCACCCGATGTGGCCTCCTCTAAATTGGGGAGACAGGCCGCCTACTTGCGGAACATTTCAGAGAACACCTCTGGGACACCCGGACCAACCAACCCAACCACCCCGTAGCCCAACACTTCAACTCCCCTCCCACTCTACCAAGGACATGCAGGTCCTTGGACTCCTCCATTGCCAGACCATAGCAACACGACGACTGGAGGAAGAGCACCTCATCTTCCACCTAGGAACTCTCCAACCACAAGGGATGAACTCAGGTTTCTCCAGTTTCCTCATTTCCCCTCCCCCACCTTGTCTCAGTCCCAACCCTCGAACTCAGCACTGCCTTCCTAACCTGCAATCTTCTTCATGACCTCTCTGCCCCCACCCCCACTCCGGCCTATCACCCTCACCTTAACCTCCTTCCACCTATCGCATTTCCAATGCCCCACCCCCAAGTCCCTCCTCCCTACCTTTTATCTTAGCCTGCTGGACACACTTTCCTCATTCCTGAAGAAGGGCTCATGCCCAAAACGTTGATTCTCCTGCTCCTTGGATGCTGCCTGACCTGCTGCGCTTTTCCAGCAACACATTTTCAGCTCTGATCTCCAGCATCTGCAGTCCTCACTTTCCCCTCTTCAGCTTAGACCAGTGCGTTTTCCAAAACACCTACTGCTGGGAACGTCACACCTTCATTTGTGCCATTGCATTGGGGTTTACAGCTTTATGTTTCCCATAACATGCAGCTCATTCTCTCATGTTGCCTCAGTCTCAGTCTCAAGGGCTTTGTATTCATCATGTTGTACTACTCCTCACAAGTCTGCAAAAATCATGATGTTGCAGAAAACACTGCTGTCCTTCCACAGTCATTGCAATGTCAGTCTCAAATTATTTATCACCTATTCAAGCTGATGATGCCCAACCTGTTGCATAGTATAAAGTGATTTAGCAGATTCACTGACCGACATCTCACCAGCATCTATCTTTTTCAGCTTGTTTCACTACTGTCTAGCTAAAAACTTATCTGCAAGGTGACTCAGATTTGAAAAGTTATGGCACTGCTTCCCCAGTACTGGACTTGCTTTCTTTTAGTGTGTGATGTTTTAATGTTGCTAACAGCTGTAATATGGAAAAAAATAGCAGGCGGTATGCACACAGGAAATAAATAAAGGCCAAGTTAATTCTAATATAATTCTTACGTTACACTTAATGGAGGGATATTATCCAGGACAACTGTACTTTTAAACAGTACCATGGAAACCTTTGCTTGAATGTGTGAGTTTAATCAGGGCCCTGGTTGAATGCTTCATAAGAAAGTTGTAATCAACGAGGAGAAAGCGAGGGCTGCAGATGCTGGAGATCAGAGTCGAGAGTGTGGTGCTGGAAAAGCACAGCAGGCCAGGCAGTATCCAACTCATTCCTGATGAACGGCTTTTGCCCGAAACATCGATTCTCCTGCTCCTCGGATGCTGCCTGACCTGCTGTGCTTTTCCAGCACCACACTCTCGACTCATAAGAAAGTCGTACATCATACAACACCTTCTCAATACTACATTAGCTCATCAGTTTGGATTGTGTATTCACATTTCAGATTCTTAAGCTGCTGCCTCAGTGGTGAGAGTGCTAAAACTGAATGATGATTGACTCAGTATGAGTGTGCTGCTAGCACTATCTGAACATACTTTCAAAACTCCAAGTGCATCATCATATACAATGGCAGATCAGAACAAGATCATTATTCATTCACATAACAAAGGACTCTCACTCCATAAATCCACAGCAGCAATGCCTTGCTGTCAGCAGGCAGATGAAATGGTGCAAAATCCCCTTGGCAAAACAATTTCAAGTTTCGGAAAACAGAAACATCATCAGACATTGCTCTGATGGAGTCTCACATCAAAAATAAACATGAAGATAAGAAAATTGCGAAACCACACAACAATGCTATGACAACCGTAACAGACTAATTCAGATAGGACTATTTCATTTTGAACAGTGCATTGAAGACATTTCTTCTCACATCTTGTGGGTTCATCATTCCAGTGAGAGACATGAGACACTTGCAATCTACCATCCAACCATATATTTTTATGATTTCCATATCCATATAATTTCTAATGAAATACTCCATTTTTAAATTCTGTGTTTGGAGCTTCAACTGTTTAGTTTGTGATTCATAACGAGCTTAACTTTGATAATTGGAGTGTTTGTTTAGGATTACCAGAAAATTTGCCTGTACGAAAATTACAATGGAATAGTGCAAAGTGACTGATGTTGGTTGCAATTTGGGATTGTTTGATATAAAGTGGAAACACTGCACTTTGAGATTTTTTATTCAGTCCCATCTAGCAAAGCAGATGGATTGACAACTTAGTAATATATTGACCATGAAACATTTGTCACTGACCAAAGATGTGCAGGTCAGGTGAAATGGCCATGCTAAATTGCCCAAAGTGTTAGATGCATTAGTCAAAGGGGAATGGGTCTGGGTGGGTTACTCTTTGGAGGGTCAGCATGGTTGGGACAAAGGGCCTGTTTCCACACTGTAGGGATTCTTATTTAGAGCAAGTGTAGCAAAGATTCACTTGGCTGATATCGGGGATATCAAGATTGTTGTATGAGCTTCACTAGAATTTTGAAGACTCAGACAGGATCTAATGGAAACTTGAATTCTAACAGGGATGGACAGACTAGATGTGGGCAGGATGTTTTCCTGCTTGGGGATTGTTTAGAACCAGGGGTCACAATCTCAGGAAATGGGGTAGGCTATGTAAGACAGATATGAGGAATAACTTCTTCACTCAACCTGTGGAATTCCCTACAACAAAGGGCTGTGCAGGCTGGATCACTCAGTATATTCAAAGAAGACATTGAATAATGTTTAGATATTAAATTCATCGAACAGTCCCTTTGAGCCATTCAGCCACACAGTCTCTCCCAAGCTTCCACTGAGGTCCTGCACACGCCAATCAGCCAATCAGCGTGCTGACTTATGGACTTCTGATTTCAGACTTTGCACTGAGAAAATGAAATTTGAGGGAGAATGGTGAGGAGGGAGTGTGAGAATATGGCATTGAGATAGAGGACCAGCCATGATCATATTGAATGGTGAAGCAGCCTCTCAGAGCTCAATTGTCTACTTCTGCTCCTAGCTTCCACCTTTCTAACTTTCCAATGTTATTATGTTACTAAACCGCATACATAAGGGAAATATTTACATCCTGTTTGGTCAACCTGATGTTTACGATACTTCTCAATTTTTAAAAACTTAATTCACAGGTTGAAGATGCCACTGGCCAGGAAGCATTTATTGGCCATCCCTAAATGACCAGAGGGCAGTTAAGAGTCAACCCCATTGCTTTGAGTCTGGAGTCACATGTAGACCAGATCAGCTAAGAATTGTAGCTTCCTCCCCTAAAGAACATTAATGAACCAGATGCTATTTTCCAACAATCAACAGTGGATTTGTGGCTATCATTAGACTCTTAATTCCAGATTTTTAAATTAAATTCAAATTCCACCATCTGCCGTGGTGGGATTTGAACCCAGGTCCCTGGAACATTACCTGGTCTCTGGGTTGACCAGGCCATTGCCTCCCATTTAACATCTCTTTGTGTTGTCCTGCTGTATTACCAGCCAGTCACTGATCTGGAATGTCACAAACAGCCCCAGATTGCTTGAAAAATGGGGCTTTCTAACATAGTATTAGAAATGGAAGATCAAACAGTCAGATCAAACTGAAGCCATTTTCCTTCACAATCGATGCTATGGGTGGGGTTTTCATGCTTCAGGTCTGAACTTACGTTTGGTGCCTGGGATCAATTTGTGACAATGCAAATTTGTAAGTCTCAAAAGAGGTCCAATATACACTCACTGCTGCTGCTGCACTTTGACAACAAAACTGCCAAATAAAGTGGAATAATTTGAACCAGTGAAACAGTTTCCTTTGGAAGAGTTGTTAGAACACACTAAGAATACATTGAAGAGTTGATCATTGACCACATCGTGGTGCTCCCAGTTCCCATGCAGAATGTATCCTGTGCTGAAAGAAAGGTCTGAACTCAGAGAACTTGAGGGATGATCAAGGAAAGATCTTCAGTTATCTTCACTTCCCATACTTATCCATCCACCTTGCCCAGCCCATACTGTGGGAACCATTGTTTATTATGGAATGTATAATTTTGGACAAACAGCATGGTTTTGTGTGGAGGATATCTTCCCTCACTAACTTGATCGTGTTTTTTGAGGAGGTGACAAAGGTGATTGATGAGAGAAAAACAGTTGACATTGTCTACATGGACTTCAGTAATGACTTTGACAAGGTTCCTCATGGCAGACTGGTACAAAAGGTGAAGTCACATGGTATTGGGTGGGGGAGGTGCTGGCAAGATGGATGCAGAACTAGCATAGTCATAAGAGATAGAGCGTAGTGATGGAAGGATGCTCTTTGAAATGGAGGGCTGCCACAGATATCAGTGCTGGGACCTCTGCTGTTCGTGATCTACAGAAGTTATTTGGAGGAAAACATAGCTGATCTAACTAGTAAGTTTGCAGACTGTACAATGATTGGTGGAGTTGCGGATAGTGAGGAGGATTGTCAAAGGATACAGCATGATATAGACCAGTTGGAAGCATGGGCAGAAAAATGCAGACAGAGTTTAATCTGGACAAATGTGAGGTGATGCATTTTTTAATGCAGGTGGTAATTACACAGTGAATGGACCTTTAGGAGTCTTGATATGTAGAGGGATCTGGGCGTGCAGGTCCATAGGTCACTGAAGGTGGCATTCCAGGTAGATAAGGTAATAAAAAAAGGTCTATGGTATGCTTGCCTTCATTGGAAGGGGCATTGTGTATAAGGATAGACAAGTTATGCTGCTGCTTTATAGAACTTCAGTTAGACCACACTTGGAATATTGCGTATAGTTCTGATCACCTTATTAGTAGAAGGATGTGGTGGCTTTGGAGAGAGTACCGAAAAGGTTTACCAGCACGTTGCCTAGTATGGGGGATTTTAGCTATAACGAAAGTTTGGATAGATAGGATTTGTTTTCATTGGAATGCAGGAGGTTGAGGGGCAATCTGATAGAAGCTTCTAGGATTGTGAATGGCCTGGATAGACTGTAAAGTATGAAGCTTTTTCTCAGGGTGGAGGGTCAATTAATAGGGGGGTCAAGAAGTGTGGTGCTGGAAAAGCACAGCAGGTCAGGCAGCATCCTAGGAGCAGGAGAATTGACATTTCTGGGGGGGTCGATTCTTCTGCTATCGGATAGTCATATAGATATACACTACGGAAACAGACCCTTCGGTCCAACTCGTCCATGTCAACCAGATATCCCAACCCAATCTAGTCCCACCTGCCAGCACCCAGCCCATATCCCTCCAAACCCTTCCTATTCATATACCCATCCAAATGCCTCTTAATTGTTGCAATTGTACCAGCCTCCACCACATCCTCTGGCAGCTCATTCCATTCACGTACTATCCTTTGAGTGAAAAACTTGCCCCTTAGGTCTCTTTTATATCTTTCCCCTCTCACCCTAAACCTATGCCCTCCCCACCCCAGGGAAAAGACTTTGCCTATTTATCCTATCCATGTCCCTCATGATTTCATAAACCTCTAAAAGGTCACGCCTCAGCCTCCGACAATCCAAGGAAAACAGCCTCAGCCTGTTCAGCCTCTCCCTGTAGCTCAAATCCTCCAATCCTGGCAACATCCTTGTAAATCTTTTCTGAACCCTTTCAGGTTTCACAACATCTTTCCGATAGGAAGGAGACCAGAATTGCATGCAATATTCCAACAGTGGCCTAACTAATGTCCTGTACATGCACAACATGACCTCCCAACTCCTGTACTCAATACTCTGATCAATAAAGGAAAGCATACCAAACGCCTTCTTCACTATCCTATCTACCTGCGTCTTCACTTTCAAGGAACTATGAACTTGCACTCCAAGGTCTCCTTGTTCACCCATACTCTCTAGAACCTTACCATTAAGTGTATAAGTCCTGCTAAGATTTGCTTTCCCAAAATGCAGCACCTCACATTTATCTAAATTAATCTCCATCTGTCACTTCTCAGCCCATTGGCCCATCTGATGAAGATCCCATTGTAATCTGAGGTAACCCTCTTCACTGTCCACAACACCACTAATTTTGGTGTCATCTGCAAACTTACTAACTATACCTCTTATGCTTGCATCCAAATCATTTATATAAATGATGAAAAGTAGTGGACCCAGCACCGATCCTTGTGGCACTCCACTGGTCACAAGCCTCCAGTCTGAGAAACAACCCTCCACTACCAGCATTTTCTTCTATCTTTGAGCCAGTTCTGTATCCAAATGGCTAGTTCTCCCTGTATTCCATGAGATCTAACCTTGCTAATCAGTTTCCCATGGGGAACCTTGTCGAACACCTTACTGAAGTCCATATAGGTCACGTCTATCGATCTGTCCTCATCAATCCTCTTTGCTACTTCTTCAAAAAACTCAATCAAGTTTGTGAGACATGATTTCCCACGCACAAAGCCATGTTGACTATCCAAAATCAGTCCTTACCTTTCCAAATACATGTACATCCTGTCCCTCAGGATTCCCTCCAACAACTTGCCCACCACCGACATCAGGCTCACTGGTCTATCGTTCCCTGGCTTGTCCTTACCATCCTTCTTAAACAGTGGCACCACGTTAGCCAACCTCTAGTCTTCTGTCACCTCACCTGTGACTATCAATGACACAAATATCTCAGTAAGAGGCTCAGCAATCACTTCCTTATCTTCCCACAGAGTTCTAGGGTACACCTGATCAGGTCCTGGGGATTTATCCACTTTTATGTGTTTCAATACATCCAGCACTTCCTCCTCTGTAGTATGGACATTTTTCAAGATGTTACCATCTATTTCCCTACATTCTACATCTTCCATATCCTTTTCCACAGTAAATACTGATGCAAAATACTCGTTCAGTATCTGCCCCATCTCCTGCAACTCCACACAAATCCACAGATGTTGCCTGACCTGCTTTGTTTTTCCAGTACTAAACATGTTGATTCTGATCTCCAGCATCTGCAGTCCTCACTTTCTCCCAATTACTTGGAGACATAGGTTCAAGGTATAGTGGGGTGGGGGGAGGAGCAGGTTTCAAAGAGATGAGCAAGGCAGGATTTTCACACAAAGGATGATGAGAGCCTGGAATGCGCTGCCAGAGGAGGTGTTGGAAGTGAACACAAAGGCGTCATTCAAGATGCACCCGGACAAATACATGAACAGGAAGGGAATATAGGGATACGGATCCTTTGAGTGAAGACAGTTTTACCCTGGAAGGGCAAAATGTGTCAGCGCAGACCTGGAGGGCTGAAGGGCCTGTTCCTGTGCTGCATTGTTATTTGTTCTCTGTTGGATAATGATGATGGTTAATGATTTACAAGATCCAACGGTACCATGGCCAACCCATGGCACTGGGGGGTAAAGGACAGTAATAGTGATGGGGATTCCATAACCCGACAATCACAACAGAGGTATCTGCAACAATAAATGTGATTCCACGATGACATGCTGTCTCCCAGTGCCAGGGACAGAGATATCATGGAGCAACTGCTGGGCACTTTTCTGGGAGGTTATGATCCACAGTGGTACCAATGATCAATGGTAGGAAGAGGGATATTACTCTGAAAACAAGTTTTTGGAAATTCAGAAGGAATTTGAAAAGTAGGACATCTGAAGAAGCACTCTCAGGATTGGACCCAATGCTGTGTGTTCGTGAGCATAGAAATAGGTGAATTGATCAATGGAACTCAAAGCTTTAGGAGTAGTGGAAGAGACGGTATCAGATTTCAGAAGCATTGAGACCAGTTCGGGGACAAGTGGGACCTGTCCAAGATGGTTGGATTAAATTTTAATAGGACCACGACATGGAGATTTGCTAAGGTTATTGGGGAGAGTTTAAACTAGCTTCTCAGGGGGGTGGGAAGCTGAAGTGTCTTTCAAATTACAAAACAATAAAGCCAGTCACAGGAACAGTGAAATCAAAAGGATGGTGAATCAAAGGTGAACATAAGCTCAACTTAGAGTGTGAAATAATGCCAATAAGGTAAAGTTAAGGGCATATGCATGCACTATCCACAACATAGCTGGTCATTTAAATACAAATCAAAGGAAATGGGTGTGACTTAATTGTCATTGTGGAAACTGGGCTGCAGGGTAACTGAGGAGAGGACCTGGATATTCAAGAACATTTAACATTGAGGAAGGAAACGCAAAAATGAAAAGGAGATGATAATAAGGGATGGGATAAATACATTGATCAGAAGTACAAAATGTGAACTCTGTTTGAGTGGGACAAATGTCAAGATGACAGATCAGTACCCCCAAAGTACTATAGGCATTCTTAACTTATAATTCCAAAATGAATACTTTTAAAATAAGGATGGCTACAGACAAAAGTACTGGAGATGTAAATTTACTGACTGTCTGGCAATGTCCTGCATAGGACCCAATGGAAGGTTGTACCAAGAAAGGAAACTTTAATCAGAGAGAGAGAGAGAGAGAGATGCAACAGGAAGAGATAATGAGGCGACAGGCTATCTTACTTCTCTCAGCAGAAAGGCCCACCTCTTACAGACATGTTTTGTATTTTGCTCTTCCAGGAATATGTACAAACCAGATCCTGGTCTGTTTGCGCTAACTGAAGAATGTGTGCTGGTGGCAGAAAGAATCTGAAGCAGAGTCATATCAGACTTGAAACATTATGATTAGATATCCCTACAGTGTGTAAACATGTCCTTCAGCCCAACAAGTCCACACCGACCCTCCAAGAGCAACCCACCCCACTTCTGACTAATGCACCTAACAATTATGGACAATTTAGCATAGCCAATTCACCTGACCTGCACATCTTTGGACTGTGGGAGGAAACCAGAGCACCCAAAGGAAACCCACACAGACATAGGGAAAACATGCAAACTCCACACGGACAGTCGCCCGAGGCTGGAATCAAACCTGGGACCCTGATGCTGTGAGGCAGTAGTGCTAACCACTGAGCCACCGTGCCACTCTCTGTATCTCTTTCCACAACTGCTCGGTTTCTCTAGCACTTTTGATTTTATTTCAGACTTGCAATTTATGCTTTTATTAAGGGAGTGACTGGGTTCAGGTAGGCAGCCACACTGATGAACACAAGGTTATTCACAAACCATTGTCACAAAAGAATGAAAATATGTTCCTGGGCTTTATTAAGAATACAAAAGGGTTTGTGCTGTGGGAGCTTAATAAGCGTGTGGGGCAGGTAGTCGAACAGTTGACAATAGACTTCTTTTTTTCTTATTGTCTTCAAATGACTTAATGTAAAATTTGTTTAACTAAGTCTTTGTACATTAAACAATCAAAGACATCTACCAATTCCCCAAGATGAAGAAAAATGAATGTTCACTAGAAATAAAAATAATAGCCTCAATTAGCATGCTTTTCAAAAAAAAAGGAAGAAAAGACAGCTGGTGTCTTTTCTCCTTTGGGACCATGCAGACACAAAGAAAGAACACCTCTTTGCTGTTTCTCCTTGGTGTTACCTGGGAAAGTGTGCTGACACTCAAACACTACTATTTCCTCCGAGAGTGTGGTGCTAGAAAAGCAAGGCAGGTCAGGCAGCATCCGAGGAGCAGGAAAATCAACATTTCGGGCAAAAGCCCTTCATCAGGAATTAGGCTGGGAGGCTCGGGGGAGGAGAGATAAATGGGAGGGGGCTGGGGCTGGGGGTACAATAGCTGAGAGTGCAATAGGTGGATAGAGGTGGGGGTGATGGTGATAGGTCAGAGGGGAGGGTGGAACGGATAGGTAGGAAGGAAGACTGACCGGTTGGACAGGTCATGGGGGGCTGTTGACCTGGAAGATAGGAGCTGGGATAAGGTTGGGGGAAGGGAAATGAAGAAACTGGTTAAATTCACATTGATGTGCTGGGGTTGAAGGGTCCTGAGGTGGAAGATGAGGCATTTTTCCTCCAGGCGTTGGGTGGTAAGGAATTGGCAAAGAAGGAGGCCCAGGACCTGCATGTCCTCAGCAGAGTGGGACGGGGAGTTGAAGTGTTCAACCACGGGGTTGTAGGGTTGGTTGGTGTGGACATCCCAGAGATATTCTCTGAAGCGCTCTGCGAGTAGGTGTCCATTTCCCCAATGTAGAGGAGACCGCATCGGGATCAACGGATGCAGTAAACGATGTGTGGAAGCGTAGGTTAAACTTTGATGGATATGGAAGGATCTTATGGAGCCTTGGATGGAGGTGAGGGTGGTGGGGTGGGCACAGGTTTTGAAATTTCTGTAGTGGCAGGTGAAGGTGCAGGGAGGGAGGGTGGGTTATTGGGGGAGGTGTGGACCTGACGAGGTAATCACAGAGGGAATGATCTTTACAGAAAGCGGATAAGGGTGGGGAGGGAAATATATCTCGGGTGGTGGGGTCCGTTTGTAAGTGGCGGAAATAGCAGAGGATGATGCGATGTATACAGAGGTTAGTGGGGTGGAAGGTGAGGACCAGGGGTGTTCTGTCCTTGGTGCAGTTGGAAGGGTGAGGTTCAAGGGCGGAGGTGGAGGAAGTGGATGAAATGCACTGGAGAGCATCATCAACTACGTGGGAGGGGAAATTGGGGTCTTTAAAAAAGGAGACCATCTGGTTTCCCTTATACCCAATTCCTCCGCCTCCACTGCATCTACTCCCAGGAGAACCAGTTCCACCACAGAACACACCAGATGGCCTCCTTCTTCAAAGACTGTAATTTCCCCTCCTACATGGCTGATGATGCCTTCCAGCACATCTCATCCATATCCACCACCTCTGCCCTCGAACCCCACCCCTCCAACCGCAACAAGGACAGAACAACCACCCCCAGTCCTCATCTTCCACCCCACCAACCTCCGAATACTTCACATCATCCTCTGCCATTTCCACCTCCTACAAACAAACCCCCACACCAGAGATGAATTTTCCTCCCCACCCCCACCAGCTTTCCATACAGACTGTTCCCTCTGCAACTACCTTGTCAGCTCCATGCCCCCCAACAACCCACCCTCTCTACATTGGGGAGATAGGATACTTACTCGCAGAGTGTTTCAGAGAACATCTCCAGGACACCCACACTAACCAACCCCACTGCCCTGTGGTAACTCCGCTGAGGACATACAGATCCTGGGCCTCCTCCATCGCCCATTCCTTACCACCCGACACCTGGAGGAAGAACGCTTCACCTTTCGCCTCAGGACCCTCCAACCCCTTGGCATCAATGTGGATTTCACCAGTTTCTTCATTTCCCTTCCCCCCCCCACCCTTATCCCAGTTCCAACCCTCCAACTTGGCACCGCTCTCATGACCTTTCCTACCTGACCATCTTCCTTCCCACCCATCCGCTCCACCCTCCCCTCTGACCTATCACGTTTATCCCCACCTCCATCTCCCTCTCGCACTCTCAGCTACCTCCCCCATAGCCCCACCCCCCTTCCATTTATCTCTCCATCCCTGAGGCTCCCAGCCTCATACCTGATGAAGGGCTTTTGCCCGAAACATTGATTTTCCTGCTCCTCGCATGCTGCCTGACCTGCTGTGCTTTTCCAGCACCACACTCTCAACTCTAATCTCCAACATCTGCAGTCATCACTTTCACCTAGCTGTTTCCTACCACTATTTCCTTGTTCATCACAGAATGATTTAATCAAAGTACTTGAAGTCTCCAATATACTGGTTTGATTGATTTAAGTTAACAGAAAACACCAACCAGTTTTCTCGATTTAACAAGGACTATTAGTTAATACAATTTTATTATTTCTAGCCACAGGTAAACAAAGCTATGAACTTTCAACATACAATTCAATTAGTTGAAATTGCAACACCCTTTTAAAACCCCTCGACACATATAAAAGACAGACACTGACAAACAAAAAACATTTGTGTTCTGGGTGGAGGCAAAGGAAGTGGGGAAATAAAGTTCAATAGCACCAGTCTATGGGATTTGATGAAATGTTCCTTTTATTTCTCAGGACCTTTTAGAGTCATAGAAACAGACCCTTCGGTCCAACCTGTCCATGCCGACCAGATATCCCAACCCAATCTAGTCCCACCTGCCAGCACCCGGCCCATATCCCTCCAAACCCTTCCTATTCATATACCCATCCAAATGCCTCTTAAATGTTACAATTGTACTAGCCTCCACCACATCCTCTGGCAGCTCATTCCATACACTCACCAACCTCTGTGTTTTTGTTCTCCAATTTCGAATACTTTGGATTTTTCCACTTGTATACAGGAGTCAGGGGGTGATTTGTGCACTAATTTTAAAGTTACTGTTAAAGGTAACTGGTATGAAAAGACAATTAGCTTTTTTAAATCTTCGGGTACAGGTAAAGACCCAGAACCTGCTTCTTTAGCAATCTGGAGGCTTCTCTGCTACTATAAATCCCAAGCTGTTCACTTGCCAGGAAGCCAATCAGAGTGTTGTTGTCAAGGTGATAAAATCCAGCATCTCATTTCCCCCTCCAACTCTATTTTGATTTAGTCCCTACCCTCCCCTTCACTGTTTTGATCACACAGCATTGCCCTGTGGTTTGAAGGGCAGTGCTTGTCACTGGCCACTTGGGTGTTTTTCATATCTTCCAGAAAAAATAAAAAAAAGAAAAAAAAAAAAATCCAGCATCCACAATTGGTCTCATTTGCACAAAACAATCAGCAATCTGTTGCTGGATGAAACTCATTCTACATGGTCTCACACACACACACACACATGCTGTGGTATCTTCTCTCCTCTCCCACTGCTGGCAAGGCAGTAGTGTAAGTACAACACACGATGTGTTTCGGTAACTTGATTTTAAAAGTGCAACAATTCCTCACATGGTCCCTGGTTTTAAAGTAACCATTTTCTCATTTCAGTTGACAATCAAACACAAAGAAAAATGAAACAATGCAGTCTATTGTTACAATGCGGAGGTCGAACCACTCTGCTAATTAAAACTAAAACGCCCAGAGAAGCTCAATTTGCTTCATAATTTGTTAAAAACATGAGTGAGTGAAAGAGAACTCCTGATTTCCACTGTTTAAAGAAAATAAAACTTTTTTTTAACTCTAACAGTGAACACTAAACAAAAACTATTAACAAACCTGAGCCACCATTTCTTCTTAGCTAATCAATGCTGACCCCAATGCTATGATGTGTTGGGTATGCTAGAAGTTATTAAGGTGAAAAAATCCCCAAGACCAGATGGGATCTATCCCAGGTTGCTGAGGGAGGCGAGAGAGGAAATAGCTGAGGCCCTGACAGATATCTTTGTGGCATCCTTAAATACAGGTGAGGTGCTGGAGGACTGGAATGTTGCTCATGTTGTCCCCCTGTACAAGAAGAATAGTAGGGATATTCCGGGTAACTACAGACCAGTGAGCCTGACACCGGTGGTAGGGGAGTTGCTGGAGAGGGTACTGAGAGATAGGATCTATTTATATTTGGAAAGGAATGAGTTTATCAGTGATAGACAACATGGTTTTGTGTGGGGGAGATCGTGCCTTACCAACTTAATAGAGTTCTTCAAGAAAGTGACCAAGTTGTTAGATGAAGGAAGGGCTGTTGATGTCATAAACATGGATTTTAGTAAGGTGTTTGATAAGGTTCCCCATTGTAGACCACTGGAGAAAGTGAACTCACATGGTGTGCAGGGTTTCTAGCTAGGTGGATATAGAACTGGTTGAGCAACAGGAAACAGAGAGTGGTAGTTGAAGGGAGTTTCTCGAAATGGAGAAAGGTGACCAGTGGTCCACAGGGGTCATTATTGAGGCCACTGTTGTTTGTAATATATACAAATGATCTGGAAGAGGGCACTGTTGGTATGATCAGCAAGTTTGCAGATGACACAAAGATTGGTGGAGTAGCAGAAAGCAAAGGGACTGTCAGAGAATACAGAGGATATACATAGACTGGAGAGTTGGACGGAAAAGTGACAGATGTCTTTCAATCCAGACAAATGTGAGGAGATGCATTTAGGCAAGTCTAATTCTAGAGCAAATTATACAGTGAACAGAAGAGCCTTGTGAAAAGTTGATGAACAGAGAGATCTGGGAGTGCAGGTCCATTGTACCCTGAAGGTTACTGCACAGGTGGATAGAGTGGTCAAGAAGGCATTTACTATGCTTGCCTTCATTGGACGGAGTATGGAGTATAAGAGCTGGCAAGTCATGTTAAATTGTACAAGACATTGGTTCGGCCGCATTTAGAATACTGTGTACAGTTCTGGTCGCCACACTACCAAAAGGATGTGGACGCTTTCGAGAGAGTGCAGAGAAGGTTTACGAGGATGTTGCCTGGTATGGAAGGTGCTAGCTATGAAGAGAAGTTGAGTAGGTTAGGATTGTTTTCATTAGAAAAAAGGAGATTGAGGGGGGACCTGATTGAGGTCTACAAAATCATGAAGGGTATAGACAGGGTGGATAGAGGTAAGCTTTTTCCCAGGTTGAAGAATTCAATAACCAGAGGTCATGCTTTCAAGGTGAGAGGTGGAAAGTTTAAGGGGGATACACGCAGCAAGTACTTCACACGAGGGTGGTGGGCTTCTGGAATGCGTTGCCAGCAGAGGTGGTAGTGGCAGGCACGGTAGATTCATTTAAGATGCGTCTGGACAGATGCATGAGGAGGTGGGGAGCAGAGGGATACAGATGCTTAGGAATTGACCGGCAGGTTTAGACAGTACATTTGGATCGGCTCAGACTTGGAGGGCCGAAGGGCCTGTTCCTGGGTTGTAAATTTTCGTTGTTCTATTAAAAGCCTGCTCCAATAACACAATCACTCAAAGTCCATGCAGTCTGTTATGCTGTTTTCCTTCCGGTCTTCCAAATCTGCTGTGTCCTTCCATCCTTCCAATTCTGCTGTCCTGTCCCTGGGCCGTCATCTATGATGTCTTTTACTGCTAGTACTTTTAGCTATCAAATGTCTTAATATCTTTTAAGTAGTTGGTGCCTTCTTAGAGATTTCTTGTGAGAGTAAGATGTTTATTTCTTTAGATGGCAGTTGGCACTCTCTTAATTTTCATATATCCTGGGTTTATATACCCCCCTCATGACATATTACATTTTTATAACTTGGTTGGTTCTTGGGTGTCAAAACAATCCATTTTAAATTCAATTGGTCCTTTGTCTCCACGCGCCCCTTCCAAATCAATTGGCTGAATTTAAAATGCTGCTTGGGCCTGCTCAATACAAAATGTCAATTCAAGCATCTGCCTCCCAACAGACATTTATTTTTAAACATCTAAGCGCCAAAAAGAACGCTATCGCTTAAAGGGAACAACAATGCTTTCCCTGCATTTTACAATTTTACAACCTTTACACACCAACTTCATGACACCATATGTTGGTGAAATGAAAAAAAAAGGAAACAAGTGATCCTTTGCTTCAAATAGTAAGCTACTTTCCAAGCCTAGAAAGCACTCCTGGTAGTTGGATATTGAATAGGCCGACTGGTTCGTTCACTGGAAGTTGAGAGATGAGACATGTGACTGGATTTTTTGTATATGGTGTGAGCTAATATTACAGGTCAAAACGGTGCAAAGGTAGTCTAATCTTTTCCGGTAGGAAGCTCACTATTATGTATATGTCAGTTGAAAATCACACAATATCAGGTTATAGTCCAACAGGTTTATTTGAAAGTACCAGCTTTTGGAGCACTGCTCCTTCGTCAGGTAGCTACCTCCACTTCATGAATATGTAAGGAACTCCAAACCTTGGCCCATGCCCAAAGAACAGGGCGGAGTTACATGACACTGTGCCACCAGAAAGAATGTGCAACCCATCTGATGGAATTGGAACTACTTGTCTGTACTTTTCAGTAGCTACAAAAATGAGGATTTGCATCTTCAAGTTCATCAGGTTGTTGCTCCAATTTCTGCAATGGGTTGCCTATACTGACACAACTACTTAACCCATGTAAACTAACTTATCAGGAGCCTGGGAACCTGGAGTAATTTTCCAGTGGAAACACAAGGTGCACAAAGAATGAGGAGAATGAGGAGAAACATAAGATCTTAGGTAGGGTCAGACTAAGAGGGCATACAACAAGGTCTAAATTGAGCTTATAGTGTGTGTATGTAAGAGATCAGAGCAAATAAGATTGGAGAGTTTCAGGCAGAGATATGGGATATATTGCTGTTACAATACAGAGATCTGGCACAAAAAGGAACAAAACTGGGTATTAAACATTTATGGATACAAGGAGGGAGGAGGGATGGCGGATTTGATTAAGGAAAGTATTGTATTGTTGGAGCGAGAAAGGGGAGATAATGGAGGGCGTCAAGGACAGAGCATATTTGGTTACAGCTTCAAAATGACAGAACTATCAGAAAACTACTGAATGTATTTTATATATCACCAATGGGTGGGAAAGACACAGAGGACAAATTTGCAAGGAAACTGCAGAAATTATAGACTATTTATAATTGGGAACTTGAACAATCCCAGTTCTAAGAAGAAAGTTGTGAAGTAAGGAACAAAGGCAAGAATTTCTATAAGATGTTCAGTTTAATTTTTTACTTCAATGTTTACCACTCCAAAGAAGAAGGAGACATTGCTGGATCTGGTACAGGTATAAGTCAAGAGTCAGCCCAGAGCTTTTGGGGGACATTTATCCGAATATCACAAGGGTTTGATTAGAATTTATAGAATCCCTACAGTATGGAAACAGGTCCTTCAGCCCAACAAGTCCACACTGACCCTCCTAAGACTAACCCATCCAGACCCATTCTCCTACCCTATTATACTATATTGACTATGGGCAATTTAGCATGACTAATTCAACTGACCTGCACATCTTTGGACTGTGGGAGGAAATCAGAGCAAATCCACGCAGACATGGGGAGAATGTGCAAACTCCACACAGACAGTCACCCAAGATTGAACCCAGGTCCCTGGCACTATGAGGCAGCAGTGTTAACCACTGAGTCACTGTGCCACCCACTAGCCAAGGAGCAGTGCAGAGCAAAAATTGGAGAAAGGCTAATTTTGATGGGATGAGACTAGATTTAGCCCATGTAAATTGGAATCAAGTAACGCCATGTAAATTTATAACTGCTAAATAGGCTGCCTTTACAGAGCAGGATACTTGCATGCAGTTGAGATACATTTCCATGTGGTCAAACGGTAAGGCAAACAAAACCAGGGCTCCCAAGAAGACAAGAGAAACAGAAAGCAAGCTGAAACAGAAAATTGGTGGATAAGCCAGATATTAGGGTGTTAACACAATCAAGAACCCGAGTTTAGAATAGAGAGGTGCTGGAAAAGCACAGCAGGTCAGGCAGCATCCAAGGAGCAGGAAAATCGACATTTCGGGCAAAAGCCCTTTATCAGGAATGAGCTCATTCCTGATTTTCCAGCTCCTCGGATGCTGCCTGACCTGCTGTGCTTTTCCAGCACCACTCTAATCTAGACTCTGATCTCAGCATCTGCAGTCCTCAAATTCACCACAATCAAGAACCAGGCTGAACGCAGAGAATTCGGAAGAAAAGTGATAAAGAAATAAGAGCAGCAAAGAGAGCATGAGAAGAAGAGAGGGTATGAAAAGAGAATGACAGCAAACATAAAAGGGAATCCAGGAATATACCTTAGGCAAAGTAACAGTTAAAGACTGGTAAATGGAAGTATGGCACTGATTAGGGACCAAGAGATGTGCTTATGTATGCAAGCAGTGGGCATACCTCTGGTATTAAGTGGAGACTTTGCATCTCAAGGAGAATAAGGTTGCCAAAGTCTGGTGTGGAAGAGGAATTAGGTGATAAGAAACAATTGAAAAAAGGTAGCTACTAGAAAGGCTGCCTATGTTCAATGTAAGTAGGTTACATGGGCCAGATCAGATGCATCCAAGGATATTGAAGGAAGTAAGGGTCAAACTTATGCAGGCATTTGCCATAATTTCTGATTCCTCTTTAGATACAGCCACAGTGCCAAAGAACTGGAGAATTACAAAAGTTACACTTTTTCAGAAAAGGATGTAAAACTAAGCCCAACAATGGCAGGCCAGTTAGCTTAACCATGTCAATTGGAGAGAAAGCAAAGTTAACTCAAATACTGTTGTTTATGAAACAAGGAATATAATTCTAAAAGAGGCAGGAACTGAAGAGACTGGCAGTATGAGTCTAACCAGTGAAGAGTTTTCCTCCATTTCCCATTGACTCTAGTTTTGCTAGGGCTCATTGATGCCATATTTATTTAAATATTGTCTTGATGTCAAGTCCTGGCACTCTCACCTCACCTCTGGAGTTCAGCTCATTTGTTCCTGGTTACACCAAGGCTGTATTAAAGTTAACAGCTGAGTGCCCATTGCAAAACCGATGCCAAGTATTAGAGAGTTGGTTATTCCTTTGCAAGCATTACTTAGTAGCACCACTAATGACTCCTTCCATCACTTTGCTAATGATCAAGGTACACTCACAAAGCAGTAATGAGCTGTCTTAGATGTGTCTTGCTTTTTGTGGACAGGTCATACCTGGGCAATTGTCCATGTTGCTGGGTAGATGCCAGTGTTATCCCTCTACTGGAACATCTTAGCTAGGGGGCAGCAGGTCTGGAGCACAAGTCTCCAGTATTGCTGGAATATTGTCCGGAGCCACATCCTTTGCAGCATCCAGTGCCATCAGCCGTTCTTTGATATCTTGTGGAACAAATCAAATTAGCTGAACACTGGCATTTTTTGAGGCTGGGGACATCTGGAGGATGCCATGATGTATCATACACATGCCACTTCCAATTGATGATTTTTGCAGATATGTCAGCCTTATCTTTTGCACAGATGTGCTGGGCTCCCCAATCATTGAGGATAAGGATATTTGCAAGCCCTCCTCCTCTAGTGAATTGTCTTAATTGTCCACCACCATTCACGACTGGATGTGACAGGACTGCAGAGCTCAGTTCTTATCTGATGGTTGTGGGATTGCTTAGCTCGGTCTATGATTAGATTAGATTACATTACATATTAGATTAGATTAGATTACATGACATTACAGTGTGGAAACAGGCCCTTCGGCCCAACAAGTCCACACCCACCCGCCAAAGCGCAACCCACCCATACCCCTACATTTACCCCTTACCTAACACTACGGGCAATTTAGCATGGCCAATTCACCTGACCTGCGCATCTTTGGACGGTGGGAGGAAACCGGAGCACCCAAAGGAAACCCACGCAGACACAGGGAGAACGTGCAAACTCCACACAGTCAGTCGCCTGAGGCAGAAATTGAACCCGGATCTATGATTTGCTGCCTATTCAGTTTGGCATGCTGCTTAGTAATATCACCAAATCTAATTTTTAGGTATGCTTGTTTCTACTCCTTCATTGCACTCCTACACTCTTCATTGAACCAGAGTCGATCCCACTAGTTTGATGACAATGGTAGAATGGGGATCTGCCAGGCATGAGGTTGCACATTGTGGTGGATTACAATTTTGCTCCTGTTGATGGCCCACTTAGTATAGTGATAGTTACATATTCTCAACATGAAGACAGGACTTTGTCTTGGTGTATGGGCATAAGTCACCAAAGGTGTCTAGACATGCTGGCAAAGCAGTTAACAAGGTTCCCAGAATCCTGGACTTTCAGAAACAAATGCAAGGAATTGAGAAACAAACTTGCAAGCAGATCTCAGCTATCGGTAAGAATAGTAGGGTAGTTATGGTAGGGGATTTTAACTTTCCAAACATGGACTGGGCCTGCCACAGTGTTAAAGGCTTAGATGGAGAGGAATTTCTTAAGTGTGTACAAGACAATTTTTTGATTCAGTATGTGAATGTACCTACTAGAGAAGGTGCAAAACTTGACCTACTCTTGGGAAATAAGGCAAGGCAGGTGACTGAGGTGTCAGTGGGGGAGCACTTTGGGGCCAGCAACCATAATTCTATTCGTTTTAAAATGGTGATGGAAAAGGATAGACCAGATCTAAAAGTTGAAGTTCTAAATTGGAGAAAGGTCAATTTTGACGGTATTAGGCAAGAACTTTCAAAAGCTGATTGGAGACAGATGTTCGCTGGTAAAGGGACGGCTGGAAAATGGGAAGCCTTCAGAAATGAGATAACAAGAATCCAGAGAAAGTATATTCCGGTCAGGGTGAAAGGGAAGGCTGGTAGGTATAGGGAATGCTGGATGACTAAAGAAATTGAGGGTTTGGTTAAGAAAAAGAAGGAAGCATATGTCAGTTATATACGAGTCAGATCGAGTGAATCCTTATAACAGTTTAAAGAAAGTAGGAGTATATTTCAGAGGGAAATCAGGAGGGCAAAACGGGGACATGAGATAGCTTTGGCAAATAGAATTAAGGAGAATCCAAAGGGTTTTCACAAATATATTAAGGACAAAAGGGTAACTAGGGAGAGAATAGGGCCCCTCAAAGATCAGCAAGGCAGCCTTTGTGTGGAGGCGCAGAAAATGGGGGAGATACTAAATGAATATTTTGCATCAGTATTTACTGTGGAAAAGGATATGGAAGATATCGACTGTAGGGAAATAGATGGTGACATCTTGCAAAATATCCAGATTACAGAGGAGGAAGTGCTGGATGACTTGAAACAGTTAAAAGTGGATAAAGCCCCAGGACCTGATCAGGTGT
Source organism: Chiloscyllium punctatum (assembly GCF_047496795.1). Classification (NCBI taxonomy): domain Eukaryota; kingdom Metazoa; phylum Chordata; class Chondrichthyes; order Orectolobiformes; family Hemiscylliidae; genus Chiloscyllium; species Chiloscyllium punctatum. The sequence goes on from NC_092745.1 coordinate 64,646,681, forward strand.
ACCTGAGAACTCTGTGGGAAGCTAGGGAAGTGATTGCTGGGCCTCTTGTTGAGATATTTATATCATCGATAGTCACAGGTGAGGTGCTGGAAGACTGGAGGTTGGCAAACGTGGTGCTACTGTTTAAGAAGAGCGGTAAAGACAAGCCAGGGAACTATAGACTAGTGAGCCTGACCTCGGTGGTGGGCAAGTTGTTGAAGGGAATCCTGAGGGACAGGATGTACATGTATTTGGAAAGGCAAGGACTGATTCAGGATAGTCAACATGGCTTTGCGCGAGGGAAATCATGTCTCACAAACTTGATTGAGTTTTTTGAAGAAGTAACAAAGAAGATTGTAAGGCATTCGACAAGGTTCCCTATGGGAGACTGATTAGCAAGGTTAGATCTCATGGAATACAGGGAGAACTAGCCATTTGGATACAGAATTGGCTCAAAGATAGAAGATGGTGGAGGGTTATTTTTCAGACTGGAGGCCTGTGACCAGTGGAGTGCCACAAGGATCGGTGCTGGGCCCACTACTTTTTGTTATTTACATAAATGATTTGGATCCGAGCATAAGAGGTACAGTTAGTAAGTTTGCAGATGACACCAAAATTAGAGGTGTAGTGGACAGTGAAGAGGGTTACCTCAGATTACAACAGGATCTGGACCAGATGGGCCAATGGGCTGAGAAGTGGCAGATGAAGTTTAATTCAGATAAATGCGAGGTGCTGCATTTTGGAAAAGCAGATCTTAGCAGGACTTATACACTTAATGGTAAGGTCCTGGGGAGTGTTGCTGAATAAAATGACCTTGGAGTACAGGTTCACAGCTCCTTGAAAGTGGAGTCGCAGGTAAATAGGATAATGAAGATGATGTTTGGTATGCTTTCCTTTATTGATCAGTGTATTGAGTACAGGAGTTGGGAAGTCATGTTGCGGCTGTACAGGACATTGGTTAGGCCATTGTTGGAATATTGCATGCAATTCTGGTGTCCTTCCTATCGGAAAGATGTTGTGAAACTTGAAAGGGTTCAGAAAAGACTTACAAGGATGTTGCCAGGGTTGGAGGATTTGAGCTATAGGGAGAGACTGAATAGGTTGGGGCTGTTTTCCCTGAGCATCAGAAGCTGAGGGGTGACCTTATAGAGGTTTACAAAATTATGAGGGGCATGGATAGGATAAATAGACAAAGTCTTTTCTCTGGGGTCAGGGAGTCCAGAACTAGAGGGCATAGGTTTAGGGTGAGAGGGGAAAGATATAAAAGAAACCTAAGGGGCAACTTTTTCACACAGAGGGTGGTACGTGTATGGAATGAGCTGCCAGAGGTTGTGGTGGAGGCTGGTACAATTGCAACATTTAAGAGGCATTTGGATGGGTATATGAATAGGAAGGGTTTGGAGGGATATGGGTCGGGTGCTGGCAGGGTGGGACTAGATTGGGTTGGGATATCTGGTCGGCATGGATGGGTTGGACCGAAGGGTCTGTTTCCATGCTGTATATCTCTATGACACATTCAAAATAGGATTCAATAATCCCATTGTGGTGAATGTTCACAAAATATAGTTCCACCGCAATGGGATTATTGAATCCTATTTTGAATGTGAAGCCATTTAAGAAGATGAAGGGCTTATGCCTGAAACATTGATTCTCCTGCTCCTCTGATGCTGCCTGACCTGTTGCACTTTTCCAGCACCACACTCTTGACTCTGATCTCCAGCATCTGCCGTTCTCACTTCCACCCGTTTAAGAAAATGCACAGATTTATAAGAATGATTCTAGGGATGAAAGACTTTAGGTTTGTGGGTAGTTTGGAGAAGTTCGGTCATGCACCTTGGAGGAGAAAAGATTGAGAAGGGATTTGAAAGAGGTTTTCAAAGTCCTGAGGCGTTTGAAGAGAGCAGCGGAAATTGCCTCAATTGGTGGAATAGATATTGATTTACGTTGTAGAGCAAAATAACTAATGGTGACATGAGGGAAACCCATTTTTATTCAGCAAGTACATATAGGTTTGGAACATACCTGCCTGAGAGCATGGTGGTGGTAAATGCAATCAAAGATTTCAATGAATTGAAGAGAAAAAACAATATATTGTTGCAACAAAATGCAGGGGGATTCGAATATTTGCTCTTGCAGTGAGTTCACAGGGACACAATTTGCTGAATGACCTCTTTCTGTTCTGTAATAATTCCTTGCATCTACGTTTCAAACAATCTTAACTTTTGGACAAATCCTGCAGCATTCAGTAATGTCTTTTATTGAACTGGGTGCAGTCCACAAGACCATAATAAATGGAGGATAAATGGGTAATTTGGGCCATTTGAGTCCTCTCTGCCCTCCAGGATAAGATAGTGGCTGATGGGATCATCCTCAATCCACTTTCCTGCCTTTCCCTCATAAGCATTGATTCCCCAGGTGATTAGAAAACAGTCTATTTCAGGCTTAAATATATTTCATAACCCAAGCTCGACAGCTCTCTGTGGTAATGAATTCCACCATCCAGTCATTTCATTTTAGCATACATTTCAGGAAGTAATTCCTCACATGCCCTGATTATCTACAGCAAGGGATTTTGGAAATGATAACATTCCAATGAAAGCAAACATAGGATTCAACTCAGTATTTTTAGTTCATGCTTTGATGATATGGATCCCTCCTTCAGTTATATCTCATGAATTAGTCAAAATCGATGAAATCAATTGGTTAATTATCACTGATGGTATAGTGCAAAGCTTTTAAAGTCACTTCAGAATGCAAAAGAATCAATTAAAATGGTTTAATTTATATTTTCTATTTCTTGCACCTGGTGTCACGTTATTGGTTTTCCAGTTCAGGTGTATCCTGAATGGGACATAAATGACATATGGGGCTTGTTCCTGTTTCTCTCCATTAATAGGCAAAGATATCCATCATTGTCTGAGGCAACACAAGCCATATTGTCCTGTCAGACACAAGTTACCATGTTAAACTACACAGAAGTGACTCAGCGATCATTTTGGGACTTGGATAAATAAAACACTGGGCACAAGACAAAAGTTAAGTGACAGCATGACAACATGTTTTATTCATGAGTTTGCGCAGTATTACTTTCAGCCAGCTGAAGGCAAAATGCACTGTTAGGTCACTCCATTATCACCTCTCAAGGGATTGATGTTGACACCAAGTCTAGACCATCAGAATATTGCTGGAGTGCCCCACTGCAAAGAGGCCTGTTTGACTTGAAAGCCCCTCAGCTCCAGGCTCATGACCAATAGAAAATTGTAGTCAGCTTGCTTACTTGATATTTTCTGACTTCCAAATCAACCATCCTTGTGCAGTTATCATACTGATACCGGTGACTGATTTTTTTATCTATTTGCTACAATTAAAACCTGGGCTGAACCTGTCCAATAATCAAAAACAAAAGCCAACAAAAAAACTGCAGGTTCAGCAAATCAGAAACAAAAACAGCAATTGCTGGAAAAACTCAGCAGGTCTGGCAGCATCTCTGGAGAGAAATCACAGTCAACATTTCGAGTCCAGTGACCCTTCCTCAGAACGTTTTCCTAGTTACCATCAGTTGTGAATTAGAGTCACTCAACCTGAAACGTTAACTCTGTTTTCTGTCCAAAGATGCTGACAGACCTGCTGACTTTCTCCAGCAATTTCTGTTTTTGTTTTTGTCTCATAACCCAACTTATTAAGTCTTCCCCAATTCAGTTTTGGTCCGAGAACATCTGCTGTTAAAATTCTTGTTCTTGCCCTTAATAATTGACTCTTCATAGAACTCATCTCCAACCTTCCACACACTAAAATCCACACTTCTGGCCCTATTTACATGCCTCTGCTCTCTGACCGGCATTGACTCTCGTTTATAAATCACCTTGATTTTTAACATTTTTGACTTGGTTTCAAATTCCTCCACAGAGTTACCTCTCTGCATCACAGTAATTTCCTTCATTTCCACAACTTTCTGACATATCTATGCTCCTCTAATTTTAGCCTCTTGAATTTCCACCATTTTAATCACTCGAGTACTGGTAGCCATACTACAAACAACCAAGTGCAGGGGCTAGAAATCTGAAACAAAACCAGAAATTGCTGGAGAAATTCAGCATCTGCGCTAAAAAGCTGACAGAAGGGCCTGAAGAAGGGTCACTGGACATGAAACCTTAACTCTGCTTTCTCTCCACAGATGCAACCAGACCTGCAGAGTTTCTCCAGGAATTTCCGTTTTCGTATTTGTTGTCATAAGCTCTGAAATTCTTTCCCTAAACCTCTAAACCTCTTACTTTTTTAAGACACGACTTAAAAACTTCCATTTTGATCAGCTGTCCTATGTAGCTTAGTGTAAAATTTATTCAACAATGCTCCAGCAAAATGGCTTGGGGAATGTTCACTACTCTAAAGGATCCAAAGAAATGCAAGATGCTGTTGTTTTGTTGCTGTCAGGGCTTCAAGTCTCAGCTCAGAAGACAGTTAAATCAGATAGGTTACTGACCTCTATTTTTGAGTTTTTTTTATTGTCACATGTATCTTGTTATAAAAATACAGTAAAAACTGCTGTATAGTGACTCGATGTGACTAACCTAATGCCATGGGTGTGTGTGATTATGTATTACAGCGGATAAACAACAATTCTTATAGAGATTTTTTTTTTAGAATTGATTGAGTTTTTTTTATTTAGAATCTACTGACCCACTTTCAGTACATCTGACTTAGAGATTAATTTGGCATGGACTTTTAACAGAAATCACATCTGAGTGGTGAAGGTCTTATATGTTATAAGCTGTGGCAGTAAACCACACAGAATTCTTAACCTTTTCATTCTGGGATAACACTGATAAACAACTGAGTAAAGTTAAACCCTGCAGTACTGATTGGGGGAAATGTCTTTTCATACAGAACCTGCCAATGCATCATCCAAAAGACAATGTTATAATCATCCTGTGCCATGCTTGGCAAAATACAACACATAACAAATTGCTGTAATGCATTCACAATAAATGTGGATGCAACAGTGCAGAGTTATTTTTGTCAGAAGTGATTTTTCCATCTGGAGAGCTGACGCTTTTCTGAGTTCTTCTAATAAAACCTACACCACACTCAATCTATTCAACTACAATCAAACTGATGAGCTTCAGACTTTTCAAAACCATTTAGGCTGCAATTGTTAATTCACCCTGTCTGTTGCCAGGGGAAACGACAAGTTATTCTGTAATTTTACCCACTCAGGTTGTTTGAAATGTGAGCAAACCCTCAGTTAAGTGAATAATTGGAGACAAATTAACATATTTGTGTTATATTCATAGATTCATGATTTAATATTAACATGGCGCTATGCAAAATTACAAGAAATCTTCTTAAAATTTGTAAAAACATTTTCCTCTTCCAGACTTTGTGCCCTTACCTGCTCATAAGCAGCTAATACGCTCTTTCATGTCTTTGATATCTCTTGACATGAATATTCCAATGCACTCTATTATTGGGAAGTATGGATTATCAAATCTTAACTTGCATTATCTTACTGTTATACTCATGACCTTTTGTGGTCTAAAATGGTACTTAAAGATGAAGAACTGTGGAATAAAAATGGTTGCTGTGGTCACCCGACGACAGATTGAGGCTAGCTTTCAGGAGAGCAATGATGAATAAATGGAGATTTTTGCCTTGAAACTGCTACTTTACACTTTTTATCTAAAGACATCAAAACCCACGCAACTTCGACAAAGAAAGGGGATTGATTAGGGCAGAGTGTGATGTGATCTATATGGACTTCAGAAAGGCGTTCAACAAGGTTCCCCAGGGGAGACTGGTTAGCAAGGTTAGATCTCATGGAATACAGGGAGAACTAGCCATTTGGATACAGAACTTTCTCAAGGGAGATGACAGAGGGTGGTGGTGGAGGGTTGTTTTTGAGACTGGAGGCCTGTGACCAGTGGAGTGCCACAAGGATCGGTGCTGGGTCCACTACTTTTCATTATTTATATAAATGATTAGGATGTGAGCATAAGAGGTATAGTTAGTAAGTTTGCAGATGACACCAAAATTGGAGGTGTAGTGTTCAGCGAAGAAGGTTACCTCGGATTACAACGGGTTCTTGATCAGATGGGCCAATGGGCTGAGAAGTGGCAAATGGAGTTTAATTCAGGTAAGTGTGAGGTGCTGCATTTGGGGAAAGCAAATTTTCGCAGGACTTATACACTTAATGGTAAAGGACTAGGGAGTGTTACTGAACAAAGAGACCGTGGAGTGCAGGTTCACAGCTCCTTGAAAGTGGAGTCACAGGGAGATAGGATAGTGAAGAAGGCGTTTGGTCTGCTTTCCTTTACTGGTCAGAGTATTGAGTACAGGAATTGGGAGGTCATGTTGCCGCTGTACAGGACATTGGTTAGGCCACTTTTGGAATATTTCATGCAGTTCTGGTCTCCTTCCTATCGGAAAGATGTTGTGAAACTTGAAAGGGTTCAGAAAAGATTTACAAGGATATTGCCAGGGTTGGAGGATTTGAGCTATAGGGAGAGGTTGAATAGGCTAAGGATGTTTTCCCTAGAGCATCGGAGGTCGAGGGGTGACCTTATAGAGGTTTATAAAATCATGAGGGACGTGGATAGGATAAATAGACAAGTCTTTTCCCTGGAGTGGGGGAGTCCAGAACTAGAGGGCATAGGTTTAGGGTGAGAGGGGAGAGATATAAGACAGACCAAAGAGGCAACTTTTTCATGTGGAGTGTAGTACGTGTATGGAATGAGCTGCCAGAGGAAGTGGTGGAGGCTGGTACAAATGCAACATTTAAGAGGCATTTGGATGGGTATATGAATAGGAGGGTTTGGAGGGATATGGGCCGGGTGCTGGCAGGTGGGAGTAGATTGGGTTGGGATATCTGATCGGCATGGACAAGTTGGACCGAAGGGTCTGTTTCCGTGCTGTGCATCTCTATGACTCCCTGACTGTCTGACAAGAAAACTGGCAACTGAGTCAGGATCATCTATTTAATACACATATAGAATAATTTCACAGATTGAGAAATGGGAGTGTTGTGAACAGAGAGACTTAGGAGTTGTAGGTTCATAGTTCCTTCAAAGTAGCAATGCAGATAGACAGGATTGTGAAGAAGGTACTTGGCATGGTTTCTTTCATTGGTCAGAGCATTACGTATAGGAGATGGGATATCATGTTGTAACTGTTCAAGACATTGGTAAGGCCACGTGTAGAATATGGTGTCACCCTGCTTGAGGAAGGATATTGTTAAACTAGAATGGATACAGAAAACATTTACAAAACATTGCTGGGACTGGAGAGTTTGAGTGATAAGGAGAGGATGGGGCTTTTTTCATTAGAGTGTTAGAGGCTGAGGGGTGATCTTAAAAAGGTTTATCACATCATGAGGGGCATAGATAAGGTGAATAGCCACAGTATTTTTCCAAGGGTAAGGGAGCCCAAAACATAAAGGCAGAGGTTTAAGGTGAGAGGAGAAAGATTTAAAAGGGAGCTGAGGGATAATTGCTTCACGCAGAGGGCGGTGTGTATATGGAATCAGCTGCCAGAGGAAGTGATAGAGGCAAGTATAATTGCAACATTTAAAAGACATTTGGACTGGTACATGACGAGGAAAGGGTTAGAGGGATACAGGCTAAATGCAGGCAAATGGGACTACTTCAATTTGGGAATCCTGGTCCCTATAATCGAGTTGGAGCGAAGGGTCTGATTCTGTCTGACTATGACATCCTCACTAGCCAACTTTGAAATACAAAGCTGGACCTAGACTCCAGACTACAACAGTGAGATTTGTTTCAACAGCTGCTTTCAAACAGCAAAATATAGAAAAAAAATCGTATTGACAAGAGCTGTAACTATTTCTCTCCTTGTAAGTTTCTCTCAACCTCATAGAATAAAGGGCCCAGCGAAAAAGCAAATTATGGAAAAAAATCATTCACCAAAACATATAGATATCTACAAATTCTGTCTGAGTATACATGTCTGAGGATATAACTGAGGTCTCAGGTTAAGGATCTGACACCTCCACAAAGCACTCATTGCTGTGTATTCTCTCATTTCTCTGTCCGTATCAAACATCCTCTCTTTTAAACTATATCTTGTGTTTGTGAATGTGTTTGATGTTGTATTTTTATTATTTCTTTCTTAAAGTCAATAGATAACAAAACTCCTTTTCCTTTCACTCAAGAAAGCCTTAGTAAATGAGCTCCTTCATTTTTCACTGGGCTATGTTTTATTTGAAGTGTGGGAGCTGCATACGAAGAAGAATTTTTTTTAACATAAATCTGTTGCATTGATTGAAAAGGGGTTAAAAAGAGGGGAGCCTTTTTTTTCCTCCTTCCCAATTTGTAACAACTCCTGGGTGGTCTCACTCAGTACCTTCTGGCTCAGTGTGGTGTGGTGCAGAATGATGCTGATGGCATGGACTCAATCCCTATCCTAACTGTGACAGTTAATGAAGGGCTGCTTTCTTGTCTTGCCTCATGCATGATGCTGATTTGTGACCTTCTGTCTATAAATCAACACCAAAAAAGAGAGATGACTACGGTTTCTAGTGGCTTATAACTAATTATCTTACACTTTGTAAATTTGAAGTCATCCAAAACTACGCTGCTGTTATGTTAGGTTGCACCAAGTTCCAATTTCTTGTCAGTCCGGTTCCTTGTCAAGCAATGCCTCCATCTTAAAATTTGTTTTAAATTTGTACCATGGCCCTCCATATCTATGTAATCTACTCCAGTCTCTTAGATATTCATCCCCCCTGTAATTCTGGCTCCTTGAGTATCCCTGATTTTAATTGCTCAACATTTGGAAGTTGCATCTTCCATTTGCCTTGACCCCAAGTTCTAGAATATTAAAGTTTTCTGCCTCTCCACTTCACTTTCCTTCTTTAAGATGACTAAGCTTTTGGTCTTGTGGTGTAAGGCGTGTGACTTATATATGTCTTAATGTCATTTATTTCTTGAATTTGGGTTTTTAATATGTTGACTTTGGGCTGTGTTTGTGTGAGGAGGCTAATTATTAACTTATATTTCTATAAGTTATTTTTAAAAACCAGCATGACGAAGTGAGAATGTGTGTGTGAGAGAGAGTGAGGAGAGAGAAAGAGACACTCCCTGGGTTGATAAAGGCAATGTGTTTGCATTAGCTTGCTTTCTGTTTAGAAGAAACAAGAGTTTTTTGCTGAGAGAAATCTTTTGCCTTGGCAAGATTTTTTTTGCAGATGCCCTGGTTTAAGTTTGATGTATGAAATGACCTCTCCTTGAGAAAACAGTTAGTTTAGAAATGTTAGAATATAGATTAGTTTAGTGTAATACATTTCAGTGTGAAAGATCCCGACCAGAAATTTTTTGTTAGAATTCTGAAGGGATTATTTGCAGCTGAGAAATTCTAAGCTCAGTCATATGACTAATCTACAAAGAAGCTAACAAACTCTTAAGACCAGCAACTGAAAGAAACTGTTAAGTCAATAATCTAAAGGTGATGGAAAGGATACTATAAATTATAGCATTGGATTGTATTTTACCATGTGTTTTAAAATATTTTAGATTGTGTTATCTGTAAATAGCTTGGTTTGTTATATTTTATCAATTCTTTTGCATAATATTACTAAAACCAAATCTGCAACATTGTGCACTTGTGTTTCAGTGAAAGGCCACCTTGTTAAATAAAAAAGTGAAATATGATCTATCAAGCCCGATATCAGTCTGGGATCTGACTTGTTCAATCATAACATAAGCTGGAATCAAGAAAGTTTAAATAACTCCTGATGTGGCTTGGTATCATGTTTTATTTTATTAAATACTCATGGGTGTTTTATTACATTAAAGCTGCTATATAAATATAAGCTGTTATTGTTATGGTAACAGATTTAAAAACTTGAATTTGTATATTAAACTATTTATTCTTCAGAAGTGAAAGCAGTTTGTTTTTTGCTGCTCAGATACGTGTTCACTTAAGCTGAAATGAAAATAATATACTCAAGTGACTTACCCCTTTACGCTCGGGACTCAGAACCATATTTCAAGAACTTGCAAACTTTCCTTGTCCAGTAAATAAGGACTAATGAGCATTTTAGAGTAATTACTTGCAATATTGAGAGGAAGGTTTTCCAGATGGTTTCAATCTATATGTAGGAACATGGAATAAAATCAGCTATGTTTTCAACCAATAAGAAAGAGAATTTCAGGGTACTTAATAATTTGCCTCAGTTTCAACTGAGCGCAGTAGTGGGGAACTCTCTTGATTTATCAAAATGTAATATAGCTTAACCCAAGAAGATGTTGGGAAAGTACTTTAAATACTGCCTCAATTTAATAAGAAATCTGTGCATGAATATTTACCTCAGCAAATGTGAATCAGACCTTTTTCCTCAGAACTCAAGCAAATTTCCTCCACTATAACTTATTTTTTTTCACTCTTTACTATAAGAATTTCAAAATTCTCACCCCTACTTGAAATCCCTGCATGGCCTTACCCTTTCTAATATCTGTAACGTTCTCCATTCAAAATCCTCAGCTTTTTGTTCTGAAGATGAGTCAATTTGGATTTGAAACTTTAACACTGTTCTTTCTCTCCACAAATGCTGCTAAGTTTATGCCAGCACTTCCTATTTTTATTTTAGATCTTCAGCAATCACAGCACTTTACTTTCTTTCTAGTGCTTAATTCACTGCTACGTTTCCTCCAGGAACATGTACCTTGAAGAAATTCTGCTCTTCTCTCTGATGGGATTTCTGTTTGCATCTTTCAGCTTGATCACCTTTGTTATGTTCGATTTCCTTCCCAGTGTTTGACAAAGTGTTTACCAAAATGCATTTTCACAGCCACATCTCCTTCCTCAGTGACTGTCTCAGGCTCCAAATTGCCCATGGAATTCTTATGAAGAGTCATGTTGGATTTGAAATATGAACTCTGTTTCTCTCTCCACAGGTACTGCTAGACCTGCTGTGTTTCTCCAACCATTCCTGACTGTAGCTCAGATTTTCAGGGTCCACAGTGTGTCGATTTTACCTCAGGTATTTGTGCTTCTCCAGTCCATTTTTTGTTTAAATTCAAATGTGTGGTATGGTATTGCCAGCATCTACTGCCCATCCTTAGTTGCCCTTAAGAAAGTGGTGATGAGGTAAAGATTGAGTGAATGATTAAGGATTGGTGAGATAATTCTGTGAAGGAGTGTTCCTCCTTTAAGATTCTTCCTAACATCTACCACTTTGACCACGTTTTTGATCGCCTCACCTAATGTCTCCTTGTGTGGTCTGCATCAAATTTTATTTCATGGTACACTTTAAAATGATTGTATGAATACACATTACTTTTGTTATTATTGTTGAATGCATTTACTCATTGACAGCACATAGCTCCATGGACATTTCTGTCTTTCTGGCTGCTCATTGGAGAGGATTTTATGCTACAAATGTAGTGTCACTACAGTCCAGCATGGACCTGTCTTAACTTGACATGCTGACTTTCCGTTGCTTCACTCACAGGTCAAGAATGATACCCTTAACCAGGCAGGGAGCAGTTAACTCAGCTCAGGTTGTGGGGATCATACTAGGCCTTCCTGGTTGGTGTGGCCTTGTGCTACAGACACTACTGATTTTTCAGATAGATGCACTAGTGATATCTTGATACCTTGAGCTCGGGTGGAACTTTGCATAATTCCTCATTATTTCAGAAGCAAGATCAGGGTTATACACAAAAGCAATATTCTTAATATTCTTTCAGATTAAATGGGCCATATCACCTCCTTCTCGCTTCAGTCTTGGCTGAATGAAGAATGCATCACTCTCTCATTAATTATGGCATTCCAAAAGTAAAGGGTATATCACGTTCCAGATACTATGTGTGTGAGGAGCGTATCTAAATCATACACTTTGTGGGATTTGTGTGTGAGAAATGTAATTTGTTGTAGTATACCATGAGTCAGTGATAAGTTGTAATGAAAGCAAAGTTCCATCTAATGTAAATTACAAACTTGAGTTATCCTTACTGGATAAATTCACATTGACAAGGCTTGGTATTGAAAATTCCTTTCAGGACCAACTTCTACACATAATTCACAACTTGTGCCAGGAGGTTCCAAAAATACCCTTTTTAAAAATAAAATTGAATGCTGAACTCTTCCATAGAAAGATTTATGTACTTTAACGCTCCAAAGCAAATAAATCTACTGGCTGCTGTGTACTCAGTGATGATTTGCGCAGTCTCAAATACAAGTTACCTGAATTGTTCTTTTCAAACTGAAGAAAAACACGACAGAAAATAATGTTCACAAAAGCCGATGGCAGCCAGGAAGTTAGTGGAGCACAGTGATGCAGTGAGGTCAGTTGGAAGCTAGACTGTACTCACATTGCCTATGTGGGAGCAACTAATCACAGCTAGATACTTCCTCTCAGGAAAAGAGGAAGGTGGGAGGGCAAGTAATCAGGGACAAAGTCATTGTGGGTCATGTTGGCATGTCTCCCAGTTACTGGGTACAAAGCAGCACTGGCAGAGGGCAGGGATGAGCCAAAGCTCTGCCTATCCTGTTAGCGATCACACGGGGGGTACATTTTAAATTTTAAAAGAAGAGAAGAAAATGATAACTTGGCTTACATTCTCATTCTGTATAACGTACCACATTTCTACACGAAACTAACTAACAGATCGCACCGAACATCAAATAAATTCTCAGATGAATGTTCATTAAATGCATCATTATTTGCATTAATAAATAATTCAGCATGAGTCACAGACCAAACAGGAAGAAATGGAATGCAAAACCAAGCCATTGTTCAAGAGAAACTTCAGAGATAGAATCCAATTGTGTTCATTTTATTAAAATTATAACTTTCTGCAAATGTGCAATTAGGTCTTTGGTCATGCTATTGCCAAATTTTCCTTCACTTTAGACAGTCAGTTTTTCCATTTCTGCTGTTTAATGGCATCTTGAGAGTACAAGATTATTAGGCTGGTGATTTCCTATCTCAGCAGGGGGATCTTCTGCAAAGAAAATAAGACGACACACAGTGAGCATGGCTCTCTATATAAAATTGGTAAAGTCTGCACTCTTTTCAGGGTTAAGGAACTTCAGTTTTATGAATAGAATGAGGTTGTTCATCTTAGCAGTGAGAAACTAAGAGGTCATTTGATCAAAATATTCAAAGTCATTCAAAGAAGTCTCGATAGAGTAGATTGGGAAAAACTTGGTCAATTGGTAGAAGGGTAAAGAGCTGAAGGACACTAATTTAAAGTGATTGGCAAAAGAAGCAAAGCCCACTTGAGAAAAAGCCAATCCATGCAGTGAGGGATTAGGTCTGCGAGTGTGGTTTAATTGAGGCATTCAATTGAGGCTTCAATTAAAAGAGAACTGAACTGTTACCTGATGCTTTGCCGGGCTAAGGGGAAAAGGCGAGCAATTGCTCTTATAGAGGTAAGGTATAAATAAAATCAGTTAAATGGTCATAATCTGTGCTTCAACCATTCTATAATTCTAAGAACGCCTTGATAGTGTTCATTTTCATATTGATTATACTATGTTTGCTTATGTTACCTTATTTCGGACAAGATTTCAAAAAAGAATTTCAAACAGGTAAAAACAAAAAAAAAATCCCCACAGTGAAATAACAAGTGATTTTTATATTAAAATTGTGCTTTGCTGTGTTTGTGTGGATACAAACGTTTTGGGCTGTGTGGTTTGCTGTCAAATACTCTCAGCACAAACAGAACACAGCCAGATGAAAAATACAATCGCTTCCAATTTGTTAGCCTTGGCCTCAAAGGTCATCCTCTGTTCAAGGCATGTCACCATTTGTATTTCTGACACTTGTCACCCTTTGGTTCTGATGGCATTTGCCATTTTAGCACTGGGAAATGCAACAACAGCATGCATTTACCTCACAAGGACCATGGCTTCATACTTTCCAGGCTGGATCCATAGTGGCTTCAATCTAGGGTCATGCAGTTCAACTGCAGAAGATTAAAAAGAGGTACTCTGCAAATTTACAATATATTTTTATCCAGTCATAGAGTCATATAGTATAGAAACAGACCCTTCAGTCCAAACAGTCCACGCTGAACATAATCCCAAATTAAACTAGTCCCACCTGCCTGCTCCTGGTTCATTTCCCTCCAAACCTTTCCCATTCATGTATCTATCCAAATCTCTTTTAAACATTGTAATTGTACCCGCATCCACCACTTCCTCAGGAAGCTCATTCCACACACGAACCACCCTCTGTGTAAAACATTTGCCTCTCACAGAGTCATAGAGATGTACAGCAGGGATACAGACCCTTAGGCCCAACTTGTCCATGCTGACCAGAGATCCTAAACAATTCCATTTACCAGCACTTGGCCCATATCCCTCTAAACCCTCCCTATTCATATACCATTCAGATGCCTTCTAAATATTGTAATGGTAATTGCCTCCACAACATCCTCTGGCAGCTCATTCCATACACATACCACCCTCTGTGTGAAAAAGTTGCCCCTTAGGTCTCTTTTATATCTTTCCCCTCTCACCCTAAACCTACATCCTCTAGTTCTGGATTCCCCCATTCCAGGGAAATACTTTGTCTATTTATCATATCCATGCCCCTCATGATTTTATAGACCTCTATAAGGTCACCCCTCAGCCTCCGACGCTCCAGCGAAAACAGCCCCAACCTATTCAGCCTCTCCCTGTAGCTCAAATCCTCCAACGTTGGCAACATCCTTGTAAATCCTGTCTGAACCTCTTCAAGTTTCACAACATCCTTCCGATAGGAAGGAGACCAGAATTGCACGCAATATTCCAAAAGTGGCCTGACCAATGTCCTGTACAGCTGCAACATAACCTCCCAACTCCTATATTCAGCACTCTGATCAATAAAGAAAAGCATACCAAGCAACTTCTTCACTACCCTATCTACCTGAGACTTTACTTTCAAGGAACTATGAACCTACACTTCAAGGTCTCTTTGTTCAACAGCACTCCCCAAGGACCTTACCATTAAGTATAAATCCTGCTCTGATTTGCTCTCATGCCTTTTTAAAATCTCTCTCCTCTCACCTTAAAAATATGCGCACTAGTCTTGAAATCCCCCATTCTAGGAAAAAAGACAACTACCATTCACTCTATTTATAAGTTAGCCAACATTTCTTTTCATCCAACCCATCCCTTACCTGTGTGTTCGCAAGAACATTTGTTGTTGTCCAAGGATGGAAAATGAACGATGATTTCTAGCTCACTTTTTCCTCAGTCATTATTTCTGAGTAGTGAGAGGTTTCAGTGCTCATTGTTTTCTGGAATTCCAATATGCTTTGAGTTGTGAAAAGGTGCCTTGAAAAGATCATGGAAGGACATAACATTCAAATACCGCTGAATGAAAATGTGATCATTCCCCCTTCTAACAACCAGACCCCATGAAGTCAGATGTGCTTCAAACCACCTCTAGCATCACTCTTAGGGCTGCAGTTTAAGGACCATGCAATTGCAATCCATGACAAAACAGACATCTTTCACTCCCCATCCTCCCTTACAGAAATTGGCAACTCTGCCTGGTAGAAGAGAGCTCTTTTTTTCCCCTGACTCTGTTCACTTGCTTGTCAAACATACACAGCTTAGTTACTTCCAGTTTCACAAGCACCAGTTATCAGGAAGCAAACAGATTCCCTCCTCTTACACAATCAACACTTATTAATTCATTCATTTGTTGCCCAGTTAGGTTCAAACAAATTGATTTCTTTTCAGTGTGTACCAATGACATGATCGCGAAACTGGGCAAATTTTGTTCTATGGACAGCACGCGGAAATGGGTATTTGACACCATCGGAAAATGGAGACGTTGACAAAGGGATCCCTGTGCCAGCTGCCTCCCTATCCTCTGCAGTGCCCCTGTTCACCGAGAGAAACAGAACTCTGGGACCTAGTTGCTGTGTGCACTGCATAGTTTGGCCCTGTATGGGTGCTTTTAAAGAAACTATTGGATGGATCTCAACTACGTACGATTGGTGAGAGACTGTCGGACACTTTACGCTGAAATCAACAAAAATAAAGTAAATTGAGGGATATGGAAACCGGGCCCCTAACTGGCAATCACCCATTTCACAGTAATCAGAGAAAAGCAAGACGTGTAGCAATATGTTTAAATCGTATATATAGTCGAGATTTTTACATGTACACAAACGGCCATCATGTAACACACAATGGCATATACAGTATCAAACTAGCAGTAAAAAAAATGATTTTAGCCCAGCAGCTAAAGATTACAGCAATTATATAATCACAAAATTTTCCATTACAGTCTAATTGACCTCATACAATTATTTCAGGTATCAGTACAGTTGTTGCAATTCACTAAAATGCAGGGAGACAAAGGGACACATTACATCATACGGGGGGCAATGTAAATTGATGTTTTTGAAAGTGTAAACCTCAATTTGAAGAACGGCTTTGATTGCCTTTTAACTGTAATCTTGATTTTCCTGCCAGATTGTAGCTGAGCTCTGTGAAAACATTCCACAGCCTCGGCAATTAACATTTTACTGTACATTACTGTGTTAACTTCACAGTGCTGTAAGTGAAAGCAGATTGAATCTGCAGATGTGCAACAAGGTCATTGCCGAAGTAAGCTGCCCCGGCTGCAGGCCTGTTGTCACAAAATGATTAATCAGAGCGAGCCTTGATACAGGACTCATTGCCGCCCTGAAAATGGTCAGGTTCAAGTTCACTTACTGTCCAATTCCTCATTAACTTTGCCCAAATGGTGCTGTTCCCCATCCCTGCCCAGTTAAAAAATCGAGCTACTTTCTCCCCTTTCCCCACCCCTTTACAAAGGGCAGGTTCCTTTGATTGAAAAGAAGTTCCTTTTTGAACATATGACTCAAACGGAGTATGTTGCAAGCAATGAAATGATCACAGAAACCTAGGGTTTGTGAGTAATACAAAAGCTGAGCGTGTACTGGCAAAGTTAGAAGAGTTTCAAAGAGCAACCAGGGCGTCACATCTCTGACATGCATGTGTATTCTCTGTATCGCAGTTTCAGATCGTTTGTTCACCTTTTACCTGACATTCTGTCCCCTAACAGTTTCATAATAGAAAGTCAAACGTCTCCCGCAACCATCTTGTAACTGTGTAGCAGTGTGCTTGGAATAAAAACTAGACTAGCAGTAACCCACTAAGAAATCTGTGGCTCAAAGCTTGTACTGTGCTAGTTGCTCTTCCGGCCCAGCTGAGAAATGCTTTGAAGATTATAGCTGTTTCCTGTGTGAGGTACTGTTCCCCACCCGCCCCCTAACGACCATTTCCCATTGATACCCACAGAAGCCTACCTTCTTAACCACTGCTTTAACGGTTTCTCACCACTTCCACTCTTGCACTATCTGCAGACACTGAGGTGTTTATTTTGGTGGGTGCTTCTGATGATGGCCAGGTGACACGCTGGGGCTAGAGAAGATTGGTAAGGACGAGGGAAAGAAAGAAATGGTAGCTGTGCGTGATGAATCTTTTCTGGCTGTGTCTCACCTAAAGTAACATCAAGCAGATTAAAAGAAAAAAAAATGTCAATCATTCCATCTTGAGGGGCTGACAGAATTTTCTTTTTTTTCTACACTTCTATTTTGTGAGGGAGTTTTGTTACTTGATCTCCATTTCAACAATAAAGACTTTAGGTTCAGTGTTAAATCACTGATTTTCTTATGTCTGTGGCACTTATAAATACATTTTGCCTATGTTGTTAGATGTACATTATTCGACCAATTCCCATCCAATTTCAAGACTCGATATTCAATCTTACTTTCCCTCAGTAGAGAAAGTTTCATCACCTTCTGGCTGCAAGGTGAGGTCAGCCTCTTAGCAGAACAGAACACTTAATGTGAGGGACTGGGAGGAACAGAGTAAAAGAGGGGAAAAACAAAATATGCAAGGAACAGTTACCACACCCACCTGCAACTCAACAAACCCATATTCCCGTGACCAATTACACTGTTATAGAGACATCTGCACCCCAGATGTCCCTTCCAGCTAGTGCAGAAAGCAAGGGCACCTCAAGGTAGTTCAAGAAGTAGGGGAAAAAAGACAATCGACGGGAGGTGGTATAGTACTGCATTTTCTTTGCATGCATTTGATGCTCAGAATGCAAGTAAACAGTAACGTAACAAAAATTGTAATAGAGTGCAAGCCCAGATGAACCTGTTTATTTGTGCATCTTTGTAAAAAGGTTAACACCACAATATTTAGAAGCCAGTGTTGCTCATGGTATTGGTACAGAGTAAATCGTTAAATGGAAACATTTTTCGTCATCATTCTTGTTGTTTTAAAGGTAATCTTATTTTTATAATAGTCATTTCCAAATTCTTCAATCCTCTGATATTTTTCTATAATTCTACAATTGTAAAAATGCATCAATGCGAGTCATTGTATGATGCATTGTTCAAATTTTTTCGATTATAAAATATATTTGAACTGGCAAATACTCAAAATGTGGTTCCACAGGATGCACTGGAAATGCAAACACCACTCGTTTTCGAAACCATTAAAATACTCTGAATTTTGTTTCAGGTATCTCATTCATCAACATTTCATTCCATTTATATTTCAGACTACTGCATTGCAATGTTGATTTTAAAAAAATATCAGGAACTTGTTGCACATTTTAAGAGTAAATTGTTAGAAGCACTTTCTTCTCATCAACTAGTACTGATAAAGTAGTTCCTATACAATTGTATGATTTTGAACAGTATTCAAAGAGCAGGCATTTTCTTTAAAAACAAGTTCAGAAACTGTCGGGAATAACATCATTTTGTTTTTTTTCAACAATTCCTCCAAAAAAAAAGAATCATTCTTGTTTGAACGATGAATGCTGATGACACTGTTGGCGGGAACAGGCATGGAGGAGTTAATCATGGCTGACAGGATGAGTGAGCAGAATTAGTATGCTTCAGTGATCACGTCATTTCAACAGTGTACAATAATTCAGCTCCATTGCTCGGTCCAGTGGCTCCAAGGCTGCTCTCATGTCGTCATATTCATTCAGTCTTAAAACAGAAATATTTTACGCGCAAAAACACAAGGAGGTCAATGAAAATGGGATACATTTAAGTGTGTGGGGGGGGGGGGGGGTGCGGGGCATTGCTTTTCATAACAGTGGTGTTGGCTAGCTTTTGCACAACTGCTAAATGAAACTGCTGAATATTGACCCCATAACCAAGGCGTCTTCCTCGTTCTGAGCGCATAACTATGCTGGAATCCCAGAATATCTGTTCAGTTACACCATGGAATTCTTGGCCACAGAGAGCAGTTGAAGCAAAAATATTTAATGGTTTCAAGAAGGAGATAGATATAATTCTTCGGGCTAATGGGATCAATGAGTATGGGGAGAAATTAGGAAAGGGGACTGAACTGGATGATCAGCCATGATCATACTAATAAGCAGAGCAGCTCAAGGGAAGAATGGCATATTCTCTATTCTGCCTCTATTTTCAATGTTTCCATGATTCAATAACAAAAAGAACACCAGTTTATGAAAAATATAAGCTGACATAGAGACAATGTTTTCAGCTTCACAGCTCGGACACTTTCTTTTCAAAACTGGAAATGCTGGAGTTTGAGGAGATATAGTCCTCACCAGCAACCTGACAGAAAGCTTGCTTGAGTCATAGAGTCACACAGCATGGAAACAGACTCTTCAGTCCATACTGACCAGGTTTCCTAAACTGACTAGTTCTGTTTGCCTGTGTTCGGCCATATCCCCCTAAACCTGTCCTATTTGTGTATCTGTATCCAAATGTCTTTTAAATGTTGTAATTGTACCTGTCTCTACCACTTCCTCTGACAGTTCATTCCATACACGCACCACCCTCTATGTGAAAAATGCCCATCCAATCCATTTTAAATCTTTCTCCTCTCAGGTTAAACCTCTGCCCTCTAGTTTTGAATTTCTCTACCCTTGAGAAATAAAAATTAAAAATAAAAACCCTCATGATTTTATAAATCCCTTTAAGGTCACCCCTCAACCTCCAATGCCCCAGGCAAAATAGTCCCAGCCTACTCAGCCTCTCCTTATAAGTCAAACCTTCCAGCCCCCATCTCTGGAGTTGCCCAGGTCTACATGATGACTATGTATGTGTGGCAATAGCACTGCATCTTGGGAGCTTGTATTTTGTGAGTTGTGGGATTTAAAGGGGTAGCACTCTAAATGGGTCCAACCACCCTGAAAGGTCTTCCAAGGAAGGATGTCTGAAGGGTTTTCATGAGGGACCATTGGGTTTTCCAACGACAAGACCGGAGGAAGGTGTAGCGGTGAATTTAGGCAGTGGGATGTCAGGTGGGGGGCATTATTTGTAATTCTAGCAAAGCGAAAGGTGAAGCATACAGTGGTAAGTGGCTTATAACACAGTCAGTGCCAACTCAATGAGCTTGTATATGGCAATTAAATATCACAGTGGTTTCAATGGCCTTAACCAATTGGCAAGTTAGGAAGAGCCAGCCATGTCATCTGCAAATACACAGTATGTCTGCAACTTGCAAGTGCCTTTCTTCTCACCATTTTGAATTGCTTCAAGAGCTTAGCATCAAGTTCTGTGCAGATATGTGAGTCCCTTAATGCTGCTTGGTTTGCTCCTGTAAGGATTGCTTCATTCATCAAGTCAACTTGCTTCTCTTTCATCCCATCATCCCATTCTGCATTACTTGCCAGCTTGCCAGCTAACTAGGTCACAAAACCTAGATTACAAAATCTTCATGTCTCTCCTCCAGAAAATGACATCTGATCTCTGCTGTGCAGCAACCCATTCGAAACCTCGTCCTTTTTCCTGCCTGTGGAAGAGACAGTAGCTGGCTCCTCTGCATCCACTCCTTGTCAGCACATCGAATCAAAGCTGTCACTCATTCTCTTCAGCTCAGTCATTGGTCCAGAGACATCTACCCAATCAGAACAAGAGACAGACTGTGAGGGAATTGAACAGGGTAGAATGCAAAACATCAACGCAAATGTAAGAAGGAAGCTGACTGAAAGGATGGAAAACACTTCCCCTGACTGAAGCAGGGGAGTGGGGGGTGAGAAGCAGGGGCAGATATCATGGCTGCTACCTTTGAAAGGATGTTTCTACTGTGTGAAACTCTGCATTATACGCCAGGTTCAACTTGATGATATCACCTCCCTGGTAGATGGCTTTGCGCCACTGCCAACTTTGCATCATGTGACTGATCCAAGCAGATCTGTGGCTAAGTCTGTGAGATAAGAGAACTTTCTTCTTCCTATGTTCACAGCCTGGGCACTAGTTTGGGAAGAGCTGGCTCTTTCAGTCCACAGGAAACAACGATAGGTTGACAGTCATGCATTTTCCAGTCTGTGAGCTTCTTATTATCATTAGGTGGGTTGGTATCTCCTGGATGCAGTGCCTGCAAATAACACCATTGAAGAAATGTCACTTAAGAGGCTGCCACCTTTCAGGCAAGGACTATGCATGCCTACCATCCATCACTTCTACAGATGAGTGCCCTTGGCAGAATGCCAGGCTGAATTTGGAGCAAAAGAGAGAGGAGGTGGAAATTTCCCATGTTCCAC
This sequence comes from Chiloscyllium punctatum, assembly GCF_047496795.1. Taxonomy (NCBI): domain Eukaryota; kingdom Metazoa; phylum Chordata; class Chondrichthyes; order Orectolobiformes; family Hemiscylliidae; genus Chiloscyllium; species Chiloscyllium punctatum. Next base: position 64,668,165 of record NC_092745.1, read on the forward strand.
AGAATGTTTGTCGATGGAGATTCATAGATCTGGTCCACCATGGCTCGTACAGTCTTTTTTCTCCTGTTCACCTGACTAATTACGTGGCCAAGTGGGTAGGCATTTTCTCAGGGCAGCACGTGGCTAGAGAACTGGAAACATGTGGCACTGCTCAGACCTTGCGGTGCTCAGGCCAATGGTACTGTATTAAAAGCCCAGCAATCCACACAGCCACAGGAGGCCACTCCATCAGCCTGGACTCAATTAGCAATCCGGGAGCAGTGCTGTGTCGGATTGAAGACAGCTCTCCAGAGTGTGAAAAGAAGGTCAGTCATCCTCTGCCTTCCGGGAGACACGGCACTGCCATCTTCTCTCTGGTACCTCCCACTCACAGGGCCAGCAACCAACCTAACTCTGCCACTGCACAGACCAAGGCCCATTCATTACATCTCTTACTATTCATAATGCTTTACGTCTATTCAATGGCTCTTGATCATCTCATTCCTCCAAATGACTAACCCTTCCTGCTCTCTACACTTCCTATTCACTCACTCAGGACATCTCCCCACCTCTCCTGCTCATGCATCACCACTAACTAACTGCCCTTCCATCTGCTTCCAGAATACTGAATATTTCATCACATTGTAGGAAACATTGGCACATAATGAGGCCAAGAAGTGGGCATCAGATTCCTCAAAATGAGAAGAAATTTCTAGATTTGGCCAGGGGAGAGCACAACTGCTCATGTGGGAATGAGAAGACTTCAATGAGTAACAAACCCAATACGCTTCATTTTATTTGACTGCACTGCTCCCCCATCACCGTCAGTGCTGACTGATTCATAGTCTGCACAAGCCTTCATCCATATCTTATCTAATGGAGGCACTAGTGGCATGCAGTCACCACCACAAATAGACCAACACTGTTGAGCCTCATTTTCTCCTCCACCTCTGAGGAGGAAGCCAGTGAACCCTCAGGGGATACATTGACAAGATGTTCACCTGCACCTTTCCTCCAGTTCAGTGACTTCCACACTGGGGGCACTCTTTCTAGATTAGACAGTAAGACCTGATTGACGCACGCAGCAATATATTGACCTAACTTTGGAATTTAAATTGGCTGGAAAATGCTGTTTGTTTATTTTCCAGGATCTACTACTTCACTGCCTCTGAAGAAATCTTTAACAAATATTTTCCAAATTATTTCACTGGGTTTCAGCAATGCTCATCTGTTTCCATGCTTCCTTCTCTCCCTGCAAAGTCTAATCATTTGCTGAGTGATGAATGTCAACGGAGATCAACTGTTAAATATTTTTACACAATATAAATCATGTAATTGTAAAATGACAAAGAACCAACAACTAAGTCATTATGAACACAATCATAATTTAAGTTAAAGTGGGTCTATGATTTGCTAGCAGTTCATTTTTGTGCCTGCTTAATTAAAGCATGCACAGATGGATGGGGGTGGCTCAGTAGTTAGCACTGCTACCTCACAGCACCAGGGACCTAGGTGCGATTCCAGCCTCGGGTGACATTCTGTGTGAGGAGTTTGCACATTCTCCCTGTTTCTGTGGGGGTTTCCTCCCACAATCCAAAGATATACAGGTTAGGTGGATTGGCTGTGCTAAATTGCCTGTAGTACCGAGATGGATTATCCATGGGAAATGCAGGATGGGACGCTCTTCAGTGGGTTGATGTGGATTTGATGGGCTGAATGGCCTGCTTCCACTCTGTATGGGTTCTATAAAATAATCCATGTTGTTTTATCACAACCCCCCCCAGCATTTATAACCATATTAACGAAACAAATCAGAGAAATCTGCTAATCTTTGACATTGAAGGAAGTTTAACATTTTGATTTGTGCCAGGGTCTCATAGCACAGTGATGATATGTGCCTGGAGGCCTGGGTTCAAGATCCAGCTGCCTCAGAGGCGTATCATAAAATGCCTGGACAGACTGGTTAAAATAACCATCATTTGATTTGTGAAGCCAATGAGATTAGGCATTGCTCTTGGAAATCAAGCCAATCATGGCAAAAGGCAACTAACAGTCACCTTTACAAGTTATTATGCCCCACCCAGACTCAAAAACTCACATGCAGGCAAACACACACACGAACAATTCCCCTTGCGACACTCCTTTCCTAAGCTTTTTTTTTTGTCTGCAGTTTGTTTGCAAGCTCCAGTTTTACAAGAAAAACATGGTGAAGTGAGGGCTTTCTGCTTTTGATTTTTGGTGTGGTTTCCTCCATAATAAGTCTGAGCCCACATAAAAACCCATGTTTAAACTCAGTCAATTTGAACATTCATGTAAAGCTGAGCAACCTCCCAAATCCTCAGACTGTCTAGTGGTTTCTCTCTCTCTCTCTGTACATACAGAGGTTTCATTCTCTGACTAGATACAGCTCATTTCTGGAGACCTTTTTCAACTGTTAGGAGCCAGCCTCACTGCTCAGTCTGTGCCCTGATGAAGTCAGTCTTCCATTTCCTGCCACAGGATATTGTGCATTAAATCCCAGTTATAAATCAGCCAGTCAGTCACTAGTTATATAAAAGAACTTCAGATCCCAATGTGACGTAGAGAGTCATGTCATGTCAGGCCTTTTTGGATTTTCTTCCACTGCACCATTAGTAAGATATGGAAAGATTCCTAAATGCTCTGGTGACAGCTAAGGAGAGAAATCAATTGAATAACACCTTGCTGTCCAAACAAATCAGCCAGGATGCAATTCAAAAGACTCAATGATCCATAAGGAATCAATCTCGGAGCACTCAGCTGATCAAGTAGCCCAGATTTCCGCAGTGCTGATACATTGTACAATACTTTCCAGTGTTCTCTGCCTTTCAGCCCAACAGCATCTCACAGATCAATAGAAACGAAATAGATTTGCAATGTATTTTCTTGCTTGGCCCTGCACCTTAAGTGTTCTGTAACCATATGTTACAGATTAAACGCAGAGACGTCATCACCCCGAGATTGCTTTGCTCTGCTCACTAAGATTACTTGCGGGTTTAACTTGCAATATAGCAAATAGAATTTTCGATGACAGTTGAAACGCTCAAATTACTTTCTCATCAGCTTTTCCATACGAGTTATTTTCTTATCAAATATTCTTAATGCTTTAATAAATAAAATTGTGTGCTTTCCCTCCCCCACACTTGTCCATGCACACACCCCCAACCCAAATATTAGGAAACAAAGGAACTTTATATTCTAATCCAAGAATCCTTCGATAACGCTTACATCTCCTGACAGCATTTTAGCATCACAGACACAGAGATGTAAAAACTTGCTGCAAATTGTCAGAAACTTTGACTGCTTGAAGCAAGGAGAAATTGAACTAAGATAGCACACAGGAAACCAACCAGTGTCCCTGATTATCTTTGTATGAGCATGCTCCTCTGCTCTCATTTGTATTTGCAATGAGTTAAAATATTATAGTTTTGCACCAACATACTGCTCTTATGAATGGGAATCGCATAAAACAGATGGAATCTAGTGGGGATTGGAGCAGGGTTGTAAAAACGATCATCAGCAATTAAAACACAAAAGGACCATTCAGAAACAATTTCACAGCCACCAGAACCTCGTGCTGTACTGGAACCTCAGCGTCACTGCAATGAGCTAGTGCAAGGGTCAGACACTTACAGCAGCTGTCTTGTAATATTATCGCAAATTGCTCAGGACGTAAGGTAAAAGAGGACCGGTCCGAAATCTAAAGTCAGGCGGCCTGGCAATTGTATTCTTGAGTGAGGTCTAAACTGGGTTGAGTGGGTGACAGAGGGGATTGAACCCCTGCAACAGCGAAAATAATTTGTCTTCACTCAGTCGTGATGAACTTTGCCACATGTAGGTTGCCTGACACAGGAAGTTAACTCAGTCAATGCGCCCTGCCATTATATGCCACTTAGCACATGCCAGGCCCATTCTGCAAATATGGTCATGGCATTTCTCACACTGTCCCCAAGGAGAAAATAAGGTGGGAGCTATACTAAACAGGACTTCCAGTCACTGAACAAGTTAAATTATTTGTGAGAGGCACCTACACTGTAAAAACATCGGTCACATTCTGCTAGACGGTCCAACCGAAAATGAAAACATACATCTTATTTACCATAGAAAATGATAACGCAATTAAAACGAGAAAGAAATGCATGTTTGGAATCAAGCTGCCAAAGGATATTGAAAATTATTTAGCTCTCCAGATTTCCAGAGCTGTACTATTGACATAAACAAATTTTAAAGATATCAAGCTCTGCAGATCTGAAGAGACTAGGCAGTACAATCCTTATATAAGCCAAACTCAAACGTGGCAAGAGTAGTTTATTGAAGCAATTTGGGATTGGCTCACGGGTCAAAAAGCCGAATCCTTTCCGATGAGAGTCAGGAGGATGGCGAAGGAGTGAGAGAAGATTTGGTCCATCTCCCTTCATCAAGCGGTGATTCCATCTCCCTGCTCCATCAATTCAACACTCCCTGCCCAGCACAAAACTTTCACATTTTCAGGACAGATCTAGCAGACAGCAAGACATTTATAGGGAGGCTCTTCTACAGATCCTTTTGAAGTGGGTTTTTGCCATCCAATTGAGAGAATTTTGACTCCACCTCTACACAGTGTGCACATGCAGGGAGCCAACAGCAGACTTTACAGAAGTACTGTCTTGAGGGTGTTTGACCAGGAATATCCCCAGGAATCTCAATGCTACAAACATTAATTGTTCCCCCAACCCCAAACACGTAAAGTAATCCAAAAAGATCAATGAAATTTATCATACAGTATACTGTTCTCAGTGGAACTGATGCCACCATTTTAAAATTTTTTATCTGACCGTAATGAAAACAGTAAAATCTCTTAAATCTTCGAAAACAGCATTAGTGAAAACTTAAAGATTCATGCACTACAGACGGTCATCTGGGGTATTGTGAAAAACACAAATACAATAAAAAGG